>NC_060285.1:13673613-14307141 GCF_021613505.1 Equus quagga
TGTATGCGTGCAGTGTGTGCAGGTTTAGCTGGTCAAGGGTGACCTTGGTACATGACATATGCAGGAGTCAAGTAATAGCACCAGATTGATAGTATTCTTTTTAAGTCTAATTTCGATTGGTTCATGTGTCCGGGTGACATTTGTTTACACAGCTCTGGTTATTTATGGCACGTGGTGAAACTGGGCTACTAAATGAATTTACAGCCTGGAATGAGCCAAATAAATCTCAGTAACAACATCTCCCCTAACAGCCCCATTAAGGGCCCTCACATCTACGGCTCCACTGCCATGTGCTCAAAATGAGTTTCTGGGCCTTAAAAGGCCCAAGCTTCAAGGGAAGCACTTCATTTCACACAAGCCCTCCCTTAATGGACCCTGTCTCCCGGGCCAACCTCGGTGCACACCATCTAAAACCCCTAAATCAGATGAGTGAAAAATATGAACAGATCACTCAGATGGGAGGAAGCACGAATAGGAATTAAATACACGGGAAAATGTTTAACCTCACTGGTAATCAGAAGAAAATACGAAGGCTCCACTTTATCCCTATTATATGATAAAAAATGGTAGTCGTCCAGACAACCAGTGCTGGCTAGATAATTATATTAACGGTAGACTTTGAGCCTGTGCGTGGCAGTGCAAATTAGTGAAATGTTTTTTGCAGGGCAACTTGGCAGGATGTATCCAGAACTGTAAGATGCTTCATACCTGTTGGCCCAGCATTTTTCTTCACCCATATGGAAGGTGGAGAAATAATTCAATGCAAGGGAAAGTACGTGATGTGCCTGAAACTGTTACAGGCAGCATCATCTAAATGATGCGAAATTGGAAATGACCTCCAACTGTGGGAGAATAATTAAGTAAGTTTACTTAATCATTGTATAGTCTCTCAATGAAATGCTACATAGTCATTAAGAAGTGATTACAAAGACCATAGAAACAATAAAAACAGGTACAAGGTAGGGTTAAGAGAAAAAAGAGGCTAAAAATGGAATCTGTGATTACAAAGTAAGCACGTAAATGCATATGACAAAACTAGAGAGAACGCAAAATGAGAATCTTTGCAAAAAAAATCATATAAATATGTGTTTTCTGTATGTATGCTTATAAAATACAGTGTTTCTTTAAAAAATTCTTGATATTAAAAAAACTGTTGGGACTGGCCTGGTGGCATAGCAGTTAAGTTTGCACGCTCCACTTTGGTGGCCCCAGGGGTCGCCGGTTGAGATCCCAGATGCAGACATATGCACTGCTTATTAAGCCATGCTGTGGCAGGCATCCCACATACAAAGGGGAAGAAGATGGGCAGGGATGTTAGCTCAGGGATGATATTCCTCAGCAAAAAGAGGAAGATTGGTGGCAGATGTTACCTCAGGGCTAATCTTCCTCAAAAAAAAAAAAAAGAAAACCTACTGGTGGCGGTCAGGGAAAGCAGTGTGACATAGTTTTAAGTTAATAAGTTTTGGAATTAAACATGCTGAAATCTTATCTACTTACTAGTGGAGTAAACTTGAACAAATTATTCGACTTCTCTGAGTTTGATCACGCAGTACTTACTGCATCAGTAAAATGGGGATAAAAAATATAGTTTGTGTTTTTGGACCATGGTGGGGATTAAATGAGGCAACATATGTAAAGAATTTAGTACAATACTTGACACAGCTAACTTTCAATGATTGCTTACTATTAGCATGTGTATTTATCCATGTATCTATGTATCCAAGTATCTATCTATGTATCTATCATTAATCTATCTATCTAATCTATTTATCCATCATCTATCTAATCTATCTATCTATCTATCTATCTATCCGTCTATCATCTATCTATCTATCTATCTATCTATCTATCTATCTATCATCTATCATCTATCATAGTTTTAAAGGGCGTAGTGGTTGACCATCTGACATCCATATTCTCATGGGTCATTGGTCAAAGCCGGTCACGGTAATCCCATCATCCTCTTGCCAGTGATTGATTCAGGCATTGTCACGTGAGCTAATCCCAGCTAATGAGTCTTGAGGAGAAAAATATAAAAAGAGTTGGTCTATTTTCTTCCTTCGCGCATTGACGAGTTTAGATGTCTCTCTTGGACCTATGGCAGCCTTCATCTTCTGAGGATGGAGACAATACTAAGAATGGCAAAGCAGAGGGAAAGAAAGAATCTGGGTCAACAACACAAATGTCCACCCTATCTCAATTCTTCCTAATATATGAAAGAATAACTTTCCTTATTATTTTAGTCACTTTGAATTAAGGCCTTCATACCCGCAAAAAAAACCATCCTGATATAATCAGGATACAATACTTATCTTCCCTTGGGAGATCTGAACTATATTGGTCAGAAAATGGTTTATATGGCACCTTGCTGCCTGGGTGCCATCCTTTCCTTGCTGTTCTCACTGAACTCCAGAACTTCCTACATCCTGTTGCCTTGACAGCTCCTCTTGGATGTCTGAAAAGACATGGCCCAAACTTAACATATCCACAACTAGACTCATGGTTTCTGTGGGCACTGGTGCACACACACATGCATACACACACACACACACACACCCCTCCCATTGTTCCTTGTCTCAGGGAACATAACCACCATCTGTCCAGCTATACAAGCCAGATCTCATCCTTGATACTTCCCTCTCCCTCTCTCCCCACATTCAATCTATCACCAAATTCTGTTGAGTTCACTTTTTAACTATCTTTGAATCTATCTACTTCTCTTGGTTTCCCTCATCATTGCCCTGGTCCAGGCTATGATCATCTCTCACTTGACCTATAGAGTCTTGTGGTGCAACTCTCCATAGTGAATGTTGCTCCTCTCCAATCTATTCTCTAATTAGGATATATATGATTAGCAAAAAGGTAACATGATGGGATTTGCGTTTATATATATTAATAAATATATAGTCCTTCCTTGGCATCTGAGGGGGATTGGCTCCAGGATCCCTGTGGGTGCCAAATTCCATGGATGCTCACTTCCCTCATATAAAATGATATGGCATTTGCATATAAGCTATGCACTCACACCCTCCCCTATACTTTAAATCATCTCTAAATTATTTATAACACCTAATACAATATAAATGTTATGTAGATAGTTGTTAGACTGTACTGTTTAGGGCATAAAGACAAGGAAAAAAAGCCTGTACATGTTCAGAACAGAGGTAACCATCGTAGGCCTTTTGATCCATAGCTGGTTGAATCCATGGATATGGAACCATGGAAATGGAGGGCTGACTGTATAATATCTATAACTGTATAATCATATATTTATTCATTATATAATAAATTATAATAGTTATGTATATTATATTTAATATAATACATTATTAATAATACATAAACATATAATATATAAATAAAATATAAATATATGATATATAATTTACATATTATATAAATTTATGTAAATTCCATCATGCCACCTTTTTGCTTAAAACCCTTCAGTGTCTTCAATTTGCTCTTGGAACAAAGGCGAAAATATTTGACAAAGTCTAAGGGACCCTACATGTCTGGACTCCTCTTGCTCCAAACATCCACCCACCATTGCTTTCCCATCCTGGATTTCTCTCATTTCTCTCCCGTATGTCTTGTTCCTACCATCAGAGGGCTTTCGCATATTCTGTTCTTTCTACAGGGAAACATCTTTCTTCTGTTTGATGCTAAGCTCACTGGTATTAAGTTTTCAGATCTTGACTCAACTGTCATTTCCTTGGGGTAGAGTTCCAAGACCAGGTCAGATCTCCCTGTCAGACACACTCCTGAGTCTCCCAAATGGGCACTTAAGGGCCACTGGAGTTTTGTACTTATTTGCAGGACTGTTTCTCCTCCAGCGGTCTGTAAGTTTTTATCGCCCACCATTCTTTCCCCAGAAAAAAGGCTCAACAAATGTTTGTTGAATGACTGATGAAGGAATGGACGTTGGTCTAATCCAGCCCCTTCATATTATATGAGCTATAGTCATAGCCCCATAAAATGGCTTTGTCTCTCCAGTTGTACACACTGCTGCTGGAGTTAGCTCTGAATCATAAAATCTGATTGTTGTTATTTCTTTGCATAAAGTTATCCAATGGTTTGCCATTGCATAGAGAACAAAGCATGTTTTTTCCCCAACCTAATTTTTCAACGTGGTTTCCTAGTTCTACTCTCACCCCTGCCTTCTACATTTGTTCTTTGACACGCGGTCACACTCAACTGCTTGCTGTTCGCTGACACTTTTGCTCTTCTTTGTATTTCTCATGCTGTTCCTGCCAACCAGACCCCCATTCAGCAACCACCTCCTATCAAAATTTCATCCATCCTTCTAAATTCAAGGTAGATACATTCTGCTTGAAGTTGTCTGCAGTTCCTTTGATTACTATTAATTCCCCCTTCCTCAATGTTCTCATAGCCTGCAAGACATTGGGCACAAAATGGTCCAACTTTAATATGCCTTAACCGCTACACCCAGCAGGTGTCTTGCGTGGTTTTAGAAGGGAAGAGCCACATGATCCATGTTTCTGCACAATGAATAATCTGCTTCTAATTCCATCCTCTACAGGCTGTGTGATTGTTCACCAATATTCCCAGGGTCCCCCTGGGAACCTGAGTGAGTGCAGGCCCTGGAGTTTGGGGTAGAAGAGGAGAGAGGAAGGAGAAAATGAGTGGCAGGCAATAGGTTCTGTTGTCCAGCTCTTGGAATCATGACCTAGGCAATCTATCTTTGGGGCAGGTGGGAGAGGGGACAGTCACACCTGGAGGCTCAGAGCCATTTGCATCCACATACTCCTCTGCAGCTGCATTCCTGAGCTGCATTTTGCAGATACTTACCTTACCATAGCACTCTCTGTTTCTCTCTGCAAATTCCATTTTCCATAAATCCACTTTAGGTGTAAAAGAAGGAGTTCTTCTTGCCCTTGATGCAGAGTTTCTTTTTACAACACATTTACCCAAGTAAAAATACATGTATCCAGGGAAAGAAAAAAATAACAAGTTGTTTGGTCATACTGGTCTTGGGGCGCTGCCTGAGGTCTGGGGAGCAGAGCAATGCACTGCACAGCTGCTGCAGATAATTCAGAACGTCAGCCCTCCAGCCGGCCTCCTCCCGGCCGCCTGGCCAGGAAGCCTTGGAAGGAAAATTAAAGCAGCTACCTGCCATCTTGTTGATCACTCCTTTTCAATGGTTCTTGAGTTGTTGACTTTTCTCCCTTAAAAATAAGTGGCAAATGTCCTGAAAGGACAGATAAGACTTGATTTCCTCCTGGGAATTTACCATATCAACAGGCACTGGCTGGCGTCTTGGAAAGACGGAAGGAAAGCAATATTTGAAAACAGGGAAGCGGAAATAGTGCTGACAAGGAAATTGGAAAAAGGCTAGCCAACAAAGCGACTCCCTCTTTTCCCCAGGCATTCTCCTTTACATGGCAGAAAAACTTGTAGCAATTCATGCCACTGTCTTTTTAAATTAGACTTTTAGATCTTTGTTAGAAAAACGAGTCCCGCTGCTCTCCACTGCAGAACGTAATGTGTTGGACAAACCTGTTGAGCCTTAAAGCAGAAAGACGAGTGCCCTTACTGAGCTGGGGGACTGTTGGCAGAGCCAGCCTCGGGCCAGTGAGGGGGGCCGACGGTGAGGGTCTGCAGCAAATTGCAGTGTGGGGACAATCCTGTAGCCACCTGGATGTCTGGCTAATAAGCGCTGTGCCAGGGTGTTTAATTGCTGTCTGGCCTGAAACAAAGGCTTCAACCAACAATCTGGCAATTACCCCACCACCCCACGGTGCTAACCCTTCAATTACCCTGTGGCTGCATGCTACCCACTAGATCATTAACTCCTGTGCCACTCCACTCTGCATATCAGGTAAATTCCCTGTGATTCAATTCCAGTGTTTTTCAGGTGAAACTAGAGAGCTGCTTGCACGTTGAGAGGGATGTATCCATTTTATACTGGAAATGATTATGAAGGCTGCCGGTTTCCACCCTGGCTCTGCCACTGAAAGTCCAAGGCTTTCGATTTGCAGAGTAGCTGTCTGTAATTGATAGGTTTAATATCCACTTTGTCTATCCAGAGAGTATAGTGAGATGCTGTGGAAAGCTATCCAACATTTCAAAGATGTGTACCAGTGCTAGGTTGCGGGCCCATCGAGAGATCTGAAATCTCTGATGTGTTTCCCACCCCTCTTCCTATACTCCCTCCAAAGGAAAGAAGAGCTGGCACAGATGAGGCAAGTTCAAGGTCAACGTTTTGGGAGAAAGTGTAGAAAGAAGGTCATGTGTTAAACAAAGGGATTAAAATTTTCATCTCAGCATGGGGATGTTCCCTGTCTTCTCTCTCTCTCTCAATTCTCTCTTTTTCTCTTTTCTCTCAAAGCAAGTACAGTATAATGGACCAGCGATTGCTCCTTTGAACAGTTCTTCACCCTGAGACACCCAGGATGACCAAGGCAGCTCCTTTGGACATTCATGTAAGCCAGTGTTGTGCTGGTAAATATTTAACCGTGGCTCCCTGGAGAATAAAACAGAACAAAATGTCCTGATTTGTAGCGTTTGCCAGTTTCTGTGGTGTGAATAGTTCCTCCCTGGCCAGTTTCAAGCTACCAATGTGAGGTCACTGAGCAGGATGCTGCAAAGAGATGCCCACCCCGGCTCCCTTGAGCATGCTGGAGCCGGCTCCAGCCCATCTCTTCTGTAGGCTGTCTTTCCCGTCCACTAGAGTGGAAAGACAGAGGCAGAAATGTGCGGCTGCACCCACAGGGAAAGGGAAAGGAGACAGCTTGATCTCCTCTGGTCCTGGCCTTGGGTCTGTAGCCTTGGGGCTTCCTGCAGGCTGGCTCAGCTCACCAGGACTGAGGTCCCACATAAGGCTTTTGGGTCAAAGCCCCGTGGTCTTTTGCTTGGCCTTGTCTGCTGTACAGGTGGGTGATGGTGGGAGGACGGGGTTCAAGCCCAGGATGCAGGGTCCCATCCTTACAAGGCCACTCACATTGGTGGGTTATTGGTGGTGTAGCCACGGACTTCAATCACCTGGGCAATAATTGCCGACAGGCTTGTACTCCTCCACTCTTGTTCACTTTTCCTTAGAATACTAACCTCAGCTGCCCAATATGGTCATGCAAAGGGACAGTAAGAATATTCTGGACAAGAGCACAGCATCACACTGGGGCTGCTACTATTCCTGCTGGAATAGAAGTAACAATGTGACCGGTCCACATGGATTAGGGTCTCCTTTGAAGTACAGTGACTCAGGAGCAGCTTGTCCCCATCAGGACAGCTCTGATCCTCACATGCCTGGGGGCTGCTGGGTAAGGCACTAAGCCAATCTCTCATTCAGACACTCAGGTTAAAATTTACAGCTGTGACTGCCTGCTTCGAGAAATGTCTGGGTCTACTCTCACACGTAGCTGTGTTTCTGATTCTTCCATGAGGTGAAGACCTGGGAACCTGGGACCTCGTTTAGGTATATCTCGATTAACAACCATATGAAGAATATACACGTATTCTCTTACACATAAGAATACATATATATATATGTGCATATATACATGCACATACATACGTACACACATATATACACATACCGCTAGATTAATAGTCATATATGATTCTATATATATTTATATTATGATTAATCTGGAATATTCTTAATCTTGGTATATCTAAATGAGTGTACATATTTGACAAGGAAGCGAGTCAGTTTGCATTCTGGCCCCTGGCTCAGTTTTCCTCTACACTTCAGGACTAGATTTTATGCTGGTGACTTCAACTTTCAGCTCCTCTCGCCAACCTTGATCTATTCAATGACCTTGACCTTCACAGGGCTGTACCCGTGCCCTCTTACGGCCACATCTCTGATGTTTTCCACACGTTTTTTATTGAGGTACAATTTACGCACGGAGACTTTCCCTTCTCTGAAGTACAGTTCCACGCATTTTGCCAAAAACATGTGGCACCACTGCAGTCAAGATCTGGAACAGTTCCACGGTTTCAAGTTATTTCCCTGTACCTCTTTGTGGTGGATACTTCCCTCCTCCTCACTTCCTGGCAACCACTGCTGTTTTCTGCCCCTATGCTTTTGCCTTTTCGAGGATGTCATATAGACGGAATCATGTGGTATGCAGAGAAGATTCATCCATGTTGTTGCACCTTTTTTATTGCTGAGTGGCACGCGTATGAATGTACTGATTTTGTTTATCCACTTATCAGTTGGAAGACATTTGTCTTATTTCCAGTTTTGAGAAATTATGAACAAAGGACAACAAACACTTACATACAGGAATTTGTGTGAACTTCAGTTTTCATTTCTCTTGACATACACTGGATTTTTTTTTCTTATTATGGTAAGAACACAACATGAGATCTATGCCCTTAAACTTTTAAGTGCAAAATACAGCATTGTTAACTATAGGTGCCGTGTTGTACAGCAGATCCCTAGAACTTACTCATCTTGTGTATCTAAACTTTACACCCTTTCCACAGGGTATAAAGTCTCTGTTTCCCCCTCTCCCCGGCCCCCAGCAACCACCATTCTCCTCTCTGCTTCTATGAGTTTGACTATTCTGGATACCTCATATGAGTGGAATCAGGCGGTATTTGTCCTTCTGTGATTGCTATTTCACTTAGCATAATGCCCTCCAGGTTCATCCATGTTGTCGCATATGGCAGGATTTCCTTCTTTTTCAAGGCTGAATGATACACCACATTTTCTTGATCCATGTATCCATTGATGGACACACACACTGTTTCCATATCTTAGCTATTATGAATAATGCTGTGGTGAACATGGGAGTGCAGATAGCTCTTTGAGATCCTGATTTCAATTCTTTTGAATATATATCCAGAAGTGGGATGGCTGGATCCTATGGATATGCCTCAAGGACCTCACTCTTTCAATACTTGACCTTCTCCCTGTCCTCTTTATTGACCCTTCTCCTTTAGGATGCGTATGTTCAGGTTTTTCCCACCTCCAGATACACCCTCTTGGCAAATGGCCTCTAGTTATGGTCCTACCTTGATCCATTCCTCCACAGTGAAGGTCCTTGAAAGCAGCTTCTTTCCCCAACATTCCACTGCAACTGTTCTTTTCAAGGTCCCCCATGTCTTCCAAGTGGCTGCATCCAACACATCCTCCTATTCCTTGTCACTTAAACTCCTGGAAACTCCTTCTTTTCAAAATCGCTCTTCTCCTGGCTTTCGTGACCCCAGCCTCATCTGATTTTCTTGAGCTGATGAATATCTTTAGTTGTTCATTTTTAAGCTCTTCTTATGCTACCCATCCATACAGTGCTGGTTTCAATAGGAGTTTATTAGTAATGAAGGTGAGCCTTAAATCGTCCTTGATGCTATTTGAGTGGAGGACCCAGGAAGGCCTGAATATTGCTTTCCAGTCACCTCCACTTCGTGAGTTTTGTGAAGGAGGAAAAGATGGGAAACAAATACCACTGTACTCTGAGTTGAGTCCATGCTTTATTTACCATAGTGTGCACCTTGGAAAAAGTTGATCTTGAAACCAGCTCAACACAGGGTTGATATAAGGGAGGCCATATTGTAGAAAAGAGACCATGTCGTAACTTTGAATGACCTCTCACTAACTAACCCAGCTGGAGTTGCACCCTCCAGGAGATCCACCTGTTCGTAGATATTGTGACCCCGGCTTGTGCATATACCTCCCAGCTGTGATAAGACAATAACTCCATTCTTTGGAGTTCCTTAGGAATGTGATGACCCCCAAACAGAGAGTCTATGCTGATAGCAATCATCAATGAAAACTTAAAGATCTGATGTGGCCAACCCCAGTCTGTGACACCAGAGGGTCAACGTTCCTAACTCCCTCCCCTATAACCCACTGGCCTATATAACTGCTTCAAGATTCTGTACCCCCCTTAAGATGGTTCTTTTGGACATTAATCGGCCATCTTCCCTCTTGCTGGCAAGCTGTAATAAAATGCCTTTTCTCTGCCACCATCTTGCCTCTTGACAATTGGCTTTTGTCTTGCGGTGAGCAGATCATGGCCTTTGCGCGGTAACAGTTTGTCATATTTGCTTTAGGCTTGACCTTAAGCGATCTTTTTCTTTCCTCCCCAAGTCTAATTCCACATCTTACCTTTAGCTGACTGCTCAGCCTGTACACATAAGAGAGCTCGCCTTGAGTACAGTTCTTCAAACATTTCCAGTTTATTCCTTCTAAGCGCAGAATAGGACTGCACTTCCAGAACATTTTGAAGTCAGGCAAGACCATGTGACTTGCCTTGGACAATGAAGTGTAAAGCCTTTATGATTCCATTTTCATCCTGCCACATTAATTTCTCCTTGCTGTGGCAATTGATGTTTCAGACGGCGGTGGCTCCATTAGCCTGGGTCCCTGAGTGATGAAGACTTGGAGCAGAGCCCCCAGCTGACCCACAATAAACATGTAACATGAATCTGAAATAAACGTTTGTTTGTGGAGCCGCTGAGATTTTTGGAATTGTTTGTTACTGCGGCATAACTTGGTTTACCCTGACCGATGCTTTGAGAATGATGACAGGGGTCTGAAATGGGGTTGCTTTGGCTGAGTCTGCTGATAACACAGAGGGAGAAAACCCACAACAGCCTTTGCCAATCTTTTAATATCACTGGCTTGTTTATGACCAATCAATGTCCTAAAATCTGGCCAATCAGATTACTCTTCCCCTCTCTTGGGGGAGAAGTGAGGAAGGGGGCATGCAGAGAAGTAGGTAGAGCAAGGAACATTTCTTCTCTCTTCCCCTTCCTGATAGGTCCCTTCCCAAGTCCTTTGCTCTTCTCACTCTAACTCTAGTGTGTTATGTCCTTGGGTTATGCCATCCCTGCTCCATGTCTAACCACCATCTCCATACTGATAGCTTACAGATCTCTATTTTTCACACAGAACTTTCTATGAGCTTCAGACCTATAAAATCAACTGCTTACTAATACCCACCACCTGTGAGTTTTATAGGCATCTAAAACCCAACATGTCAAAAAATTATCTGGTGTCTTTCTCTCCAAACTGGCTCTGTTTTCCCATGTTCCTCATTTCAGTGATAAAACCCATTTAACTGTCAACCAAGCACAAAGCATAGCAATCATTCTTAACCTCATCTTCTCCTTTTGTCTACACATGCAATTAGTCACCACGTCCTATGAGTTCTCCTTCTGAAATGTCTTTAAACTCTGTCCTCTCTATCTCTACCTAGTTAAGGCTCTCATCACTTCTTGGTTAGATTAGTACGATAACCTGTAACCAATTTCCCTCCAGATGATCAACCACATAACAGCCAGAGGGATATTCCTAAAATGCACATCAAATCTAGCCAATCTCTTAGGCAAAAATCTTTAGTGGCTCCCCTTTGCCCTAATTGTTAAGTGTGACCAACAATGTCGTTCCCTGACTGTCGCTTCCTGCCTGTCCAGCCTCATCTCTTTCCAATCCCTCTCTAGAACTACACTTTAGCCACGGTAAACCATTTAATGAGCCTCAAACACAGAATCTTCATGAAGGTCAAGTCCTCTTTGTTGGAGCTGATCCACATGCTGCATCCTGAGGCTGTATCACTCTCCTGATATCTTCTTTAAATTTTTTTTTTGAATTTTATTTTTTTTTACTTGCCACAGTTTATTTTTGGGGAAAAAGTTATACTTATTTGTACCAATGTATTTATATTAATAGTTGACTTGGAAATTAATCTTCTTTCCAGCTTTATTGAGGTATAATTGACAAAATTGTAATATATTTAAAGTGCACAATGATTTGATATATGTATATGTTGTAAAATGATTCCCATAATCAAGCGATTAACACATCCATCAACTCATGTAGTTACCTTTTTTTTTTTTTTGGTGAGAATGCTTAAGATCTACTCTTTTAGCAAATTTCAAATATACAATACAGTATTATTAACAATGGCCATGATACTATACATTAGATCCTGAGAACTTATTCATCCTAGAACAGAAAGCTTGTACTCTTTGACCAACATCTCCCCATTTCCACCACTCTGGGCCCCTGCCAAGCACCAATCTACTGTCTGTTTCTACGAGTTTAACATTTTTTTGATTCCACATATAAATGATCCCATACAGTGTTGTCTTTCTCTGTCTGACTTATTTCACTGAGCATAATGCCCTCTAGATTGATCTATATTGTGCAAATGGCAGGATTTTTTTCTTTTTTTAAGGCCAAATAATATTCCGTATATATATCCCATTTTCTTTATCCATTAATCCATAGATGAATGCTTAGGTTGTTTTCATTTCTTGGCTATCATGAATAATGCTGCAGTGAACATGGGAGTGCAGCTCTCTTTGAGATAATGATTTCAGTTTTATTTTCCCATATATTTATGTCTTTAATTTCTTTCATTAATGTTACGTAGTTTTCAGTGTACAAGTCTTTTTCTCGGTTAAGTTTATTCCTAAGTATTTTATTCTTTTTGAAAATATTGTAAGTGGGATTTTTTTAAAAAAATTCCTTTTCTGATAGTTTGTTGTTAGTTTATAGAAACACAACTGATTTTTGTATGTTGATTTTGCATCCTGACACTTTGCTCAATTTATCAGTTCAAACAGTTTTTTTGTGGAGTCTTTAGGGTTTTCAATATATAAGATCATGTTATCTGCAAACACAGGTTTACCCAATACCTTCTTTGGTTGGTTCAATTCCACTCTTCCCTAACACTCAGCTCCTGTGTCTTTCTTTCAGGAAGCCTTTCTTGTGTCCCACTAGACTTAGGTTTTGGGCCCCATTGTGACTCCCATAACTGTCATCTCTTATTTTTTTCTACTATAGCACTGATCACATCATGTTACAGTGATTTGGTTACATGACAGACACTCCCTCCAGACAGAAAGTCACTAGTACCAGAGACTCTTCATCCTATTCAGGAATAGGAACTCCTGTGATATTGAGGGAAGAGCTTGGACTTCGAAACTAGAGAGACCTGAGTTCAAATCTTGACCGTCAAGTATGAGGTATAATTGTAAGAATCAAATGAGATAGCAATTGCAAATGCCTCATAGAGTGTCTTGTACTTAGCAAGCATTTGTTAAATGGTCCTTATTATCATCATTCCTGCCTGCGATCCTAGAAAAATTACTTAACTTTATTGGGGTTTTATTTTCTTCATCTATAGGATGGGGATAATAATGTATCTAATCAAGCAGACATGTGATTCTGATTCCTCTTCTTCAGTATTTCTATTCTGGAATGCCCACCTGTGTATGTGTGTGTGTGTGTGTGTTCTCTCAAACATCTCTTCTTAATTAATATTCCTTCCCCCTGCCTTGTGGGAGGACACGTACATATAAAATCATTGATGCTGGTCTGGTTTGAGATCCTAGCTCCAATCTAATGCTGTTAGGAAGTGGGAATTTTTTTAACATACTCCACGTATTTAGATTTGAGAAACTTCTCAGCCAGTCTAGTTCATACACCTTCATGCCTTTTATTGTGTGTTCACTGACTGAGGGCTTAGTTTCCTACTTCATGGTGGCTGTTATGGGGTCAGCGACTCTCCCAACGTAGGCTGTCTTGACTGATTGAGAAATTTGATATGGTATAGAACAGATTTTATATAATTAATTACTAGGATCCTGTGTCATTATGATAGCTGACAGCAGAGGATGCTTTAGTCAAATTAATCTCAAAACTTTCACTCTGAAATATTCAATTATACAAGAGTATAGATTAGGGTTGTCCAATAGAACTTTCTAAGATGATGGAAATCTTCTATAATCTGCTCTGCCCTGTGGTAGCCACTAGCCTTTTAGTACAGCGGTCACTAGCCACATGCCGGCATTGAACACAGGAAATGTGGCTAGTTTTCTGAGGAACTGAATCTTTAATTTCATCAAATTTTAACTAATTTAAATCTAAAAGGAATTAGCCACATGCAGCTAGTGGCTACTGCATTGGAAGTAATAATGTTTAAAAGCCCCTTGTGTCCACCATCCAGATTTATAAAAGATTTTTCATGTGTGTTTCAGACTTTTTAAAAAGAAACAAAACATTGCAGATACAGTTGAATTCCCCTATAAACACTTTCTGTATTCCCCCATCTCATTTACTTACGTCCCTCCCTCACCAGTTACAGTTCCCTTCTGAGCACAGTTTAGCATTTCCATGCACATTTTTGTGCTTATTCGATATATCTATTCATAAGCAAGATGGTTGATGTTTTGTACATTAAAAAATTATTGAGGTCATAATGGTTTATAACATTGTGAAATTTCAGGTGTACATTATTATTTATCAGGTTCTGGATAGATGGCATCGTGCTCACCACTAATAGTTTAATTTTTATCCATCACCATATACATGTTCCGCTTTACCCCTTTCGCCCACCCCCCAACCCACTTGCCCTCTGGCAACCATTAATCTGTTCTCTTTGTCCATGTGTTTGTTTATCTTCCACATATAAGTGAAATCATGCAGTCTTTATCTTTTTCTGTCTAACTTATTTCACTTAACATAATACCCTCAAGGTCCATCCATGTTCTTGCAAATGGGCTGATTTTGTCTTTTTTTACGGCTGAGTGGTGTTCCGTTGTATATATATACCACATCTTCTTTATCCATTCATCAGTTGATAGGTACTTGGGTTGCTTCCACATCCTGGCTATTGTGACTAATGCTGCAATGAACATAGGGGTGTATAAGTCTCTTTGAGTTGTTTATTTCAAGTTCTTTGGATAAATACCCAGTAGTGGGATAGCTGGATTGTATGGTATTTCTATTTCTAATTTTTTGAGAAATCTCCATATCATGTTCCATAGCGGCTGCATCAGTTTGCATTCCCACAATGCAGCAGTGTGTGAGGGTTGCCTTTTCTCCACACCCCCTCCAACATTTATTTTTTGTCTTGGAGATTATAGCCATTCTGACCAGTGTAAGGTGGTATCTCATTGTAGTTTTGATTTGCATTTCCCTGATGATTAGTCATGTTGAACATTTTTTCATGTGCCTCTTGGCCATCTGTATATCTTCTTTGGAAAAATGTCCTTTCACATCCTCTGCCCATTTTTTCATCAGTTTGTTTGTTTTTTTGTTGTTGATTTCCGTGAGTTCTTTATGTATTTTGGAGATTAACCCTTGTTGGATATATGATTTGCAAATATTTTCTCCCAGTTGATGAGGTGCCTTTTCATTTTGTTTCTGGTTTCCTTTGCCTTGCAGAAGCTCTTGAGCCTGATGTAGTTCCATTTATTTATTTTTTCTTTTGTTCCCCTTGCCTGAGCAGACATGGTATTCAAAAAGATGCTGCTAAGACTGATGTCGAAGGGTGTACTGCTTATATTTTCTTCTAGGAGTTTTATGGTTTCAGGTCTTACCTTCAAGTTTTTAATTCATTTTGAGTTAATTTTTGTGTATGGTGTAAGATAATGGTCTTCTTTCATTCTTTTGCTGTCCAGTTTTCCCAACACCATTTATTGAAGAGACTTTCCTTTCTCTATTGTACGTTCTTGGCTCCTTTGTTGAAGATTAGCTGTCCATGGATGTGTGGTTTTATTTCTAGGCTTTCAATTCTGTTCAATTGGTCTGTGTGTCTGTTTTTGTGCCAGTGTCATGCTGTTTTGATTACTATAGCTGTGTAGTATATTTTGAAGTCAGGGATTGTGACGCCTCCAGCTTTGTTCTTTTTTCTCAGGATTGCTTTCGCTATTTGGAGACTTTTGTTGTTCTATATACATTTTAGGATTCTTTCTTCTATTTCTGTTAAGAATGTCATTGGGATTCTGATTGGGATTGCACTGAATATGTAGATTGCTTACGGAATATGGACATTTTAACTACGTTTATTCTTCCAATCCATGTGCATGGAATGTCTTTCCATTATTTTGTGCCATCTTTGATTTCTTTCAATATTGTCTTATAGTTTTAAGTGTATAAGTCTTTTACCTCTTTCATTAAATTCTTCCTAGATATTTTATTCCTTTTGTTGTGATTGTAAATGGGGTTGTATTCTTGAGTTCTCTTTATGCCAGATCATTATTAGAATATAGAAATGCAACTGATTTTTGTAAGTTGGTTTTGCACCCTGCAACTTTGCTCCAGTTGTTGATTATTTCCAACAGTTTTCTGATGGATTCTTGTAGGGTTTCTATATATAGAATCATATCATCTGCAAACAGCAAGAGTTTCACTTCTTCCTTTCCAATTTGGATACCTTTCACTTCTTTTTCTTGCCTGATTTCTCTGGCCAAAACCTCCAATACGATGTTGAATGAGTGGTGAGAGTCAATATCCTCGTCTTCTTCCTGTTCTCAGAGGGATGGCTTTCAGGTTTTCACCACTAAGTGTGATGTTGGCTGTGGGTTTGTCATATATTGCCTTTACTATGTTGAGGTACTTTTCTTATATATTCATTTTCTTAAGAGTTTTTATTATGAATGGATGTTGGATCTTACCAAATGCTTTGTCCGCATCTATTGAGATGATCATGTGATTTTACCTCTTATTTTGTTAATGTGGTGTATCACATTGATTAATTTGCAGATGTTGAACTGTTCCTGCATCCCCAGTATAAATTCTACTTGATCATGGTGTATGATCCTTGTAATGTATTGCTGTATTTGGTTTGCCAATATTTTGTTGAGGATTTTGCATCTGTGTTCATCAGTGATAAAGCTCTATAATTTGCCTTCTTTGTGTTGTCCTTGTCTGGTTTTGGGATCAGGGTGATACTGACTTCATAGAATGAGTTAGGAAGCATTCCATCTTCCTCAATTTTTTGGAATAGCTTGAGAAGGATAGGTATTAAATCTTCTTTGAATGTTTCGTAGAATTCTCCAGAGAAGCCGTCTGGCCTTGAACTTTTATTTTTGGGGAGGTTTTTGTTTATTGTTTCAATCTCTTTACTTGTGATTGGTCTATTCAGATTTTCTACTTCTTCTTGATTCAGTTTCGATAGGTTGTACGAATCTAAGAATTTATGCATTTCTTCTTGCTTATCCAATTTGTTGGCGTACAATTTTTCATAGTATTCCCTTTGATCCTTTGTATTTCTGTCGTATTCAGTGTAATTTCTCCTCTTTCATTTCTAACTTTATTTATTTGATTCTTCTCTCTTTTTTTCTTAGTGAGTCTGGCTAAGGACTTGTCAATTTTGCTTATCTTCTCAAAGAACCAGCTCTTGGTTTCACTGACCTTTCTATTGCTTTTTATGGTTTCTATTTCATTTATTTCTCCCTAATTTTTATTATTTCTCTCCTTCTACTGACTTTGGGATTTGTTTGTTTTTCTTTTTCTAGTTCTGTTAGGTGTAGTTTAAGATTACTTATTTGAGATTTTGCTTGTTTGTTGAGGTGGGCCTGTATTGCTATTAACTTCCTTCTTAGAACTACTTTTGCTGCATTCCGTAAGAGTTGGTACGATGTATTTTCATTTTCTTTTGTCTCCAGGTATTTTTTATTTTATGCTTTGATTTATTCATTGATCCACTGGTTGGTTATTCAGTAGCATGTTGTTTAGCCTCCACATATTCATGACTTTCCCAGTTTTTTTCTTGTAGTTGATTTTTAGTTTCATAGCATTGTTGTTGGAAAAGATGCTTCTTATTGTTTCAATCTTCTTAAATTTATTGAGACTTGCCTTATTTCCCAACATATGTTTTATCTTTGAGAATGTTCCATGTGCACTTGAGTGTTGAATGCACATTTTGTTGTTTTTGGATGGGATGTTCTATATATATATATAAAGTCCAACTTGTCTAGCTTTTCATTTAATTCCACTATTTCCTTCTTGACTTTCTGTCTGGATGATCTACCATTGACATAAGTGGGGTGTTGAGGTCCTCTGCTATTACTGTGTTGCTGTTAATTTCTCCCTTTAGGTCTGCTAATAGTTGCTTTGTGTGCTTTGGTGTTCCTGTTTTAGGTGCATATATATTTATTACTGTTATGTCCTCTTGGGGGAATGTCCCTTTTATTATTATATATTGCCCCTCTTTGTCTCTCATTGTCTTTCTTATCTTGAAGTCTACTTTGTCTGATACAAGTATGGCAACACCTGCTTTCTTTTGCTTGCCATTTGCTTGGAGCATCATCTTCCGTCCCTTCACTCTGAATCTGAGTTTGTCTTTGGAGCTGAGATGTGTTTCCTGGAGGCAGCATATTTTTGGGTCTTGTTTTTTAATCCATTCCACCACTCTGTGTCTTTTGATTGGAGAATTCAGTCCGTTTACATTTGCATTGATTATTGATATATGAGGACTTAATACTGCTATTTTTCTTTTTGCTTGAGGAAGATTAACCCTGAGCTGATATCTGTGCTGATCTCCCTCTATTTTGTATGTGGGTCACCACCACAATGGCTGATGAGTGATGTAGGTCCGTGTCCAGGACCCGAACCCATGAACCTGGGCCACCGAAGCTGAATGCACTGAACTCAGCCGCTATGCCACAAGGCCAACCTCCTTTAATACTGCCATTTTATCTTTTGTTTTCCGGTTGTTCTATATTTCCCTTGTTTCTTTTCCCATATGTTTCTCCCTTTCCTCTTTGGTGATTTTCTATGATGGTCTTCTCTTTATTTATCATTTGTGTCCCTGTTCTGATTTTTTGTTTACTGGTTACCATGAGGTTTGTATAAAAGATCTCCTAGATGAGATAGTGCATTTTCTGATAGCCTCTTATCTCCATTAGCCTAAGTAGGTTCCGTCTCTTCCCTCTTCCCCGTCTGAGTTATTGCTGCCACAAATTATTCTGTGTTGTGAGTTTGTGATTAAAATGAAGTGTTTACAGTTATTTTTGAGGCCTTTCTTCCCTTTATCTTTAATGTTATAATTGAGCGTTTGCTAACTTGTTCTCATAGAGAGCTGCAATTTTCTGATTTTGTCTGTCTGTTTATCTCATTGCTTAAGGCTTTGTAAACCTTTGAGTTTTTGTTTCAGGTAGGAGGGCTTCCTTCATCATTGTGGGGGTGGAGGTGTGGTCTTGTGGTGATGAACTCCCTCAGCTTTCGTTTATCTGGGAAAGTTTTTATTTCTCCATCATACCTGAAGGATAGTTTTCCTGGATAGAGTATTCTTGGCTGAAAGTTTTTGTCTTTTAGTATTTTGAATATATCATTCCATTCTCTCCTAGCCTGTGAAGTCTGATAGGGCTTCCTTTGTCCATTATTCTCTTCTGCTTTGCTTCCCTTAATATTTCTTTGTCATTGACTTTTGCCACTTTTACTATTATATGCCTTGGAGAAGGTCTTTTTGCATCGATGTAATTAGGAGTTCTATTGGCTTCATTTACTAGTAATTCTAGTTTTTTCCCCAGGTTTTGGAAGCTCTCAGCTATTATTTCTTTGAACAAGGTCTCTGCTCCTTTCTCCCACTGGAATATGTATAATCCTTATGTTGCATTTTCTAATTCAGTCAGATATTTCTTGGAGAATTTCTTCATTTTTTTAAAGTCTTAGTTCTCTCTCCTCTGCCTGAAGCATTTTTATATTTCTGACCTCTAAATTACTAATTCTGTCCTTCATAGTGTCAACTCTATTTTTTAAGGATTCTAGATTTTTTTTTTTTACCTCATTCATTGTGTTCCTCATCTCTGGTATTTCTATTTGTTTGTTTGTTTGTTTTTTTTTTTAGAGTTTCAATCTCTTTTGTGAAGAATTCCTTCTGCTTGCTAATTTTATTCCTGAGGTCATTGACCTGTTTTTCTGAGTTTTCTTGTAACTTGTTGAATTTCTTTATGACAGCTATTTGGAATCCTCTGTCATTTAGATTATAAATTTCTGTGACTTCAGGATTGGTTTCTGGAGACTTGTCATTTTGCATTTGTTCTGGAGTGTTAATGTATTTCTTCATGGTGTTTGATGAAGTGGACCTTTTCTGGCCCATAGTGGTAGTATCTGGTCACAGATTCCACCTGCCACCACTGGGGGGTGGGGACAGGAGTTGTGTTTTCTGAACCTGCTGTGTCTACTGGAAGTTGTGCCTGTTCAGGGGAAGCTGTACTGGCAGACCATCTATGTCTGACTGCCAACCACCGCTGTCCAGCAGGTCACACACACAGGCACAGGTGCTCTGGCATTGATCCACTGCCCTGGCCAACCAGCCAAGGTGGTGCACCAGGAGGGAGACGAGGGGAGGGGCACTTTCTTTTGCTTGCATGAGCCCACTCTGCTCTCACCAGCAGCCTGCCTGGGCTGCTGAGTTTGGTGGAGGTGCTCATGCACTGGTTGAGCCACCTTGGTGCAGAGCACCCCTGGGGGTTGGGTCACAATTCCGAAAGTGAAAGTGTTTGTGTGGGGGCCCGTCTGCTTTCCTGCCTCCTCCCAGAGTTGCCCTCCAGCCACTGCATGTGGACCTGTGACCTAGATTATTGCTGCTGGGGAGGGGGAGGAGATCTACTCACTTCCTTCCACTGATTCTTGGGGGATCTGGTACCCCCACCTTCAGACATATGACTGCAGGGATCTCTTAGAAGTCCTGCTGTGCTGTGTGGGTATCCTCTGTTGGTTAATGAATGCCTTTTTGGTTGTGTCTTAGTGGGGAGAAGCTAAGGGAACATCTCAATCTGCCATGATGCTGATGTCATTCTCTGCTTTGCACATTTTTAAACTTTGTTTATATCATACTTTACATATCTTTCTACATTTTTTCCCATATGCTTTTGAGATTCATCCATTTTGATATAAGTAGTACTATTCATTTCTTTCGCCTCCTGTATTCTATTCCAATAAATGAACATATCAGGATTGATTTACTTGTGATCTTGCAACGGGCATTAGACCGATTTGAGTTTTTCGCATTTACAGATAATGTTGTAGTTAACAATCATGTACATGTCCCCAAGTCTGTGAGAGATCCTCTACACCCAGGAGTGGAATAGTTGGGTCATAGAGTATGTGCATCTTCAACCTTGCAAGATGGTGCCAAATTGCTTCCCAAAAGTCTTGTCCCCATGTGCACTCCCACCAGCAATGCATGACCATGACTATTACTCCACACCTGGGAGTTTCCAGAAAAAAGTGTGTTAACTGGACACTTTCACATATCTGCCTCAATATGTGCACAGGTGTACTGTCCCCAGACTGCCTCCTATCCTAGTCACAAATGTTGTCCAACTCACTTTTGTATGAGAAACCAGAGGTAAACTATTGACCTTCCCTGAGTCTGTGTTCTTTTGTAACATTAAGAAATGCTCTCTCATTCATTGCTTAGACCCCTCCCGCCTTCCCTCCTTTTCTCCTTTCCTTGATCCCTGATTCTCTCTTCCTTCCTATTCACCAATGTAGCAAACACTTACAGAAGCATTTAAAATGTAGATGGAAATAGAGATGAAAGGCACAGATGTTTTCTCAGGGAGCTCCCAGCTTAGCACGCACACAGGGCTAAACCCTTGTGCATGCATAGGCTGCAGGTGATGAAAGATGGAAGCATAGAATCCACGGCAGCCTGAGCATCAGGAAGGGCTTTGTCTTAAAACATCACATCAGAGCTAATAAAGCAAGGTTTGGGCAAAAAACAAGCAGGAGGCATTTCCAGTAGAGGTTCAGAGTTAAATAGAAAGGAGGGCATCCTCCAAGAACTGCAGGTTGTTCAATACCACCAGAGTACAACTGATGAGAGTCATAGGAGATGACGCAGGGGAGGTAGACAGGGCCAGATGGTAAAGGCCCTAGTATGTCAAGCTAAAGGGCTTATATTTCATCTCGAGGGCAATGATGTGCCAGTAGTAGTCGGCATCTGTCGTTTTTGTCTGCCAAGCATTCATTTTCTTCCTCTTTTGATATGGCCTCCTCCCACCCAACCTTTGGCAAAACTGCCTTTCCCAATTCCACACAGTTCTGAGCTAGCCAATCACAGCCTTCATCCACCCTCATGATCCAGGCCTGACCAATCATAGTTCCCCAACCCCGTGATCCAAACACAGTGAGCATGTGATCTAAGTGGACCAATCAGGGTCCTTCTCTGAAACTCTAAATGAAGACAATAAGGAATATTTCTTTTAGTAGGAAGGAGGTAAAGATTTTCCTTTTAGATTTATCATAGAGATGCTGAATAGGACGTTGAATATATGAGTTTGGAGAAACAATCTATCCTGGAGACATGGATTTGAGGGATGTTTACTTGATTCTTCCCTTTCTCTCATCCCCTACATTCAATTTTAGAGTAAGTTCCTAAAGCTTTACCTCCAAAATTCATCTTGAATCCATTCATATTTCTCAATTTCCACAGCTGCAATTCTAGTGCAAGCCGCTGTCTTCTCTCGTCTGGACCATCGCACTAGCCACCTAAATCATCCACTTGAATCTTCTCTTTCCTCTTACGAGACACATTCTCCACACAGATGAGTAATCTCTTTAAAATGTAAATATAACCAAGTGGCTCCCCTCTTTACTTCCCCAACGGTTTCCCATCAAACCTAGAATGAAGTTCAACTCCCTAGTGCGGTTTACAAGGCCCCACATGTCCTGCCTCTGCTCCCTTTAACCTCATCTTATAGCACATTTGGTATCCATTCACTGATTCATTCATTCATTCATTCAAGTATCTGTGTAGAGTTTTCTGATTTTCAAGCAATAAAACAATGAAAATGTTAGGTCCCTGTTCTGATGGAGCTTACCTTTTAGGGGGTAGAAACAGAAAATAGTCAATAACGCACAAACAAGACATTTCAGACAGCGGCCAGTATTTATGAAGATAATAAAATAGAATGATAACAAAAGAGAGTGATTCGTATCAGATTAAGTGGGTGACGCTTAGATTGGGTGACTTTTTTCCCCCTCTAGATGAAGGGGCTAGGAGGTTAGGAAAAATGAGTAAAATAGTCTGATTTACATTTTAAATTATATTTTTCTGGTCATTGTGTTAAAAAACAATGTAGAGGTCAAGGGTAGGAGCAGGGAGAACCAGTTTGGAGGTCCTTGCAAGAATCTGGGCATTTATGCAGTTTCGGTTACCCAGGGGCAACTGCTGTCTGAAAACATTAAATGGAAAATTCAGAAATAAACAATACATAAGTTTTAAGTTGTGCACCGTTCTGAGTAGTGTGATGAAATCTCACTCCATCCCACCCAGGGCATGAATCATCCCTTTGTCCGGCGTATCAATGCTGTACATGCTACCCACCTGTTAGTCACTCAGCAGCCATCTGGGTTATCAGGTCAACCCTTGAGGATGCAGAGCTTATCTTCAAGTAACCCTTATTTTATTTAAAAATGGCACCAAAGTATAAGAGTAGTGATGATGGCAATTCAGATATGCCAACGAGAAGTTACTGTTGTTGATCTCTTACTGTGCCTAATTTATAAATTAAACTTTATCATAAGTATGTCTGTACAGGAAAAAACATAGTATATATAGGATTTGGTGCTGTCTCACTGGTTTCAGGCATCCACCGGGGGTCTTGGAACGTGTCCTTGGCGGTTAAGGGGGGACTACTATATAAGATTCGTTTCTACCTCAGGACCTTTGCATTTGAGGCTCCATCCACTTGGAGCCCTTTGTTCCTAGATCTCCGCCTGGCTGCCTAATTCTTGCCATTCATAACTCAGCTCAAATGCCATCCTTTCTGTGAGGCTTCCCAGACTACCACGCCTAACGTGGCTATAACTGCACTATCCCTCTGTTTAATGAGATGGCCAAATAGGGACCTGGGTATCTGCGAGTCTGGGGACAGGGTGGGTATCTCCAGAAAGTGGAGGAGCACTAATAGGAACATCCACCCCCTAACTCTTTTGCCCAAGCTCCTGCCTGGTTTCAACTGTAGGGAGGCTGTTCCCTCCCACTGCTCTAGAATGCTCTTATTTCATATAAAGTCATCAAAGGTGAAAGACTAATAATAGAGATGGAAATAAGATCTAGACACCAAGGGATAACCAGAGATTTAGGGAATTTCTTCAAAGACCCAAATCAAGCTAAATGTCACAAAAAGATCTTTTTCTATCTTTCTCTCAATCTCAGTTTTTTCATCTGTAAAATGAGACTATTAGACTAAGGGCTCCTAGAGGATCTTCTGTTTTTCTGAGCTTTGCCCATCTTGTGCCTGATGTTTGAGGTGCCAGGTTGCTCCATACTGTTCTGGACTGCTTGGTGCCACAGAGGCAGAGAGGAGCGTTGACTCTTAGCTGGAAGCGTCCACTTTCACATTCATGACTCTGGGGGCTTCACCAGAGACTCAGCAGCAAGCCTGGAGGAGAACAGGAAGGCCAAGGGAGTTAATTAAAAGTTTTTTGATTGATCACTGGAGGGAGAATGAGAAGCGGGGGCCGGCCCAGGAGTTGTTATGCATTTATAGCTACAAATTGCTTTTCACGCTCAGAATTGGCTCTAAGGAGAAACTTACTGGATATGAAGTCCTCCCCACCACCACCTCCCAGATTGTCAGGTGAAACTCTCCAAGAAATTCACGGAGAAGGCAAGGCAAGGGATTGTGTGCTTGAGATGCTGATGAAAGAGCAGAAAGTTAGCATTATCTGAACCATTCCGTATATCCGAGGCTGCAGTGTGGTTTCTGTGTGTCTAAGGAGGCCAGAAACTAATGTGCCTTCAGTCTCTGTTGGATGGAGGTTCCTTCCAGACCCTGCCTCCATCAGAAAGAACTGTCATCTCCGCTCTTGTAGCAGCTACAATTCTAGGACTGGATGCACCAGGAGGGTGAGCCTGGGCATCTATGGCGACATCGAGTTATAGCCTTCTCCTCACCTGGCTGGGCTAGCCCAGTCTCAGGGACAATCTTCCTTTCTCAGTTTCCTTTGAAAGCTCACTTTCCCAGCAGCAGTTGGAGCTCTGTCCTGATTCTCAGTCTCTGGACTCCTTTATCCACCTCTTAGCTGTCCCTCGGGGTCCTGTTCCTGTTGCTGGAACACTTCTGAACTATCACACAGGTCACAGATGAGACATACCATTTTGCTCTGAGTATCACCCGCACATGGGATCAGACTGGCTAGACTAGATTGCTGAGCCCCTGCAGACGTGGTGTATGGGACCACAGGGTGCCACGACAGCTGACTCCACGCCCCACTGATGCCTACACCATCTTCTGACCTGCCCACCTTTCAGCTGAGTCCTCTCAATCTCTGACTCAACTGTTGTGACTCCGAGTATGAGAGCCATTCTGTGCTAGGCACTAGGGCCACAATGAAGAAGAAACCAAGTCTTCAGCTTCAATGGGTCATAGTCTCATGGAGGACTGTCACATTTATAGTTGACTAGAGGATGACGTGAAGCAGAGTAGGGCAGGTAAAAACAAATGTCTTGGGGATTGTTTGGATAAGGTGGAAAGCAGAGAGTGGCCAATTCTGGCTGGGGGACAGCAAGGCCCCTGTTCCCTCTTGGCCGTCGTCTCCTACCAGTCTTCCTTCTCCTCACCTTGCTCCAGGTGTACTGCCTCCTTGCTCTTTCCTGAATATGTCCGGCAGGACCCACTTCCCCAGGTCTGTGTGGGTCCCTCCTTCATCTCATTCAGGCTCCACTTGAATGTCAACTCTCTCCTGAGAGGACTCTGCCTTCAGCACCCTGCCTACAGTAGTTCTGCCCTTCCCTCCACCCCGTCCTTCCCTATCACCATACGCTCTTTATTATTGTTCATAGCACTCACCACCCTTGACATAGTTTGGGTGTTTATTTGTATATTTGCTTATTTTCTGTCTCCTCCAATTGGAAGGGAAACTCCATCAGGGCAGGGATGTAGTATTGTCCGCTGCTGAATCCCCAGCACCTCGAAGATCACTGGGCACGAAGTATATGCGTAATTGACGCTTGTTAAATGGATAGGTGACACAAAAGGTGTCCAGCAGATAGCGCACCTTGGGTTGACCTTGAAGGATGGGTGGGATCGAATTGGGTAGGCATTCCTGGAGGAAGCATTAGTGTCTGCAAAAGCATGGAGTCAAAGAAGTGCAGGAGAAATATGGTAGGTGGGGATTGGGATGATGGAAAGAGGAAGGAATGAGAGCTGGTAGCCCAGTGGGGAGAGATGCACGTCAGCGTGTATAAGGAAACTCACTTCAGCCTGTGATTGTGTTGGATCCCCACCCATCCACCTCTCATGCTTCCTCCTCCACTCCAAACACTACATGCCCCTTGGAGCTCAGCCAAAGTCCCACCCCTCTAATGAACTGTCAGCTGTGTGCTTTGGAGTCTCATAAATTTTGGTTACAGTCCTGCCTTTGCCATTTACTAGCTATGTGACCTTGCAGAGTCCCTTCCCAGTGCCCCTGCATCTTATCATCTCTGCCACACATTGTAAATGTGCCGTCTGGGGTCGTCTCTCAGTGTTCAGGGGATATACTTTATCCATCGAGGTATGAGCTTCTACAGGACATGGCCCCGATTTTTACATGAATTATGAAAAAGTGCCCCTCAGGATCAGGAGGAAAGCAGAGGTGAACGTGATTCCTGGTTCTACTCCCTTACTAGCTGTGTAATTTGTGCAAGTCACTTAACCCGTCTGGACCTCAGTGTCCTTATCCATAAAATAGGAGTTAAAACACTTCCCTTGTGGCTTTGTTGTAAGGATTAAATGCACTTCCATTTAAAGTGCTTAGTGCAGGGAGGCGCTTAAAACCATTTGATCTCGCCTCCTTCACTGTCAGTTCCGCTCCTACCCTTCTCCCCTTCCAAAGGTCCACAGCTTCCTGCGTGAATCTTCCCACATGGCCAACTCCACAACTCCCCATAGGCCCTAGACCACCCCAGGCAGCCAGGACTCTTGCTAATTAATGAGTTGAATTTGGAAGCAAACTTAACCTCTCAGGCGGGATCATCAGCCCCATTAATCAGAGGAGGCCTTCCCAGATTTCCTGTAAGGCAGCCTCAGGCATCGCACAAAATTCATCCTAAAAACCTAAATGAGATGGCTAAAGTATGTTTCTATTTGAAAACTCTGCTTTCTTCCCTTTTACTAATGCAAGCTGGCTCTGAGACAAGGGTGATGTTTTTATTTATTTATTTGTGGGTTGATGTTTGCTCTTGCAATGATGTTTTTATCCATCTTCCAAAGACTGATTGGAGACCATCCAGCAACTGGGGTGCATTTATTTGTTTGGAATCTACTTACACTATAGACAGTCAGGGATGGCACCTTGCGGTTTTTCTACTCTGCTTTCCTTTTCCAAAGCATGTGGGAAGGTGGATGGAAAGGAAACATTATAAAGCAAGCATTTCTCTCTGAGTTGGTAAGTCAGTGGGGACCAGAGAACACAAGTGGATCCACTTCTGAACGTGAAAATGGCCAAATCGTCCCTTTCAGTTACATACCATGAAAGTGCTTCACATTCTGCTCACATAGGTCAACGGGAAACCTGTATCCAGAGGAGACCCTGAAAAATGCCCTCTTTCCTTCCTGTATTTACATAATAACATCTTATTATGTGTCAGGCATTGTTCCAAGCACGTCATTTAATCCTCACAAAAACCTTATTAGATAGGTCGTTTTACTATCCCCAGGTAACAGGTAAGGAAATTGAGGCAAACAGAGGTGAACTTGCCCATTGTCAGTTATCAAATGGTGGGGCTAGGCATTGAAACCAAGCAGACTGGCTCCAAAGCTGTGTTTTTAACTATATTAATCTATTATATTAATTATTAATATTATTATAATTTTATATGATAAACTATTATTATAATTATAAACATTAAAAATTAATCTATAATATTAATTTTAATATTAATAGATTGATAAACATGCCAGTTGACAGATAACGACAGAAAGTTAGATTGATAGATGCTGACTGTGGCCTACGCTGCTGTAGGTTTCCCAATCTATTTTCCTTCTTCTTGGCTGCTCTGCTCATGTTACACCTCCCAGCATCCCTAGCAGTGAGATATAGTCACGTGACCAGGCGCACCAATGGAACAGAAGCGGAAATCATGTGTGTGGCTTCTGTACTGCTTGGCTAATAGGAAGCATCAGTGCTGGGCTTTGCCTGTTTCCCCCTTGCCGATTGGATGTCGTGATGACTGAGATCACCTTGGAAGCCTCATGTTGAGGGCAGAGCCACACTCTGCACCCACAGCAGCCTGGTTCCCATGATGACTTTATGGAGCAGGGCCTGCCAACTTGCCCTTCGTTGTTAACATAAGAGAGTCATAAATTTCTTTGCTCTTTAAGTGGCTGAATTTTTGAGTCTTTTTGTTATGACAGCCTATTCCTTACTCCAATTAGTAGAGTAATTTTCTTTCCCTTTCATAGAATCAGAGTCTTTCCCAGACTAACTTTCGAATCTATCGCCCAATGGAACAACTCTTGAAGGCCTTGAGTTGCAGGTGACTTACCTCCTATTGAGTTAGCACATTCTGTCTTTAAAAGCTCTACTATTAGAAAGTCATTAAAATTTAAATTCTAAGGTTTACTAAAAAAAAAGAAACCACAACCCCAAAATGGCGTCACTCATGCTAAAGCCCATGATATCAAACCTAGATTTATTACCCGGTCCAACTGCAGTTTCAGCCTCTCTCAGAAATGTAATTTTAATGGCCAGTCTGAAATTTTCTGATCAGCACCAATGAGATGATCTGTCATGTGGGCCCTCTCCATCCTGCCAGACTAAGAAGAGGCAATCCACATAAGAAAACTCTTTTGGGTCTGCTCCCTTCCTCCCCAAATAACAAGTCCTGGCTTAAAAATAACTGTTTCTTTTCTTTTGCTAATAACTCCCTTGCCCCATCCTTCTACCTACAAAAATCTTCCATTTTGTACAATCCCTCGGAGCACCTTTCCTGTTTGCTAGAGGGAATGCTGCCTGATCCATGAATTGCCTACTACTAAATATCCCCAAATTTACCCTGTTGAATTTTGTTTTTTAACATGTAAAATAGATATCAGTAATTCCCATGCCGGGTCTGTTCTCTTTAGGCCGTATAGAACAACCCTGAATCCCCTTCCTACAATCCAGAACCTTCCATTTTCTGAAGACAACGATCATGCCCCTTGAATGCTCTCTTGGGCTAAATGTTCTCCGTTCCTTCAACTTTCTTCACATGACATTGTTTTGAGATCCAGGTAGAAACTCCCCTGCCATGCTCCATGGTGTCTGTATTCCTCAAAGCCTGGTGACTCAGGACAAGTCCCAACTTTGCACATGTGTTTTTCCAGCTTGAAGAACAGCAGGATAGTTATTCTTATTCTCCTTTCTATGCTTGTATTCGTTCATCTTGATATTAAATTTAACAAACATTTATCCAGCTTTCTTTGTGTTCAAGGATCCTCGGGGCTGGTTGACACAGCGTCAGTATGTGCTTAGTGTGGCTGATTTGCTCTGAGCCTTCTGCGGCTGCTCTGTCATATTGTCCTCACTGTCCTGTGAGAGCGAGGGGCAGTTGATTTTTTTGGACACAAGTGCAGGGCCTGACAAATATCCCTGTCCAAATCCAACTAAATGACATTTAGTTCCCCAGTCAAGATTGTTCCCTCCCAATTCTGTCATCCAATATTTCCTCACAGGAAGATGATGGAAAAGGTGGAGTCAGTTTTGACAGAGAGCCTCTAAAAAATAATAAGCTTTATTTTGTCACCCACAAACCACATCATTTATTCCCAATCTAATGTTTAGCTTATGTGTGTGAAAAATGACATTTTTAATACCAGACAAGATGACTTCCTTGACCTTCAGGCTGATGTTACTAAGATAATTATTGTGTGTAGTGATTGGTTAAAAAAAGCCTATGTCATATTCAGTGTAAAGCCTTCAATTCTCCAACATAGGTCTGAATAATTTTCTGGTATTTGGTGAAGCTAACAGTTCACTTAATCAAGATTAAAGCACGTTAGTGGGTCTTAATGGGATGAATGGACACGGCATATGAGGGTATTAAAAATGTCTGCAGAAGAAAGAATTCTTTGAGATTTCCCTTGGAAACATTTACTTCTCTTGTACCCTCTGTCTTCAATTCCCTTCTATATCTATTTCTTCCTACTGTATGTGACCATTTGCATTCACCACCCCACACCCACCAACACACACAGCTGGAAGTTCTGTTTTCCATGGCTATGCCTTCCACAAGTTTTCAGCTTTGCTTTTGGTGCTCCCTGCTCTTTCTGCTTGGGTATCCCCTGGTGATGCCTGAGTGATGCTTGTTCAGACACGGCCCCAGGGAAACGCAGCCCTGGCCAGTTCCTGACTTCCCAGTAGCGGGTGATTTCTCCATTTCTGATGTGGTCTAACATCTTACAGACAGGTCACCCTCCCTAGGACTACTTGAGACTCTAGAAGATTCAGTTGCCCAGCAACCAAGATTGGGAAAGGATAAATGAGGCACACAAGCCAGACAGAGAAGACCCAGGAATTCCATCATTTCCAGGAAACCTGAGAAGCTCTCAGGACTCGCTGGTGGAGCAGAGTGGGACAGGTGCTTTTGGTCGGGGGCTGCCAAGCATACATGTCCCGTGAGGATAAGTGTCTTAGTGAGCTCGGGATGCCATAACAAAACATCATAGACGGGGTGGCTTAAACAATAGATATTTATTGCTCATGGTTCTAGAGGCTGGGAAGCCTGAGATCAAGGTGCCGGCCAAGTTGGCTCCTGGTGAGAACTCTCTTCCTGGCTTGCACTCAGCCATCTTCTAGTTGCGTCCTCTCATACCGCAGAGAGCGACCAAGCTCTGGTCTTTCTTCGTCTTTGTATAAGGACACTAATCCCACCATGGGGGGTCCACTCTCACGACCTCCTCTAATCCTAATTACATCCCCAAAGCCCCACCTCCTAATACCATCGTATTGGGGTTAAGTCTTCAACTTGTGAATTTTGGGGGAACACAAACATTCTGTCCATAGTAACAAGGAAAATAGGCTTGTTTTTTTCGCACTCCAGCTTAGCATAACAGCCCTGCCATTTACCCACAAGAAACACAAATTCCCCAAGCCTCAATTTCTACCTCTGTAAAATGGAGGCATGAGCCTCCATTATGTTGGAGGTCTTCGTGATACTTGAGTGCACAGGAAACATCATGTCTGGTCTCTTTCCTTGGAAGCTAGTCCATACTTCTCTCCAGCATTTGCCCGTGAGCACTAAGATGTACTTTGCTAGGTTAGGCTTATAAAGTGGAATTAAACTGAAAGGGTTTTGAGGCCAAATGTGTACATAAAAAAAAAAATCACAGTGCTATCCCAGTACAGCCAATTAGAGAAGAAGACAGAAGGCCCACTTCTCTGTCAATGCCGTCTCTCAGCATCCACTCACTGTCCTCCCAAGTCCCACCAGTTAGTCCACCAATGCAAGAAACCAGTGACAGGAACGTTGAGTGCAAATTCCCCTCCTCCACCAAGAAGTTGGATGCGAATCAAAATTGGGCTCTTCGAATGCCAAAAACACCTAATGACTAGGTGGTATCCTTAGTAAAGATCTGCTCATTTAACACACATTTACTTAGAACCTCCATGTGTTGGATGTTAGCACTATAGGCTGGAGAGCCACAATTACAATGGTGAGCAACACATGACACCATGCCTTTGCTCATGCTGTTCCCCTTGCCTTGACTACCCTTCCTCCTAACCCATGTCTGCCTGGCAAACTAATATGTCAAAACTCCGTTCACTCATCATATTCTATTTGATACCTTCCCTAATCCTACTAAGCATAAGTACTCTCTCTTCCATGATCTTATGGCGTTTATTCAGTTTCATTTTACCACTTATCACATTAGGTTGTAATGGTTTATTACGGAGGACAGTAAGCTTATCCAAGGCAGGATAATGTTTGCCTTAAAGTTTGTCTTCTTGAGATATTGTCTGGATCTCAATAAATACAGGTGTTCAATAAATGGGTGAATAAAAGAATGAAAAAAAAAATAGTCTCTGTCCTGGAGAATTCGGGGTCAAATAGGGAAAGAACATTTATTTCATCTAGATTCTAAATTATTAATGTTAGGTTTTATCATGCCTATTTACGGAAGAGGAAACTGAGTCTCACAGAGTTCAAGCCACTTGCTCGAGGTCACACTGTGAGTGATTAGCAGACTGGAGAGTCAAATTTAAGCTGGTGTTCTTCCCGCTGCTTCCTATACACAATTAACTATGACGTAGTGGTCTGAGGATTCCTATAGCCTCATCCTCATTCTGCAGGATTGACAGCATCCTAAGAAGATTGTAGGTTCTTCCAGGTCTGGGATAGATGGAGGAGGCTCAGAATGGAAATAAGGAAGGCCACGGCCTCTCGCTAATCAGATATTAAAGTGAGACTCTGATGGGACCTGGGATTATCTGGCTGAAGTAAGACCATCAACCTCCGATGGCAACTCTGCCAAATTCATCTTCCCCCTCCCCTCAAAGGAGCAGCCTGAGAAGCCTGGGAGGGAATGTGAGTCCATATGAAATCCAGAACATCCATTTGGTAGAGTGGAAATGCCCTGATGTTTGATCCCATTTACTTGAGTAAGACTTTATATCCAGGCATCTCAGGTTTGAAATTACGTGTCAGAGGCAATTTTGCTCTCTGGACGTGATGTGAGGGGTTGTCCTTCCAGGGAAGCCAATAGGAGCTCAGCATTGGCATCTCCTTGTCTCAAGGAAGAGGAAGCTTCTTGGTTTCATTCATTCAGCAAACTGATGCTGAGCATTTTGGCAGTGCCAGGCCCCGTGGTAAGGGTTGGAGATACAGACAGGAAGAAGACGTGGCTCCTGGTTTTAAGGGGCTCAAAACATAATACTAATCACACTATTAGCCTATTAATTCCTTCAACAAATACATATGGTGCACCTGCTCTGTGCAGGGCGCTGTGGCAGGCACTTAGCATCCATCAGTGAATAGGATAGACAAAATCCCCGCCCTTTTGGACTACATATTCTAGCAGGAAGAGAGATACAGTAAGAAATAAACACAAAAAATGAGTAAATTATGAACTATGTTAGAATGTGATGAATGTTAAAGAGAATAGGGAAAGAAAAGAACAGGGTTGAAGACATTGAGAGTACTGAGGGCGAGAGGGAGGGATGCAATGGTAAACAGGGTGGCAGGGTAGATACCTTTTAGGAAGTAGCATGTGATGGAAAACATAGAGAGAAAGAGGCATGTAAATATCTGGGGAAAGCATCTTTGAAGCGAGGGAATAGCCTGTGCAAAGGCCCTTAGGTGCAGTAAGCCTGGTGTATTTTGAGACATAGAAAGGAGGGCCCTGGGGCTGGAGAGGAGAGAGCAAGGGGGAGAGCTGGAGGTGAGCTCAAAGAGGGAATGGAATGGGCACAGCAGTCAGGACCTTGTAGGCCATGGCCAGGACTGTGGCTTGGATTCTGAGTGCAATGGGAAGCTGCTGGGGGGTTTTGATCAGAGGAGGGATGGGATCTCATTTACAGTTGAGAGGATTGTTCTCACATTCCACCAAGGGTGGAAGCAGGGAGACAGGTGAGGTGGTTATGCCTAATCCAGGTGAGAGATGGTGACTGGGTCAGCTTGGGGGCGTGGAGGTGGTCAGATTCTGGATAAGCCCTGAAGGTGGAACCCGTGAGAGGTTCTGATGGATCAGCTGTGGAGTGTGAGAGAAAAGGAGGGTCAGGATTTTGGAAGGTTAGTGTTACGAACCACTGAGATTAGGAAAGCTATGGGGGGAACAGGTTTCAGCAGGAAATCACTAGTTCCATTTTGGACACGTGATGCTGGAAATGGCCATTAGGCATCCAAGTGGAGAAGCTGAGTGGGCACTTATTCATGCAAGCCTACAATTTAACGTGTGTGGGGGCAGATTGAGGGGGAGGCTCAGACTGAAGATATAAATTAATGGAGCACTTACTGATTGCCAGGATGGTATTAAGCATTTTATATACTTCATCTCACTGAATTCTTAACACAACCCTGGGAGATACTATTTCCTTATGCTACTGACCAGGGAACTGAGGCTTACATAGTTTCAGGCAACTGGCCCAAGGTCATGCAATGAATCAGTTATAGAGCCACGTCTCAAATGCACTGCCACTCTGGGATGAACGGTGGGCATTGGTGCGTTGGCCCATCCAGCCTGAGTTATGGTACATCAACTGTTTGACTGCGTTGGGACAGAACTTGGGGGCCAAGGCAGGTTTGCTGCGGTGGTGATGGTGCAAGGCCAGTTAAAATCTGGAGGATCAAAGAAACTCATCAAGCTAGTGTGGGTGGGATGAATTAGGTACCCAGTTCAAAGGAATCCTAGGCTGCTAAGCCCACGTTAAGGAGGGTTGGCATGAGAGCCAGAGTGATAGACTCAGGAGAGGGAAACAGAGGTTATGGGGTGCCTCCAGGATATCCCTGCCTTTGTGGCCCAGCCTGTGCCTCCCTTTGCTCTTCATGAGTCTTCCAGGGCCACGCTGGTGAGTCTGACACACAAGGCTAGGCATTCTACTTTCAATTATTTTCTATATGATGTAATCATGACATCAGAACAGTTTGGCAGGTTTGGGGATGACCTGCCCAGAAGGAAGGGTGTCTGCCAGGGTGCATTGTATATAATAGGCAGTTCACAGGATCTCAGTGAGACCTCTGATCCTGCAGCTTCCCGGAGTCCCCGAGCCTGGAGCAGGTAAATAATGAAAGATGAAATAAATGTCCTGAGCAGACCTCATGCCTTTCTCAGATTTGGTTACTTGTGTACATCTAAGGGAGCTCCTTGCCTTGATGTTACTTCTCAACACAGTGTTGACCAGGCCAAGAATGGGATAACCAAGAGAGCCTTATCAGCCAATCCTATTCATAGAATTTCAAAAGTTAAAGGAACTAAATTATAATTCTCTAGCTGATGCATTAATCTCTCCTAGCATCCCTGACGTGTACACAGTTTTCCAATCTCTCTTTGGGTACCTTCAGTGATAGAGGACTTGGACCATTGATGGAGAGACAGTTTAAGGTTAAAGACAAATAGTCTTTGGAATTAGACGGATGTGGGGATAAATCCTCTATTGACCCATCCATTACCCGGGTAACTTAATTTTTTAGCAAATTTCTTCATTTTTGGCTTCAGATCTCTTCTGTAATACGGAAATGCCATCCTCTTCCTAGCATGTTGTTGTAAGGATCTAGTAAGGCGGGATAGTTTCATGGTCAAGAGCATGAGCTGTAGAGTCAGACTGAGTTCAAATCTCTGTTCTGCTCAAAGCTTTTATATTTCTGGGCAATTTACCTAAACTCCCTTAGGCCTCATTTTGTTTAGCTCCAAAATGAGAGTCAGAATAATGCAAGCTCCTAAGCAGGCAGGGCTACTGCCAGTTTACACATCACCTGGATATGCATGAGAAGAGGCTCTCCTTCTTCTCAGCAGACACAGCTCCACACCTGGGCTTGACTTGGCGAACGGTGTGGCTACTCAACCAGGCAGGCCCCATTCTGCAGAACATGCCTGCTTAAGAGGTCACGGCAGCCTACTCACAGTGTTAGTGCGATGATTCATTCTTGTGAGCCACTCAGAACATTGTCTGGTGCACATAATAAGCACTCAATTAACCTTAGAAATTATTATGATGTAAAAATATTAGCTCTTAAGGCAGCCCGCGTTATTGTGGGATAACTTGGACTCTTTTCTCCCCACACTCTGAGATGAAATCTGCTTTCTAGCAAACAGACCTTCATCTCACTCTCTTAGCTTCATAAGCTCTCTTCTGCAGCATCACCAGTGGGGCTGTTCTTGCGGAGAACCGACTAGAGAAATGTCTCCGTTCTCTGCATCTCTCTGTATCTGCGTCCTTTGCCATTGCACTTCTCCTCCTGTCAAGAATTAGAATCTATTTTCTCATCCTTTGCATCTGAGCTGGGCTTGTGATGTGGCCTTTTGTGCTCCCACTCTGTCTTGGAACTTTGCCATGACCGTATGAACAAGCCCAGGCTTGCCTGCTGGATGATGGCAGATGTGTGGGCCAGTTACCTCTGATGGGGTTCAGAACTCGCTACCCCAAAATATGGCACCTTGGCATATTGAATATTTTAAGCTGAGGGAGTTTGAGAACATGGCAGAATTAGGAAGGGCACTCTGACCTTCCTCTCCGCCCTGTCCCCTGAACCAAGCCATAAAACCCTCACGTGAGGGTTGTCCCTGGAGGAAAAGAGCATCCTTAAGTCTGAAGACAAAAGGACACCAAGGACAATCTGAACAAACAGGCCTTGCTAAGTTTCCCTCAGTTTACTACACTGACCTTATACTCTATTCTATCATTTTTCTCCACGAAAATCACTCTTCATCAAACCTAACGTAAAAATGCTCTGGTTTAACCGCAACTTTGGGTCTTCATTTCCTTATGAAGGCTTCTGTGTCACATAAAACTTACAGTAAATAAATTTGCATGCTTTTCTCCTGTTAATCTGTCTTTGTCAGTTTAATTTTCAGACCCAGCCAGGGATCCTAAGAGGGTCAAGGGAAACTTTTTCTTCCCTTGCATCTCCCTTGCTTCAGCTGATAGCCAGCCAACTGCTGGACGTGTGAATGACACTGTTCTAGATCAACCATCTTCCAGCTGACCCCCCAGTTGACCACGGACACAAGAGTGAGACCAGCCGAGATGAGCTAAACTTGGTTCACAGACTTGTGGGAGAAAATCGATGCTTACCATTGTATGCCTAAGGCTGGGAGCTGTTTGTTACGCTGCATTATTGTGGCAGTAGATAACCAATACAGGTCTGGACTTATGGGTCACTGTGTCCAGACTGTGTCCCTGTTACAGATTGAATTCAGTCTGCCCCATGTCTTTAATATTCTCCTTTCCCCTTGTCCCGCTACCTGTCCAGCTCTGAATTTATGAGCTTACCCCACATCTCTCTTGGGGCCTGCCCCTAAGGCCAGAGTGATTTTCTGCTCCCCACAATTCTTTCTACACCACTTCCTGGATGTGACTGTGGTGACCAGACTTGATCTGGAGGAACACAGCACTGGCCCTGAGGCTTTCTCTCTGCTGGTCTCGATTTCAAAGGACATTTGATTCTGGCACCACTGTACATAGTTCTGGGCTTAATGACATCTCTGTGCTCCCACTAGAAAAGTCCTGGTTTTTCCAAGGGTAGATAACTTAGCTATTATGAGTCACTCTAGGGTAGAACCGGGCAAACAGGTCTACTGCCTGAAGGCAATTTTGATTTTTAAATTATGAAATAAATCATCCTGAGCTTTTATGTTTTTTGGGAGTTTGTTTTTGTTTTTCTCTTTCGTTCCAAAACTTCCACAGGAGCTTTCTGGTTTCAGATTATTTATCACTTGGCTCTCCTCTCTCCCGTACTGTATTTGGTTTGTAAAATGACGAATCACCCCTGTACACTTCAGGCTGGGACCTTGTGCCAGCGGAGCGTGTGGGTGTGGAAGGGGTCCCAAACGCAACAATGGAGGCTAGCTTCATTTCGGCAGTGGGGCTAAGGGATCTGGGGTAGAAGATAAAAAGGAAGAGTTCCCAAGCCGTGTTTGTGTGGGGCTAGGTTTGAATACACATCGGCTTGACACTAAAGCACCTGCTATGCTGGATTTGCTATGCTTATTATGTCTGGGTCTTGCTTTCCTCATTTAAAAAATCTCCATAGAGTTGTTGTGAACTCCAAATGTTTTAAACCAGACGTCAGACACCTCCCAGAAGCTATAGGGCCACTGTTTAGGGTTCTCAAATCCGTGAATGTTCCAGAATTGTCTGTAGAGTGGATAAATATGGTGTCTCACAAATTCACACGTTCATCTTTTTATTAAATGCATAAAGAGTCACCACAGCACATGGGAAATTCTATTTGGATTAATAAAGCAGAAATGTCTTTAAAAGCATCTCTAAATTAATCACAGACGTAGCCATTATGAACCTCCTCAATTAGTGTGTGTTAAATGTATGACTTCTACCATCAGGAAGGAGGTTGGCTATGTTTTATTTTTTTTAGATTGCAGACGACTCTTTGTTCTCGAACACTTTAGGAGGCAATTTCAGATATGAAAGGAGAAACGGTGGACGGGCCTTTGGATATGCGAATGCCAGTGGGCCTGAGTGTTTTCCTCTTGGGGACGTTGGTCAGATTTATGGATAGCACGTGAGGTAGCTGCAAAGGTTGTAAGTCTGGGAAAGCGACAACAAAATAGTCCATAGCAAGTTCCTGGCTGGCTCAGAGCCATGGCCTCCAACAGTGTGGAAAGTGCTTCGAGGAGGACAACTGACAGCCAGAATCGGGACAGAGACTGGAAGAGAGTGACAATCAGGCTACTCACTGACTAACACTCTAATGACAATCTCTAGACTTCTTGTTATGTACTCATGTCTTTATTGCGTAAGCCACGCTATTTGGGTGCTCTGTTACTTGTGGTTGAGAGCATTCCTAATGGATAGTGTAGATACCCAATAAGTGTTTGCTGAATAGTAATCTGTATTGCACAGCGCATCTTGAGGGTAAAATTCAATATTATTCACATTGCAGCTCCCCACATCCTTCAGCACAGCGCCTGTTACGCAGTTGGGCTCAAAACATGTTGGGTTGGGTTACGTTCCCTTTGTTCCCCTACAAATAAGAAAACTGAATAAACTTAACTAATCTCATTGCTTCTAGTCTCTGCTCCAATCTGTCCTTGGCACAGACACCAGACTGATGACAAAATTCCTCTTCCCTAAAACCTTCCACAGTTCCCCATGGGTTCCATAATAAAGTCATTCGTACATTTCTAAGGCAATTGAGTTTCTCAACAACTTGGCTCCAACCTGTTTTCAACTTCGTCTCCCTCTGCATCCTGACCAATCCTCTATTTCACGTGCACTGGTTTCCTCGTTGTCCTCTTTCCAAGCCTCGCACATTCCCACATGGCTCTCCCAACCTGGAATGCCTGTCGGCATCCCCTCTATTCATCTGAACTCTTTTCTTTAAAGCAGAACGCAAGCTCTACCACCATGTTTGTTCCGGTAGGAGCAAAGACTTGCTTGAAAGGATAAGATGGACAGAAGAGACGTTAAAAAAGATAATCGACTGGATTTGGAGACACAGTTGAGCCAAAAGGACAATTCAGCCTGATCAGAAGGTGGCCTGTGAATAAATCCATACATTTGCAAGAGCTTTTAAAAGATCACCACCGAGTCTGCTCATTTATTCAAGTGGAGCAAACCACCACCATGGACTTTCACACCTCGAAGCTATGAGATGAGAAACTTTTTTTGGAAAACACGTCTCAGACTTCTAAAGTGTAACTGCTGGGCTGAGTTCCCACCTGGCCAGTGCCCCTCCTCCCACAAGGCTCCAGAAAAACGTGATGAAGAATGACATCATCCCTAATTAAAAAATTGTTCTTGCACCTGCGAGTTGTAAACTCTCCATCCAATGGGGGCCACATGCCCTTTGGAGCAAGGGCTGATAGAAATTCATGGCCACGCAGGAGCTGACGCTTGGCTCCTGCAACCTGTGCGTTGTTTATTGCTATTGCTTGCAGGAGGCGGTAAGTGAACATATGCACATTTTTGTTCCTTTCTTTGGGAGAAAGCACCTGAGTGCATAAAACCTCGGTCCAAGTTCACACACAGAGAGGCAGGTAAAGTCCACCTACAACATTTCATGTCTTATTCAATCGGAAATTCATCTAGAAGGGAAAATTTCGGGTTAAAGCCAGGTGCCAAGCAATTTCCTTTCTGGCCAGAAATGTGTGGAAATGGCGCGAGGTGTGTTAGCCACGGGAAATAGACAGAATTAATACTTTCTGAAATACTTCGTGCAAGGTGGTTCATACCTTCTCACTCAATCTTTGTGATAAACCGAGAGGAAGGCAATGGGAAGGCATCTTCCCATTTCATTGCTTTAAAAAGTAAGGCACTGCAAGCGGAAGTACCTGCCCAGAGGAAGCTGGTCAAAAAGTGTGGCACTGGTATTCACATTCATGTCAGGCTCGTGTTCTACGGTCACTTTCATTCATTCAACCAATACTCTTTGAGGGCCTACTATGTGCCAGGCACCAGTCTACAACACATCCAGGAAGTACCCCTACTGATTTCAATGTGTGGAATCTTCAGAAATGAAAGATAATCTGGACAAATCTTTGCCATTTGACTGTACCAGACCATGGCCCAGAGGGTTAGTTAACTTTCCCAAGGTCACAGAGCTAGTGAGTAGCAGTGTTGGGACTAGAACTCAGTTTATTCTGGCTTCGAAGTCCATACACCCTGTATTGGATGCAGGGCCCAAACTGCTTGCTCCTCAGCCAGGCTAGGCTCACGTCTCATTTCTGTACCCATAATCCTCTCTCAGGAAGCTTTCTCAAGTCTAAACTACTCTCTCGTGTTTCAGCCCCTCTCTGCCTACTGGGTGGTTATTAGCCAATTCATAAATTACTCTGTGCCAAGGTTTTAATGGGTACCTCAATGTCTTGTGGAGCCCAGATAGCATATTTGCATTTTAACAGCAGCTTTTAATTCAGCCCCATTCACCTCAGGTTAATTTAACAAATACGACAAGGTTCACTGTGTCCAAAGCACTTGGCTCTGTGCTGTGGGGGATAGAAAGTGAAAAAGGCCCAGAGTCTCTCTTCAAAGGACTCTCAGGCTCTGGGGCAGGGGCATGGGGATTGTAAACAACTAACCTAAATACACAGAAAAATGACACCAAGTGAAGTTTTAAAGGCACGTTATAGGAGCACAGAGAGGAAGCATTTTGCCTCAACACAACTGCATGGCTAAAGGATTAAGGAAAAAAAGTGTCTCCTAATCCCTGAATAAAGGAAACTGAAAGCCCAGTTCAAAAGCCTAAGACAGAGGTAATCCAGCCTCACAGAACATGTGTTGGGAGAATATAGGGGCCAGAGCTTCCAAACAAGCAGTCACCATGTGGAAACCTGCAACAGCGTTCTAACTGGCTTCCCACCTTTAGTCTTGATTCCTCCAATCCATATCTCCTCTCTGGAGAGCTGGAGTGATCTTAGAGAAACTCAGCTCTGGTCATTATTTTCCTGCTTTAACACCTGCCATTACCCTCCACTGCCTCTAGGATAACATTCAAACCTCTGGACAGTGTGAAGTGGCTGCACAAATAACTAACTAACATGTCGGGGTGGGTGTTCTGCTCCTGCTCAATGGTGCACCTGCTACACGATATCTAGAGTATTGTGTCCAACTGTGGCGCCTGTGCTATCTGAGGGGTAGAGACAAGTTTGAGCCCATGCAGAGGATATTATGAGGACATTAAAAGGACTTAAATCCGTGTCATAGGAGGAAGGGGTAAAGGACCAGGAAATGTTTAAATGAGAAGACTGGGAGATGGGGCAGTGAGAGGGAATGCAAAGACCGAGATCTTAAACTCAGTCTTCCAACCTCTGAAAGACTTCCATGTGGAAGAAGGCAGAGTCTTGCCCTTTTTCTTTCTTTCTAGAAAGTGGGACCAAGGTCAAGTGATGAAGTTTAGAGGAAGTAAGACCGTGGCTTAACCAAAGAAGATCCCACAGATCAGAGCTGCTCAAAGACATGCAGAGGGTGGTATTTTGAGATCTCAGTTGAGGAGTATTTACCCTGATACCCTCCCCTCACCTTGCACTGCCTTAGACTCATTTCCCAACCTTACCACAGCTGTGGCCGAAAACCAAGGACATGGCTGAGGTTCCGAATACATCTGAACTCCCAGAAGAGACAGCGATCTCGAAAAACAGAGCTTCTGTCCTTGCTGCTGCTGCTTTTGGTTGTTCTGAGAGACAAAGTGAGTTTTGCTTTTTTTTTTTTTTTTTTTTTGGGATTCTGAATGCTAAACTTTGAATATCAAGAAGAAAACCTCTCATGAAATTAGGCCAGAATCAGTAGTTTGGGAGGAATGCATGATGCTATAAGAGCTAATTTTGCTACCATTCATCCATTTATTTCTTCCATACATATTTATTGAGCACTTAGTATTTGCCAGGTTTTATTCCACACACTTGGGAAACAGAAGTGAACACAAGAAAGACCCTTGCCCTTGTGGAACTTATTTGGGGTGGACAGACAGCAAAACAACCCTTGAATAATGAATAAATGATACACTATGTCAGAAGGGGGGAAGAACTATGGGGAAAATACAGTAGGGTGAGGGGAGTCAGGGGTCATGGCTGGAAGGGAACTGCCATTTAAAAATGGTGGTCAAATTAGGCCATATTGAGATCTGAGCCAAAACTTGAAGACGTGGGAGTTAGCTATTTGGGTAACTGAAGGAATAGCATTTCAGGCAGAGGGAACAGCCAATGCCAAAGCTGAAATTTGAGATTGTGCTTGCCATGTTTGTGTAAAAGAAGGGTAAGAAGGCCACTGAAGCTGGAAGGAGCCCCGTGATGGGGAGAGTGAAGGAGACGAGATGAAAGATGTAAGCAGGGTCCGGGGAGGAATTTTGGAGGGCCGTAGGTTATTGTCAGGACTTCGGCTTTTCCTCTGAGTGAAATGGAGAGCTGTTGGATAGTTTAGAGCAGAGGAATGACGTGATCCAGGTTTTAATAGGGTCTCTCTGATTGCTGTTCAAGAACAATCTGATAAACCGTAGAAGAGCAAGAAGGAAAGTGGGGCGGGCACCTAGGTACTATTGCAATACATCAGGCAAGAAGATGATGGTATGGAGATGAGGACATGCAGCCAGATTCTGGAGATGTTTCAATGGTAGAACCGCCAGGATTTCCTGATGAATTGGATACAAGTGAGAAAAAAAGAGGAGTCAAGGATGACTTGAAGGATTTGGAGAAGCAGCTTGAAGTCCATATCCATGGAGACGAGGAGGACTGAGCTGAGCAGGTGTTGTGGGAGGAGAGAGATTTGCCATCCAGTTTTGGACAATTTAGGTTTGAGCTCCTTGTTAGACATCCAAGCAGAAACGTTGAGTGTGTAGATGGATAAACAAGGCAGGAGTTTTGGTGAGAAATCTGGGCTGGAAATACAAACATGGGAGTCGTCTTTACAGAAACATCTTCCATCAGCTTACTCTACAGTTACATTCCTAGAAAATCCAATGTATATAAAATTCAGTGTATGTTAAAGCAATGTAAAAAATGTTTTGTATCTATTTGGAGTTAGAATCTAAGTTCGGGACATTATAAACAGCGAGAGAGTCATGCAAGATGAAGGATTCTTTGTGTGGGAACGTCTCTAGCGTTTTAGGCCATATAGCATTCTAGCATGCCCTGCCTCCACTGAATAAAACCCACCTGGTGCCCCCTATCATCATAGTGACAACTAAAAAATGCCTGCACACGTCTCCAAAATGTCCCCTGGGTTGCAACACTTCCCTTGTTGAAAATCTTTCCTCTGCACACTCGACTCCAGACTTTAAGGACCATGTGTGCACTAGTGACTCCTGTTTCCCATCTGTGTTGCCAGGTTAGAACTTCCCTGCATTTTAGACCCAATTGTCTGCTAGATGCCTCTGCTGGAATGTCTTGCTGGCAACTCAAACTCAACAAGTCCAAAGCTACATTTATCTTATCATCTTCCTCCTCGCCAAATCTGATTCTATTCTATCACTACCATAAGCAGCACACCTAAGCAGCCACCTTGTTGCCCAAACAGAAACCAGGGTGTTATTCTTGGCTTTTCTTTCTCCCTTAGCCCCACCCCCAAATTTAGCCAGTCACCAAATCTTATCATTTCTACCCTTTGTATCTCACCAAAGCACCCACTTTCTTCCAACCCTGCTGCCTTTAACCAAGTCTAGGCCACAATTTGGAACAGTGCAGTAACCTTCCAACGGGCTTCCTGCCTTTAGTCTTGATTCCTGCAATCCAGTTTTTCCTCTGGAGAGCTGGTGTGATCTTTGGGAAACTCAAATCTGATCATTGTCATCCTGCTTAAAACCCTGCAGTTACTCTCCATTGCCTTCAGGAGAAAGCTCAAACCTCTGGATAATTGTATATTCTTGCATCTGTTCTTCCACCTGCACTATGTTTGTGTAACTCTGACTTATCCATTAATCTAAGGCATACATATTTTTCTTCAGAAAGCATTCCTTCTCCCCTGCTCCCAAATATGAGCTAAATTCTCCCTCCTTATGCTCTCAAAGTGTCCCATTCTCTTCCTCTAGAGCATTAATCCCATTCCATTGTAATTTCTGTTTTATTTGTCCATCTATTCACTCAACTGCCAGTGACATAAAGGCAGAGTGTCTTTCTGCTGTCTTCCCAGTGCCTGGTACAGTTCCTAGACCATAGAAGTTTCTAGAAAAAAGACTTGGAATGAATAAATGGTTTGATGGAAGGATCTATAGATGGATAGATTATAGATGCAGGAGTAATATTCAAAATAAGCCTATCAGACATGGGCACAAATCAATCAGAATGGATGCTGACTATAAAAAAATACAATGAAATCATATGTACTTGCTTAATGTCAGTCCTGGATGGATAGATGAATGGAGCATGGCCCTGAGAAATAGAGAAGAGTAAAAATATTGAGAAATGAGATTAGAGGGATCAGTGCTCATTGGGGTCCTTCAGAGAAGACCTGGAAAAGACATCTCGATTTGGAGCCACACATCTTGGCTGTGACATTGGAGTAGGAATTCTTTTTCTGAGGTCTATGGATAGTGGTCAGGGTATTCATAAGCCCGCTGCACTTGCAGGCAATTTTTATTGAGCTTGTGTATGTTTATGGCACGTGGCTCCATAGCTTTCATTAGGTTTCCAGAGGGGTCTTTGACCTAGAAAAAGGTTAAGACCACTGCTTGAAAGACACGAGACCATCAAAGGCTTACACTGCCCTGACTTTGAAGCTTTGCACACCATGGTGGCTTTGAGGCTAAAAAGGCTATTCTCAAAGGTTTTCATGTTGAAGCAGGGGGCCTGAGCTTTTTCTGATGAGGAGCTATTTTTGACTTCCCTGAAACCTCCTGAGAATGGGGCTAGCAGGTGTAGGGGTGAGGTGGGGGCTGGTTCTAAGAGTACAAGTTGTTGAGGGATGGTGTGGGCTGGTGCAACGGCACCATTGAGCATGGTCTACTATGAGGAATCCTGGTGAGCTCCAGAGAAAGGAAGGGAAGTGAAAGTAGCAGTCGGCTGGGAGATCAATTCTGTTAAAATTTGAATTCACTTGGAGATTCGACAGACAGCTTTAGAAAAGACCATCCAGGGGCCCCAGATTCAGTCTAGAGCAAGCATAAAAGGGTGCCAGACTCTGAAAACTGAATTATGTTAAGGCAGTGGACGGGGGCCCTCACAGCATAGTACTGGTGCTCAATGGAGGCTGGCTGCAATACTGGTGGTTTGCGGAGGGGGAGGTGCCCTTTCTGCTACTGATACCGTGGATTGAAAACTCTGCTGTAATATCTATCCTCAGCTTTCTTCCAGAAAGGCTTGATGCAGTATATATATTCATATATGCATTTCCTTTTCAAGGAATTGCAGAACTAATTATTGTTTTATAAATACACTCATTTATATACAATTTTAAATGAAATCAGACTTGCACAATTCAACCGTGGCCTCAGGGGACCTTGAAATATCCAATCTGGAAAGGCCAGATCAGCCCTAAGCCAAATAAGGTGCAGCCTTCCTTGACTCCAAGGCGAATGCTTGACCTTCTCCAGCCATTGTTCCATGCCATTCACACGCTTCTTTGGGTTAATTTATTCAATTATTTATACACATGCTAAAGCACAAATGTACACCCCCCCCCACCCCAGGGGAAGTGATTCTCTGTTAATTTTCCTTAGGGACAATACTCCTTTGCCTTATGAAGGCTCAAGATGGAAGTTTCCAAGCAAATCCAGCTCTGCTCCTTTAAGAAATGATATTAATCCCCTCTAGCTAGCTGGAGAGATGGAAGGGCCCAGGCTGGGCTACCAGGATGTGTCTTGTCTGTGGCTGCAAACTGTGGCTGCCAAGGTTCCTTTCGGAAAGCACAGGCCACAGACTTTCATTCACTTCCTTGACTGAACCTGGCCGTGGCTAATGAAGCAACCAATTCTCTGGCAGGAGCAGCTTCTCTCAGTGTGGTCAGGTGATCCAGCATCCCATAGTGCTCAGATTCCCTGCCCCTGGTCTCTCACCCCTTTCTGCTTGTGTCTGCCCTTTGCAGGGCGGTTTTCTTCCACTGGCTTCTTTGGCATTATAGACTTTATTTTTGTGTAATGTAGTCTTGACAGGGATCTCAGCCCCCTGCCCAGGGCAACTCCCGGAGGCCCTCCTGTGTGTTCTTGTTGTGTGTGTGTTGAGGGGTCATGGGGAGCTCTTTCCTCTTAGACTTATTCTGTGACTCCTTAGACTGCTGTGGGTCCACAGCATACAAAAGTTGGGAGGGATGTGGAATTGCCTACCTCGTCTTCTTTGAGGGACAATACAAGGTGCTCTCAGCTCCTACCCTCCCCGTAAATACCTGCATCAATTCTTGGGGTATCTTCTAAAGGCCAGAATCCATCATCCCACAGGGAGGCTTAAAGGCAAAGAGGGAACTATCCCCCAGAGAAAAAACTCTTTGACCTGTGTTCATTACAAAAGGATACAGAAGGCAGGGGATGGGGCTGTTACGTGGAGAAGGCAAGCCACAGGGACTGTCTGCCAGCACCCAATGGCTGTCAGGAGGCAGGAAGAACATCTTGGCCTGGGCCCCCTTGGGGGCCAGGTTGCACAAAGCAGAGGAGGTGCAGAAAGGGAATTTCAGACCAGAGCCAGGCTGACACTTCCCCAAGAAGGGAGCCGCAAAAGGGAGGAGAGAAAAGTGAGACATTCTCCAGGGGAAGCAGGCGCCTGGCTGCCAGAGTGCTGGGGACAGCATCCCTGCTTCAGGTGGGTGTTTTGAAAAGATAATGCCTAAAACCCCACCTCCTCTAAGATTTGACAGGAGTCACTGATGCCCACCTGAGAGCTTGTTGATTTATCAAGGGTCAGGGAGAAGAACTGAAGCGTCCCGAGGTTCTGAAAAGAAATTGGGTCTATAAGGAGGGCAAAAGTATGTGGAAGAGCGTTCTGGGCCCTGGAGCTGAGCTTTGCCTGCTGCACCCACGTGGCAAGGGCGTGCTCTCTGCAGACTGAGAGGCTTGGAATGACATCTCAAGTCCTCCTACTGCTGATAAGAGAAGACATGGAGCAGCGGGGATATGGCACTGGGTTTAATCAGGAAAGCTATGAGAGGATTCCAAAGAGCTACAGCGTGGGTTAATTTTATTTACAAGCAAGCATCAGTGTTAGCAAACCTGTAATCTAGCAGTCAAAACTGTGCACCCACATTTCCCCACAGCAGTGCCAGGTATTCTGATTTTCTCTTTTGGATAGAAGCTGATTGCTTGCATTTCCCAACGACCAACACTAATGAGTGTATGTACAAATGGAGCCCAGGACAGCCGGGCACTCCTGTCCATCACTTGAGTGGCTTGGGAATATCATTTAAAATCTCCCAGCCTGCTCCCCTATCTCTGACATGCACAGGACATGTAAGCGTGGCTACAAGTATCAGGGGTTCAGAGTGAGAGTTCCACTATTTTACAATGATCTCTCCGCTCTTCTGGGAAGGAATCTGAACACACCGAGCAAGAACTGAATCAGAACTAGGCTACTGTTTCCTTGAGAGCTCACACACACAGATGAGGGCAGCGTTGGAGAATGAAGATGCACAGGCCCCAGGACCAAGTGAGACAGCCCACTTTGTGCCCATAATCTGAATCTCAGGGACAGTAAAGGTAGAGGGGATCTGTGTCCACTTGTCCAGCAAGTCATATGGCAAAGGATAACGTATTTGTGAGTACTTAGCCTTACCGTGCCCACCATAGGGTAAAAAGCTCAATTTACAGTGGCCATTAACTATGACGATTGATAATTTGATCTAGGATCACGCTCTCCTAGAGAAGGTGCATGCTTTCCTAAACCTGCTTTTATGTTGAGAACATTTTACTTATCATCAAATAAATTTAACTTTCAAAAACTTGCTTTAGAGAGGCAGAGGTGAAACGTTAGTGTAACCAGCGGCCAGCAGTGTAATTACAGCAGTTAGACGAGGGCAAGGGGTCTGATATACTCAATTTGTTTTGGGATGCACGCTGAAGCGCAGTAAGGCACACCTGGATTTCTAACACAGTCAGATTTTGTTTTTGTTGGTTTAACTTTAGCAGAAGCATCCCAAACCATCTATCGAGCTTTCAGAGGAGTGCGTTGTAGGCAAACACAGAGACTTGAAGCCAGAAGGCACAGCTTTTGGGCTCAGTAACTCTGACGTCTTAGGCACTCCCTGTGCCTCAGTTATCGCATCTGTTAAATGAGTATAGTAATACCAGCCTCGCCAGATTGCAGCCAGGGTCATAGAGACTTTCTTTCTAATGCTTGGCACATCAGAAATAGGATAGTTGATAAACTTACTTGTGGCTGAACTAAAAAAAGTTTCGACTGAATTAGGAGTCTCCTTTCCAGCCTCCACTTTCCTCACTTGGAAAATGAGGAGATTGGCCAATTTTGATCCCTTTCACTTCTGCCGTTCTGTGTTCTATGTTACAATTGTAATTAAGAAATACAGATGAAAGGACTAATAAAGCTAAGATAGAGTCCATAATAAAAAAATCTTGATCAAATGAGAGTAGCATAAACAATTGAGCAACATTGAAAAAGAGAACTAGAACTCATGTTCAGGAGATCCCAAAGTGAGTCCTTCTGACCCAGGCAACTGCCCTGAGTCTACAGCTTTGAGTAACTCTCACACTGGTCCAGGAGGATGCAGGTAAAAGGGTGCTTATGGCAGGGTTGTTTGTGGTATCTGAGTGATAGAAGCTGCCTAAAGATTCATCACTGAAGGGAATGGCTAAGTGAATGAATGGATACTAACTATAGAATACTAGTTAGCGGTGGTTAGAAACAGCCAACTAGTTATATGCACAGCAACATGAATGGATCTTATAAATACAGTGCTGAGTTAAAAAGGTAAGAAACAGAATGAACTCTACAGAGCAACACCACTGCTGTAAGTTAGAGACACCAATGTCCATAAATTACATCTTTACAAAGACGCATGTAAATTCAAGAATAGCTAACAAGTGCATCAGAGTGGCTGTTCGGGAGGGTGGACAAAGCGAGTTGTGAATGGAAATTTTAAAAAAGGATAAATGAATCAAGAAAAGGGAAAAAATATGGTGAAAACAACAAAAGCAAAGCTAAGAGTGTTGCCCAGACATCCAGTGACCCACACTAGAGGATGTGATGTCTGCATTGGGGAGAGATTCAGCACCCGTGGAGAGGACAGGAAACAGGTTCTAAGTAGGGCCTCAATTAGAATGAAGCAACGGTCAGTTTAGGTTTTGTGTAGAGAGCATCCTAGTGGAAAACAAGATCTGGATCTGAGTCATGGGGCTAGGAAGTCTCTGTGTGTCTCTCCAGATCTGTTCTCATGCTTCTCCATCTGCTCTGAGCCCAGGAGGCTGGCTGACTTCTGTGAAGAGCATCCACCTGGCTCCCTTACCTCCTGGCTTGCTGACAGTTTTGGCCAATGGAAGAAGCTGGCAGGAGACGAGTGGGTTGGAGGAGAGAGAGGTTGGGGTATTAATTTCCCTGGATTCCTCCCCACCAAGCCTCTGTTTAGCAGTGCTGTGCTCCTGTCCCGAAAGTCACAACTCTAATTGGCCAGACCTCCCCTTTAGCTTCAGCTCTTGCCAGTTCTTGTGGTTCTTGTAACTGCTCCCATCCCTTGTCCCTTCCAGACCTAGAAGTGGTCGCAGCTTCCTGCTGTGTATGGCCCCAGGTGCTTCCCCCTCCCTTGTTGGTACTTCCGTATGCCCATGCATTTGTGAATAGTTCCTTCCTTAAGCTCTCAGCCAGGACCCTGGCTGGTACAGCGATGGCAACAGAACCAGTCAAATAGGGCTTAGGGATTGGATTGCTCACGTATCTGATGAGTGTTCTGATTTCCTCCTTGCTGAGGGAAATGAGACACTAGTAATCTGTGACATGCGTTGGCGTCAATTACTTGAATTATGGCTGGTGGTGGCATGGGAGAGAGTGCTGGTGGAGGCCAAGACTTTGGGAGATCAAAAGACTGAGATACATAGTCACTATGGCAACAATAGAGCTTTCAGGGATGTCATGTGGCCAGGTTGCATCTGGTGGCACTAGAGAGTATACACAGAGAAAAGGACAAATTACAAGAATTTAATGTCCTTGTGAGGGCATGGGGTAAAAAAAGCAAGCCCCTTTGGTCATTTTGAATGTTTCATGTCCAGTAATAGCTGCTGAAGGTCAAGTTCAGGGCCTGATTTTAAGGGCTGTGGAGTTGCAGAGCCAATAGCTGCTGTGTCTTATGCTAAGCCAAGAGACTGGAGGATAGAGTGAGACCCTGAGACACGGGATGGGGAATTTGGACTGACATAGCAGCAAGTGAGAACTCCCCCTGAATATTCCTTGCTGTCCCTGTCTGAGAGGAAGACTTCCACTGCATAAATGCCTTTCATTACCTTCACCCCTAGATGACTGCTAAATTCTCAGGACCTACCTCCACCATCTTGTTGCCCTCAGGCTCCTAGTGACAGTGAGAGTGTTGTTCATCCAGACAGAGAAGTACAAGACCTGCTCCAAAAGAGCTGGCCTATTGTTTTAGTTTAATTTAAGGCTAAAAGTTAGTGGCTTGAACTAACCGCCATATATTATCTCTCATGATTCTGTAAGTTGGCTAAGGCTCCACAGGGCAGGTCTTCTGCAGGGGGCTTGGCTGGAGGTGGAAAATCCAAGGTAGCTTCAGACTTCCCTCCACATGACCTCTCTCTTTAGCAGTAGTGGGACTTCTTACCTGGCAGGTGGCTTTGAAGAGGGAGTGGTCCAAGGTGAGGGCAGAAACTGCATATTTGTTAAGGTCTAGCTTCAGAAGTTACATAATATTACTTCTACCACATTCTATTGTTCAAACAGATCACAGGATCAGCCAATATTCAAGGGAAGGAATGATTAATTTCCTTATTTATGGGAAGATGAGTATTATAGGCTGACGTGTGTCTGTCCCAAATTCATATGCTGGAGTCTTAACACCTAGTACCCTAGAATATGACTGTATTAGGAGATAGGGTCTTAAAAGAGATAATTAAGGTTAAATGAGGTCATTGGGGTGGGCCTTAATCCAATATGACTGGTGTTGTTATAAGAAAAGGAGATTAGGAGGCAGACATGCACAAAGAAAGACCATGTGAGGACATACAGAGAAGATGGCCATCTACGAGACAAGAAGAGCCCACTTGTAAGCCTTGGGAGAAATCAACCCCGCCTGTGGCACTTTGTTATGGCAGCCCTAGCAAACTAACACAAATAGCAAAGCACATGCTGGCATCTTTACCAGATCTGTAGACTGCTAGATTGGCAGTGTCTTGTTGACTTTTATCAACAGAAGTCTGGAGATTATGGGAGTTGATTCCGAGTAATACATCAAGGAGATCACAATATATGATTAAATCAGAACAAATTTGTCGATGGGGGACAATCTCCTCATCAGATTTGAGATTTAATGTAATGACATAAATAGCTGGCAATGACATTAACAATCTACTAGATTGGATAATTGAAGCCTGGATCCAATAGCACCCTATAGCCAAAGGGATTTGAGTACCAGAACTTTCCTGGCAAAGAGGAGGGAGTCCTCAGAAAGTTCTGTAATGGCTGTGCTAGGTAGGCCTGTGATGATGGTGGGAGATGCTGCAATGAAATTGGGCTCACAGATTTCAGTGGGAATATGGGATCCAGGGGTTTTAGAGGCCTGTTGGCATAACTTAATTCTCAGAGATAAGTGAGTGCAATTACTAGCTTACACTTCGAGGACAGAGTGGCAGTCAGTGTTTTGACCCTCAGGAAACTGTAGTGAAGGATAATTGATCAATGGGTCTGTCATAATGAAATAGATGTGCAGCCCACTAAGGTGATGCTTAACTTATAAGTGAGAAAGATATAGCTCTTGTGGGTACCAATCTGACACAAGTTGCCATAGTGGGAATTCATGACTTTGTTTCCAGTTTCTAGACCCATGCTAGCTCATCCATTTAATTGAGGGGAGGCCAGGTCCCTTTGAGAAAAGACCCTTGAAAAGCTTACTTGATGAATCTTGGCCCAAGCCTTCCTCTGTGGGACCTGTTGCCATTTGCCAGGGTGGTTGTGAACTAGGTAATGGGAAATATCTAGACTTCCCAGAAGGTATCAGGTACCGGCTCTAAACTGATGCCTATTCCTCAAAGACATAAAATACCATATGGTACTGTCATTCAGTGTGGTGGCTTATGAAAGTCAGGTGATGAATCAACTCTTGGCATGAGTCTATCTCACAAGGGACTGGGGGACTGTGGACCCATACTGTGGTTATTTTCCCAGACCATAGATCTATATTGATGTGGTAGGTAGATTTCTAAGAATGACTTCCGTTGACGCTAGCCTTTGTATGGTGTCCTCCCTTTTGAGCTTGTGTGCGGAACCTGTGAATATGATGAGCTATCACTCCTGTGATTATGTTACTTTAAATGGCAAGAGAGACACGATCCGGGTGGGCCTAATCTAATCACATGAGCCCTTTGAAAGCAGAGATTTCAATTCCAGTCAGTGGAAGGAGAGGGAGTCAGAGATTTGAAGTACAGTGGAGATTTGAGGTGCCACTGTTGGCTTTGAAGATGGAGGGGGCCGCATGCCAAGGAATGTATGGAGTCTTTAGAAATTGAGAGCAGTCCCTGGTTGATAGCAAACGAGGAAATGAAGATCTCAGTCCTCCAGTTGCAAAGAACTGAATTCTCCACAATGCGAATGAGGTTGGAAGTGAATTCTTTCTCAGAACTTCCAGAGAAGAGCCCAGCCCAGCTAACACCTTGACTTTGAACTTGTGAGACCCCAAGCACAGAACCCAGTCAAGACCACCCAGAATTCTCATCTTCAGAACTGTGAGATAATAGATGTTGCTCTAAGTAGCTAAATTTGTATGGTAATTTGTTACTCAGCAACAGAAAATTAGAAATACAATTGGGAGTAGGCATGCTTAGTAATTGGCAGAATCCCCCTGCTTCACTGACCCATTAAATGAGGGAAATTTTGATTGGAAGGAATTGCCCACCACCTCTTCGAAACAGAGAAGCAATACTGTAACCCTGGGGAAAATTCTGGACATAAATGGCACCATAAAAGGCTTGAAAGATTCAGGGGTATTGATTCCCTGATTAACTTGAGTCTTTGTCCAGTGCAAAATCCAAATAGCCTTGAAGAATGACTGGATTGTCACAAATACAATCAGGCAGTAATGCCAATTGCAACTATGGTTCAAGATGGGGACTTTTAATGGAAAAATCAAGTCTCTGACATCTCTTATACAGATGTTGATCAAGCAAATGCTCTATTAATCTTTTTCAATGTCCATTGGTAAACGTAATCAGAAGCAATTTGCCCTCATGTGGCCAGGACAGGGGTCCATACTCTTAACACAGGATTTTGTCAGCTCTCCCGCCTTTTGCTTTAATATTGTCATGAGGGAACTTGATTATCTCGATATGTTACAGAATATTATGCAAGCCTATTTCATTAAAGACACGATGCTAATTGGACTTAGTGAGCCAAATACCAAACAATTTATATACGTGATGAGACGCATGCATGCCAGAGGAGGAGAGAAAAACTAAAAATTCAGGAGCCTGACATATTGGTAAAGTTTCTAGGCATCTAGTGGTCTGGAAAAACTTCCCTTAAGACTGAGATATAAGTAGCTACATCTTGCACTTCCCACAAGGAAAAAGAGGCACGCTACTTGGTGAGCATCTTCATACTTTGGAGGCTTGGGCTCAACACCAAGGACTTCTTCTCATGAAGACTTCCTTGGTTACTTCCACTTCTGAGTGCCCCATTTGCCAGCAACAGAGGCCATTGCTGAACTTCTGATATGGCACTTTTTCTTGGGAAACAAGTCATCCACCTTAATGTAGGTAGATTACATTATATTTCTTTTCTCGTGGAAGAGGTAGCAATTTGTCTTCAAGAGAATATGTGTGTGTGTGTGTGTGTGTGTCTGTAGATAGATATAGATACAGTTATAGATATACTCTAAATATAAGCTAACCTTTCCTGTTTGCACTGCTTTTACCAGCACCAGCAGTCATGGACTTATAAACGTTTTATCTATTTCCATGGTGTCCCATACTTTATACCTCTGACAAAGGAACTTATTTTATGGTGAAAGAAGTACACCACTGGGCTGACATCCATTGAGTCTTGTCACTGAGAAGATGCTGACTTGATAAATTGATGGAATGCCCTGTTGAAACACTTATGGTGACAGCTGGGAGACAATAGCCTATGAGGTCAGAATTTAGAGGATACGTTACATGCCCTAAATCAGTGGCCCGTAAATGGTCTTGCCTCCCTTCTGTGAATGAATGGAAGTGAAAGTATACTTAAGGAATTTTCTCTTTTTTTTCAAACAACCTTCCATTAAAGTATTTGGAGGTCTTTGTCCCCAAAAGAGAAATGTTTCTATCAGGAAACACAGACACGGTTCTGTTAAAATTGAAGTTGAGAATTCCCCTAGCCATTTTGGGGTCCTTACGTTGCTGGACCAACAGTCAGAGAAGGTGACCACTCTAAAGTTTGGATCCTGATTACCAGTGAGAATATTGTTTGTTGCCTTACCTCTCACTATGGTAGCCCACATTATATCACCTGTTGTATTATTCGTCCATTGCTGTGTAACAAACTATCCTGAACCTTAGTGGATTAAAACAACAGGCACTTATCAGCTGAGTCTTGTGCTTCTCACAAGGTTGCAGTAAAGGTATCTGTCAGGGTTGCATTTCATCTGAAGGCTCAGCTGGAGAAGGATCCACTTCCAAGTTTGCTCGCATGGTTTTCAGAAGAATTAAGTTCTGCAATAGCTATTGGACTAGGGGCTTCATTTCCTCAGTTCCTTAGCAATTGACTGGAGGCCACTTTCAGCTCCTCTCCATAGGGCCCCTCACAACATGTCAGCATGCTTCATCAGAGCAGGTACACCATAAGAGTGAGAGAAAGGGAGAGAGAGAGAGAGGGAGAGAGAGGTTAAATCCTTAATAACCTAGTCTCAGGAGTAACATGCCATCATTTTTGCCATATTTTACATATTAGAGTCAAGTCACTAAGTCTAGCCGACACTCACTCGCTTGGGGGCAGAGAATTACACAAGGGTGTGAACACCAGTAGGTAGCGATCATTGGGGGCCATTTTAGAAGGCTGCATACCTCAAGATAATTATTTATGATGAAGTAATTGAGGCAAAAGGCTTACATTTGTTGTGCCCTATCACCCAAAAGGACTAAATTAGAGACCAATCTGGAACCCAAGGAAATTCTCCGGGTCCCTCTTAGTACTTCCCTGCCCAATAGTCCTGGTCAATGGAAAACTGCTACAGTTCAATAAAAAAAGATCATCAATGACTAAGATCCTAAATAAGTGAAGCTTTGGTGATCCCACCTGGTAAAGAAGGCGCAGGAGATGTTTATAGATAGTAATTGTAACCTGACAGAAGGAAGCTATGGTTATCAATTCATGCCTTGTGATTAGTTACACAAGTGTGAACTGTAGTAGCTAAATTTTAGGTGAATTAATTGTTCTTTTGCCTCCCTCGCCCTGACTACTTTATATGAAGAGTGCTCTTTGTGTTAATATTTTAGGTTTAAGGTGGGAATATGACTGAATTGGCATTATCAGGTGATGATATAATAGCTGATGGAATTTTGTGTCTTCTACCTGTTGAGGACAGAAATTTTCCATCCAAAGCATAAGAGTGATGCGAAGGGGCAAAGGTGGGTAGATTATGCTGAGTGTTCTTCATTTGCTCTCCTGGATCCACTCCCTACACTTTTCCATCGTTCTTCTGTGCCCCAAAATATTGACCTCTAAGAATTGTTGGATTTCTGTGGGATTCAGTCAATGAGAGTCATTGGCAGAATACTGGAGGGTGGAAGGGGAGAAAATTTGAGTATTTATTTCCCTGTGTCTCTTCTGGGTCACAGTTCGGCAATGAGTGTTTTCTTCTAATGAAAACCACAGTTCCAATTGGGAGGCCATGTCCTCTTCGAACTATAGCTCCCATCAGTTCTGGTAACAGCCTCTTTTCTTGCCCCTCTGGCATAAGGGAGGTAAAGATTTTCACTGTTTCTGGCTTCAGGGTGCTTCATTGTCCTTTATAGATTTCTCTTAATTCTGCCCACTCTTTTATAAATAGTCCCTTCTTTAAACTCCATCCCTTTTGTGTGAACCATCTGTTCTGTGGGACCATGATCAATTCAGTTACAGTGACTCATCAGAAGTTTTTATGAACAGCTTTGTTTTCTTTTTCCATTTAGAAAATATATACAATTTAAGTTTATGCTCATGAATTATTGAGGGTAGTTTATTGTAAGACTTGTTTTGTGTTTCACAAAGGATGTTCAATAAACACTTAATGAATGGAAGGTATGAGTTATGACCTGAAGTGAGCATCATGTTCATAAAGGCAAAAGCTAAGGAACTTTAAAATATAACAAGTCATTGCCAGAGTCCAGAAGGATTTATGTGACTGGCCAGAGTTTATTGAGTGACTTAGAGAACTCCAGTCATAGGATGTATGGTTCTGAATCTTCCTCAGAAGGGAAACTGGTCAAATTTGACCCTCTACAGAACTTATTTAGATAGAGAGCAGAGGGGATGGGGTATGAGGACCTTCTCTGGTGAGGTGCTTTCAGAGAGGGGATGTGAAAAACTGAGAATACTAAACACAAAATTCTGCAAGTAACAACTTTCTGCTCTCCTTCAAGCAGGTGAGTGAGTCTGGTGGCTATCTGCGTGTCCCCCTATGATCCATCAAAGCCTGGACATCCAGCGACTGGAAACTCACAAGTGGGTTATTTTACTCCACTCTCCCAATTTCTTGTCTGCTAAATGCAGGCTGATGGTACTCTGTGTCCATCAGAACATCTCAGAGGGGACTAATTGGGTTTGCAAAATGCCTCTCACTATTCTTAAAGCTTGACTTTCAGTTAACTTGAAAGCAACATATTTGGCTAAAATATTATCCTTTGGGAGGATGGTGTGAGTTGGCCCAGCAAGGCAGTTTTAGATCCAGCTTTCCTCAAATGGAGAAGGCCCTGGACCACAGTGAGTACCAGATTTCTTGAGCCTCATTCCTAAGTCCCTTCAAGACTTGCACTTTGACCTTGGGAAAGCATCTGCCAAAATCTGGGTTTCAAAGTTTCTGTTTGTATGTTTATTTCTTTTAATCTTTTCTGGAAGGATAGTCCCTGGAATTCTTTGTTCCTTTCCATCTGTCTTTGGCCTTTCTCTGAGCTCCCTAAGATTTGGTGATGAATTTCTGACTGACCTTTGGATGAACCATTTACAGTGAAATTGATAAAAAAATTTATAGAACACGAAAAGAGCTTATATTATAATATTATATTAAGAAAGAACTGGAAAAGCCATATATATAGTACGATCACAACTACCTAAAATATACTCAGGAAAAAGAACAGCATACATGCCTTTGATATGTGGGAAAATGAGTTAATTTTTATATATTTTAGAAATAATTTTTAGAAAGAGTATGTATTGCGTGTATAATGGAAATATTAACATTATTTAAAATAGGTTTAGAGTCCCATTTGCAATTACAGATCTTGTACACTGCTCAGGGAACTAGGCTGAGGAGGTCAGCGGGGGCTGAAATCTAGACCAAGCTCGGCTGTGGCATGGAGGTGCACCTGCCCAGGTCCTGACTCTTTCTAGCTTATCTGCCCAGAGTGAGCATCTTTTCTAATTCCCACGGAGGCTTTGTGAAGACTAATGGAATCTCAGAATGTGGGGCTGGTGAGTAAGCCGATCAGCCTCATAATGGTGAGGGTGGGATCCTAGGTGATTTCTCTAAATGAGACAATTGTGTTTTATGTGTTCCCCATCCTCTGACATCATTTATAAGCCCAGAACAACTCTTGTGTAATTGTGCTTTATTGGCTCCAAATAGAGCTGAACGATTCGAATCCAATCCCCTTTGCTAGGAAGACACGCCAAACTCAGCGGTAACTTTGCAGCCTAAAGTTTGATTTCAGCAAAACGTTGTAGGTGTTTTGGATCATTCAGCCTAAGAGGCTCTGAGTAAGTGTTGTTCTCAAAAGGAAGTTGGGCTGATTCTATCTGGTGCCAGTTAATCAGAAATTTCTTACCCCCAGTTTCCCAAATTGAGTTCTGCAAGATGTTAATGTGGTTTATCTCCACACATACACACATGCACACATAAATGATGGAACAATTTGTTCTGAAGTTTATACAAAAGAATATTAAATGAGGTGCTTTCTATTTTCTTTGAAGCCTCAAAGGTCAAGAACAATGCACTAGTTTCCAGTACTCCCACAGGCTAAAGAGATGTGCTTCCAAGGGTGTGAGCACATTACTGCTTTCACTAGCCCCACATCCCTTCCTGCCTCGGTGTTAGGGGAGGTGGGAGGGATGAAAGACTTGAGAGAGATTAAAAAGTGAACACTCTTCAGACAAAGAGCTGTCAGGGAGCTGAGTCCCCACTCCCGTCTCCACCTTAGAGCAGGCGGGTGCTTCCCCCACAACTCCAGCCAAGCAAGGAAAACTTCAAGGAGACATTTGAAGAACTTGACATGCGTTCCCTGGAGTTGAGGAGTGCAGAGCCTGGTATCTGACTCACATTTGAAAAGTCTGAAAATGAGAGCTGAGGCTGATGCTTCCCCAGCTGGCAAGAGAGCCAGGAGAGATGCTCTGGGAAGGACCCAGACTTCTAGAGTTTGTGGCACAAGAATGCACATATATTTCTGGAGAGTCAAGGATGGACTCTCCTAGAAAGGGAATGTGGCTGGGGAGTCATGAGAGGGACTCTTCCAAAAAGTACTACCTGGCAGGGGGTGGCAAGGTAACTAGGATAGAAAAGTGGGCCACTGGAAATCAGAGAGCTAAACGGAAAGTCATCAAGGGAACAGTGGCTGAGGAGATCCAGTGACCTGGGGAATTTATAAAGAGTCTACAAAGATGCCATAAGAAAGAAAGAGTCGCTTTTGGACACCCATCTTATCCAACGTGAAACTCAAACAGTGCTTTTCAGATCAGAACTTCACAGCCTATCAACACTGCAGGGGTCTCACACAGTAGCTGGTGAGTGGAGGAGAAGGTATATAAGGTGGGAAAGGGAGAAAAGGAAACTCTAACTCCCTTCCCATCTCAGCTTCTCCACCTAAGGTTGACCTGAACTAGGGGCAGGGAAAGGTTTTAAATTGTCTGAAATTTGGGGTTTTCATATTTCACTGTACTAGATTTTTGAATATGGGGCAAAGGCTATTTGTTTAGTAACAAAGTTTATGAAACTATGAGATCTTCCTGAGATTTAATTGCAGACAAGGAGGAATAAATCAAGAGAGAAATTCAAAGAAAAGTGATGCCAAAGAACACAGTAGGTTTTTGCTCACATCTTACCAAGTTCAGCTTATTCAATTGACTGATTATGGATATCTAAGTATTACATCTTGGTTATTGGCCTCACCTGCTGATAGCAGCAACCTGGCCTCCTTATGCTTCCTTTACAACGTTATTACAGAATGAGCACCCACCATCCTACTTGTTAAAGATTATTTCACATCAAAGTGTCCCCCTCCAGTCATTTCTGAGTTTTTTCCTATGGTACTGCGATCTTTACATGGAAAGGCAAGATTCTCTGGTCCATCCATTCCAATTTTCTTATTGAAATTCGATACTTTTCTGTTGTTGATTCTCATGACGAACAGCTAGACTGTTGATTCCAGAGGACTGACACCCGTGACTCCTTCCTGGACGCAGTGAGAAGACACTGCTTTCTTCACGTCTACAGTGCCAAGCTTGGCTGCTTGCTTCTTCTCTGGAGCAAGAAATCAGATTTTTCCTCTTGAAACAGGAGTTTTTACAATTGCTGCCTGTTTCAGAAACTGGCTACTTCTTTGCGCTTCTGGTGCTGGAGCTGTTGCCAACAGTTGAGAGTTCCTGCAAAAATAGAATGCTCAGTGGTGCCACTTATACTTAACTGCCTCCACATATTCAGGAACCATTCACCTCAACCATCTGGACCACTCCAGTCCTCTCCGCATGTCTCCACTGCTCCCAGCCCCAGAGAGGAGGTGGTCCTTCTCGCTTCCATTCCAAAAGCCACTCCATTTCTTGACTCCAGATTAACTACTTCCCTAGGATGACTGGCTAGGCAAACGCTAATCTCTTTTAGGAGACTGCGCCACAAATGAGCACTAGTGTGTAATTTTGGCCCCATCAACCTAGCAAGACAATAACACAATTTACTTTTTCTAGAGTTAAGATGTTCTATGATCACTTTTTCACCTAAGAAATCAGATACATGTAATTGTCTTAATCATTATGTGATAAACCATCTTTAAAATGTATCCTGCCATACCAAGTGACCACCACGATAATGTTATATTTGTTATGCATGTCATAATTTCAACATAGTTTTGTGGTAGTATTAAAATTGTATTGCATGATAAATATTTATATGATTCCAATTTATGTCCCATGGATTTATGGCAGGAAGAAGAAAGCTTTGAACCAATTGTAGAGCCTCATGCTTCTCAAACTGTATCTGAATCAAACAAACAAAGACTCAAAATGCAATCCCAAGTAAGGCAAACAATTGCACTTTATAATGCATGAGCCCCTGTTGGCATTTCATCAATGCAGAAAAGTTGTGACAGTGTTCGAAGTGTCCAACAGTTTAATAAGTTTGGGGAACACTGCATTACCAGATGAGTGGGGGCTGGTAAGTTGGAAGAAGGTGGGCGCTGATCAGGTTATCTCAAAATCATGTGCTCATGAGGCCCTGCTGGGATCGCAGTGGAAGAGAGGATGAGAAATCAGACTTTGCTTAGCAGCTAAGAATGTGGAAATTTCAGGAGGTGCCACAAAAGACTGTCATTTATCTTGTTGCCCAGGAGGTGTGGGCAGAGCTCCAGTGACCTGCAGGGGTTGAGTTGTGTTTGTCTGCCTGCCTAAAAGCTCTTGTCAATTATAGGTTCTATGAATGTAAACTGGGTGCCCTGCTGGGGAGAAGGTGGAAGGGTTTGGGGATTTCTCTCTGTATTCCTCCTTATTAGTGAGGATGAAGCAGTCCTGTCCGAGTGGGAAACATAATCCAATAGAGTGGTTAAAAAAAAAAAGATTCAAGGGAGGCAGAGGAGAAATTAAAACCAGCGTCGTGAGGCTGGCCACAGGAAGAAGTCAGTGTAGAAAAGCTAGAGAAGGAAAAGGCTTTGAAGCTGGAGTGCTGGCAGGTCTGGGGCTCTTCCTGAAGAAGGTAAGACTGTACCTTCTGAAAGAGCTGCTGCAGCTCCTGGTCGGAGAGCAGTAACGGAGCAGGTTCAAGGAGTCTTGTGACTACTGGTCCAGGAGAAAAAGACTCCAGCAGTGGTCTGGGAATCTGCTGAGTTGGATGGGGGTGTCTGCACACAGATCTGATGTGCCTAATCTGGTGGGGAGCTGACTTCCTGCAGTGACTGAGTGTCTGCCAAGATGTATCAGATCTAGCAATCGCTACCCACTTCTTCCAGCATGTGTGGGTAAAATTGATCCAGCCTTTCGCAGCTTGAAACTTGTCTCTGGTATTAATAGTTTGATGTCTGAGAAAAAGACTGAAGGCTCTTCAGACACAAGATATTGACATTTTCCCCCCCACTAAAGGGTGATAATTTAGAGGAGAAAGGAAGATGTGTGGAGTGAACCCTGTAGAAAATTTCAAAGAAATGGGTCATGGCCTTCTGGACTGTGTTTTGAGATACTACAATAATGAGCTTGCAACTGCTAGAGGCTACTGGAAAGAAAGGGTTTTGTTAAAAGCAAATTTGCTCCCCTAATCAAAAGGGCTTTAAACTGAAATTTTAGAGAGATGTAAGAAGGACTCGGATAAAACAGTACCTCAGGAGACTGTGGAGGATGAAGGACGTGATCTGGAAAAGCTATTCGCAAGTGTAGGAGCATCAGTTCTCCACGAGGTTCATTGCTGTTCAGCTAAAAAGGGTCTGTGAAGAAGGAAGAGTGGGAAACCCCAGGTTCCACAAACCTAATCAGGTTTCTTTAGAGAAGACCTCTCACACCAACATGCATGGTGACTTTCAGAGAGGGCTGGGGAACAAAAAGTGTTCCGTAACTTCTTCGAATATAGAATCTTGTTTTCCCACTGATATTTCTCAATGTATCATTAAAAAAGCTAGTGATCCATGGCACCTCGTTTGAGAAACATCAATCTAGAAGAATGCAGCAGTTTTACAGAATCCTTTCCACCTCTGTCCACAATTCTACAAATCTCTGAGTCGATTGGTTGGTATGTGAGAGAGCTAAAAAAAAATACAGTCTTGTCCTCTGCCGGAGTTAGAACCTGATTTAGAGATGAGCAGCTAAGTCAGAAAGAAGGACATCTAGGAGTACCTTTATTACTAATCAAAGCTGATAGGGAATGAGGCTTAAGGCCTTTCAGTCATGTGGTGACATGGACTGAACTGTGTCCCTCCAAAATTTGTATGTGGAAGACTTTACCTGATGATTGGGAACTTTCGGTGATCATGAGGGTGGGGGCCTTATAAGAAGGGATTAATGCTCTTATAAGAAGAAATACCAGAGAGTTCTCTCTCTCTCTCTTTCTCTCCCTCTCTGCCATGTGAGGACACAGAGAGAAGGCAGTCATCTGCAAGTCAGGAAGATGGCTCTCGCCAGAACCTGACCATGCTGGTATCCTGATCTTGGACATCCAGCCTCCAACAGCTGTGATGTTGTCTAAGCCATCCAGTCCATGGTATCTTGCTATGGCAGTCTGAGCTAAGACATATGGGCTTCCAAAAGTGAACTCAACCTGCTCAGTCATAAGGAACTCTGGAAAAATGCAGCCCTCTGCAATGGGGAAGTTTACTGCTTGGCTAAGAACTGACCAGAATCCATGCAGGTGAGCAGATCTTCCATGCAAGCCAGTGTGTTCCACCAAACTCAGCAATTAGAGATGTCATACCTTCGACTTAGGGAGAGAGGGTAGAGGTAGAAGGAAGCATTAGGAATGGATGAAATGTGTTCTTCCTGCACAAGTTTCCCATTCACCAAAGGAGAAGTGAAACTAGTGAGGAAGAATTTGGAACAATATTTATATCCTTTCTGACCATGGAATGAAATCAAACAAAGCGAAACAAGAGTGATCTCATGGGTTTGTAAAGCTCGACATGGTGCCTAGTGCATTGTGTATACTCAGTGAGTATTTGCCAAGTGGGTAAACGTGTGAGATGCATCTGTGCCTCCCTCCCTGCTCACAGAAATTCCAATGAGCTCATTAAGACTAGTAAACACTTCAATGTATGCTAGTTCATACCTATGGACCTACCTTGACTGCATATCTGGGTCTGTATTGCAGAGAAGAGAAAAGACTCAGTGAGCTAAGTATGTTCTTAGGAGCTAAAGAGGAGACCAGAAGTTTAGTGTGGATTCTAAGGATTCTTGGCAAAGAGGTTGGGAACTGGGGGCTGTGGCTCTGAGACCTGAGAAATTCTAGGACCTTTGTAATATTCTTGTATACTGTATTCTTCCTCAAACTTCTCCCTCCATTTGTTTCCATGATGATTACTAGTCAAATTCATAAAAGGCAAAGTCCTGTGAGTTTATCTTTGGGAGCATCCAAGAGGAGAGGAACGGGAGAGATTCAACCAGGTTTGGGAAGAAGGCTGCCCAGGGAGAGAGCGAGCTGTGGGATGAGTGGCAAGGCAGAGTGGGGTTCCAGAGCTGGTCTGGGCCAGAGAAGGGGCCTGGCCTTCAGCAGCCACAGGACTTTGGGGTTTCACAAAGGTAGGACTTACTTATGCCTAAATATAAGGATGAAACTTGTTTAAGTAAAATAAATCTAAAAACGTGGGCTTGTGAAATAGCAGTTCCATCCAGATAATGAACCCTGGGGTGGAGAAATTCAAACCTGCAGGTTGAAGCAGAGGTTCAATCCTACTGAACTCCAGGTCTTCTCATACAACAGGCATCTTCAAGGTGCACATTGGCTACAAAACCATAAATAAATCAATTAGATACACAATTTGTATTACATAGACCCCTATTGGTTATAACAATTGAGAACTGGGGATTCATAATGAAAAATAGTAGTTGCTGATGTTCCCTTGCTGTTGGGTTTGGTTTTTTTTAAACTCTTGTGATCTTTGGTCATTTAGTTTTCTTGGGTATATGCTACATGCAAAACCGCAAGATCATGGTCAAGGGTGATACGAGATACTACCTGTGAATCGAAGGGTAAACAAAGCCGCATTGAGCATTGGTTTTGAAACATTTTTTAACCAATTTATTATTTTTTGCTTGCAATAACAGGTCAATGTTGAGTTATCAAAAACACCTTTAGTTCTGAAATTTTTGGAAGGAAATCAGCTTTGTTGTTTTGAGCCTGAAATTCTCTACATCAAATTCTTCCTTTCCTAAAGAAACAATTGTTATTGTAACACAATTTCCTGACAAAAGTAGGGTTTTCTCAAGAACACAGCTTTTATGTTTTATAGGAGAACAAAGAGTGCTCAGAAGACCTGTGATGTGACAGGCTGCTTCTTCTTTTCTATTTAACATCTTACCTGGGATGACACTTTTCTGAGAAATCCTCCCCATCTCCCTTCCAAGGTTGGATCTTCTCACAGTGGGTTGTTGTATATTTACATGGTACCTACCCACTCCCCACCACCACCAAAAGCAGATTTCACCTTCCTAAAGGGCCAGGGCTGTGTCTGGTTTACTGTGTATATTACACCATGTACATTACAGACCTTCAATAAATATTGATTGAATAAGTGAGTCGACAAAAGATAGATTTTTGGAGAGGTTAAAAGGGAGAAGGAACAGATGAGGTCTTGCGGGAGTCTGGAACAGCTTGTTTGGCCAAACCAAGACAGGAGGAATAAATAGGAGCAAGTGAGTTGAAGAGGTGCAGGGGTGAGGAGGAGGGAAAGGGGAGATCAAGAAGAATTCCACACGGCGGGAGCAGCATTTGGGTCCCAAGGAAAGCAAAGACACAGTGCACTCTGTTCTGCTAGGACAAGAACGTAATGTTCTGGAAAAACTTCATATGACAAAAATTCAAATTATTAAACTATCATTTCAATGGGAAAAGAAGGTTAGGGGGTTAGATATTTTCAGACTCAAAATAACAGATGATGCTTTTTCTATATAGATTTCAAAATCTGCAAAGAATTAAGATCTTGTACCAGTGGGAATTTCAATGAGGCAGACATCTGCTGAGATCTAACTCGGTGAAACACGTCAACTGATAAATTGTTGTAAAAGCCTAATAATCAGAAGCTGGAATAAGCAATAAAGGGGATGGACACAGAACAGGGTAGTGATAAGGAAGTGGAGGGCCTTTATGTGAGTCCTCTCCTCTCTTCCTTCCTCCATTCTCCTATCTTCCTTCAACGCTTACTGTGTGCTCAGTACCAGAGAAACAAAATGAAGATTAATAACATTCCATTCATTTCTGTCCTCAAGGCACTCACAGGCTAGGGAGAAAATAGCAGCAAAACATAACTAAAAAATAATGTAAGAAATGATATATTTGGGTTCAAATTGTGAAACTATATACAAAGGGTTATGTGCGCGTGGTGGCATTGGGTAGGGGGACGACTCCACTTTGAAATTGCCCTGTTAAAATGTATAGGAGTTTCCACTTTGATCGAGTGAGATATGGAAAGAATTTCTCAAGAATTCCAAATGGAGGGGGAAGCTTGGGAGAGGCATGGGCATGAAAGGGTGTCATGGTGTATTTAGGGGAATTGCGAACTACATGGTGCTGTTGAATTAAGAGGAGTAAAGGAAGATACCCAAGGTAAGGCGGGAAATGTGAACCTGTAAACGATGTCTGTCTTCATACATGTTGTATGTATTAGATAAACGTGAGTTATCAAAGCAAATAAATAGAAGAATTTTAAGTGGAGAAGTTAAATGATTAAATTTACATTTTAGCTCAGAGAAGTGACTGTGTAGTTAATGTCATGGAAGAGAACACTGAGCATAAATAGTAAAATACACTCTACCTTACTCAGCTTTGAAGGCAGTGGACTGCGAAAGGGTCAGAAAAAAGATAGAGATGTTAGATTTTCATATGTAAAAAGAGCGAACTTATTAGGAGATGCCACAAAATGAAACTCTTGATACACTGATTTATTCAACAAAGCTTTACTAAGCAACAAATAAGTGTCAGGAATTGTACCTGGTTCTGGGGATAGAGCTGTGACCCAAACAGCTCTGATCACTGCCCTGTGGGGCTTGCAGTCTAGAATGAACAATCATAGCCCATTAGTTGGCTGTGAAATGAATTTAATGGGTTCTGTCCAGCAGCAGCAGAAGAGGAGGAAGAAGGGGAGAAATAAATAACACGGCATAGAACTGAGTAGAACAGCAAATATTAGGGTACATCCACATAGTGGGAGTAAGAAGGCTACATTAAACTATTCCTCCCATAGGTGCTGGGTCATGATGTAAGATGCATGTCTCACTGTGGGTCACAGTCCAAAGAGTTTGAAAAGCTACTGCTTTCAGACATCACTGAGGGCTTCCTCTGTTGAAATCCATTCCAGATACAACTCAAGTTTCCCCATCCCCGAGGCTCCTCTGTTGACTCCACACCACCAGGTTCTCTCTCTCTCTTTTCTGCTCCTGGTACCTCTTCTCTCTTCCATTCTTTGGGGACTTATAGTTATTTACCATCATGTGGGATAGGTTGATAATTGTTTGATTAATATAACAACGTTTATTGAGGCCCCCACATCATGCTAAACACTGATGATTTAAAGGTGATGTCAACAAATAGGACTCCCCAACATAATAGGGTTTATAGTCTAGTGGGAGAGACAACCGTCAATAAAATATCACCTGAATAAATATGGAATTACAAACTGTGACAAGCTATATCAAAGAGAAGCTCAGATTGCCATGTCAGTACATAAGTGGGTGTGTGTGATGGAGGGATGAAGTGTTTTTGAACAAGTTGGGGTGGGGGGACGTGGGTTAAGGAAGGTGTATTCATTTTCCAGGGCTGCTGTAACAAGTTATCACAGACTAGATGCCTTAAAACAACAGAAATTTATTCTCTCACAGTTCTGGAGGCTAGAAGTCCAAAATCAAGATGTGGGCAGGGCCTTGCTCCCTCTGAAGGCTCTAGGAAGATGCCTCCTCCTGGCTTCTGGTACTTGCCAGCAATCTTTGCTGTTCCTCGCCTTATAGCTGCATCACTCCAATCTCTGCCTCTGTTGTCACATAGCCTTTGTCCCTTTGTATATTTCTGTATGTCTCTCCTCTTTTCATAAGGATGCCAGTCATTGAATTGAGGCCCCACCCAATTTCAATATGATCTCATCTTAATTTAATTGATTACATTTGCAAAGGCTATTTTCAAATAAGGTCACTTTCTAAGGTCCTGGATGGATGTGAGTTTTTCGGGGGATACTGTTCAACCCACTACAGAAACCTTTGCTGAGCTAAGAGCTGAAAAATGAAAAGGGCACATCAGGCAGAGGAATTTGGGGAAGAGAGTGATCCAGAGAGAGAGAAAGAGTGTGAGTTGGAAGGAGTGCGGGAGAGGATAGCAAGTGTGATCCGAGCTTCAGGGAAGGGCAGGCGGAATGTGGTGTACATTGTGGTTCCCCTAACAGGGACCAGATCATGCAGGGCCTGACCTGCCATGTTAAGGAGCTGGATATTCTTAAGATGAGGAGCAAAGGAGAGCCACTGACAACTTTAAGCTGGGCCAGATTTGCATCTTGTCTGCCCAGCTGGCCTTGAACACGAGAATGCTCTGTCTCAGGGGTGATGAGGGTTATTTCTGTCCTCTTGACAAACATTTGCTCTTCTTTTAAGTCCTGGTTGAATAGATCCCCTGAGCAAAACCCTCTCAAACACTCCTTTCTCTCCCTTTATCATAGGACCTCCGTAGGAGTCCCTTGTTTCCTCCAGCCCAGTGCCTATCACATTGTCCTGAAATGGACTGTTGACTTGTCTTTCTCTATGTGAAACTGTGAACGTCCTGAGAACAGGGAGTTGCCAAGCCCTGATGCTTAGCACATGACTTAGCAGTAAACATGTAGTGAGCGAGTGAAGAAAGGAAGGAAGGAACTGAAGAGGTCAAGAGCATCTCTGACAGTGAGACAAGTACCTTCTCCCCAAAACAGAAAATGGTTAAAGAAACTTGTTTCACTGTGTGTCTCTGTAGAACATTTTCTCCTGTCATCCAGAAAACCTGTGGCCAAATCTGCCCCTTGTCTCCATCCCAGGACAATCCCTAAGGCTCTACTAAATATGCTCCATGTGTGTGGCATGAGAGCTAAGGGAAGAAGGCCATTTCTGATGGAGCCACTTATTCCGCTTCATAGTCTAATAGATGCCTAATGCAGCTTGATGATAGAGGACAACTCATTACTTCCCAAATTAGGAGTTGAAAGTGAATTGTGTTATCACTGACTGGCTTCTCATTTTAGCCCTAGGTCTGTTTAGGAATTTTGTATTTTTTAGATCTATACTTAGGATATATGAGCTGGACTCACTCTGTTATTTGGATTTTATTGATGTGCAAGACCACTGCATCCTCTTCCAGAAAATTCCTCTGCATCTCCCCATCAGTGCCTGCCTTCCCTCCAGGCTAGATGAAAATGGTGTTTCTTTTCATCCATGTATGTAAGGCAGAGGAAAGGAAATCAATTGGACACTAATGTCAGTGTGATTCAGTGGGCACTGGCTAGAGGCTGGGGGACTGTCACCGGCTCCATGGGTGGATAGTGAAGCAGAAGGCTGGGAAACAAGAATTGCCAGGCACAGAAGCTGTGAAAACATTTTTTAAGATGAAGGCACATAGCACCCCAGAGCTATTAGCAGAAGGGGACTTTGGCACCGTGCAAAGACAGTGAAAATAAGGAAATAAAGTAGCAATATACTTCTGGCATCCAGGAATTTCAGAGATCTGATCCTACGGTAGTGATCCCAGCTCAGCTCCCAGGTTCCCTCAGAGGCTCCCAGCAGGGCATGGATGCAGGGAAGGTGACGGAAGCTCTGAGAGCCAATTCCCTGCCAGGCGCTGTGCAAGGGGCTTTTCATCTGTAGCCGCAGCCAATCCAACCAACAACTCTGTGAGAAAGGCCTGATCATACCATGGACAGCACACTGCACGGAGGCTCCCAGGGGAAGTAGCTTGAACAAGGTCTTTCATTCATTCTCCAAGTAACATTCTCTGGGTTCACCTCTACACTGGGCAAGGGGACACAGTGGTTAACAAGATAGGCAAGATGACGATCGTCAAAAAGCTTCAAAAGAGAAACAATTGGTATCTAAACAAACAAAATATAGTTTTAGAGAGTGATCAATGCCATGCAAATAATAATGGTGTAATGTGATTAAAAATGACCAGGAGTTTATTTTAGCTACTGTGGTTAGGGAAAGCCTCATGATAGAGGTGATGTTTGAGCTGAGAATGATGAGAAGGAGCATGAAGATCTCTGGGAAGGAGTATTTCAGGCAGGAGAAATGCAAGTGCAATATGTCTTCAGTGGGAATAAGCTTGTCATGCTCGAGGGACGTGAAAGCCAGTGTGGATGGAGCATCGTGAGAAAGCGATCACAAAGGCCACTCAGGTAGACTTTGATCAGAGAAGCAGAAACGCCACAAATTATATGGAGAAGTTATTTATTATGGGGGTTTGACCTTGTGCAATTGTGGGAACTAGTTAAAGAGTTTATGTAAGGCTGTTGCTTCTACATTTGGTGTTGGGCTTGAAGTCAGCAGGACAGGCAGGTGGGAAGGAAAGATGGAGCTGGAGTCAGGGAGAGCAATGACATATGTGACTGGCAGAAGCTGGCACCCTTTGCCACGAAGTTGCTCACATGGGCCCAGGATTTGGAGTAACTGAAGGAGAATATTGAGCTGAGCTAGAGTTTAGAGTTGCTGCAACCATGTCATCAAAGTGAGCTAACAGATCAGCAGCAACGTAGACATGAGCAGAAACAACACCAAGATTCCATACAGACCTTCCTGGTGTTAAAAAAAAAAATGAGCCTTCATTTTTCCATTTCCACTTCCAAATCTGGTGCAAATGCCTCTTGTGACCAATGTGTCCTGAAGCTGTACAGGGAATTTTGAGAAGCTTATTTCCAATTTACTAGGTCAACGCATCCTTCACTCTTGTCAACTTGGCATCCATTCATATGTCTTTTAGTCATAATTGACTTCTCAATAAAGACAGTAGCAGAATATTACTTCCATCTAACGTAAAGCAAATATCTTTCATATATAACCAAAAACACGTCAACCCAGTCCCCAAAAAAGGACATAAAATCCTTTTCCAATCTTTGGATGATGTCCATTCTTTGTCCACCTAATGCACATTCCTCTTTTGATAACTTCTAATTTAAATATTGAGATATATGATTAAATACTATTAAATACATTTCATGTTAGATGGTAGGGAAATGAAAGAGGGAAAGAAACATATGCAAATATATTCACATCAAAATAAGAAAGAAATACTCATAACTATTACAGTCTTCATCTCTGCAACTGGTCATGTGGTGGTAGCTGATATTTATAACTTCCTTTTATCATATAAATTCCATATTCCCTTTGCCCTCAGCACTCCAGTTGGCTCCTTGTGGTTCTGTGCCTGGTGGATGACTCAAAAGTTTATTCCTGCAAGGTATGCGTCATTGGCAGTCCTGCCTATACTGGGTTGTAGTTTTCCATTTGACTTTAATCATAGGACATGGGGGTATGAGAGGCACCTCAGAACACCTCTTCTTCCAGAAATACTCCTCTTTATCCCAATTGTGTAATAATAACTCAATTCCCTCTTGATAGGCAAAATCAATCACCCCAGCTAGTAACCTTCTTCTTTGTCTGTTGATGACTGTCATGAGAAACTCAAAGTGGCTGAATTTAAGTCTCAACTTCCTGTCTAATCGAACCGTTGCTGTATCCCCAGGGGCAGCATTCCACAATTGGTATCTAAGACATTTAGACGAACAGAGTCCAAAGTCGCAAGGATGGAAAGCAAAAATTTCACTTGTGGATCACAAGGGATCATGAGATCAGAGGGATCAGAGGAAGGGACAGCTGATTATACCTGGGGAGCAGGTAGGCTTCCATTCAAGAATAGAGTGCAGGAGAGGGAAATGGAGGCAGAAGGGACACTTAGGAAGTCCATTCATTTATTTGACAAATGTCTTTTGAGAGCCAACAATGCGCCATGTATTTTTGTGGACACTGGAGATGGAGATGCACAGGCAGGTAGAGTCTCCTGTCTTCACAGAAATTATATTAGAGTAGAAAAAGGCAAACTGCAATATGAAAACCAAATAATAACAATAATAGTATCTGACATTTATTGAGTTTCTAACAATGTGCCAGGTACCACTCTAAGTGCCTTTGATGAATTAACTTAACCTTCATAACTACCTTGTGAGGTAGGTATTGTTATGTTTTCCCTTTTACAAATGGAGATGTGAGGCATAGAGATGGAAGTTAGGTAACTTTCCTGAGGTTATATAGGTAATAAATAGTAGAACCCGGATTTCAACCTAGACAGCCTGACTCCAGAGGTGAAGGTCTTAACAACAGGGCCATATTACCTCTTCACTAGTAGAATAAAGAAATTTCAGAGAATGAGAAGTACCACGAAAAACCAAAACAGGGCAAAGGGGTAGAGATTTAAAGGATGGGGTGGGGATGGAGCCACTATAATGGATGCTTCTGGAAAACCTCACTCAAGAGGTGATATTTGAATGATATCTGAATGACGGGGAGGATTCGGTCACAAAATGATCCCAGCAGGAGGGTCTAATGGCCTCCACTGGACCACTGAGTGAGAAGGAGAGAACAACAACAAAAATGCAATTTGTCTGTTGGCTGTATGTACAGGCGAAAAGGGCTGAACTGGAGATGCAGTCAAAGGAGACTTAAGCCCAAATGGCATTAGAGAAGATGTTAACACTGACCTTTTCCCAACATCACCCAGAAACCTCTCCTTCACTACATAGCTGCCAGGGACCCCTGCCTGCCATGAGTCTCCCAAGTCTTGGCCATTTCTAATGTTCGTTGTCCTGATCCTCCAGGTGAGAACTTAGTGATACGCCTAGGTGGTCTGGGCTTTGAGCAGATAAACGTGTAATTCCTAATTCTGCCAAAGCTGGGAGCCAAGTCTCAGGGAGCAGATATGTAAGCAGGTGTCTTCGGAGTGGGTGAGGCGTTGAAGCTTGCAGCAGAAGGCTGAGGGGCTCTCTGCTGGTCAGAAGACCAGAAGCCTCGTCCAGAAGGTTGTGTGGGAGGCCAGGCTTTGGAAGGAACTCTGCCTGAGTTTCTGGCAAAGCAGATGGAAAGAAAAATGCAATTAGAGCCCTGGATCAGAAATTTGGAGATCTGTTTCTGCTGCCAGCTTACTGTGTGATCTTGGCCAAGTCTTTTTTTCTCTCTGAGTCTTATTCCTCCTGTAAAAATAAGGGCATTGGGTTGGGTGAACTCTAAGGTTCCTGGCAGGTGCCTTGTTCCAGGGTTCACACACTCATTATGTGAGCTGAACCCCACATAGGGCAATTGCAGTGAGGGGGCAGCAATAAAAAATTATTTTTCCAAATAATTTGATATTTCAATATTTCAACCAATGCCTCTAAGTCACTATCATGGGGAGAAAGTAGAACTTTGTGGGCTTATTTATTTTTGTTTTAAGGTTTAATATGATGTTTTGAAGATGAGAATTACACTTAGGTTGATCAGTAAGGCCCATCACCCAAGTGCTGAGTGTCGCTAAAGGTACTAACCCAGCTTGCTCAGTCCTGCTCTGGCCCTCATTCACGTCTGGGGCAGGCGAGGGGGACCCCACCTGCCTTGCCAGATTATTGTTCTCATTAGAAAACTCAAATTTTTGTCAAAAGTTTTAAAAACATCACACTTATGGATAATACCGGGCCATGCCATTGGGCTCTAGGAATCCCCATCAAATTTTTGCTTCTATTTCGCTTTGAACCCAGGTTCTGTGCTCAAGACTCAGAACCCAGCTTGAAGAATGGAATTGTAACATGCAGAGGCTCTGATTCCCAAGGGATATGATAGCAGATGTTTCTGCAGATCCTTCAAAGATTACTCCACTTGCTCTTCCAACTTATAGGCCACTACACCATCTCTATTGCAACTAATGTGATCCTTTAATTACAGGGGCTGATGGCCAGTTGGCCACGTGGCTAATCAGCTCCAGACTTAGCAGGCTGGAGGAAGGTCAATGGATGCAACCAGCAGGCCTATCATTAGTGCATCACTTCTCAGAGAGATGGAAATGGCTATTTCGAATTTGGATGCTGCCTCCTTGAGTGGGGTGATTTAGGGGAGATGTTTGGTTTGGGATTAGTGAGATATGTTGTGGAGTTGCAACCATTTCTGTATATAATTATGGTATTGCTGGTCATGCTGGTGTAGGAATGGCTTTCTGCTGTGTCAGTTCACTTTGCAGTGTGATCTGAAGACAGTGTCTGGGCCCTATTGGGATATAAATATGTCCTATAGTACTGCTAGAGATACATGGGTAGTGGGAGGAAACAAGGTTTGAAATGTCCAGGACCAGAAAATAGTATGTGGAACATTCTTCTCCTCATCAGAGGATGTAAATTTGTAAGTGGAGGATTGATTCATCGCCCATCGATGCCTTGTCAACATGAAAGGTCCCTTGTCAGAAATATACTTGATAATGCAGCATTATAAGCAACCCATACTTCTTTTGGGGGGGGGGGAGTATCTGTTTTTGAAGGAAATGTGGAAAATAGGGTTTATTGTAATTCCCATGTTTTCAGGGAAAGAATTTACAGCAGTAGCAAAGTGAGTGCACCCGTGACAGCTCGTGGGTGGAGCACACACGTGATAGAAGATTCACCACATTTTGACTACAAATCATAAACATTTATATGACATTGACAATATCGCGTTGTAAAGCTAAAAGAAACTTTTTATAAATTATTAATAAAATTGTTTGGCTCTAGAGAGAAGCCTAATTATTTCCCTATTCTTTCCTTAGAGTGATACTACAAAATTACCACACGGAGCACCTATTTGAATATGTTACTCAAAGTTTAGGACAAAAGAGCACTATTGAAGCAGTCATTTAATAAAAATATTCTGCTATTTCTTTGATGTTTTGTTCTTTGTATGTCATATTTAAAAACATTTTTAATTCCATTTTAAATCTAATTTTGCATTCTTTTTCTTATAGAGGGCTCAAGATCCCATGAAACGTGGATCCATCCTGCGCCTCAGTTGTGGTCACTGACACCTTTTACAATAGCCTGCAGCCCAGAGCTGCTCCTGAGCAAATCCCATCCGAGGGGCAGTAGCTGCTTCCCCTCTTCTCAAGTCTGCAGGACTTGGGGTGCAGTCCTACTCTCCAATCGGGACTGCTGGGCTCTTCTGCTGCCCTGGAGCCTCCACACATCCCGCCCAGCTCTGGATCCAGCAGTGCAGAGGTGAACCCTGAGACTTGGAAAGCAGCCCCTCCCCCAGCCTCTCATACATCCCCCTACTCTACTCCTCAATCACCCACCAGAGTGACTGCAGTCAAGGGTCTGAGTCCCTGTCCAGGCTTGACCCAATTCAGGTCAACACACACACCTGGGGCTACCTTGGGTCAGGCTCTGTTGGATGTAGGAATGAGTAGGATGCAGCACTAGGAATATAGGAATGAATAAGAATGAGTAAAAACAAGGGACCTGCCCCAGGGCCAGATGAAGACAAAAAGCCAGCGATGTGCACTGTGATGTGGACAGTGTTGGAGGTCAAATGAGGGGTAGAGGTGACAGGGGAGAAAGCGAGGCCTCCTGAATTATTCACGTAGTAAAAGTGACAATAATACACCTATCACTAATAACAATCCTCAATGAGAAGGGCAATTGATTGTGAGTTCTATAAGGGCAGAAGCCACACTGGTTTGTAAACTTGTGTATCTGCAGCATCTGGTCCAGAACCTGGTGCATAGTCGGTACTCAACAGATTGCTGATAAATAAGTGAAATGATAAATATTTTGAGTGTTTACTTTGTATCAGGCCCTGTGAAAAATGCTCCGTTTCATTTAAACCTCACAACAATCCTATTAAAGGTGATAAGAGTTCCTGTATCACAGAAGAGAACACTGAGGTGAGTGTTTGTTACATTGCCCAAGGTCCCACAGCCAATAGGGGCAGGTCCCGAATGGTACTCAGTTTTCTTGCCTCGTTCTAACCAGGCAAATTGCTTTCCCTACTTGCTACCCATCTCTTACCGATTCTCAGACCATTTGGTTGAGACCCAGTCTTTGGGCTAGTCCTAGAGTCTTGCTGCCTAAAGAGACAGGTGTTCTGAAATGAGAGCAGAACCACCAGCTCCCAGGTGTTCAGCCATTGGCTGAGATTGCTACCTGGCCTGTCTCATGGGCTGATTGGATATGGTCTGCTTCTGAAATTAGGGCTCATCTGGCTGCCCACACTGGACCCACAGAGCACGGCCAGGTTGTCCTGCATAACAGGCTTAAACTCACACCTCCTTGACTCCTGTGTGGTACATTTCTGATTGTGCCCAGCTTTCCCCTCCACCCTGTCCATCCACTACATCTTAAGAAGTTACTTATAGCTTGTATCCTTATAAGCATCATCAGTGTTTTTGCACCTGCCTCTTCCAATGGACTGTGAACTCCCAGAGGGGCTGTGTGATATGCCTACCTCTATGCCCTGTGCCCTGCATGGATTCCCATACGTCCCAATAGTGGCAATTTCACAGGATGATTCCAATCCTGGTTCTGCCCCTTACTGGTCATTGATCTTCGGCAAATGACTTAACTTCTGCTTCCTCAGTTTCTTCATCTGTAAAATGGGAAGTGATAATAGTATGTATCTAATAGGGTTGCCGTGAGGATTAACTTAGCTCATAAGTAGAAAGACACAAAGCCGTGCCTGGCACAGAGAAGCTCTATATCAGTGTTAGTCATTATTATTCTTAGTGACCATACAGCACCCCCCTTTCTTCCTTTTTAGGATGTCAGTAGTCCACACAATACATTTTAACACCAAACCATTAGCTGTCTGTTGTTTTTCTCTGATTGTTTCTTATGGGTAAATCTTGTTGCCTCAACTACATTTTATAAACTATTTAACATTAGAGATTCTTCATTAGAATCTTCATTAGAAGGCTGGTGGCTTTTAATATGGTTTGGGTTACAGACCTCTTCAAGAATCTGATGAAAATGATGGCTGCTCCTCCCAGCAAACGCACATGGGCCCATAGATACAAAGCGTCACCTACCAATTTTAGGAGTTTTACAGACTCACCACCAGCAGGACTCTTTAGTCAAGAACCTCTGGCCTGACTCTAGATCTGGCTCTGCCTCCGGCATTCGGTGTGTTACCGGGTGAGCAAGTGTCCCACTCTGGGCTTCTGCACTATAAAACTCTATGGGCCTGATGGATCTTTCTAGTAGGAATGTTCCACACTTTTCACCCTCTGCTTTGCCAAGCAATAGCTCCCTTCTAACTTCTGTTAGATCAGATGGGTGGTGTAGGGGGACACAATCTGATCCCATTGCAGCTAAAAGCTTTCTTTTCTCTTCATGACACCTTTAAAATGTGATAGACAGAGAGAAAGCTTCATAAATCTCCAGTAAGCCAAGAGCTTCACTAAAATAATTGCAAGATGGGGTGAGAAGGGCAGCTTGCCTTCCCACCTGCCGTGGTTGGAATCAGCCTCCCTTAAATCCCGTATGTCAAAAGTCAAAAGGAGGGCACCCCTGTAAATCACCTCACCCAAAAACAGAGGTGGGAGGGGGGTCAATGGTCACTTGGTGGTAGGGCAATTGGACTTCAGGGATCTGCTCTCTCTGTCTCCTGTCCCTTGGGCCTTCTCGGGGGTCAGCTGTCTAATAGGTCCATTACTCTGCCTCTATTTTCTAAGATGGTCATTTAGCCTCCTCCACCTCCCAGTATGTTGCTATTGGGAAGAAAGTACACAAAATATACGGCCTTTTTAAAGTACTTGACCTTGCTTTCTTAGACTTTAAAACATCTTTCCACTCACCTTCCTTACTTCTCCCCACGCCTGACATTTCCAAGGTAAGGCTCCATCAGAGGGACCAAGGAATGCAGAAACCCTGTGATGGGGGAGTTCTCCAGGAACTGATAGAAGGTCAGAGCAGCTGGATACTCAAATATGTAGCATGACATGTAGCAGTGGGCAGGGACCTGTTCTTGCAGGACCTTGAACTTCCTGTGCTGTGTTTTAGTGTCCAAGGGAATTAGGAAGCCTACTGACAGGTTTCAAGCAGGGGTAGGGATGGGGAAGGGGCTTAAGTTTAACTTCAGGCTGCAAAGCAGGATGTCTTAGAGGAGCTGGGACATGGCAGGTCACCCAGGCAAGGCTCAGGCCCCAGGTAACAGGCACTGGGTGGGGCCTGGATTATAGGAAGCAGGCAGAGCCCTGGTTTCTAGAACTGGAACACAAGTTAGCAAGTAAAGGAGCAAGGACATCCTTAGGTGATGATTAAACTAGCGGTTCTTGAAACCATACCCTCTTTCCTTCGTAGGGAATGGATCAACTATGACCTGCACCTGGGAAATGACAACTATGTCTGCAAGGGACGATCAAGTGAGACCAGTTGGAGGGCTGCAGGATGGGCCATGGAGAGTTAGGGATGGAAGTCAGCGGGGTATTCTGATGGATCAGCCCTTCATCCTGTCTTTGAGGAGCTGTGGAGGGAAAGAGGGATAAGAAGGAGAGAGGAATGTTAAGGTGGAGGACTGGGGCACAGGTGGAGTTGCTGTTCTAAGATTATGTAAAAGGCACTAAAGAAGAGGCCCACTTTCTTATTTTTAGTGCATTTGCATTCCAGATCTTTCTAGGTGAGAGATCGCCAAAGTCATTATGATGGACATTTTCTCTTGCAGGGACCTGTTAACTTGCCCCATTATGGCTATGCCTCTCCATTCTCCAAAGGAGCTTAACAGGCGCCTCAAATCTGCCTCCTTTAAAGCTGAGCTATGGATAAATGTACAGTGAATTATGGAGTCAAGACCCTTCTTCTCACCCTGTCCCCCAAATTTCCTCCACTCTCAGTAGTCACAGAACCATTATCACCTGTCTGGAGTAACCCATTATCTAAAGAGCACATTAGCATAGATGGCTTTCTCAGAGGAATATGTTTAGGAAGCAATTCTACTCAGCTCAGGGCCAGAAAGGGGCAGGACATCAGGAGGATTCATTTTGGTGGCGTAGTATGAGAGACAGGACCCCAGATTCTGATTCTCTTTATGACATTTCTGAGCTATTTATTTGTATAAAAAGATCCACCCTAATGTTTCATAAGTGCCAGACATGAACTCTGCCCTTAGGGATTCTTAAAATCCTATAGGAATGATATGATAATCATATGGGCTTATTTCAGTACATCTATTTACTCAGTTATAGGAGTCAAGGGAGTTCAGGGGAAAATAAATTTATATTTCAGTTTGGGGTAAAACAAGGGAGTCTTCACGGAAGAGTTACCATTTGAGCTAGGTTTTGAAGAATGGAAAGGGGTTGAACAACTCTTGATGTGTCAGCTGGAACTGTAACTTATTCTTTCTATGGCACAATTTCTGACCAGATCTGCACAAGGGAGAAGCTTGCATCTAGATGTGTAAACTGATCAACTTTTAGTGAGCACTTTTAATGAGGCAGGAACTGAGCTAGACAGTAGGGATCTCTTAGTAAACAACCTCCAAAAATATCACAATATGAAGTGTGATGGCTAACCATGAAGCCATCTGCTTACTAACTTCTGGCTTTCCCAGAAATGCCCAAATCTCTATTTCAGGACCAAGGCCAGCACCTCCTCTTGCCTCCTCTGGGGGTACAGTTGGTCAAATTCTACCATTGAATTGTTCACTAGTATCTATGACGTGTTTGCAGTGTTCATGCCTAGTCCTGAGGTGTTTTACAGACGTGATCAGCATCATCATGTCTGGTAAGGGAAAAACCAGAGACTGTGGAAATTTCTAGCAAAAAAAAATAAAAGAGTAAATAAAAACAGAAATCATAAAAAAGATTGTGGTGAAAAAGTGATAGATGCTGTGGTCTGTATGGCATGATCTGATCGGAAAGACAGAACGCACACTACGAAGCATACACAAGAGGCTGTGTGCATGCAATGTCACTCATCAGGAAAAACAACTGTAGCAACACTGTTAGAACACCTACAATTTGCTGAGCAATTTTTAAGTGCTCTCTATACAGATTAACATGTTTATTTCTTACAAAAATTTGGGAGGTGAGAATTATTATCATTGTCTCAATTTTATAGATGTGGAAACTGAGTCACAGAGCGGTTAAGCAGCTTACCCAAGGTTACATAGTTAGAAAAAGCATTCTTTTCACCACCCCCACCATTGAATAGACACGATTTAACATACAGTGAGTCTGTGCCAGGCACTGTTACATCTATTCACCTATTTCCATATAACTTGATTTCATCTCGACCACAACCCTCTGAGGTGGACTCTAATTATGGCTCTCATCCTGAGATCGAAAGAGGTTAAGTGACATAGGGCCTAGGAGCCAGAGCTGAGAAGTCAGTCCAGCCTGCCTAATTCCAGAACCTTCCTTTGTATAGAAGACCATGAAGGCAATGGAACGTTTATGGAGAGAAGCGGACCAAACTGAGGAATACTCGAGAGGTAAAACACAAATGGCTTTGTGGCTGAAGGCACAGAACAGGTAGAAGCCCAGGTTTCTCTAGGACTTCTTCCAGCTTCCCTTCTATGATTCAAAGGAGGAGAGCAGGTGTGGGGGCCATGAGGAGCTGTCTGGGGCTTTGGAAGAAGCTGAACTGGCCTGGGACTGTGAAGGCTGGGTTGGGTGTACAACCATCTGCTGACTTCAGGAAAATTATTTTTTACTTTGATAAGTCTGTTTCCTCATCTGGAAAATAGAGGAGATAAGATCAGCTCTCCACTTACTTCACATCAGTGTTTTTCAGATAAAAGACCGAGTTAAGCGGAACACCGTGTCTCAATTTCTGTTGAGGAGAGCTCAAGTGTGAATGACTGACATTTGCAAATTTATTCTTTCCTTCATTCACTCATTCAGTTATGGGATCATAGACTCTCACAGGTAGAAGGGATTTTGGAGACTCATTCCACCAACTCCCCCAAAACAGGAATCCCTTCCAAAATGTCCCTGAGCGATCCTTTGTGCAAAAACCTCCAATGATAGCTAAATACTGACATCTCAAGGATGTTCTTCCAATTATTTTTAAAAAAAAGCTGCCAGTGGAGAAAATTATCCTTCTATGTAACTGAAAGTTGCCTCTCAGTAGCATTCTCCTACTGAGGAAGTTATTTTATTCATTTTAAAATACAGCTTTTGATGACCCGCTAGCCGTGTGTTAGACATTGTGGATGACTCAAGAGAAGCAGCCATTGACCTTGCCCTTGAGGAGTTTCTAACGTGGTTGAGAATATAAGATAAACTTTCCTTAAGATCTACACAGCAAATGAAAAAGGTAAGAGTTATTAGAAGTCTGAGCCCTATAGGACCCACAGGGAAGGTATAGAGATTAAGTGCCAGAGTGACTCAAAGGAGAAAGAGAAGGCGGTGTGGACTGAGCAGTCAGGAAGACCCGCTGGAGGTGGAAGTTCAGGAGAGACTTAACAGATGAGTAAGATTTGAACAGGCAGAGGAGAGGAGAGAGCATCCTGGGGAAAACACTAGGAGCAAAGTACAGGAACGAGAATGCAGAGAGGCTGTAGTTTGCTCTTCAGAATCATCCCTGCTATGTCAGGGGATGAAAGATCAGCCCCCAACTTTTCTCCAGATTTAAAGTGAGAGAGAAAGCTGGGCAGACTAGATTGTGAGGAGTGTAGAGTGGCAACTCCGGGACTTGGGGATTTAGGGAATGTGATGTGTCCAGTGGTTAAAATCTAGAAACTAAGAGTCACACTGGCTGGGAGGAATCTCTGCTTTTACCTTTTCTAGCTTGTGACTCAGTGCAACTTCTTTAATATCTCTAAACCTCAGTTTTTCCATCTGTAAGACTGAGTCAATAATGGCATCCAACTTATAGGCTTGTGAGAAGATGAGACACATACGTAGGTAAAATGCTTAGCACAGATCCAGATGCACATTGAGCAGTTAGTGAATGTGAGCTGCTATTGTTGTCACTGATACTTTTATTGTTTTATCTATACTCTCAGAAATGTGGAACCACTAATCCTCTATAAACTTCAGGTTAGCATATTTTTCTTCCTGGGCAAAGCCATTTATCTTGCTAACATCCAAACCGGCAGATAGGTTACTCTCTTTTGATTGTTCAAGGTTCTTTTGGCAGGAGATAGTAAAGACCCAGAAAATGGGCAAGAAACCTCTTGGCTAAAGGGAAGAGAGAGAAACCAAAAGGCCAAAGGAAAGCTGCAGGTGGCGATCTCAGCTCTGCCATTGACCTTGGGTGAGCCCCTTGTCCTTGCCCCATTTTCCTCATCTGTCAAGTGGAGCTGTTTGTCCTGGAAGTCACTAAGGTCCATCTCTTCCTCTACTTTTGTGGGCATATACCAGCCTGGATATGAAGTTTGTGAATAATTGTGGCTTGTCTCTATATGAAGCATAATCATTATTCAAATTAACTCTTGCATTTGTCTAGCACTTTCTACACTTCATGGAGCTTCTACATCTATCGTCTCACCTGCATCTCATCACAGCCCCTCTGAGATAGGCAACTGCACTTATTCTCCTTTGACACATGGGAAACTGAGGCCTAGAGCAGAGAAGTGACTTGCCAACGGACCCAGAGCCACTGAGTGTCTGGATTTGGGCTTCCCATCTCTGGGCTGACATGTTATTTTATAATTGAAAGTTGTTTTCCTTTTTCCAAATGAAATAACCTATTTAATTTCTCTTCCAACAACAATCTTTGTTCCTAATTCCTCTAAACCCTTTTCATGGCAGTTGCCAAAATTTCAGGTTGCTTGCAGTACAAATATTAATTTGACTAATGAGACTTGAAAACTATCTGATCACATTTTCCAGTTTTTATTGCAATATCAAAATTAAAGAAACATGCAAAGATTGGAATAACAAAGCAGTATCAGATGTTTCTTCCTGGAGAAAATCTTGATAAAGACTGAGACCTCGAGGTGGATGGGAAGGTTAGATAAGTATGTACACTCATCTAAACTGGTTGAGTTAAACTTGAAAACATGCTTGAATATCTAAATTATCAATACTTGAGAACATAGAGTTTAAAAGTATGAAGATTGGAGAACATAGACTAGGTTTTGAGTTGTGTCTTTGTCACTTACCAAGTGTGTGATGTGAGAGATGTCATTTAATCTCTCAGAGTATCAGTTTATTATCTTTAAAGTGGTGATACTAACAGCATCTACTTCATAGGATTGGATGGAATATTGAATAAGGCAATTAGTGTAGAGTATCCTTCATACCAAGAGCTCAGAATGGTTAGCTGCCTTTAATATTAGTTTAGGTCCTAGAAGCCCATGTACCTAAGATGCACTTGTATGTTAAAGTCCTTAGTGCCTTTGCATCTCAGCCCAAGCTCCGCAGCTGGGCTTTGGAACTACATATCTAACTACCCATTCAACACCACTTCCTGAAAGTCTTACAGAGCTGTTGGTCTCAATAGATCCAATAGGGAGCTAATGATCTTCCTCCAAAACCAGCTTATCCCCCAGTCTTCCTCTTCTCAGTCAATGGCACCACTCTCCAGCCAGCTGCTCAACCAAAAAGCTGAGAACAATCTTAGACCTTTCCTTCTCCCTCCTGCTGTGCAACTAGGCAATCACCAATCCTGTTACTCCCACCTCCTAAACAACTTTTCAACTCTTTCTATTTACTTCCACATCAATTGCTATCACACTAGCTTAAGAATCACCATGTCTCACTTGAAATGCTCTCTTGGTCTCTCTTCATCCTTTCTTGACCATCTCTAATCCAGTTTTCACAATCAGTCACATGGACTTTTGGAGTCTGTTCCAGAGTACTTATTGGTACCCTTGCGATCCCCCCTTACACGCTGATGAATTTCTGACCACAGTCCTGTGTATTTCAACATCATGCACAGTCTGTTATTGCCTCTCCACTGTGGTTTCATCTCATGGCTCTGAGTGGTTTTATTTATTTTTTTGTTAATATACATTATTTTTTAGAAGAGCTTTAGGTTTACTGGAAAATTGAGTATATAGTACAAAGAGTTCCCTTATTACTCCTTTCCTGCACAGTTTCCCCTATCATTAACATCTTGCATTAGTGCGGTAAATTGGTTAAAATTAATGAACCAGTATGGATGCATTATCATTAACTGAAGTCCATAATTTACATTAAGATTAGCTCTTTGTGTTGTACTGTTCTATGGGTTTGACAAATCCATGATGTCATGTATCCACCATTACAGCATCGTACAGAGTAGTTTCACTGCTGTAAAAATCCCTGTGTTCCACTTATTCACATCTCTTCCCCTCCCTCAAGCCCCTGGCAACTACTGATCTTTTTACTGTTGCTATAGTCTTTTTTTCAGAATGTCATATAGTTCAAATAGTAAGTTCACAGCCTTTTTAGATTGGCTCCTTTCAATTAGCAATAGTCATTTAAAGTTCCTTCACGTATTTTTGTGGCTTGATAGATCATTTCTTTTTATTGCTGAATGATATTACGTTGTATGGATGTAACATAGCTTATCCATTCACCCACTAAAGGACATCTCGGTTGCTTCTAGTTTTTGGTAATTATAAATAAAGCTACTATAAACATTTATGCGCACGTTTCTATGTGGACGTAAGTTTTCAACTTCTTTGAGTAAATACCTAAGAATTAGATTGCTCAATTCGATAGTAAGACTATATTTTACGTTGTAAGAAACTACCAAACGTTCTTCCAAAGTAGCTGTACCATTTTGCATTTCGACCGGCAATGAATGAGAGTTGTTGTTCCACATCCTTGTCAGCATTTGGTGTTGTCAGTGTTTTGGATTTTAGTCATTCTAATGGATATGTCAGTGGTATCTCATTGTTCTTTTAATTTGAAATTCCATAATGACATGATGTTGAGCATAATTTCATATGCTCAGTTGCCACTTGTATGTATCTTTGATGAGGTATCTGCCAGATCTTTTGCCCACTTTTTAATCTGGTTGTTTTCTTATTGTTGAGTTTTAAGAGTTCTTTGTAGATTTTAGATACAAGTCCTTTATCAGATATGTATTTTGCAAATATTTTCTCCTAGTCTATGGCTTTCCTTTGGAATCTCTCATCAGTATCTTCCACAAGCAGAGTTTTTAACTTTTATGAAGTCCAATTTGTCAATTTATTCTTTCATGGATTGGCTTTTGGTGTTGTATCTAAAAATTCGTTACCAAATCCAAGGTCATATAGATTTTCTCCTGTGATATCTTTAAGGATTTTATGTTTGGCATTTTATATTTGGGTCTGTGATCCATTTTTATACATTTTTGTGAAAGAAATAAGGTCTGTGTCTAGATTCATTTCTTTTTTGCATGCGGATATCCAGTTGTTCCAGTATCATTTGTTGAAAAGACTATCATTTTGCCATTGAATTGCCTTTGCATCTATTTCAAAAATCAGTGAACTCTCTAAGTATGGACCTATTTCTGAGCTATCTTTTGTGCTCCTTTGATCTATTTGTGTATTCTTTCACCAATACCACACTGTCTTGATTACTGTAGGTTTATAGTAAGTCTTGATGTCAGATTGTTTCAGTCTTCTGATTGTTATTCTTTGTTCTGTGGTTTTTGACAACTGTAATGCACACCCATCATCCTGAAGGTTGACTCCTAAAGGATTCTCGATAATCCTCACAAATGTAAGAGTGGTGCAGTGATCCTGCTCATTCCATAGGGAATTTCAAACTGTTCTCTTCCCTTCCACCATACCCAGGGAGCAATATTTTCCCTTTTGTCCCCCACTCTCATATAAAATGTGTAAGTCTTTTGTCCTCTGATCACTCGGTAGGGACAGCTTACAAGTGTCACTGACAACTGACAAGCAGTTCCATAGGGGATGAATTAGTGAGAGTATCCACAATTGTGGACACACATCTTTTGAGTGTCTTTCACTCATTGTCCCTCCATCCATCTACATATCAAGTCACCTCTTGGCTTTCAGAAATCTTCTGGTAAGAACTGGTTACTCTCTATGTATATACATTCCAGGAGCCTCTAGTCTCTTCCAGAGTTCTCCTGCCATCTCTACTCTAGTGGCGGATTGGGATGAAGATAGAAATACCTGCAGCTCAGGTAGTGTTCCATCCAGAGAGTTAGAGTCACTGCCCTCCCTGGAAGCAAACCCAATATCTCAGTGGGGTTCTCTTAGAAATCATTTTACTCTCCTTTAAGTAGAAGTAGTCTCCTCCCACATTGAGGACAGGAAAAATACAACCACACTGTTGATGAGGTCAACGGTTTTCTCAAAATTTTAGTCTTCTCTCCCATGGGTTAGTTGAGATGATGGAGGTGAGGATTGAAGGATTAAATCTTCTCTCTTTTAGTAAGATCTGTTAGGGGAAAATATAGCAGCTTCTAGAAGGTGAACACTTTTTGATCCTATTGTTTTTAACTTTGGACATTTAGTGAAATATTGAGACCACAGAGAAACTGCCAATTAGTATCCAGGCACATGCAAACGTGTTCACCCAGGTCCCTTTCTCTACTTCCGAGTTTCTTACCATAACGTACTAAGACTCTACAAGTCAGGTCCTGGATTCCTCCCCAAAGTCACCACCCACCACTCTCCCTCTAACACGTTCTGCTCTAGCCACACTTCTCCACGCTGTGGCTCCACACTTGAGTTGCTTGTAGTCTGCGAATTCTCTGTCCCCTCTACCTGGAACACTCTCCCTTCGGACGGTTACATGGCTCAGTCATTTCATGCAGGTTCCTGCTCAAATGAGACCTCTGCTGATGCTCTCCCCAGCCACTTTTAGCCACTCCCCCCTACTCTCTAACCTCTCATCCTGCACTTAGCACTATCTTTGTATTGTCTATCTCAGCACTCTTGAATATAAGCTCCATAAGGGTGGGTGAATGTCTTGCTCACCTCTGTGTCTCCAGTACCTAGAACAGTGCCTGGCATGCCATAGTTGCTCAGGAAATATTTGTTAAAGATTCAATTCACTAATTACTCTGGCAATGTGGACCAAATACCTGCTCTGGACCAGGTCCTCCACTATCATCTCTACATCTTATTTCTAGCATTTCCCAAATCATTTTGATTCTACGACAAAAATTATTAGCATAAGATTGTTGGAGGACCTAGCACAGAGCTGGGTACACACTGAAGACACAATGACGTTTGTGGACAGACTGATCTCTACTGGACATTTGCTTTTAGATTGTGCTTTTGAGTTGAGTGCAGTAAATGCGACATCTACACGGAAACTGTAGAATGAGGAGTTCCAGTAGCATTTCATGAGATATTTGATACCGTGCTAATTTTTCTCAGCTGCTTTTTATTTTAATGCATTACAACATTCTCTTTTCTTTCACACTCCCACTGCAGTGACTTCACTGAGCAGATGTCTTTGTGTGAGCAGATGTCTTTGCTGAACTTTCTGGGATGACTTTGAACTCTCCCCCGGGAATCTGTCACTAATTCAGCCCATCGCAACGTGCACAAAGAGTTACTGTTTTCCTTCCAGCACACTCCACCAAGCACTTGTCTGTGTCCTATTTTGTTGTCTGCTGTACTGGGTAATTACTCATTTTTTCCAAAAAGTTTCTGAGGTCCTTATAGTCTTCCTTTGCCCCAAATTCTTTTGACTCAAGTAGGAAACTTTCAGCTCCATGTAAGTCTGGAATTTAGGAACTGAACCTAATAGGACTCACTTTTTTGGTCTATCCTACCCACGTGTGTGTGGGAGGGCAGGTTGTCCAGGAGCGCAGGGGGTTAGGAATGGGTGCTGATGCCACAGAAAAGAGTGAGGAAATCCCGACTCAGCCAAGGGTACTGAGAACTAGAGAGTCACATAAAATCAGTGTCTTTCTAGGACATCATAAATTCAAACACCAGGCACACCAAGCCAAACCCCAGGCCCCGGATTCCAGCTGCAGGGAGAAGGACAGGGCCTCGAAGCCAAAAACTAACAGCTTGACTTAGATGGGGTGGGAAGCAGAGGAGATTAGTATGGGATTCTGAGTGTTGTCAAATGGTGTTTTGGGGCCAGAAGGCTCATGAGGACAGATAGGTAGGCCCAAAGTGGGAGAATAATCATCTTTTTGGAAGGGCTTCTGATATTTCTGTGTGACAACAACAATAGTCACAAGGACATTTGAATCTTGATGTGGAGTTTATGAAGAATTTTAACACATATTGTTATATGTGACTAATTCTGCAGGTTGGAGATAAGTATGTTTTCTCATTTTTTAGCTGAGGAAATGAAGACACAGAGAAGTTATGTGACTTGTCCAAAGTTACACAGCTAGAAAATAGTTGAGCCAAGATTGAAGCAGCATTATATCTAATCTAGAAGTTCTTTTTCTTTTTATTTACTCCATAGATGTTTACTTAGTACTTACCATATGTCAGACACTGTTGTAGATGCTCAGGAAATATCAGCGAATCAGAAAGACAAGACCCCCACCCTTCTGGGTCTTACATTCTCTCCCTCATAACTGTCATACAGATCTTCTTGGTAGAGTCTTGATCCAATGAGTAGTGGTTGTATCCTGTGCAGTAATATATCTCTTCATGAAGGAGACAGTTTCCAACCATAATCAACAGTAATAAGATCCAGAACTTACTAAAGGTTGATTATGTGCCGAGCATTGTGAGAAGGGCTTTCTGTGTATTATCTGATTCATTTTCACAATAACCCTGTCAAGCAAGCACTATTGTCACCATTCCACAGATGAAGAAAGTGAGAATTGAGGAAATTTTTTTAATTGGTTCACACAGGAAGTCATATTACAGCTGGATTTGCATCTAGGAAGGTCTGACTCCAAAGTTCACGCCCTTATCCTATAGCCTCACAGTTAATAGAAAGTTTATTGCCTGGTGTAGAAAACAATAGAGATGGTAGGGGATCTATTCAAGGGTGGGATCCTATACTGACCGGACTTCAGTGGGAGCTACACTGTTCTTTCTTCGCATCCTCAAAAAAAGGACGGTGATTCTGTAGGATTTTTGGCAACTGTGGGGTATAGTTCCTCTCCCAAGAAGGTCCTGGGAGGCTAAAGCCAATTAAAAATCAAAATCATTTTTAGTATTTTATGTTAGTAAAGCTACAAAAGAGAATTCAAATGTAAAATATTCATAAAAAACATAAATTAAAGAAGAGTTTAAAAATAAAGCATTTAGTAATAATAACCCAAGACTAAACTGCAAATTCTATAAGCAGAACAAGAGAGCTGGTGGAGAAACTTGCAGGAGGAGGGAGGTATGCTTATGTCTTCCTTGTATAGGGGCACCATCATGGTTTCATTCTTGAAGCTGATAAGAAGAAAAATAGAATTTCAAATATGTTTTAATGTACAAGAGAGTTGACCTTAAAGATATAGTTATTTCCTCTTTTCAAAGTCCCACTAAAGAAAAAGTGGCCCACAACTATGAGCAGAATGGGAGAAGGCTCATTAGCAGGTGAAAGAATTGAAGAAACCTGGAAAGAAGACTGGCACTAATAAAGCCGTGTGAGACTTGCTTTACGGTCTGGCATATTGTCAATTTTAGTAGGTATATTTTTCTTGTATGCCCTGGAAAAAAAGTACACGTTTTACAGTTTTAAATGCATGCTTTATATTTTTTATTATTTCTAAAATTAAGTAAGTACCAAGTTACCTCCCTGGATGCTGGGGATTAAGAGCTTTATTTAAAAGCCACAGTGCCCATTCTTAAAAAGCTTATAATCTAGCTCCCGTCGCAGTTTGAAAAATAGGTTTATGAGGGTAACAAAACCATCTGTAGTCTAACAAAAACATTAACGTTTTATTTTATTTATTCCAGTTTTCCTCTTAAATATCTATTAAATAACTAATCTTAATCATATCATTAGGGCAAATTTGCATACTGCTTTTCCCCCCTCAGTTAGATATCTTCACCTACATCTGCTCTTAACCCTGCTCTAGATCTGGGGGCCTGGCTGGTATGGACTCATCAACAATTTCTCCTCCTCTGGCTTCCAGTTGGCATTGGGCTAATGGGGAATGCCAGCAGGACATCAGAAGGAGGTGGTAGAATGACACTGGATTAATTTTTCTCCTTGCTCCCTTCCTGCAGGTTCACTCCAGGCAGACTCATTCGTCAGCTGAAGATCAAGGCTCCTGTTAAGGAGCTCCTCACCGTGTGACTTTCTCCTTCCAGGTTCCAGGAACCATTTTTTCCCTCTACCCTTCAGACACAGGGGCTGCAACCACGCTGGGGTAACACACCTGTAGTTTTACGGCACCCTCCTCTCATCCCTGTAAGTAGTCCATTTATTAACTTTGTATCAAATTAGCCTAAATAGAGTTTGCCGTTTATCTCCTATTGGGATCCTGATTAAAACAACAAATGATCTTGTAAGCTGTTCCAGAATAGAGACCCTCAGTAATGGATTCTGGGATTGAGTTGCTTTTATGTCTGACTAATGTAGGGATAACCTCCTTGCCAAGGGGAGGTAAGATATGGGTAATCCATGGTATGTGGTGGCATGCATCATGACTAAGTTTTCATCAGCAGTAGCATGGATGAAGTCAGGTGGAGGGAAAGTAGGGCAATTAGTGTCTGTGACACTTTGTTGCTATAGTGCCAATGATCATAAATATTATGATCTCACGCGGCTTCTTCAGATGGCCCTAGAAAGTATTCTTGGGGGAAAGGAGAATTTGCAAGCTGTAAATATTAAGCTGAGAACATGGTGGACAATCAGGAGGCTTTCATGCTGTGTTTGAAGAGCCCCTCATCTGCCATCATAAGGCAGCTGTGGTGAGGACCAAGCTAAATGTCTTGTTACAGGTTGCAGAATTTGTGGCACCAATCATTTGCACATTTGGTGCAACTCTGCACTACAAGTAAAAGACAGTGGCAGGGAAAAAGTATGCTATCCTGAGATGTGAGATGAGGACATTTGGGCAAGCACGAGTGAGGCTGAGACTGTAAACTAAATCCTCAGATTTCTCAAATTCCTCTGAACCACCTTTGTCCACAGAAGCAGCTCCACCCAGGCGCCTACCCACCCTTAGTCACTATCACTACCTCTGCCATCTGAGGGGCTGTTGCTTTAGAAGTTGATGCTGGTCATCCAAAGACTCACTCACAGCACATCTCATTGTCTCCAGGCCCATAACCAGACCCAACAGAGCAAAGACTGAGAAGAACAAGGCCTACAGCCACTTATTAGGGTGATTATACACTGAAGAAAGGATAACACCTACATCTTCCATGGTTGTTAGAGATTAGCTCCTAACTGATGCTAATATCCAGAGACCTGGAATATCACCTTGGTCCATCCATCAAGGTGGGGCCTTATAGAGATGAGGTAATAGGTGGGATCTTGGCTTAAGAATATCTCACATAGATCCAGTGGCCCAAACCCTCACTTGTCATTTTCCTCCAGTTTTGAAATATGTAGTGGGAATATATACACACACACACATATATATATATTCCCACTACATATATAAGTGCTATGACGGTTGGAAGGATAAAGGCCAAGTGAAAGACCTTGTAACTGACACAAACTGACAACTACTCCCAGAACAAAATGGTAAACCAGAGCAATATCACACAGAGCAGAAATTAGTGCTTACAGCAAAGATCTGAGAGATTGCAAAAGTTGTGGTTCCTACCGAATTCATACTTAATTAATCTGTTCGGCTGATACGAAAGGCATTTAGGTGATGGAGAGTGACGACGGGTGACCACAACCTTAATCAAGTGGTGCTGCTACTCTCGACTTTGGTGCTAGAAGTAGCATCTTTACTCAATAATCCAATACCGTTCCTGACACACGTCGCTGTGACCTAGCAGATGCTTTTTGTCCTATCTCAATCAGTAAGCAAAATCAGAATTGTCTTGTATTTATGTAGCTGGTAAAGCAGTATACCTTTGTTGTCTTGACCCAGGCTGTGTTGTCTCTTCTGGTCATTGTCATTGTAGTATGGAGGGGCCGTGATTATTATCACAACTTAACGATATCACCATGGTCTGTTACCTTGATGACCTTATGCTGACTGGCTATGGTTAGCAGGAAATATTAAACACCCCCATAACTTAATAAGATATATCCATGTCAGAAGGTAGGAGATAAATTCTGTTAAGTTTCCCTATCACATTGATGAAGTTTCTAGGGTCCAATGGCCGTATGCTTAACAACGTTATGCCATTGAAGTCAGAGCCTGAATGCTGTGCCTTTCATCATCCACCACGAAGAAAGAGGCACAGCCCTTGGTGGGCCTTTGTGTTTTGCAAGCAACATACTTCATAGTTGGTCATGCTCCTGTGACCCATTTATTGAGTAACTCATAATGATGACGGTTTTGAATGGGGCTTAGAGCAGAATAAGGCTCTGTAACAAGTCCAATCTGTGGTGCAAAGCATTATAGAGCTTTTTGATGCTACAGGCCCAATTGTATTGGAAATATCTATAGCAAACAGTTATCACTGTATGAAGCCTCTGGCAAACCCCAAAAGGTGCTTGATTCCTAGGGTTTTAATGAAGCCTTCTTCTGTGACAATTATTCTCTATTTGAAAAGCAGCTACTGGTATCAGACAGAGAACAAATGTCTAGCCATGAGACACCAAGTGACTGTAAGACCTGAGCTGCTCATCATGACCTTGATGCTATTTGATACACTGAAGCATAACATTGGCACATACAGTAGCATTTTGTTATAAAGTATAAATGGAATATATAAGACAGGGCCTGAATTGTTCTAGAAGATACAAGTCTTACGTTTTCACTTACAGATGGTAAGTGCACCCCTAGAACCACATCTGCTACTTTTGCCTCTCCCTCAACTCACATCTTTGGCTTCAGGAGGAGTTCCCTATGACCAGTTAATGGTGGAAGAAAAAGCCTAGGTCTGGTTTAATGATGTGTCTGCAAATTATGAAAGCATAATCTAGGAGTGGATGGCTGCTACACTTCAGCCCCACTCTGGGATGTCTCTGTAAGAAAGCAACGAAAGTATTCCAATGGGAAGGACCCTAGGCACTACATCTAGTTGTCCAGTTCATGGGGAAGGAAAGAGAGTCTGAGCAGCAGAACCCACACTGAAGCATAAGCAGTGCCTAACGGGTTGACTGGCGGGCTTCTTGGGGGAAAGAACAAGATTGGAAGATTGGGGGCGAAGATCTGTAAGGAAGGGATAGGCCTAGACCTCCCAGAATAGGTAAAGAGAGTTAAGACATTTACCTCCCACGTGAATTCCTATCTGAGGGCATCCACTGCAGAGGAAGCTCTTCTAAATCAGGTAGACAAGAAAGAATGCTTTCTGGATGTCAGTCCCTACAGACTCTGGGGCCTGCTCAATGGGCCCATATACAAAGTGGGCATGACAGTACAGATGGAGGCTATGCATGGTCTCAGCATCATGGAACGTAAGGAAAACGGAAAAAGTAGTGGGAGAAGGTGACTACGATTACCAACTTAGAACTTGCGGCCAGTGCGGAGGCAGGGAATGAGGTGTGTTTAAGTTAGTGGGTTTTTTTTCTTTTTTTTTCACCTCCTCCCTGGCCCCAGATACCTTAATATGAAGGATGCTGGTGATGGCTAACATTTTCAATATTGGGTGAAAGTGAGCTAACACCACTGTGCAATGATATGATAAAGGATGAGATTTGTGCATCTCCCAAGTGGAGTATAAAACCTTTCCAACAATATGACAACAGTAGGACTGATTTTTAAATTTTGTTAAATACCTGTGATGTGCCAAATGCCATGCTCTGTGCTGGAGATGCAAAGGTTAAAGAAAATAGCTCCAGCTCTAGTTCGACAAACACCAAATTTGGAAAAATATCAAGAAAAGGAAAGTTTACTAATTATTTTATGATCCCAACACAAAATTAGTATTTTAGTGTATTTTTTTATTTCTTCTTTTTCCTAAAAAATTTTAGTATTAAGTTCACATCATAAGGACAAACACATACACTGCTTTTCTCCAATGTACTAGATGCCTTCCTTCTCTCTCTCCTGATCTGTTTATGCCCTTTCCCCCTGTTCTGTTCCTTGAGAGGCTGATTTGTGTAGATGACATTAAAATACTTACTTGTCCTCCAGCTTCTCACTGGTGCTAGCCAATGGGTAATCCTGGAAAGTTACTGGGGAGAAGAAGTAGAATATTTATTCTCCTGGATCGCTATCCGTGGGGTGATTTCAGGATGGCTGTGAGCCTTGGCTTTAAGGAGTCACAGGTCCTATCAAGATGGACCTCTCTGCACAACTCTCCTTGCAAGTTCTGGCACTTGCCTCTTTCCGACACCTGACTGGGCTGAGAGCTGGCACTAGCTCCTCTTTCACTGGCTCCTTGTGATAAGTTTTTCTATACTCTGTCCATGCCTTTGTAAATAGTTTCTTTCCCAAACCTGCCTCAAATTAGAATAATTTGAGTTTATCATTTGTTTCCTCCTGGACCCCTGCCTCAATAAAGTATGGGTGATTATATCATAATTGATTCAATTTCCTAATTGTTATTTACATTACGTAGCCAGCCCTGGTGCCTAATGGCTGAGATTCGGCCTTCTCACCACCAAGGCCTGGGTTTGTTTCCTGGTCAGGGGACCTCACCACCTATCTGTCTGTTGTCAAACTGTGGCAGCTGCGTGTTGCTGTGATACTGAAAGCTATGCTGCTGTGTTTCAAACACCAAGAAGGTCACCCATGGTGGACAGGTTTCAGCGAAGCTTTCAGACTAGACATCCTAGGAAGAAGGGCCTGGCCACCCACTTCCAAAAAAACAGGCCATGAAAATTCTATCAATAGCAGCAGAGCATTGTCTGATAGAGCGCTGGAAGGTAAGAGGATGGCGCAAAAAGACCGGGCAGGGTTCTGCTCTGCCATACACGGCCTGTCAGTTGGAATCGACTCAACAGCACTAACAACAAATTAATGTTACTTATAATCATTTACTATTTTAAATTGTGCTGCAAAGAGTCTCTTGCTAATGGTCCCTCCGTTTCTGTTCTCTTCTCACTTTAACATTTAAAAATATTTTTAGCTTGGAGTCTGAAAATTGGAAATGCAGCTTAAAATTATCTGAAATCTTTTCAAGTGTCTTAGTACAAATTATGAAAATGTTTTATGAAAGTATTACAAAAATTCCTATTACTCTTTGAAGTAAATGTATGATTATTTCTCTACACCTTTGCCAGCATTGAATATTCTTGTTTTAAAATAAATTTACCAATTCTGTGCTTTTAAAATTCATACTTCATTTGTAAAATTTACCACTCTTAATTACCAGTGAGCTCAAATCATTTCCCATGTTTGTTTATTGGATATATTTTCCTTATATGTGACTTTTCTGGGAGTGTCTTTGCCCATTTATTGATCTAGGTCGTAGGGTTCTTTGTATTGATTGACACGGGCCATTTGTAGAAAAAAATAACACTTCGTTAATATTTGCTGCAACTATTATTGCCAGTCTGATTTTAGGTTCAGTCGGTCTGTGTCAGGATTTTAAATATTAAATCTTAAGCAGTTGAATCTGGTGATCTATTCCTTTGTGTTTTATCCTATCGCTCTAAGCTTGGGAAGTTCTTACTCCTCTGGAGATTGAATTCTTATTCACTTCTCTTTTTTCTCTAGTTTTTCTAAGATTTGATATTTTATATTTAATTCTTTAACCCATCTGGGATTGATTTCTCTTCATGAATGTGAAGTAAAGGCCTAAAATTGATTTTTTTTCTCCCTAAATTGCTACCCAGAGGTCCTGGCACTATTTGTTAAATAATCCTTCCTTTTCTCGCTGATGTGTGATGTCTCCTTTATCATACATTAAATTCGCATACATACTGAAATGTATTTCTGGGCTATCTATTTTGTTCCATTGATCTGTCTATTCCTGTGCCAGCATCACACTAGTCAAAAACGGACTTTTTAAGGTATGTTTGAAATAAGAAGATATGCAAGGAAGAGATAGACTGAGCGTGTGAGGCCAATTGTAAAATTTTGATGTAACAATGAGAAAATCATAGTCTTAATTTTTCTCCCTTTTTCTCTTTTCTTTCAGGGAAATATTTCATTTAAAAAGAAAAGGCAAATATTAACCAACAGGGTATTAGAAGGTAAAAATGGGTGAAGAGTTATAATAGGCAAAGAATAAGAAATTTAATTTACCTTTTTAAAATGAGCATAAGTCTCATTGGCCTAAATAAGTCAGTATCATCAATGGTCCAGGAATCATGTCTGGACTTTAAATATATGATCCCATTTAATTCTCAGACCGTTCCTTTGTGGGACACATGTTGTTATCCCTATTTTTCACGTCTCTAGAAATTCTCAGGCATCTGCACCCCATCTAGGATTCAAAATAGGGGGCCAGCCCCATGGCTGAGTGGTTAAGTTCACATTCTCTGCTTTGGCAGCCCGGGGTTCATTGGTCTGGATCCTGGGTACCGACCTAGCACTGCTCATAAAGCCATGCTGTGCTGGCATCCCTCATAGAAAAACTAGAGTGACTTTCAACTAGAATATATAACTATGTGCTGGGCTTTGGAGAGAAAAAAAAAAGAGGAAGATTGGCAACAGATGTTAGCTCAGGGCCAATCTTCCTCACCAAAAAAGTAAAAAACAAACAAAAAAAGACCCCTAACAACAAAGACATAAAACACAATTTCTCTGGCTTCACTCTCTACTGCAACAGAAACCACATTGCTCTTCACATTCTTTACAAATAAGCCAGTGGAACCCACAATGTGTGTGGTGTGCTCTGGAATTTGTCCTCTCATCACCAAGTGGCATCTTACAATTTCCCTCCTGTCCTGCTCCAACAAACTGTGACAATGTTCCACCAAGACACCATGAATATTGCTGAAACTTGCCTATATCCAGCCCAAGGCTGCTGATGCCTGATGCTGAGGAGAATGGAGCCAGGACTGAGGGAGCAGAGATGAAGGACCTGCAGTGGAAAGAATAACTGGACTCATCAAGGAATTTGATTGCATCCTTCGGGATCTCTAAGGAGTAAAGACAGAACATAGGTTCTAATGATGGTAAAATTAAGAAGACAATTATGGGGTTGTATAACTGTAACCTAAGGATGTTGATTAATGGTTCCTGTGAACCTGGAAGAAGTCATCAGGGGCTAGACGAGCAGCTCCCTCTGCATCTCTGTCCTGTTTAAATCTTTTCCTCAATGACTTGGATGAGGACAAAGAACTCACGTTCATCATGTCTGAAATGGACACTGGAAGCATAACAAGTACATTGGTGATATAACAGGAATGCAGATCAGTCTAGCAGATTGATCAGGACCCACATAACTAACTTGAAATATTATAGGTTACTGAAGTACTGGGTCTGGGTACCTGTCCAGAGATACGTTTGAGAAAGGCTAGGTGCTAACTTAATGTGACTTCAACATGGCCACCCAAAACCCTAGCTCTCGTATCTTCCAGTGTACTTCTTTTCTCCACCACATTCTGCAGTAACCAAATTAGCTTCTTGAGAAGTCTTTACTTGTGTGGTGGGCAGGATTCTAAGATGATTCCCAATGACTCTTCTCCATGTATTAGTCCCTCCCCTATGAATATGGTGAGAGATCACTGTATGTTAGGTTACAAGATAAAAGGGATTTTGCAGACGTAATTAAGGTTACTAATCAGTTGACTTTGAGATAGGAGATTGTTCAGGTGGGCATAACATAATCACACGAACCTTTTAAGCAGAGAGCTTCCTCTGGCTGGTGAAGTAAGAGGAAATCAGGGAGATTCAAAGTATGAGAAGGACTTGATGCAATGTGACTGGTTTGAAGATGGAGTGGCTGTGTGAGAAGGAATGTAGGTAGCCTCTAGGAGCAGAAAGTAGTACTGGCAGCAAAGAAATGGAGACCTTAGTCCTACAGCCACAAGGAACTGAATTGTTCAAACAACCTACATGAGCTTGGAAGTGGGTTCTTCCCCAGAGCCTCCAGATAAGAGCCCAGCCCAGCTGGCCCGGGATTTCATCCTTGTGATACCGTGAGCAGAAAGCCCAGTTAAGCACACCCAGATTTCTGAGCCAGAGAACTGTGAGTTAAAAAATGGGTGTTGTTTTAACCTGCTAAGGTTTTGGTAATTCGTTATAGAAGTCGTAGAAAATGAATACACTTGGTTAATGTGCCTTGATATCATGGTAATAATAATAACAACAACAACAACAATAAGCATTTTTTTCAAGCTTGATATGTGCTGGGTACTTTACAGGAGTTCTCTCAATTAATCCTCAACTCTACGACCTACGTTAGAAAGTGCTCAAAGTAACCTGATAAGTGGTAAAGCCAGGATTTGACTGCTGAATCTTTTTATTCAGTTATAAAATGACCCTACTCCCCACCCTCTTGTGCATTGGTTCATCAATGCCCCCCTGGCCTGTAATCACTTTGCAGAGTTTTCAATTATGGATGCCACACTCTATAAGTCATCATCACAGTCTCCCCTTTACTCAGCAGCATCACAGCACTTTGGGCATGACCTCCTTTAACCACACCTTCCCTGTATTTCCCCTCAAGACTTCTCTGGCTGCCCAAACCCTCGGGTCCCTCACTTTCCTTAGCATCATTTCCTTAGCATCAGTTATTAAGACAATTTATTTAGCATTTAGTGCCATGCAGCATTAAGACAAATCCCCTATATTTTGCTTCTTGTATTTCTACCCCCAATGGAATATCAGACTTATGGGGGAAGGGACATTTCTGTTTTGGTCACTGCTAGATCCCAAGCACCAAGAACAGTTGCTAATTCATTTGAGATCCTAATACATTTTTGTTGAATGAATGAATAAACAAATGACCACCTGGAGTAGTTGATAATTCATTGGAGATACTCAATATATTTTTGTTAGATGCATGAATAAACAAATGAACTTAGAATCTTTTCACCCCCCTCATTAAAATTATGTTGATCTGATCCATTTTAAATCAATATCTTCCAGAGTTCTGCATGACCTTCCACTTTCTACTATATCTGAGCTTTATGGAGGTCATGCAGAAGATGAAATGTGGGAGTTTTCCCTTTAATCCATAATCTTTAGTGCTCTAGCTATAGAAGGGAAAGACCACTGATTGATTAATTGCTTTGTTTCTGGTCTTTTATTAGGTATTTTACATATGTGCATTATTTCATTTATCCTTCATTCTACTGTATGAGACAGGTGTTATAGCTTCCATTTAAGCAGTGAAGAAATTGAAGATCAAAGAAGTCAGCCCAAGGTTACCTGTGTAGTAGAGGCCATTCAGATATTTCTGAATTCAAAACCCATGTCTTTCCACTATAGTGTGACCAGTAAAATGTAAGCTCTGTGAAAACGGGCTCTTGGTTATTATTTATTGCTATATTTATAGCAACTAGCACGTATTTGGAGATAAATGCACATCTGTTGAGTAAATGAATGAATGAAAGAATAAATGAATGAATCATACACTTCTCTAGTTCTTCTTAAGAAGGAAAGACCTTTATCTTTCATCTGAGTACCTTTGATTTAGATTCTTCTATTCATGTTTTAGCAGACCTTCCACTTTCTTCTTGGCTTAATGGGGGTATTAGTGTATCAGAATTGGAAGTGTTCTTAGAAGGAGATATTTTCAGCCTCCCACCAACGTAGAAATCCTTTTTATAGCATCCTCATTGTCCAGATGGTTGGCCAGTCTCTGCATGAGCACCTCCAGTGATGGAAGATGGAAGAGAGGAGGAGGGGGCCTGTTTCATTTTGAAGGCAGTTCTGATGATTAGAAACATTTTCAATTGATTGAACTAGATTCTGCTGTGTCACTAAGGATCTTCCTGTTGCAAGAAACAGAAAGCACAACTGAAGCTGGATTTTAAAATAATGAGAATTGATCAACTCAGTAATTGAGAAGTTCGGTGTTGGGGTGAGTTCCAGGTACAGTTTGAGGCAGAGATCCATAGAGTCCTCAGGGTTCTGTCCCATTTCTCATGAATTCTCTATGCCCTGACATCCTTCAGGTGTCAGCACCCTCCTTAGGCTGCTTTTCCTTTGTAATAAGAAAAAATTACAAGAGTATTTCTAGGGCCTTCTAGTCACACATCACTATTACACATAGGAAGAGAGAAAGAGCTTTTATTCCAGTCAATCAAGCAAAAGTCATCAGGCTTATTCCAACTAGACAGGATTAAGACCTAATAATTTATGGGGCCATGATGATGAAATATGGGGATTGACTGAGCCCAAGTCAAGGGCTCCAATGCCTTTATTATGTGGGAAGAGGAGTATAATGAACACTGTGGTCAGCTCTACAGTCTTCCGCCCTTCTGACAGAAACCTGATTTTACTCATGTGTCTACTCATTGTCTATGCAGTCCATGTGACTCAGAGGAAGCCTCTCTGTCCCTGGGTAAATTTCATGGCTAACTCTTGACTAGCCTAATACAATCAGTGCATGGCACTCCCCTGGTGACTGTTATTGGCCTGGGGTTAGGCCATAACCTAAGTTGAACCAATTAGATAAAGAGGAAAGGTTATATTCCAAGCTTAGAGAAGAGGTTTTCTTCTCTCCTTGACGGCGATGAACAGGAATGTGTGTAGTCCTGATTGCCACCAGCAGCTGTTCTGTGATAATAACAGCGGTCAGACTTAGCATGAAGCTATTATTACTGGCGGCAGAATGGAGATGGAAAGGACTCAGTTATCAACGACATCACTGAGGTCCTAAGAGATCCATGCCTGGACTCTTCCCCACCCATAGCTCCTGATATCCCCATTATTTAACTGCTTGAGTCGGGATTTCTCTTTGTTGAAGTCAAAATTATCCTTAATGACACAGGTAGAATGAATGTTGGAGAGGCTATCAACAGGCAGTGCAACCCCATGGGATTCCCCTGTCATCTCTCCATCAACTCAATTTCTACCACTCAAAAATTTAAGAATGAGTGCCCTCCGACATGGTACAATACTTTGTCAGCTAACACGTCCCCTTTAGAATTCTATCCTTTGGGCTATAATCCCCAGGCCATTTTATAATTCTTCATTGACATGGTATCCAGATTCTTCATCATTTTGGTAATTCTTCTCTGCCAACTCAACAAGGTTTACAGAATTGAACACCATACTCCAAGTGTGATCTCATCTCAGATACAAAGAGAATATTATTTTCTATATCTATGATTCAGTTTGGTGTAATGCAAAGAAAACTGGAGTAAGTGTGATTGTAATGAATTTAAGATCAGGATCCACTCACTATAAGTAAATCTTTCAACCACACTGAGCCTCAGCTTTTTTTTTTTATAAAATGGAGAAAATAATCTGTGTTTACCTCGAAGCATTGTTATGCAAATCAGATGAAATAATGGATGTAAAAGTTCTTTGTAAATTGTAAGACTATATGAATGTAAGAAATAGTGATTAATGCATCTTAAGATGGTGTCAGCTTCCTTCAGCAGTTGTATCACATGGTTTAATTATACCCTGCCTTGTTTCAGAAAGAATTTCAGGCGTCTTACAAGAGAACATAAAAAAGGCAAGATAGCATAAATTGGACAAAATTTCTTTAAAAAATGGAAAAGAACAGTGCAGCCAGGAGACAGACATTGAAAACCTAGCCCAGAGTAGGCACTCAGGAAACATTTTTAAGTGAATATAAGAGTTGATCAAAAATTTCCCTCCTAGCTTTCTAGAAGCCAATGTGATTACGGAAATTGTGTCTGTTATGCAGTTCTTAATTCCCATGAAATAAAAATGAACCTAACCTCTCTAGGGTAGCTTTTCTGGATTTCCAAGCTGAAGAGACATATTATAAACACATTTACATTAACATCTCAAAATTCACATTTACACTAATTACATTAACATATTATAGAGCTTAGACCTCCGAGATGTAGCTCTATAGACCCAGAGTCACGCTAAGACACTCTTCCCTGGGTGCCTCCTTGACTGGCTTCCAGGCTCGCTCTCCACAGGTCAAAGGACCGTGTTCACCTTCTCCACTCTGAGAGTGTCCTTGAGCCTGTCTCGATCCCCAGCCCCGAGACTCCAAGTGCCCAGATGTTCAGAGGGAAGAAGAGGTTCTTTTCCCACCCAGATCAAGGCCCATCTTCTGCATCCTCATTTCCACCCCAGGTCTGTATCTTATCAGATTGTCCCCTTCTTTCAGGGAAACCCAACCCCATCCAGAGATATATGACTTTACTCTCTGGTTCCCACAGGACAACTCCATCAAGGTACAAAATTTCCACCTTAGTACATTTCCCCAGAGCAGTTATTCAGTCTTAGATAACGTCCCTCTGTGTTTGGGTTGAACTTTGCTTTTCCAAGCAGGTTTGCGTGGTCCCTTCAGTCTGAGGGAAAGACCAGACCTGCTTCTCCAAAAAATAGGTTTGTTGAATGAGAGCATGAATAAATGATACGTCTGGTTTAAAGCAACTCTTCTGATTTGCATTTGTATGGGCAAAGTGCTTAAATCTCTCAACATGGATGTGGTAATTATTGAATTATTTTGCCAAGATTTCACTTAATTTTCAAAGAAATTCTGCCAATAAATGTAGACATAAGGAAACTGAGGATTAGAGTGGATAGCAGCCCTTCCAGGTTGATAGAACTAGTGGGCAGCAGCCTGAAAGTTTGGATTCAGACTCATCTAATTGTAAATCCAACCACTTAACCTGACATTCCTTCAGCTATGTAGGACCTACACGATGAAAAGAACAGAGGAATTAATTCCACAAACATCCGCTGAACTCACACTATGTGCTAAGCCTTGTACGTGGCCCTTCAGCTCAATTACTTATCTTTCATTAAGCAATTCACTAAGTTTCCCAATAAAATCTTTATTCTCTATTTCAAGCAGAGGAGAGCTTCCTACCTGGATTTCTCCTTCAAGAATATTGCCTGAAAGTTGGTACCAAAATGACAGATGCCCCGTGAACGCAGACCCATTCAACAGAGGGAGAGCAGTCCTTCCTCCCTCTCCCCATGTCGTACCACTCACTTTGTGTTATTCCACATTTAATTAGCCTAGGGAATTCCTTCCAAATCCTCGTGCAACTGCTGCTGGCCCTGGGATTTATCATGGTTTGTTTCATCTCAGGTGGGTCCCTCCTATGCACTTAGGGACCTCTGTCTTTGATTTCCCTACCAGGTAAGACAATAGCATCCACCGCCGTCCCGCTGGTGTTGACTGTGACCCTCGTTGGAGTTTGGTAGTAATATGCTCACAGGTGAGGCTATTATCTTCATTTCCCAGGACCAAGGAGTGAGTCAGAAAGAGAAGACAGGTCCCTGAAGCCCCGATGGTACCAGTACAAGGACGTGTTTCTTGGAGGCATGCAGCAGAGGGAGTGTAAATCTGCTGGTTAGCTAGAAATGAATAAAATCAGCCCTCATTGGTATTCACTGATTCCACACACAAGTGGGTTTGAGAGGCTGCAGGGTGTAGCACACACTCCAGGTGAGGGAAGAAAAAGCCTGGATTCTGTTTTGGCCATGCCACTAACTTATAAGAGAACTTGGGCATAATTTGCTGACTGAGTCTCAGAGTCTCTCTCCATAAGGTAGGCTCGTTAATAACTGTCTGTCTACAGAACACTTGTGTTCTTCTGGGTCAGACAGGACCATGCTCGAGCCCTGGCCCCACCACTTTCTAGTTGTGTAGCACTGAGCATGTTACTTAAACCTCTGAGCCTCAGTTTCCTCATCTGAACGATGGGAATAAAGATAAGACCTCACTCAAAGGGACGTTGTGGAGATTAAATGAAATAGATAGAGTGTGTGAAGTATGTAATGCAGGATGTGGCACATACCATGGAAATAATGTTAGCAGTTGTCATCAATATTTTTCTCTCCTAGGGTTTTGTAAATAGCAAATGAGACTTTATATAAATTCCCATTTCCTACAACCCCATGAAGTAATAGTAATTATATATGAACAATAAAAACTACATTATGGATTTAAAGGATCATTGATATTGAGCAGCACTCAGCAGTATACTAATAGAAACATCTATCTTTACACTAATAGGATTTTAGAGATGATCTGATCCTCCTCTCTTGTTTTATAGGTGAGAATACTGAGGCACAGCAAAACAGAATTACTTGCCAATATTCAGCTAATTAGGGGAACATTGGGACTGGAAACTAGATCTCACAATTCAGAATATGGTTTTCTTCCATCTGTTGCATTTCACATATGAGAAAGCCAAAGTTGGGGAGACTGAATGAATTGCCTATAGCTACACAGGTCAGTGGTGATGAATCTCATATTTATGATAGCTCACATTTGTGGAGCACTGTCCTCAGCCCTTTGCATGTATCAAACCATTTAATCCTCCCTATGGCCCTATGAGTTCCTATTAGGACCCCTGTTTTTCAGATGTGGGGATGGAGGCATAGAGAGGTCAAGTAAATTGTCCAAGGGTACACAGGAGGCACCCGCATTGGAACACAGACCATCTGGCTTCTGAGTCTGCACACTTCCCCACTACAGTGTTCTGGGTCTCTCAACCTGACCTTGTTGTTTTTTTTTTTTTTTTTCCTCAGGCACAAATAAGTTTGAGCTAACCAGCTATGGCCCACACAAGGATCAGTACTAGTACCTGCCATTCAAATGTCACTGTATCTGAAGGATAGGTCCACGGTGGCATCCTGGACTAAAGATCTGCATTCCACTGGGGATGGAGACTGCCTTGCCCTCCACCTCCACATCCTGGAAAAACCACTGCTGGACCAGCATCAACATCATGCAGCAATACATGGGCTCACTGGACGATGTAGGTCTGGGTTTTAACATCAACTCTGTAGGAAGTAACAGCGGGAAATGGGGGCCCACCTGCTGACTAGCTTCTCCAGCCCTCAGAGAAGCATTTATAAGCAGAACTGCCTCTTTGTGCTGATTGAGCATTCTTGGACCATCTAGGGGCATTGGAGAGGGTCCCAGTAGAAAATTCTTGGTCTCTTGGTAATCTGGGCATATGAGAAGCTTGAGAAATTAATTGTACTATTAAAAGAGATGTGACTTGACTTGTTCTGCAACTAGTTACATGAAATATTAGCAGAGATATTTAATGAGAACTTACACTTACTGTACTCGACGCACAGTATCAAGTAATTTATATAACTTAACTCCTTTAACCTGTGCAACACGAAGGGGTCAGCTGTATTATCCACATTTTACACACAAGGCGACTGAGACCAAAAAAAGGTAAATCGCTGGTCGAAGTTCACAAATCTATGGTGTAGCAAAGCCGGTATTCAGAATCAAGATTTCCAATAGCAAAGGATACCCTTCCCTCTGTGAAACACAGTCACGCTTGAAATATAGAGGGAGAAATATTATAGTAAACATGCTAGATTAAAGGATGCATATGTGTTTTTGTGAGTTCTCTGGCAGGGAGTGAACTAAGTCATCAGTGTGTCTTGCTTTTAAGAGAGAAGGTGTAGTGGAAGAAGCTTGGGTCCAAATGGAAAGAATCACCCTACTGAGATTATGGGCTCACCAGGTGAACCTGGCCAAGACAGTTTTCTCTCTAGTCCAGAGAGAAGCCCAGCTGGAAAACTGGGCACAGCACAAGAGCCTTTTCTGAAAACCAAATCTCGTAACCAAGCCAGACGTTGTCCCTGGGAAAGAAATTGCCACAAAGTGAGAGGCAGGAAGGGTCCTTTTCCAACCACAAAAGCTATTTCCAACCACAAAAGCTATTTCAGGGCTGTGTGGGAATGCTATGCCAAGAGGCAATGCAATTAGCAAATCCTGACACCAGTGGCTGCCTCTCTCCTGGGCACCGTCTGTGTTGGAGCCAACATCTGCCAGCTTACCTTGCTCAGCCAGGATGGATGCTGTGCCAGCCCCCGCTGCCCACATGCTCCATGCCAGGTGCACTTGGCAGGGCTCTGCCATCCCCTTGAGGGCTGTGCGGCATGGCTGTCTTGAGGAAGGGACATCCTAAAAGCCCCAGGTGGCCTCACAATTAATGTTAATGCTGCCAACACAATCTCTGGCCTGTAAATACTGACCATGGCCTAGAAAACAAGATAAGCACAATAAATAAGATAGCAGTAGACACTGAGCATATTAGAATGTCTTTGCTGCAAGGCATCTGCAAAATTTGTTCAACAGAACTAATACTATTAGCTACCACTGACTGAGCGGCGAGTCTGTGACAGTCCCTCTCCTGAGTGCTTTGTGCACATTATCTCAATCAATTCTTGTAACAACACAACGAGGCAGGTGCAATTACACTCTCCATTTTACTGTTTGGGAAACTGAGGCTGAGAGGCTAAGTAACTTGACCAATGCCGCAATATTTGTAGGTGGCAGAGCCCGGGTAGAATTAGAATTAGTCTCAACCTGAAAACTCACTCTGCACTGCCTTTCCTCCAATTCTATCTTTGGCAAAGTGAATCCTGAAGGACATACCCCAGAGACTCAATCCCTCTTAAAAGGACTACACAAATATACACATGCCTATTGGATACATTTTCGTGACTATGTATCCACACTCATGATTCGTAACATCATAGTTTCCCAGGGACAATGAATTTAGATTGTAACTCTGGTCAAAAAAGTGATTCTCAGGTAAAGTAAATTTTGGAATTTGTTTTTAACTTTTTTTTTGCCACAGGGAGATTTACTCTGAGCTAACAACTGTTGCCAATCTTCCTCCTCTTTTTTTTTTTTTTATCCTCCCCAAAGCTCCAGTACATAGTTTGTATATTCTAGTTGTAAGTCCTTCTAGTTCTTCTACGTGAGCCACAGCCACAGCATGGCTACTGACAGAGAAGTCGTGTGTTTCTGCAGCCAGGAACTGAAGCCGGACCACTGAAGTGGAGTGCACTGAACTTCAACCGCTGGGCCATTGCGGCTGGATCAAATTTTGGAATTTTAAGCAAGAATTTGTGTATCGTTTTTCTCTTTGGGCCTTAATCTCATCTCTAAATCCAGAGGGTAGGAAGACAGAACACTTGAGGTCCTTTACACCTCCAAAACGCTGTGATTCCTCAGAAAACCTGCCCCACAGGTGTGTTGAGAGCAAAGAACACAACCATCCCCAATGCATAGAGATGATGTGTCAATGTTGGGTCTCTTACTCTCCTCTTTCTCCTTTTCCATCTGTCCAAATCCTCTCAAATAGCATAGTCCTGATTCAGGGACCATCTGCTGCCCAAGACCTTCTATGAACCACTGAGCTAGAGGTAGCTTCTTTTTCCTCAAAACCCCGCGAGCTCCACCAGCATATTAGTGCCTTTTCTATTCTGTCTAGAATTCCATATTTGCTCCACTTGGACTAGCCAGCAGGTGTGAGCAATGCAGGTGCCTAGGGGGTGATCGTGTCTGGGGTGGAGGAATGAAGCGCATGGTAAGGAAGGAACTGCATGTCGGGACTCAAGGAGTGGAGAGAAGGGACAGATGTTTTGTAGTGCTGGGCTTGAGATTTTGGGGAGAGGGACACAGACCTAGAAAAAGAGCATTAGGAATTTTTGAAGTCAACTGTATTCCTACCTCTTAACATTAAGTAAGTCAGCTGGGAGAAATTTGATCACCATTAATTACTCTTGGCAACTAGACTCTTTGAATGTGACTCTGTGCAGAGACTGGACACACGGAGCCCTCGGATTTGTATGGTTTACAGCAATGTTAGCCAACATGGTATGTGACCGCTTATGGTGATTTCTCACCAGGCTCTAAATCCACCTGCCTGCCATCTCATGCATGAGATTTTCTCCATTGCCTATGGTTCCCTTCATGTCAGCTTGCTTCCATCCTTATTTTTCTTTCTACCTGCAATTCTCTTTCCACTCTCTAGAACCCATCTTTCTAGACTTATGTCAAGAACCACTGTTTTGAAGCCTCCTCAGTCATTTTAGCCAAGTAGAACTATCCACTCACTCTGATGTCAGGATAGATAAGTACCACAGATGGATACTGTAGACTTTTACCTCCATTGATTGGTTCACAGTCTCTTCCACTGCACATAAGCTACTAGAGGGCTGAGACCATATCAGACTCCTTTTGAATCCCCAGCCCTTGGTAAACGTTTGTTGAATTAGCAAAGATGAGAACCTTCAGGGCATCTGGTGCAGGGTTTTTACACGTGATTGATAATGAATAATATCTCACATTTAACTCAGCATTCATTATTTACCAGAGAGTATGCCAGTGCTTTTAAAGGATTATCAGATTTAATCTGTTCAGCAGCCCTGTGAACAACCTTAGGAGGTAGGTTCTCCTATTATCACCATTTTATGTATGAAAAAAATGAAGCTTAAGAAGGAAGGAGTAACTAGCTCAAGTCCTCACTGCTAGTAAGTGGCTGAGCCAGGAATCAAAACTAGGCTGAGCTCATGTTGTCCAATCTCAAAATTCCACTGTATCAGGAAGCAAAAACATGAAGGAGGGAGCAAATTATACATAACGCAAAAACAGGGGCCAAATATTACCAAGGTGAATGAATGAGGTAACGTGTCTAAATTTTAAATAAGCACACGGCACCTTATAAATGTGTAATGACTATACAGCCTATGATTTTTATACATAGCTGATTATTATCCTGTCTCAGGGAGCTACCTGGGGAGGCTTTGGGTATATTGAAATAATAAAGCCATACTTTTTATTGGAAACATTCCTGCTCCATCTCCCTAGGACTAGCTGCAGATCCTAGGGCATATTCACTTGAATTTCTTCAGTAAGAGTAACCACCTCAGAGAGATCTTTTCTGTAGTAACAGAGGATGCCCCATCTGGAAAGAGTCAAAAGCCACTGGGATCCAAGCCTGAGAGATGTGGTGGGCTCTGAGGCAAGAAGAAAAACTCCATTCTTTTAGTTAAGAAAAGGAGTGCAATGTTATGGGGAGAGAATCGTCTTTGAAGCCACAAAGCCTCAGTTCCCATCTGCTACCTGACACTTAGAAAATGTGTGTGACTTTGGGAAAGTCACTTAACTTTTCTGAGCTTCTATTTATTATAGTAAGATAGAAATGGTAATAGCACCTACTTCACAGGGCAATTTGTTGTGCAGTTGAAATAAGATAATGTACGTAAAGAACATGGCACAGTGCTGGCACATAGTAAACATGAGCTAGCATTCTGACAGGTATGACGTAAAATTATGAGCCTGATTTCCAAGTGTGCAAGTGGTGGTATGCTCATGAAGTACAAGCCTTTCCTAATGGGAGATCCAGAAAAGTTCTGAGGCAAGATTGTATCATGTAAGATATGCAAATGGGGAAGGGGGGCATTCATTCCAATGCATTAACTCAGGTAATTTGCGAAATCAGGGAACATCTTAATTTAGACACACCTCAAACATCTCTGTACCTTCTAAAGCGCTTTGTGCACAGAAAGAGCTCAACGAACACTTGGCTAGTTGATTTATAATTTGAGAACTTGGGTGGAACTCATGGTGAAGGCAAAGTAAATACTGTAGGTTTCTGCCTCCACATCTGCTGGCCACCTGCTTCAAGCATTCTTTCTTTTGTGCTGCAGAAACTGGAAAACTAAAAATGGACTCCCTTGAAGTTAAGATTTTGGATGTGATTTTGATTTTGCAATCAGACACACTTGCCAAGACTTGAATCAGACCTTCATTAGGCAGGGAAGATGGTAACCTAGGAGGCATTCGTTGCTGGTATTGGTCCTGTGGCCCCAGTATGACCCTGGAAACAAGGGTCCCTGCAGTGCCTTCCTGGCCTCCAGCATCCTTCTTGTGATAGAAGCAATAGTTCCTCTGGCAGCCAATTCTGCAGTGTTAGTCTAGAAATAAATCTCAGAGGCCAATTCTACAGCATGCTCCTCTAGCTCCTCCAATAATTCCCTGTTTTATATTTCTCAAAAATGGTTAAAGGAGCCCTGTCATCTGCAACTAAATCTTGATGGAGACAACACTTGGTACCGGAAATGGTTATAGGCATTAGACTCCCCAAGAGGGAAACCTGAGATAGCTTGTATATCCTGACTGGGTTGAAGGTAGTGAAGCTCCAGTCACCATTAGACAATAGAAAACTAGTGTCCTATAGCACCTAGTGGTAAAATAGGACTTAAATCATGACGTGTGGTCATCTGGAATGCAGCATCTATTGAGGGCGTAGCTTTGGCAAATGGAATGGTGGCTGCTCTCGTTCTGCTGGTGCCAGTACCTGGGATCTGAGAAAGGTGTGGTGAACTAAGATAAAGGGGCAGTAGGTCGGGCTTGCCTTCTTGTCCCAACAGGGCAGCTTCCTTAAACATCCACATTACTCTCCCCTTAACAGTATTTAACATTCGCCTGAAATTGGCGGAGGCTTCATGGCTACGCCATGTCCTTCTTCCAAATGGAATTGTTACAGTTTTGGATAAGTGAGCATGTATGTGTTTATATTCCCCAAAATGACTAAAATCTGTTTTAGGGAAAACAAAACTGGCTTTCTGGTCTTTATGGATATGCCACATTAGTACATTTCAGCTTTTTTCCACGGATTATCCAGCCTTGAATTTGAGAAATGCCAATCCATCAAAGACACCAGAGGATGGCTGCTGTCTCCTCTTCACTCCTTCCTAGGATGCTCGACAAGTCCCACCAGTTGGGAGATTTGAGCTGGTCCTGTTGGTGACATCCATGAAGAGCCCCCAGAAGTCCTTCCTCACAATTTGTAATTGTGTTTACCAAAATCTGTTCTGAAGTTTCCTGTTCCCGGTGCCAGATAATATTGTCTACACAAGAACAAATTGAATCTATGCCACACAGTCATTTCCAGGCACCCCCAAAGTTGATGTGTTTGACTATGCAGTAGAGATAAAGTTTCTCCAAGGACCAACTCTCAGCATATTTGGCAAATTTAATTTCATATTCTTACAAGTTTTTTCCTGTGTTATTTATTTTTTGAAAATCCACAGAAGTGCTGTAACCGTTTTTCTTTTGATAAGACTCAGGCAGCCACAGCTCAGTCTTCCCTTGGGTCCTCAGCAAAGCTGTTTTATCTCTCCACCTTGTGGCCAGAGACCACTCAGAGATCAAGGCTTCTGCAGCCCCTTCTGTCTTGAACGGAGCAGAGGAAAGAGAAGCTGGGCTGCTGAATATGTAAATCCTCCCTGGCAGACAGCCTTTGTTGTCTGTTCTCGGTGTGGGGAGGCTCATTAAGGGCTGAACTCTAACCTAAGACCCCAAAGGCTTAGAAGGAGACTCTGTGAGGTGTTCACGGCGTGAATATTGAAGGTTAAAGAAGAAAGCTGAAAGGAATCTCCATGAAAAGGATTTGACTCTGGTGGTGTGTTTTTTGGCTTTTTTTTCAATTGAAAGGATAGATGTAGCCCCATGTTGAAAGAAAGAGGAGCGTCACTGGCAAAACTGATCCTAAAGAACGCTAGCCTCTAGACTGTTTCAGAGCTTGGGATTCCTCAACTGGGCCAAGTAGCTATTGTACTCCTCAGGGCCATTTGGCTATAGACTGAGAAAACAGCAGCCATGATGCTCAGCAACACTGACTTCAAGAACCAGCGATATCCAAGCCAGGCAGAAGAGAATAGTGATGAGTTCCAATGTATCAGTGAGTGGCATCTGGAATTAGAGTTTTGCCAACATGATTCCCACAGCTGGGGGCCTTTCCTTTTGTCTTCTTTATTTTCCTCATTCTGTCTTACTTTCTGATTGACTCTTCGGGGCCCCTGTCAGTATTACACCTTGATTCCAAGCTCCCTTTACCCACTGCAGCCTGCTTGATGAACTTCTGAAAGCTGCCTATCCATCTCACCATTGCAGCTGTCTCCACCTAACAGCGGCTCATACATATTTGTCAAATGCATGAACTGCTGGCTCTTGGCTTAGGACCTGGGTTGTATGTAGCCCAGCCTACTCTGATCCAGGCTTGCTGGAATTACATGGCTTCCATCTGAATGGCTCCAAGTATTGCCTCTTCCTGAGATTTCTGTTGGGAGTCCCGCTCATCAGATTCGACTGCTGGGATAGTGATGTTGGCCCCGATCAAACTTGCCATGAACTTTGAACATGCTATAGCTTTCTCTGAGACAGAATTATTCTCCATTCCCTGAACTTATCCTCTTTTTTACTCTCAGGTCTTTGCTCTTTCTGTCCTCCTGCTCAGTGCTCTCTTTGTCCCTGCTCACTTGGCTAACTCCTACTTAATCTGCCCACTCCAGCCTTTGCCTCAGATACCACTTAATAAAGGAAGAATAACCTAACTTTCTGCCTCTGCATCATCCCAGGTATGGTTTATAGCTTCTGCCTCCATGACCCTGCTTTCTACGGGAACGCTTACCAATCCTCAGCCTTGCTTTCTTCTCCAATAAACCTTGAGCTTCTTGAGAGGTTGAAGTACATCTACCTTGGTTACTGGTGTGTCCTAAATACATGGAAGATGCTCAAAAAATATGTATTGAATAAGTGGTTTTAGGCAAAACTTCCAGTTACTCAATGAAAAGCACTGGAATGACCCTCCACCACTCTGTACGCATTGAGGGGTTGAGGAATGGTAGTGAAATTTACAAAGAAAGAGCAGATGGAGGAGGAAGGAAGAGAAGAGGAATCTGGAAAGGAGGCTCCCAGGAGGGATTTTGCAGACACAGAATTTGGGAAGTAGGTTTACAGTCCTGAAATAAAAAATAGAGTGGGCAGCAGGAGCAATAGTGATTGAATCTCAGAGGATGGCTGAGAGCTGCCTCTAACACCGGGGCTAAATATTAGAAGTTGCAGGTTTTATCTAAAGGGGCGATATCTCCTTATAATGGACCATGACAATTCTGATGCAGCAAGACACAGGGATAAAGTTATGTTTCCCTTTAGTCTACTTCCTCCCACTTTTTGAGGTATGTTTTATCCATCAAACATTCCTTAGTCTTGGGAGCTGGGATCTAGAGAGGAATGAAGACATAGTCCCTGCCTTTGAGGAACTCAGACTCTGCTGGAATAGATGGGCATAGGAATAAACAACTTCTCAAAATAATCAGGGGTTGCCAAAAAAAGTGAGATGAGGGATGTCTTATACTGTTCGGGTTGCCATAACAAAATATCATAGACTGGGTGGCTTATAAACAACAGAAATTTCTTTCTCACCAGTTCTAGGTGAGAAATTTCTAGGACCAGTTCTAGAGGCTGGAAGTACAAGTTCGGGATGCCAGCATGGTCGGGCGAGGACCCTCTTCTGGGTTGCAGACTTCTCATTGGATCCTCACAGGGTGGAAGGGACGAGGGAGCTCTCTTGGGCCTCTTTTGTAAAGGCATTAATCTCATTCATGAGAGCTCCACCCTCGTCATTCGATCACTTCCCAAAGGCCCCACCTCCTAACACCATCACATTGGGAAGACATAGCTTTATGAAGGGCCGTGGTGTTTTCAGGTTACATGGAAAAGTTCCATTTGGCTGGAGCAGAGGATGCGGTGGGAGGAAGGCACAGAGTGGTAAACTGGCCACTGGGGTTCAGACTGTGGAAAGGTCTGGAGTCTGAGGCGAAGGAGGGGGGCCTCTGAGTAACTCTATGCTAGAGGTAAACAAACGACAACCCATTGGTCAAATATGCCTGTTTTTATAAATGCAGCTTTCTTGAACACAGCCATGGCCGTTCATTTATTTCTTCTGTCCGGCTTCATTAGCTCTGCAAGGACAGAGCTGAGTAGTTTCAACAGAGGCTGTCTGGCCTGAAAAATCTAAAATATATACTTTCTTGCCCTTTATAGAAAGATCTTGTAGACCCTTGCCTTAAGCCAAGGAGTGACGTGGTCAGATCAATATTTTAGAAAGATCATTCCTAAAACTGTGAGGTTCTGTGTAGGACCTCATTTGGAAAAACAAAGGATTGTGCTTCTAGAAAACTTGAAAACCTCCAACTTGCTCGATAAACCCCCAAATCCCTCTGCCATGAGCAGCATCATTATGATTTCTTCACCTTCCTCTAACTTGTGATCATGTTTATGCACTGGTCTCCAAGTCAGAGCAGATGCCTTGTCTTAAAGGCAAGCATTTTAATGTTTTTTGTCTTTGAATCCCTGATGTCTGTGTTACTGCCTGCTACCTGTGGCTTAATAACTGAATTTAAATGAATTGTTGAATTACTGCCCAACCAACATGGAGAACCACCATCATCCCATTCACCCCCTCTGAGCAGTCCCTGGCTGAGTGCCCATCTGTAGGTGAGAAGGCAGGGAGGGGACACTCTGGTCCTTTGCCCTGCCTGGAGCCCTAGGAAGGACTCTGATTTGAGAAGGCTTTTTTACTGGTGTCTCTGCATCTCTTTTGCCTTCAGGTAACTTGAGAAGATCTATTTTGAGGTCTTTTGCACTCTGTGTCCCCAGGCAGGCATCTCCCTGGCTGAGGTCCTGGAGAGAAGAAAGAGGGGTGAAGGTTGGGTTTCCTTCTGGCCACCAGGAGTCCTTTATGGGGCAAATCTGCATTTGCAAATGAAGATTAAGGACCAGGCAAACAACTTAGCAAGTGATAACTGAAAAACTGGCCTAATCTTAATGAAATCTGCAACATTTATTTATATAAGTCATAATGGCTCTTGCTTGCTTTCCATGTAATTTGCTCAGACGGGTTTGGAGTGACACAGCCAATTGTTTTGCCACTGCCTTTGACCTATTTTGAAGAGCTCCTCTGCAGCCCCCGACATGCTAACAATGACATCCAGCTGGTTCAGTGGGACCTCAAAGCTGTTGAAAATGCATTACGTTTACCTTCTCATTCTCCCAGGAAAGCCAGGAGTTATCTTCTAACTTGAATCTCAGAAAGGATGTAGTGGACAGAAATGCGGGTGTGATGACTCTTACTGGGGTTCCCTTAGCAATAATTTCCCTCCATCCCATAATAAGAATTCTCCATCCTGCTGTCCTCAGGGATTCCAGAGTTCTCAGAATCGAGTTCTTTAGCATTCACTGCTGTCATTATGACTCAGCTTGCCAATCTGGGCACAAAGAAGCTAGATACAAGTAGGTCAAGGCAAGGTACGTAAGCAGGATGCTGACAGTACCCCCTCACATCCTCCCTCTGATTCACTCCCTCCCCTGGCACCCCACACCTGTCACACCCCTCCGGTGCCCAACTTCACAGTCCTTCCTTCTTGTCTCTTTAATTTGGTGGTCCTCCAAATGCGTTCTGAGGGCAATCTACATCAAAACTATCTCAGGTATTTGTTTAAAAAAATTCTCTAAATCTCTTGGGACGAAGCCCCAGAATACGCTTTTTTACCAGACTCTCTGGATGATTCTTATGCTCATTCAAGCTTGAGAACCACTGAGTTTAACACGGATACTGAGATGACTTTGTTCTTTCATTGTAGCTTGGGTCCGTCCTGTTTTTAATTTGTCCTCTACCTAAGACTCCTTCCTATGATCTTCCCATTTCTTTTTATCCATAACTAAGATTACCTTGGTCATTTCTGATTCTTTTATCTTATTCTTTTATCTCTAGGGTCTTGTACTTTCAGTTTCATCTAGCTGAGCCAGGCCTTTCCCATCTCTTTGCACGTCCAGCTCCATCTTATTTTTCCAGGTCTCGGTTCAAACGTCACCTCCTCGGAGAGGCCTTCTCTGACCATCATATTTAAGGGACCTCCCACAACTTGGTACCTATTGCATGGTTCTGCTTCTTTTCCTCAGAGCATGCAGAACAATCTGTAATTATGCTGCTGTTATTTACTTGTGTTTTCTGTGTTATATCCCATGGGAATGTCAAGCTTTGTGAGTTCAGGAGGCTTGTTTGTCTCGTTCCCTACTGGGTCCCCAGAACCTAGCCAAGTGCCTAACATGTTGTAGGCACTCAATAAACATTTGCTGAATGAATGGATGCGTGTACATTGCTGTGTTCAAGGAAGATGGCAGATTTCAAGAGAAGTCAAGTCACACATGCCATCCTGTGCAAATGTCCGGGGCATAGATGACAGGGCAGAGACAGAGGAGCAATGCCCCACCCTGGCATTCAGCGTTCTCCACCATGTGGCCCTAATCTGTCTCTCTCCGCCCATCCCCTCCCATCAGTTCCCTACCAGTACCCTGTACTCTGCCTAGCAATCCCAATTCTTGAACGACACCCTCAATTTTCTTGCCTCTAAGAACTTTCCTATACTGTTCTCTCTACTAAGAATTCCTACCTTCCCATTGTAGCATTATAATTCTATTCCTTTGAAAGTGCCATTTCTAAGACTCAATAAATATTTAGTAAGCAACTTGTAGATGCCTGGCACTGCGTCTAACGGCTGAAAAAGCTGCCTGTACTTCTCTGTATGACCTCAGGAAGCCACTTTCCCCACGGTGGGTCTCAGTTGATTCACCTGCCACCGCCCAAGGTGTTTGGATGGTCTCTACAGGCTTCTCCAGCTCTGAAGATACTCTGATGCTCATGACGGAACCATAGGCCAGAGAAGAGAAGGAATATCTGCGACAATCTACCTGCATCTCCTCCCAGGGTGCCGCTTAGAAAAACTCCCCTCTGCCTTCGATCGGCTCTTGTCTTCTCCCGCCTCAGTGCCTCCCAGACAGCTGGGCAACGTTTAACATTGGGCAGAAATCGATGCAGCCAATTTCTGAAAAACAAACAAACAGCCCCAGTGTCATGTTGAGGGTGATAATAGATTAGCAGTACCTTCGGATCAGAGGAGTCATTAAATATCGGGTTCCCCTGAGCGCTTACAGGAAAAGAGCTTCCAACACCAGTTGAACCTGCCCTGAGAGGACTCGACGGGTCCTCTCTTTACGGGAAGAAGAGTTTGTGTGAACGTGAAGCTGCAAAGAGGATCATGGTGACAAGTGTACCACTCAGCCAGCCTTCCTCCTGCCCCAGCTGGGGCCCTCTTACTGGCACAAAAGACGTTAGAATGAACTTAATTCTTCTTATATCCACATCCTTTCGAGACACACCTGAGCTGAGTCAGACAAGGCCTCTAAGGAGCCCCCCACCCCTCCTCCCCAAAAGACAATGACATATAAGGGCTTTGGAATAGACACACATAGGTTTGCATCCTGTCCTCTTTTTGTTGGTTTCACGACGTTGATCCCATTGCTTAATGTCTTAGTTTCTTTCTGTCAAAGTAGCCATTGGAAGAATCATTAGATGTCATATGTGAAGCACCTGGCAACATGTGGGGCTAGCGTGGGTGATCAACAAACTATATGTCTTTTCTCTTTGTGTATTATTCAGGTCATCACTATGAGCCTATACAGTCATGTTTGAATAATTTTTTTTTTTTTTGAGGAGGATCAGCCCTGAGCTAACATCTGCTGCCAATCCTCCTTTTTTTCTGCTGAGGAAGACTGGTCCTGAGCTAGCATGTGTCCCATCTTCCTCTATTTTATATGTGGGATGCCTACCACAGCATGGCTTGCACCAAGCAGTACCATGTCCACACCTGGGATCTGAACCAGTGAACCCCCGGCTGCCGAAGTGGAATGTCCGCACTTAACTGCTGCACCACCAGGCCGGCCCCCTATACGGTCATGTTTGAATATACAATTTCTTTCCCATGCCCCACTACCTGACCCCACATTTTTTTATCCAAGTGTTGGTGGAAGGGTGTGAAACTCTGCTCACTCCCACAGGCCAAATTCATCCATCCAGCCTTCTGACTTGCACTTCTCACATTGTGTATCCCTCCAGGACATGCTGACCAAAGTCAATCACGATTGTTTGAGCTGCCTCCTGACTTCCCTCCCAAGATGGAGAGTTATTTAAGGACCCATGCATTGTGTTTGTTTCTATACCCCTATCACCGAGCTATGCGCCCGGTACGTGGTAAGTGTTTTGATTTCCTGTGGCCGAGAGATGAGAAACAACACCCTAGAAGAGAGGGAGACACAGTGATGGTGGGAGATTCAACAATGGATGGCTTGGCATAGAAGTCAAGAGGGACACATGGCTCTATTCATTACAGAAACCCAATATGTAACAACAGAAATTCATAGGGAAGAAATGACTTTTCATTCTCTACATCCTCATTCATTCAACAAATATTTATTGAACGTCAATTTTGCATGAGACTATGAGGCAGAGTTAAGCAATGAACTTCGAGTCTAGCCTTCTTCCACTGAACCCAGTTCAATCTGGGAAGGATGGATGAGGAGCCCTGAAATGGAAGTCACTGTAAAGTCATCCCTTTTTCCTTCAAGGAGCTCAAAGCCTGGCTGGAGAGACAAGATTAGAAAGCAAGGAGTAATTATACATTTAAGGTATTAAACATATTATCTGTCACGTCAGTGCAAATATTTTGTCAGTTTGCTATTTGCCTTTTATTTTGTTTATGTAGATTCTGACATGGAGAAACTTTTCATTTGTATGTAGTCAAAGCTGTCAATCACTTTCTTTCAGCCTCTTTGGGTACATGTGTGTGTGTATGAAGGCTCTGATGGTTTCTGTGTTGGCGGCATTTTTTTGTTTTGCTAACTGCCAATTTTTATTTCTATTCGTCAAGACTATACTGAATTTGTATAAAATAAACATTGCTGGGGCCGGACCCGTGGCCCAGTGGTTAAGTTCACGCGCTCCACTTCGGTGGCCCAGGGTTTCGACGGTTCCGATCCTGGGCACCTACATGGCACCACTCACTGGGCCATGCTTAAGCGGCATCACACATGCCACAGCTAGAGGGACCCACAACTGAAATATACAACTATGTGCTGGGGGGATTTGTGGAGGAAAAAAAAAATTGCTTTTTTTCATTTTGCAAAGGAAATCGTTATAAAATTAAATAAAATACACGTGAATTGAACAAAGAACCTAATATAATGTGGAAGAGTGAAATTGTGTTCTAAACCTTCTGCTTAAGGAAGTAAGGAAATGTGCATTATTTCTTTAAAAATTATTTTTATGAAAAATGTCAAACTAAAAAAATAAATCTTAACCTCAGCTGTATTAAAAATTAATTTCCGTAGACTAACTTCTTTCCTAACCATTTTAATAAATAAATATGATTGCAAAAATGAGAAATGTGTGAGGAATGAGGAGACGACAGGAGTGACTGGGAAGGGAAATAGTTATGGAAATTAACTTATGAATCAGATTCAACACACATTTATTGAGATCATTAGAATATAACTCATTTAGCCAGTGTAACAACTGTGCAGATCTATTTTTATTCTCATTTTAAAGATGAGGAAAATAAGAGAAACCAAGCTGTTTACTCTAAGCCATGTGAATGATGAGTTGTACATTTGAAATTCCAACCTATAACTTTAGATACAACGTAACTGGAGACGCTCCAGAAAGTTCTCTACATGGAGCTGAGACTCCCTGAAGCTGCCATGTAATGTTTTTCCTTCTCAGGGAAACAAATGAGACTGTAAAATAAAACGGAGACCAGGCTTGGAAATCCCCAGGCTGACAAAACTAAGCCACGTAAGCAGAACTAACTCTAACTTATTTCATGAACACAAACAAAACTTAATTGATGTTATTTCTTATAAATGTCTCTGATAATCATAAATGAAACTTAAGTCATCTTCCTAAAATGGTACAAGATAATCACTTTTAATCAATTGCCTGCCATCTGGAAACCTCCATTGTAATAACCCATCCTTATAACTCAAAGGTTCAACTTCCTCATTTTCACTTTATACGCCATCTTGTAGTGTCATGCCTCTGAGCTTCATCTCACTTTTGGGTTGGAAGACTCCCAGTTTGTGAACCATTCTTTTGTGCGCAATAAACTCTTACTAAATACTATTCTACTGGTCTGGTTTTAATTTTTGCTGTCTCAGGATTTCTGGCAAGACACGCAGACTGTGTCTATTATTAACTATTTTAAGCAGAGCACCCCAGGGTCTGGGTGTCCTTCTCAGAGATGTACCACCCCTTTGTCACATGAGAGAAAAGCGTGTAGTGTTTGCCACCTCCCATTTAATGCTCCTTTGTTTATAAGCATGCTCCCTTGCCTGTTCTGCTGGTTTCAACACTAGGAAGAAATGTGTGTCCCTTTGGAACTTAAAAAAGACGAAATGCTTATGAATGGATTTTCCCATAAGGTGGGTTATCTGTAGGCTGTCCTCCTTTTCTGCAGCAACAGAGTGAGCAATACAAGCTTTGGGGCTCTGCCAATCACATAGTTGAAGATTCCCACCTCACAAGACATCTGGGTAAATATGGTTCATTGAACACATATGTTTACTTCTGCTCCCCCCATCATTGCACTCAACTGCCAGTAGGGTGTTTTTCAAAAAGCTTAAACCTATAAGGACAAAGAGAATAGAAAAACATAGCACTTTGGGGGAGCTGGGAGTCAAATGGACCTAAGAAAGCTAAACTGAAGTGGAGGTGAAAGCAATGGCAGTGACTCAGAAGGCTCAGAATCTGGGCCAGGTTCAAGCACATACGGAGGCGAGTGTGGGCTGCAAATAGAGGATTGATTGGGAGCCTATGGAAGAAGGATTAACCCCCATCCCTTCCCCAACCCTGGCAGAAGAGTGGTGATTACACTCGGAGATAATGAAACTGTGCCCTGTGGAACGTAAGGCTCAGCGGAGGGTGGATGCTGTCGGGGCTGGAGTGAGAATCTACATCATGAGCTCCAGTCCTGTTCTGACTTTTGGGACCCATAACACTGGAAGTAAGGCTATTCTATACCTCGGAGCAGGAGATGCAATGATTCTTCTCAGGAATCTGGGTAGCCCAAGAGAAATATTTAAAGATCCTGTCAAAAGAAAAATTCAGACTTTTACTTGATATGAATATTTTATTGTGCGGGAAACAAATGTTCCAGAATAGGGAGATTTCAGACCCAAAGCTGGTATGAAGCTCAGAGGCATGATGTTACAGGATGGCTTATAAAGTGAAAATGAGGAAGTTGTTTAACATTTGCAATGATTGGTTATTACAGTGGGAGTTTCCAGATGGCGGGGGATTGGTGAAAAGCGATTATCCTGTACCGTTTAAGGAAGATGACAAGTTTCATTTACGATTATCAGAGGCATTTACAGGAAATAACTTGTTAAGTTTTGCTTATGTTCATGGAATGAGCCAGATTTAGTTCTGCTTATGTGGCTTAGTGGGTTTGACTGCTAGAGGGATTTTCAAGCCTGGTCTTCATTCTGTTTTATTGTGACAGTTCTGACTGTGGAGGGCCTCCTAACCACGTGGTCAAGTGGATTACCTCATAGTAAAGCTCCCTAGTAAATAAGCTTTGCCCCACCCACACTGGGCATCCCAGGAAGGCATCCAGCTACAGAGACATAAAAGAAAATAAAAGAGAAGGAAAAAAAGAGAAAAAGAGAAATGAAACGAAAACAGTAACTTAAAGAAAACAGAGAGTTTTTCAAAAGAAGACAACTAAGAAAATTAAATGCTCAGACAGATAAGAAGAGATATTGTATCCATGTAACAAAAGCAAGATGCTATAAAAAGGAACATTCAGAGAACCAAAAACAACTCTTGAAAATTCAAAAGAAGATAGTAGAAATGTAAAACTCAATACCAAGTATGGAAGACCAGAATAGAGATCAAAAAAATAGAAATGGAAACTAATATATGTTCTAAGGAGAGAGAATATAGAATAGAGAAGGAAAAATTATCAAAAAAAAAAAAATAGGAATGTTTTCGGAACCAAACGGCATGAGTTTCTAGACTAACAGATCTCTGAATGCCCAGCCTAATGGATGAAAAAGACGAACACAAAAGCAAATCATTATGGGATTCCAGAACTGTGGGGACAAAAAGAAGATCCTCAAAGTTTCTAGAGAAAAAAAAAGAAGTCACAATCAAAAGACCAAGTATCAAGATAGCATCAGATTGCACACAAATAGCAAAAGAAGATAAAAGACAAGATCCCCTTTATAATTCTGAAGGGATTGTAACAATGTTGAACAACCTTCAGTTCTATGCTTAGCCAAAAGAATCAATTAAGTAGGAGCATACAATCAATTATCAGGCACGCAAGCTTCTCAAGATTTCCCTCCTCTGCAACCTTTCTCAGCAAGCTACTGGAGAAGGGCCCTACCAAAATAAGGGAGTGAGCCAAGAAGTAGAAGATATCAGAGCTAAGAAACAGATGAACCAGTGTAAGAGAGAGGAAAAATGGATTCGCAAGATGATTGTGATGGCCCCTGACATGAAGCAAGACGACAGCAGTTCCAGGAAAGATGTCTCCGAGAAGAAGCAGCTGATAAAAACACAAGGTCTTTAAGTGCATTGAAGGGAGATTTACACACATCATAGGAGTTCAGAGATTTGTGATAGGCATATAAGAAATGACGTAACTGAATGAAAAATAAGTTGTTAACTCCAAGGCAGAGGAGTGGAGGCGTGAAGCAAGAAAGGAAATGAAATCGTAGTGTACTACCTGGCTCAGCTGTGAATGTGATTACACAATCATGGGAAAATAATCATGGGATAAATTCTCATTTTCGAATAGTGGGAAGTCAATAGATGACGACCAAAACTGGGAGGTTAAGATTTTGCAGCATAGGTATGTTATTTTGGGATATGAATGTTAAACCTAAAATAAAAATGCAGCTAGAGGAGTTGAAAATGATCGCCTCTGGGGAATGGGAAAGGTGAGACTGGGAGTAGGGGCAGGGTAGGGGCAGGAAGCGCTGTTTGTCATAATAAGAAGTCTTACAGAGCTATTTGATTTCTCATATGATATTCAGATATATCCTTAACAGAAATTAAAATTACTTTAAATAAACACCACCTGCAAACAGAGGGCAGGTGATGTGCAGGTGATACCTGGATGATGCTTTGCCTTGCTTTTGATAGGAAATAAAAGGAGAGTGAAACGGGGCAGGGGATGATCATGCAGTTTAGCTCTTATGGAAAGAAAACAAGAATCCAAGTTTGGTTTCGATATGAAGGCAGGTGGCCCAAGTTCGGCGGACTCTAGTCTCTCACCTTCAAGGCTGTAAAGTGAAGCGCACACATTGTTTAATTTGATTCTCCTGGGAATCCATTATCATTATAGGGAAGGTAATACTGTATCTCCATTTAACAAGTGAGGAATCTGAAACTCAGAGAGATTAAGTGACTTGGCAAGGGCACCCAACTTGTGAGAAGCAGAGCTGGGACATCTAACGCCAAGTTCAGCACTCTTTCCAATTTTGCAGCGCCTGTTACTCTAAAGGATTGAGCCTGAGCTCAAGGATGGATTATTGATACAGAGAGAAAACAGCCCAAGAGGCACATTTATTTAAACACTTATTGACTACCCATCCACATTCACTGAGATGGTTACATGGTGCTCAAGCGGCTGGTCACTGTTCATTGCCCACATGTTCTGGAGTCGAATCCCATAGAGAAATTGGGGAAAAGGTGGCTCAGGCACTGGCAGCGTGGGCTCAGAGTAGAGTCTTTCTCAAGTATCTTGACTTCCCTGCCTGGCTCTACTATCAGCTTTCAGTTTGTCGGCATTCCCTACCAATTTCTGCCTTTGGAAACACTCTAGCCTCGTTCTGTGGCTTAAGAAATGAAATCTGGTCTGGGGCTTAGCTCCCGTGACCAGTCTGCCTCAGTTTACCTGGCACTGTCCTGGTTCAACATTGGAAATCTCCCACCCTAGGAGACTCCTTAGTTGCAGGCAGAGCCAGTGGGACAGCTGGTCAACCCAGGCAGGCATTTCTTAGCCATCTTTATGAATATGAGCTAGTTCAACCCACATGCTCAAAGATGGTTCAGCAACTTGTGAATGGTTCTCTTGGAACTTTTCACTTTGTTTCTAGATCATGGCTTAAATTGACTTGAGAAGAAGAGGAACCTTTGTGTGCACATGCGCCCTTCTTGCTTTTCATCCCCTCAGTATTGCTAGTTGAACAAAGATCTCGCTACATGATCTTGAGCAAGTTATTTCAGCAGCTTCGCTTTCCTCATTGGGACTAACAATTCTTCAGAGAAGTGAAATAAAGGTTAAATTACATCATTTATCAAGTGTTCACTATGTGCCAGAAATTCTAAGTCCTTTGTATATATTATAATTATCTATTTGCTTTATTTTCTGTCTCCCTTCAATAGGATATAAGATTCGTGAAGGTAGAAATTTTATCTGTTTTCTCTACTGCCATATCCTCATAGGGGGAAATATATATACACACATATGTATATATTCTGAATATTTCTTGGGTGAATAAATGAATAATTTTATGCAGCTCTACACAAAACTGTAAGGCAGCTATTCCCATCCAAATTTTACAGATTAGGAAATTGATGCTCACAGGGTTTAAGTAACTTGCTTATGGCCACGAATGAGAGGCAGACTCAGAATTCAAAATCAGGTCTGCCCAACCCAAAGGTCAGGTTCTTGGCCACTAAGCTAAACTGAGACAAGGCATGTGAACCACAGCAGGTACCTGGCTCATGGGAGGACAATAAGTCCCCTTCCTCTGGCCCTTCTGTACCTCACTCTTTGATCATTGCTGCAGCCAGCACAGAGACATGTGGCCTATAAATTTACAGGCCTGGAAACTGCTTCCTTCCTGCCTTTCGGCAATTCAGGCCTATTCCAATAGGAAGGCAGGGCCAATGGAGCAGCATTAATTGCCGGTGACGAGTCTGCACATCCGAACCACAAAGTGGCACCTTCCATCAGTGCCTGTCTCTTCACATCATACTGGAAGTAATCTGACCTGACACCCCATCACCATTTGACAGGAATGTCGCTGCCTGGGGACACAAAAATAATAAACAAGAAAGTCCAGGCAGAGTGACAGCCAGAACATCTGTATGTGACAATGTGAGTGGCCAGCACAAGTGAGGCTGGACACACGCTGGTGGCTGCTCACTCTATTCCTCAGCCCAGAGTGCCTCGCATCTGCATCTGGGTCTGTCAACAGTGTAGGTGAAGGAATGTGTGCTCTCCTGGGTTTGCATCCTGGCCATGCTCCTCATTAGCTGTGTACTTCCACCAGCTCTTTAATCTCTTCTTCTTACCTTCCCTACTTCTCCCAAGGCCCTTTGAGTTCTTGGAGTTTTGCATCTGTTCTTTTATTCTCTTTTCCATCCCCAGAATTCACTGCATGTGAGACATAGCCTCTTAGTCTTAAATTTGCCTTCCTCCCCAAATAAGATAAAACAGAAAGGCTACATGTGTGCATAAGGTAGATTTCACTGGAAACTGTGGAATAACAGGCAGGGGTCACAGAGCCATCAACTCAAAATCTCTTATTAGACATCATCCCAATCCCACAGGGCCTGTTCCTGCCCTGTCTCCTTCCCTCGCAATGCTCCCACTGTCTTGCAAAATTCTCTCTCCTCCCCCTTCTTTCTCTGCCCTTCAACTCCTTCCTCCAAAAACAACCCCGGACCTCCAAATTCTTCTCCTTTTATTCCCCTGAACAGAGTAGATCTTCCTACCTCAAGATATTCAGAAACAAAGGGCCTTAGAAGATAGTTGAGGTGAAAATAGAAAGCAAGAGAAGAAAAAGACATTCTGTTACGTTATTATTAACATTCATGACTGCATCATCCTTCGAGATGTGCCCCTCTTCCTTTTTGCACCTGCAGCAGGTGGTTTGGGCTTCCGTCAGCTCCCTCTCTGTACCACTATGCAATGGATTAGTGCTTATGGCACTGCTACCTCCGGTTGACCACTGACATCTCTGCTTGTGGTTTCTGGCCTAACATTCATTCACCCTACCGCTTAGCACAGAGCAGGTGTGCCAGGCTCATTAGGGCAGGCATAAGACCCCAAGTTTTCAAGAAGGACTATGTCATAGCAGAATGAACGGATCACAACTTTACCCAAACCACACGCAAATCCTAGATTCTCCACTTACAATGTAAAATCAGAGAATGCTAGTTAATAAGAATGGCCCACTTTCCCACTGGTTTCATCTTGTTCTATGGGAAGGGAAATGTCAGGCAGTGAGTCTTTACTGAGCTCCCCTCAGTATGAAAAGTCCTACAGCTCAGTTCAGAGAGCAAATCAAATGTGAACAAACGGTTCTTCTAGAGGAATTCTGATGGTAGCAGAGAGAAAGAACAGAAAACAAAACAGACAAGCAAAAACTTCACCTAGATGTACAGACACGTGACAGTCTCAGAGAATTTGGAACACAGGTGGAACTTAGCATGATTAGAGTGGGTCAGGCAACCTTAAGTTCTGGTCTATCTTTTTGTGGGCTATCTATCCACTTCTTGATTAGTCTGTTATGCTTGTAGGTGATTTTATCAATATCTATTAAGTCAAAACACTCAATAGTATTCAATCTCCCAGACGTTTTAGGCTTTCATTGGCATAAGTGAGACAAAATCATTTTTGCCACGAGCCCATCACCAGATAAGGGTTTGCACCTGGAAGTTCCTCAGGTATAAAAAGATGTTTAGATTGGTTTTGTCAAATCAGGAATTTATTTGGTCTTCCTCTTGTCAGTGTTTAAAAAATCCTGCCCATGGATCTGTGCATTCATAAAATAGGATGGTTGTTTGACAGTTTCCTTTTGAGTTTAAGATCTGGATGCCTGGGAGACCTATCCCTGAATACAACCACTGTTTGTGAGACCCTCTACGCTTCCCTTGTTTTGACCAGATCACTGAACCGTGTTTCAGAAAGCCTGCAGATAGATGGCGGTTTTCCTACACAGTGTAAAGATAACCAGAGGCTCAGGTGTGTTATAAACACAGAGGCCTAAGCTCCCTCCTCAGCCCCACGCTCCACCTATTCTCTGAAGCATGATTCATTCCTCTCATTTTATGACTTGAGCAATTGGCAAAATGAAACTCCTAATTGAAGTTTAGCAAAATGAAGAGATCCTAATTAAGCAAGCCCTAACAAAATGTAGCTTAAAAATCTTTTAGAGCCTTTGATAGCAGACCTGACTCATTCTCTTCCAAATATCCATTGACTATTTCTTGTAGACAGAACTCCTGTTTGTTAACACAGGCAATGTGCTCCGCAAATAATTCCCATTTCCACCTCCCATGCACCCAGGGTTAGTCTGTGACACAGTTCTTAGAAACAATGACAACAACCCTAATATGAGTTGTGGCATTTGCCAAGTTCCGTGATGGAAATGTTTCCACCATAGTTGATTTCAAACCACCAATGGTTAGCAACTGGCACACTAACTCAATAAAAATCTAACAATCAACTCTTGCAAGCTGGTACAGGCCAGCTTTGGCAGGCGACTGGTTCGAGCCAATGAGACCTTGGCTGAATTCTGCTGGAGTTTCTGGGAAATTTTTTGCCTTTCTGGCAAAAGAAGATGAATGCTGCAGGTACCATGGCTCCTCTATCCTATCCACACATCCTTTTTTCTATGTTGTCTTGAACATGGATGTTGTGTCTGAAATTTCAGCAGTAATCTTGCAATCATAGGGCAACAAAGTGAAATGCTAATGTGGTAAAGTAGAAAGATGGAGGGGACCATGGAGCCCTTACTCCAGTCGTGGATGGCCTATCCACAGTCTTCTTATAACGAAGTGAAAACAGACCCTACGTTTGTTAGTTGTGGGTAGAAGTACCTCATAAGTGAAGGGAGGCTCTAAACTGAGTGTAGGGGAAGGAAGCAGAAAAGAGATGGATGGGAGCAAGGAAGTTATGCATCGTAGCAGGATGCTGAATTTCAGGTCATAGAAATGATTGGGGCGCCATTTTTCCCCCTCACAGGATATATTTTCCTCCAGTATTTGGAGGTTATATGCTTTATTATTTAAGAACTATCCTAGTAATTTTAATGTACGTACTTAATAAAGTCTAGAGTTAATCTAAAGTTTCTCTTCTGAAAACTATAAGGAATTTAGAAGACTTTAAATCTGACCAACTCCTTCCTTGTTTGTATACCATTGTTGTCAAACATTTTAGTTCTATCTTGGTTTTTAATCCTCAAATTATCCTCTCCCCCATTTTCTCTATTATCTTCTCTGATACTCTAATAACATATATTAAAATGTCTCTTATAACTGGAAGTTTGTACCTGTGACCGTGTTTGCCCACTTCTCCTACCGCTGCCTCCCATTCTGGTGACCACCAATCTGTTCTCTGTTTCTATGAGTTTTTTTTTTTTTTTTTAATTCCACATATAAGTGAGATCCTACACTATTTGCCTTTCTCTGACTTATTTCACTTACCATAATGCCCTCGGGTTTCATCCATGTTGTCACAAATGGTATAATTTCCTTCTTTTTTTATAGCTAACTAATACTCCCTTATATATACCACATTTTCTTTACCCATTCATCTCTTGATGGACATTTACATTGTTTCCATATCTCGGCTGTTGCAAATAATGCTGCAATGACCCTGGGGGTGCAGCTCTCTCTTTGAGATCCTGTTTTTATTTTCTTTGAATATATACTCAGAAGGGGGATTGCTTATCATAAAGTAGTTCTATTTTTAATTTTGGGGGGAACCTCTTTACAGTTTTCCATAGCGACTGTACCAATTTACATTCCCACCAAAAATAAGTCCTGGGTATGTAAAGTACAGCATGACGAGTTTAGTTAACAAAACTGCGTTGTATATTTGAAAGTTGTTAGAATAGGATCTTAAAAGTTTTCATCACAAGAAAAAAATTATAGCCATGTGAAATAATGGATGCTAACCAAACTTAGTGTGGTAATCATTTCACAAAATATATTCAGGTATCAAAACATTATGTTGCACACCTTCAACTTTTACAATGTTATATGTCAATTATGTCTCAATAAAACTGAGAAAAAAAGAATAAAAACACAATCATTAATAAAATATAATGTCTCCCTCCACTATGTCTCTTCACACTTCCTCTGTAACTTGTATTTTCTTATCTCTGAGCTGCATTCTGCATTGTTCCTTCAGATCTAGCCTACAATTCAAAAAGAGTCTATTTTTTCTAAATTTTTCACCACATCGATTCTTCTGTTTAATCTGTCTTTTGAGGTTTTTATGTTAAATCCTACGTATTTTGAGTTTCTTCAAGATCTTGTTGGCTCTCTTGCAAATACGCCAAATCATTTTGGTTCATCTCTTGATCTCTTGTGCCTCAGGCATACTTCCTATTCCTCCCTGTTCGTTAATGATACTAAATTTACATTATTTTATAAACTGCATCTGGCAAGTCGATGGGATGGGAGTAAACGTGGGATGAGGATAAAAGGCAATCTTTTGGACAAAGGACCAAGGCACCCTTGCTGACATATTGGTCATGCTTAGAATCACGGACACAGAACTGGGGATGAAAAGGACTCTAGATGTGCTGGAGTCAAAGTCCATAAGAGAGGCACGAATTCTGTGACATCCCTTCCCAGTATCACTGAGGCACAGCCTGTCTCCAGTGACGGGGAGATCATTACCTGCCAGGGGAGCACTTCCCGGTGTCAACGCTTCTGATCATTAAAGCATTCTTTTAGTTATTCGTTTTTTTCTAGTAGAAACCTGCTTCTCACGTTCTGCCCATTTGTTATGGGTCTAACTTCTGGAGCTAACAGAACCAGCTTAATCTTTATTTCTTGTACAATCTTTCAGATATATAAATACAATGACATCCATTTTAAGTAAATTTTATCAGATACACATAGAGAAATAGTTGGTAGGAGGAAGGAACCTTGCGTGCAATATTTCCAAATCTCTAGCTGTCTAGGAATAATAAGCCCCTTTGTTTTCCTTGAACCTAACAGTTCACAGGGCATTTTTCATAAGCATCAGCTCCTTCATCCCACAAGGTCTCTTTGAGGAGAGTACCATATTCCCATTATGCAGATGGCACCTATGAGGCTCTGAGAGTTTAAGTGACTTGCTCAGATCATAAGCTCTGAACAGTGGAGTCAAGTCAGTTCAATGCAGAGCGTCTGAGGCCAAATGCATGTTATTGCCACTTCTTGTTTCCTCCCAAGATCCCGCTCCCCCTCCACTCACCCCTGTTCCTGAACAAGCATTTTGATTTTATGATCAGTTGCCAGCTGCTGATTGATTTTGGATGCAAGGATTGGCTGTAGCTGGATGATACTGTGTGCACATCCTAGGCATGGCACCAACTGGAAAACTCAGAAGAGGAGGGGGCAGGGTCTTCATGAAAGGAGGTACAGACAAGGCTTCCTCTTTGGAAGAGGAAATGCACATGGATTAACATGGTGTAGACAGCCAGCTGGATCCACTCCTGGGTTTGCTGTGGCCTTTGCCGATTATGGGAGATAAGTTGCGGTACCCACCTCTGGGAAATGTGAGGGAGATGATTCCTCAAAGGGTCTTCGCCTCAGTCAGGACCCAGGTGAAGGGCAGTGAACCTGCCCTGTAGTGCTCACACCTGCTTCAGCTTCTGGTGCTGTTGGCAGGTACGTGGTTTTGAGGCATCGTTCCTGGATCCAGACCAATCCCATGTGGGTTTTGTGGCTTATCTCCAGAGAGAAGGATTATAGAAAGAACTGGCATTCTGGCAGCACAGAAACAGCATGCGTCATGGAGCTTAAGCCATTCAGGTCCAGTTCTGACTCATTAACTTAATTTATTCTTCCAGCAAATATTTACTCAGGGCTTGCTCTACATCGGAAACCACACTAGGTATGAGGACACAATGCTGAGCTGAACCAGACAGGTGAGACCGCTGCTCTCAGGTAAGGCCTTGAGCTTGCCCCGTGATTACAGCAGTGATGACTCTGTACCAAGGGCCAGTGTCAGGTTCTTTCTGTGTAATTAACCCTCATGATGAGCCTATGAGGAAGGGAGATGTCACCTGATAAGACAACTGAAACTTAGAAAGGTTACGCAGTTTGCCCCAAACCCAGTAATCAGTAAATGGTAGAGCTAGGATTCCAACCTAAGTCTGTTGACACCAAAGCCAGTATTCATTTTTTGTGGTGAGGAAGATTGGCCCTGAGCTAACATGTGTTGCCAGTCTTCCTCTTTTTTCCCCCCAATGCCCCAGTACTTAGTTGTATATCCTAGTTGTACATCCTTCTAGTTCTTCTATGTGGGGTGCCGCCTCAGCATGGCCTGATGAGCAGTGTGCATGTCCACGCCCAGGATCTGAACCAGGGAACCCTAGGCCACTGAAGTGGAGCATGTGAACTTAACTACTCAGCCACAGGGCCAGTCCCCAAAGCCAGTATTCTTGGCAAATCTCAGGGCCTCAGTCTTATGACCCGTGAAACAAGAACAATTAAATAAGCCTACCTTTTTAATAGACTCACTGTTATTATCAAATAAAGACAGTTTAATTTTTAGTTGGGCACACAGCCTCCTGGAGTTGACAATATTTTCTCAGCCTCCGTTGGACCTAAATTCAGCTATGTGATTAAGTTCTACATAAGGAGAAGAGTTGTCTGCCATTTACGGTCACACTCTTAAGGGGAAGGGGTGTGTGTTCCCCTTCCTCATATCCCTTGTCCCTGCTGAGTGGAATGTTGATGGTGGCGAGCTATTTTGGACCATGAGGCTGAGAGCAACACATGAAGGATGGTGAAGCCACAAGGGGGAGCTATCACCATGGGGAGCTGTACCGGCTGTGGACTGGCTACTGGCAGACTGTTGTGAGAGGGAAATTAGCTTTATCTTGTTTAATCTTCACTGTTTTAGATTTTTGATATATATATAACTCAACTTATATCCTTACCAAAATGTCATATATGTAAAATAGTAGTATTGTAGAAAGGACTTGTGACTAGTGATCAGGAAACTTGGGTTTCTTATCCTAACTTTGTCACCAACTTACTGGGTTACTTACCCTCCCTCTCTGAACCTCAGCTCTTTGCCTATGAAGTAAAAGGGATAGAGTGAGAGATAATAACATCCATTCCACCCTGGGTGGTCTGTGAATCAAATAGTGTTACTTATGATACAGAGTTACTTATTCCATAACCATTTATAAAGTATCAACTATTTCGGGCACTAGGCTTTGTATTGGAGCTATAAAGATGAGCAAAAACAGCCTTGCTTTTTGTTCACAAGAAGTTTAAAGTCTAGAGAAGACAGTCACACAAAGAAGAAGTTACAATTGGATAAGATTTGCCATTTGACAGACATGTCTGAACATGTAATAGGGGCATAAAGAAAAGAGCTCCTAGATCTGTCTGGGAAATCTGTCTGGGAGGAATTCACAGAAGTAGTGACTTCCAAACTAAAGCTTGAAGAATGAGCAGAAATCTGCCCTACAGGTTGGCAGGGGAGCGGGTTAGAAAGGGGGCATATCAGGTGAAAAGAATAATGTAATCAAAGGCATGGAGGAATGAACTCACGTGGTAGATCTGAGGAAGACAAGACAATTCAAGATGGCGGCAGTGCTGCCATGTTGGAGAGGTTGATAGGATTGTGAGTCTTACACAGATGAGCAGAGAGCAGGCAAGGAAGAAACGCTGCTTGCAGAGGGGCTGTGATCATTATCTGGAGGCGATGGAGAGCTGTTGAAGGGTTTTAATAAAGAAGTGGCACGATCACATTTGCACAAGGGAAAGGTGACTGTGGTCAAAACATGGTGGAGAATCTAATAGGTTTAAAAACAGCAAAGGAGGCACAAGTTAGAGACTATCTCAATAGTTTAGGCAAGATGCTTTGTGCCTGACCAGTTCTATGACAAGAAGATGGATTCAAGAATATTCAGGGGATATATTTGACTATTTGGAATATCTTTTCCAATACCTGGATGAGCAGTTACAGAGAAGGCAGTGTGTAATTTAGTCTTCTGGATGGGAACCTGGGGGAGACCAGAGAGATGGTGGTGGTATTAACTGAGATAAACAAGGTAGGAAGGTGAACTGGCTTCTAGGTAGGTCTGTCTAGTGGCAATGGTCATAATAACCAACACTCATAGGAGCCTGGCACTGGTCTAAGTGTTTTATGTGTATAGTGAGGTCTTCAACCCTTACAACAATCCTATATAGGTATGATTACTATCCCCATTTACAGAGAAGGAAGCAGAGGCATAGAGAGTTTAAGCAACCAGCCCAAAGTCACATATTTAATAAGCAGGCAACTAGGACTTGAACCCTAGCAGATGGGCTCCAAATCAGTGGTCCTAACCCCTAGATCATACCAACATGAACTCTAAGGTGAGGGCGCTCCAATGTGGGTCTGAAATTCTGAACTAGAAATCTGGGCTGGAGGCATCAGCATCTTCATAGCACGATGTACTGTTAGTCTGAGTGACAGCATTCAAGGAAGGAAATTAGAAGAGGGCTGAATTTGTGACTCTGGAAAACACCGTTATTTAAAAGTTGGGCCAAGAGATCTCCAAAAAGATAACAAAAATTTAGGGATTAAAATGGGTGATACCACATAGGTGAAGCAAGTGATTGTCTGAAATGTTATTGAGCACCTACTAAGCAACAGGTCTGGTGTTATAAGTTTTAGTCTTGTCCTTGTAGATGTTTATTGGGAGAAAAGAGGCACACATACTCAACATAATGTGCTTAATAAAGAAAATGTCTACTGGGTACTGAGGATGCCCAGAGGAGCGAACTCCTAAATTACTCTGGTAAGTTCCAGGAAGATTTTGCAGATGCGGGAGCATTTGAGCAGAGATTTAAAAGAACAGAAGTTTATTTGACTGACAAGGAAATAACAGGGCATTCCAGTTGAATGGAAAAGTTATGTTCTGCATCAGTTAGGACTCATATTTGTCAGCAACTAACCCAACAAGCAATGGCTTTCTGCAACGAGAAGCAGGCAGGAGTAATCGCATGTTGGTGTAGGAGCTCCATGATGCCACAAGGACACTAGGCTCTTTCCATCATTTCTCTTTGCCATCCTTAGCATTTTGTCCCAGTGTTTATTGCCTCATGGTCCCAAGATGGCTGCTGCACTTCTGGACGCCTATGTTTACATTATAGACAAAAATAAAAGAAAGGGCCATGAGGCTGAAGGGGCGTGTTGAGTCTGTATCCTTTAAAGTGGTTTCACAAACACTTCACATGGCCCGTCAGGCCCTCATGGGGCCTTATCTGCAGGAAAATACAGAGAGGCGAGTATTAGCTGGGCATGTTGTTCTTTCTTAGTGAGAATGGATGTTGGGTAGGTAACAGGTGTCTACCGTATTGCTGTAGAAAAATTATGGGTCTGGAAAGCAGGAAAACATGTCACTTGCTGTAGCTATGACTTCAGCCAAGCCAGATAAAGTCTCTGTGTCAATTTTGCCTTCTGTGAAAAATAGACAGGGATCTGAACCCCACCCGTGTCATGCAATTATCATTAGCATCAGGGTCAAAGGTGCATTGCAAAGTGTTTGGGACAAAAAGTAAAAATCTCTGCCTACGTGTGAAGATGCACTTCAGTATTCTATTAGTTATTTTGAGGAGGCTCAGGAAATGCACCACCAGCCATTTAGGAAAATGTTCTCCGAGGGGACTAGGGGACATATATGACGTGTGTTTATCTCTGCAGTGACATTTTTAGCATATACCTCTAATGCCTTCGACTCTACTCCAATTGTACCAGATAGATTTTTTTAGCATTCATAGATAAAATATGTATTGTTGGAATATATTGAAACCAGACTAATCTAAGGAATAACAATGCTGGAAGCACGAGGCTGTTGTGCTGGGAGCCTGTCGCCCTGACTGGCTAAGTCAGCGGCAATAGAGAGGAAGGAGAGAAAGCTGATAAGCCCATATCTGATGTGGAGGATGTAGTCCATGGGACTGCCTCTTCCAACAATCCCATCTTCTTTCTTCATTTCCTGAACAATCTCGCCGGGGGCAGGGAAGGGGGCAAGCTGGCATTCTTGCTGCTCGCCTGCTGCATTAAGCCAAGATGATTAATTTTCATGTGCAGAAGGCTGAATTATCTCTGTCCCCCACGTGTTACCATGCATTGTCCAGCAATTCCTATTTTCTTCCAAATTCATTTCAACCTGGATTGGGATGAGACTCCGGACCAGCAAGTCAGGATAACCAAATGGCTGTGTCTTTTGGGAATTGGCATGTTTGCCTAAAGATGACAGTCAATCCATACTTATTATTAACAGTAATAACAGCTAACAATTATTGAATACTTACTATGTGTTGGACTTCAATGTGTGTGACTTTACAGATGATGAAATTGAGGCATAGGGAGGTTAAGTAAGCTAATAAACAGTGTGGTTGAGATTCAAACCCAGCTTTCTCTGATTTCTGTATCCTTAACCACTATGATACATAGTGATCAGATCAAGCACCTACTATGTGCCAGACATTGTGCTAGGCATGGGGAATACTGTTCCTGACCTTGAGGAGACAGGCTTGTAAACAAGTAAGTGTTTTAAGCGCTCATTGAAATCTGGGTGAGAAGGTGACACAAAGGAAAATGGACAGTTCTAGCAGGAAGGAAAGGAAAGATCATGAAGAAGGTGATGCTCAAGCTGTCTATTATTGGCCGCTGAGTCAGGAGTCTTGAATGCCATCCCTCCTTATTCTGAGTGGCCATACGACATTGGGCAAGGTGATTCACCTCTCTGAGCCTCAGTGTTCCCCAGTGCAAAATGGGAAGAATTGCCTTAACCATCTAGTTGAGTGGTGGTAAGGCTTTGTAAGTTTTTAAATGTCACAGTTAGGTAAAGCTGGAAGGGTTTACTGCTGTGGACTCCCTCTTATTCTGCAGGGTGGGGGGCTGCAGTAGGAAAAATTTACTTCCCAACTCCTCCTCCTTAGTTTTCAAGCTCTCCTCTTGCTCCTTTCTCTGTTAGTGCATGTCATTCTGATGAGCAGCCTAGGACCAGAAGCCTTCTCCTATACCTCCGATAGAAGCCTGGATGTGCCACCCTCAGAACAGAGGACTGTGTCCATGCACTGATGTGAATCACCCAGATTGATAGATTGGGGCGTGAGGGCTAGTGGACAGTCTGGCCAACGTCCCAGGACTCCCCTCTCAACTCAACTTTGTTATTCTTTAATCTTTACGGCACGCATATTTACTAGGGACAAATTTGGGGATTCATGAATTGATTCATTCAATCAACAAATATTTCTTGAGTTCTCGCTGCATGTCAGGCATGGTGGTAGGTCCTGAAGATGCAATGGTGAACAAAATTGGCAAAGATCTTGCATTCATGGGGCTTATATTCTGGTGATAGAGGCAATTCCTACAAACAAAACACCAAGGAAATGAAGATCTGAGAACACCTTAGTATCAAGCCTTCAAGCTCCTATTTTCGTCTCTCATGGTTCACCTCATCGTCCCCATGATCCACCAGACTGAATTCCTTGCAGTGTTTGACATGATCAGGCCCCACTTTGTGACTGGTTTTTTGTACCTGTGGTTCCCTCTGCCTAGCCTTCACCGCCTTCTTACTTAGATAATTCCTCTTCATCTTTAAAATCTAAACTTAAATCTCACTTCAAGAAAGGATTTCCTATATTCTTCCTCATTTACTCCACACTTTTCCCATTATAGCTTATATTGTGGTATATTGTATTTACTGGTTTTCCATCTTAAGGACAGGGCCAAGTCATTCAGACACTAAATTGATAATAAAAATGTTATGAACAATAGTATCCCAATAAATTTTACAATCTAGATGAAATGGATAAACTTCTTGAAATATACAGACTAACAAAACTGACTGAAGAGGAAATAAAAAATCCAAAGACCCTATATCAAATAAATTGAATTAGTAATTAACCTCACCTCCCACCCACAGAAAACTCCAGGCCTATGTGGCTTCAGTGGTGAATTCTATCAAATATTTAAAGAAGAGATAATAACAATCCTACACTTTTTTCCCCAAAATTCAAATATAGAAAAAGAAATCTCAAACCCTTTCTCACAAAATAAACTTGAGATGGATTGCAGACCTAAGTCTTAAAGCTAAAACTACAAAATTTCTAGAAAAATAACTATAGAAAAGTATTCATGACCTTAATGCAGGCAAAAATTTCTTTGAGAGATTCCAAAATTCACTACCCATAAAAGAAAAATATTGAAAAATTAAACTTCTACTCTTCAAAAGTCACTGTTAAGAAAATGAAAACGTAAGCCACTAACTGGGACAAAAAAAGTGTCACAATGCATATATCAAACGCAAGACTTGTATCTAAATCAGAGAAAGAATTTCTATCACTGAATAATACACACACACACACAACTAAAAATGTGGGCAAAAATCTTTAACAGACACTTCATAAAAGAAGTTACATGAATGGGTAATAAGCACACTAAAGGGAAATGCAAATTAAAACCACAATAAGAAGCCACTATACAATAAGCAGAATGGCTAAAATTTTAAAAAGTAATGAAAGAAAGAGAGAAGGGAAGGAAGAAAGAAAAGAAACTGTGACACCAAATATTGGCAAGAATGTGGAGCAAGCACAACTCTTATTAATTTTGGTATAAAATGGTAGAAACACTTTGAAGAAAGGTCTGGCAATAACCATACATCTACCCTATGATCCAGCAATTTCCCTCCTATGTGTTTACCTAATGAAAAGACAAATATGTGTTCATAAAAACATTTGTGTAAAAATGTTCATTACAGCTTTATTCGTAATAGTTCAGAACTAGAGACTGTCTACATGTGTATCGATAAGAGAATGGATAATAAACACATCGTAGTATATTGAAACAAGGAATACTATTCACCAATAAAAAAGGAATAAACTACTGATGAAGACAATGACATGGCAAAGATCAAAGGCAGTATGCTAAGTGAAAAGAGACTTATAAGAAAGAATACATATGGTATAATTCTATTATGCAAAGTTCTACAACAGACAAAACTAACTCGTAGTGGGAAAAAAATCAGAATGGAAGTTGCCCTGGCAGTGGGAATGGGGAGCGTTGCCTGGACTGATGGTAATGGTCTCTCTTTTGACGGTGTTTGGGTAACACAAGTACCTGTATTTGTCAAAACTCAGAAAATGTACACTTAACATTTGTGTGTTTTATTGCATATTAATTTTGCCTTAAAAGAAAATATGTGAACAAATACTGCATTCTAGTTAGTAATATATCGTGAAGTATTTAGGGGGGAAATTGACTGATATCCACAATTTACTTTGCAATGCATCAAAAATAAGGTAGATAGATGGGTGAATAGAGGAATGGATAAATGGATCGACATGTAATAAAACAAATAAAGTAAAATGTCAGTGGTAGAATCTAGATCATGAGTATATAGGAATTTGCTACAAAATTCTTCTAACTTTTCTATATGTTTGAAAATTTTAATGTTAGAAACAATCAAGTTGAGCCAAAGAATACATACACAAAAGAGTACCTACTGTGTGATTCCACTTATGTGAAGTTCTAGAATAAGGAAACTAATCTGTAGTGCTAGGAATCAAGTCAGCGGTTACCTGGGTTGAGAAGCAAGGAGAGTCGACTGGAAAAGTGCAGAGGGAACATTTTGGGATGTTGGAAATGTTCTATGTCTTGGTTGGGGTACCTGTTATATGGTTAGGTACACATGTCAAAATATTTCATACTGCTTACCTAAAATGGATGCATTGATTTATTATATCTCAATTCTACCTCAATAAATTTGATGTAAAACTTCTCTCCACTATTCTATAACCAATTATTTTTCCCAACCTTCATGTGCAGTTGGAGGTTGGGTGGGGCATAACTAATGCCTCCTATAGAGGTTCAAAGCTTCCCCTGTTGGTCATGTTCTTCAGTTGGCTCATCCCTGGTGGTGACAAGGGTCCCACGCTTAGGACAGACCATCTCAGAGCAAGTCGAGGTTGGCCTCTTCTCTCTCCTCTGCCCCATGGGGAAGGGCTCTGGCAGTGATGGAAGCCAGCTCAGGTGAGCTGTGTCCGAGGCACAGGGGGGCGCTGGTGTGTATCATCTCCTGGCATGGGAAAGTGGAAGATGGGCAGAGGACACATTGAAGGTAGGGCCTGGACACAGAGGCAGAAGCTGGGCCATCCATTGGGGATCTGCTATGGGCTTGGAAATAATGGCTTCCTATCCACATGTGTGAGTACATTCTGTGATAGAAGTCAGCCCTAGGCTGGCTCCAAGTCAGGATAGTGTTGAGCCCACTCAAGCCTCTAGAATGCTGGTTCTCCTTTCCTCTTCATCCTCTTCTCAGGCTCAATTGGGTTTTCTTTTAGGATCTCAACACACCAAGGGTTAGATACCCTTCTGAGGACAGCTTCCAGAGACTCTGTCTGAGGTGGGGGAGACCACCTGCTGTGACCTCAGGGTGCCTTCTGCTTTTTAACTCACAGACTTCAGCAAGTCTGTTATTTTTGGGGCACCTTTTTTGGCGAAGTGTGGGGGGTGGGCAAAAATTTATTCTCTAACAGGACTCTGCTGCAACTCTCTAGATATCTATGTTCCCAGGAGAGTGACAGCTTTTTGAGGGTGGCACTAGTGTCCTGTTTATCTCTCTACCTGCATAGCCCACCATGAGCCGTGACAATGTTTACCAAAAAAGCATTTCTTTTCTGGCATTGCCTAAATATATTAACCATCATTAGGGGACAAAATAAAGAGAAGACATTGTTTTTTTCCTTAAGGAATGTGTTCTTCTAAGGACAAAACATCTCCACATAAAACAATTAGGAAAAAACACCAGTGATTACAAACTTGGCTCCCGGCTTTCTTACAGTCAATTTCTCCTTCCTGCTACGGGAAGGCAGAAAGCAGAAGAGATGTGTGTGCAATTCAGTTACTAGGAATATTGTCACGGGGGGAGTGTAATGGTCTATTTTAGGTGGCTAGGGAGGGAAAGGGGAATGACTTTTCAGCAGGGCACTGGGCATAGTAAGGTTGGAAAGGCGTTTGCATTCTCATGAACTGTGTGTAAACACCGCTGCTCATTGTTTTCCCATTTATAACTGCAGAACTAGACTCTTGATGTTTCTCATTTTATCATGCAGAAAGTTTTGATGGGTCCTAACTTTTCTTTTGGATCATTCTCTCTTTAAGGATGACTCATGGGAGGACCGTTCCCAGACCTAGAAGCACATCTGCTACCAAGACATTATCAGGACTTTCGATTCTGGGGAAAGATTTCTGGACTGGGAGTCTGGAGACCCGAGTTCTAATCCTACCCCTGCTGGTGACTTGCTCAGTTCCCATCAGCGGATCTTCTCTAAAGCCGTCAGCCTCTGCCCTCTCCTCTTTGAATGTCTTCTATATGGGCACAGATGGAGTGATTGCTCATTTTGTTTAGGAAATCAATTTGATTTGACTTCCTGATTGTTAAGCACAGCCATTGTTACAAATTAAATTATATAAACTTACACTTAAATAAACTGAATTTAAAACAAACATGATAAGTATTCAGAACACATGGCTTTCTAATCATTTTACTATTATCTATCCTTTTGAGGCTATTTGTGTCCATTGTGTCTGTATGGTCAAAGAACTACAACATGATATGCTACTGCTCATCACTTCTCAGCGACATCATGTTGGTGGCTTGAAGGAGGCCATGGTGGGGATACTTATACCGTGACAAATGGCAGATCTAGAAAGCAGAGATAGCCTTCTCTCTTTCCTTTCTGTCTCTCTTTCTTTCTTTTTTCCTTCCTTCTCTCCTTTCAGAAAGCTGGTTATTAAATTTTAACTAATAGAGCAGTGAACAGAGAGGTTAAGTAACTTATCCATGGCCATCCCTCTGAGCATTAAGACAAAGATTCAAACAGGCTGTTACCTCCAGAGTCCATACTGTTAACCACATTCTTAGAGAAACACCATTGTTTATAAATATCTGCACAGACCCACTTAACTCTTCCTTTTTCTCCCCAGGGCTTCTCTGATCTCTGACCTCACTCCCTTCAGCTCACAGAAATACTGTCATCTTCCTGGCGCTCCATACACACTGATCCACGTCAGGTCCTTATTAGACTCTAATCTTTGTTGGGAAGGGACTGTATTTCTTATTTATCATTGTCTTCCAGCTTTCTAGGACAGTGCTTGGCTCTATATTCAATAATGTTTTGCACAGGGATGAAAACAATTAATTATGTGCATGTATTACTTCTCCCACTGCAGTGCATGCTCCTTGAGAATTGGGTCTATGATTCATCTCTGAGACCAACAACCCAGCACCAGGCACAGAGCCACATATAGATTAAATACTCACTAACTATTTGTTTTAGCAAACAAAAGTCATCACAGTTTAGTGATCAGCTTTTTTCTTACAGCTAAGTCCCTGAGAGCAGGTTTGAATGAAATAGGCAGAAGGGAAGAAAAGTTCAGGACTCCAGGTTTGAGAGTAAAGGAAGACCCCGGTCTTGGTACAGAAGCGGTAGCCTGAGGCATAGAAAATGAACAACATGAAGCTAAGAGTGGGAGTTAGGGGGAAAAGAACACTGGAATTGTTGGCTATGATCACCGCCCTGCCTAACTTCTGGCTTTGCTGAGGCTCATTCCTGCAGATAGCAAAGAGCAAAGATGTCTCTCTCTGTGTATGTTTCTTATTAAAACTAAAAGTTATAAGTGATTGTGAAAACAACCCTAAACAGGGCCTAAAGAGACGTCGATTTGCATCCTGGATGTGTTAAACTGCCTTAATCATCCCAATTTTGTACCCCTCCTTGTATCCACACTCCTTGTCGTGCAAACTTTGCATCCTCCTCCTTTTATGATTCTGGGCTCATCTCTTTGGCTACTTTAGCCAAAAGGAGGTAGAAGTAACCATGTTCCACTTCCAAGACTTGCTTTGGCCAACAGAACGAGACAGAGTGACCACATGCCAGTTCCAAGACCATGTGCATGTTTCTACTTACTCTCTTTCACCTGTGCCGGAGCCATGAGAGAGACCCTCCCAGGAAAGTGCTGATCGCAGGAGGAGGATGAGAGACACGTGGAACAAACATCCACAGCAGAGGCCAGCCTAGATTGGCCAACCCCTGGAAAATCTACAGATAACATTATAATTCATAAAGGATTGATGTTCAAGTTGCTGAGATTTGGAGGGGTTTGTTATACAGCAACAGCTAACTGATACACTGGCCCTCCCACAGATTCGTTGGGTGACCTTAGGCAAAGCATTGACCCTCCTGTCTCAATCACCTTGAACTGCCATAACCAAATACCATGAACTGGGGGCCTTAAACAATGGAAATTTATGTCCTCACATTTCTGGAGGCTGGGAAGTCTAAGATCAAGGTGCTGGCCAATTCGGTTTCTGGTGAGAGCTCTCTTCTCTATTCATGGCTTGCAGACAGCTGCCTTCTCCCTGTGTGCTTAGATGGCGTTTTCTCAGTGCATGTGTCAGGGTGGGAGGTGGGGTGGAGTGAGCGAGCTTTCACACGTCTCTTATAAAACACTAATCCTATCAGGTCGGGGACCCACCTTATGCCCTCACATAACCTTAATTACTTCCTTAGAGGCCCCATCTGCAAATAGAGCCTCACTGGGGATTAGAGTTTCAACATACGTATTTTGGGGGAAGAGACACACAAACATACAGTTCATCACACCTCTCTCAGTCTTCCGTTATGCATCTGAAAAATAAGGGTGCCTTGTACATAATACACATTCAGTAAATATTTGTTGAGCCGAGAAAACCGGGCTATATAATTTCTAAGAGTCCTTCCAAGGTGGTTTTCTGTTCTTTTTTCTCTTTTTTGCCACAAAGTCACCCAGAGTTGATGTGAAAGGAAGAATGTCCTCCTCTATTGATATTAAACTGTCAGCGAGTAGGGAGGGGTGAGGAGATACTCAACATTTAAATACACGTAAGTACGTTTAATTTCATTGAGCAAGAAATTCTATGTAGTTTCTCTAGATTCTACATCAGCCTTTGACAGTTAGTAGACACCTCAATATATTTACTGAATAAAAAAAATGAATGTTGGAGTCAATGAGTCAAATGAAGACTCATGCCTGCCTGTAGCTGTTCCCAAAGAGTTCAGGCAGATGAGGCAAAATAAAGTCTAAGTCACTGGAGAGACAAGGTCCTCTGTTTGACTAACAGGAATTGCAAAGATGGAGGCAGATGAGATGCTGAGCTGGCCTGATGGTTTCAGTTCCCTTGGGACATCAGCAACTCCTGCCTCCTTCCTTTGCCTCCCTTTCTGACTATCCTCCCTCTCTGATGTCTCACAAGCATGTCAGCTGCAACTTATTCCAAACTACACTCATTTTCTAGCTTTTTTCTCCAAATTTAATCGTGCTTATCCTGAGTATCTGCCTAGTTGCCCAATTGAGAGATCTGAGTCATCTTCCGCTTCCCTACCGTAACTCCACTGAAGTGAAGAAATCCAACTTGACCTTAATTACAGCCACTGAGCTATGGTTTGCTGGGGATTTACCATGGGCCAGACACTGCTCTAGATAACTGCTATAACAGATCTCATCTAATCCTCACAATAACCCCATGAGGTGGGTATAATCTTTATATTATAGTGAATAAATACAAGCTCAGAAAGGTTAAATGACTTTCTCAAGGTCACAGAGCTGGATAATCGGATTTGCACCTTATCTGTTAGACTTTAAAAGCCCTGCCCTTTCTACACTGTCAAATTACCTCCAGTTCAGATGTTCCCTTTTCTTCCTCCTCCATTGTTTCCATTCCGGAACTGGGCACTCACCTCTGTACCCACGCAACTTGCACACCTCTCTACAACAGCTCTTATCGTCTGAGATGGTAATTACTCATCTGCTCAGCTGTGGCCCGCTGGGAAGTATCTTATTCCTCCCTCTATTCCCCATTCTCCGCTCAGTGTCAGGTCTACATGACACCTGTTCCATAAATACTTTCAGAAACTAATTAAACTCCTACATTTCTAATTATCAAATATGTTATCTTTCATGGAGTAGAGGGTCACATCTCATACAAATTGTGAGGGAGAAGGAAATCTCCCCTGTCAGCCCATTCTCGTCTTTAAGAACAAACCTATTGAGGCTCCCAAAATGCCCAGAGTTCTCTTCAGGCACGCCTACTACGGGGCAAGTGCAGAATTACCTCCACGCCCCACTGGTGGAAGAGGATGGAACTCCAAGGGGCTCGTCACTCTTGAAGGGGTTGGCCTTCCAGGGAATGCTCAGAGTCCAGCTGAGCAAGACTGAGTCAGAGACTCCCCACTTCCCAGAATCCTGAAGCAGCCTCACCCCATTTTCTTGCTGCATTCTCTGGACCTTGTCGTCATAAGATGTGCTCTTAAAAGACAAACAAATAAATAAACAAACAACAACAAAATCAAAGAAAATACTAACGTTTGGCTTCCTGTATATAGAACACAGTTCTTGCTACATGTCTATATGTTCTCTTCCTTCAACATCACAACTCAACTTTTCTGTAGCCATTCCTTTCTCTCTGTCTTTCAGAATTCATGCTTGGGCACCAAGCTGACTCAAGAAAAGACTTCTAAAAATTGCCTGCTGTTCCAAAGAGGGAAAACGAAGCAGGACAAGCCCAATTTCCTGAAGAGGGGAGGAGAGGCAGCCATCTTGGCTGCCAACTCATTCCAGCATTCAAGTAATCCCTGAATTTACTTGGCAAAAAACAAACCCACAATTACCCAAGACAAGAAGTGAAGTGGTTTTTATTCTTGCCTGCTTTTTTGCCTACTTGAGAAAAACAATGGAAAGATTTTTATCTTTCTCTCCAAATAACCAATCTTGGCCCAACAGAACAAAAGTACTGCTGTGTTATATTCTACACTGAGAATATTTCTAGGATGTTTCAAAGGATGTGTCATGGGCTGGGAGCCTTGGGAAACTGCAGTGAGTGCTGCTGGTGTGGGTTGGTGAGGGCTGGAGTTTGGGGAAAATGGGTGTTTCTGTGGAGGAGGTAAAGCAGGGCTTACTTCTGATTATCTTTACCTTAGCTTTTTCAGACTCATCTCTGTCCTTACCTCCTAAAACTTTAGACTCTCAGGAACATGATTGCCATGACTTCTGAAACCAACTACCTAGAGTTAGGCTAAACTCCATAGTCCTCCACTAGACTGCCCTCACCTTAGCCACATGTTTGGGAGTTCCCAAGCCACCTTCACTTCTGACCAGCTGTCTACAAACTCATGGGTTCCCACTAAATCCTCAGATTGGATAATTCAGTAGAATGACTTACAGAAATCAAGAAAATGCTATAGTTATAATTACAGTGTAATTATAGCAAAAAGATACAAAGAGAGAGAAGCATAAGGTTAGGTCTGGGAGAGTTCTGTTCCAGAAGCTTCTGTTGTTTCTGGTATGTGGTGGAGTATTGTCAACCGAGGAGCTCACTGGAGTTTTAACTGGGGTTTCATTACCTGGCAATGATTGACTGATCGTTGACCAGGCAGTGGAACTCTCAATCTCCAGCTGCTCTATCCTTCTGGAGGTTGGGCTGATATCACACAGCACAAAACTCCAACCCTCTAATCACATGACTGGCTTCTCCGGAACGGCCAGCCCCCATCCAGAGTCATCTCATTACCATAAACCCTCTAGGGGCTCACCATGAGTCACCTTGTTAACATGAACTATCAGGTGATCAGGTGTGGTCAGAGGTACTCACCAGGAATAACAAAGAAATTCCAAGGATTTAGAGGTGATCTCCCAGAAACGGGACAAAGGTCAGCCAAGTTCTTTAATATCCGTGAAGCAGCTCAGATTCAGGCTTTATTTATGATCTAAAGGATTTTACCCTTTTACCTCTTCTCAGCCTTGTGTCTGCAGACCTAGTGATCTTAACTGATTCAGGATGCTGCCAATCCGGCATGGAATTCTGAGAGCCTAGACACCTGGATCCACATTTAGATCCCTCATCTCACTGTGTAATCTTGGACAAGTCCTTTACCTTGCTGAGCCTCAGTTTCCCCAATCGTAAGTGGAAGCATTAGACTATAGTATCTCTATGAACTATATCAAACTGATGACTCCATGGCTAATCCACTAAAGCTCTCTGAGACCCAGTTTCCTTATCTTTAAAATAAGAGGGTTGGATCAGATGACTTCTAAGGTCTTTTGCTGAGCTAACAATCTGTGATTTTAGTACCTTACACCCTTCTCGAAGTGTAAGGAAAAGACGATTCATTGCTATTCCATGTGGTGATACCATTTTCCAGTTTATTGTTCTCTCCTCTCCCAGAAATAAGAGAGCGGCTGGCTCATCCCTTATCAGCAGCCCCTCACACGGAGGCATGAGAGGATGCCAAAGATTTTCCATTTTATTTCTGGGGAAATGAAAGAAATAGCAGGCAGGAAACAGGAATAAATTGTAAAGTCTGTGCCATAGAAGGCTGGGTAATGGACCAGCCAAGAAGGCATGGCAGAAAGAAATTGTGTCCCCTAGGCTTTTCATTAAAGCCTATATTAAGAAATACATGAAATTATTTACAGAAAAAAGGCCTCAGTTCCAAAATGTGGGGATTTTCAAACTGTCAGCAAATGTGTTTTTCTGGAAGCCCATGAATATTTTGTTCTAAAATATGAAGTAAATAAAAGCTATATGATAATGCTGCTGATGCTCCCCAAGGCAAAAACAAGAAATGTCCCCCTTTCGGGCTCCTAAAGCCCCTTGTTTCATGCTTTTGCCACTGATCTTGGCGATGAACCATCCACCCACTAGTGAGTCCGACCCTCTGAACCAGTAGTCTGCAAGCTTTTTTGATCGTGTAGCTCCAAAATGAGTAAAACATTTGAGCATGCCCCCAAAACATATTTCATTTACTTTTAAATTACACCTGTCTTATTTTATTAAAACATATCTATTCTACACAAATTAATAGAAAGAAAAGGGAGATGAGTTAAAGATAAATTTATTTATAATGATTTTATTTTGCACGATTTAATTTGCACAAAATAAAATAAAATAAAATAATTTTATTTTGTTATTAACACAACAAAAATCTTGCTTCTTTCACTAAAACATCTCGATATTAATAATATTTTAGCGGAGACAATGTGATTGAATATGCTTTATTATTTTTGGAAATCATGGTTTATCACACTGTGATACAACAATGTGAAGATCTGGCTCAAAATCCAGTTTATTTTGACAATTGATTTTAATGGCCATTATAACTGAAAATTATAAAACCAAATTGTACAGGGTCCAAATAGAGAATTGTGTCAATGGCTAGGCTAGTTAAATGATGATAACCATTTTTTAATTATGCAAAGATTTTAGTTCAAATCTGGCTAGTTTATTTTTATATTCCCTGAGATCCGTTACTTTTTCCTGCAAACAAAATGAGAAGTGCTGCATTGTTATACATATAAATGTGTGTGCATACATACAAACACGTTATATAACATGTAAAAAATATATAATATTATATACTTAATATTTATATTATATATCTAATATTGTATTTATCTATATAATATTTTTAATATACTTAATATTTTTAGAACAATTTTAGATTCATAGTAAAATTGACTGGAAAATAAAGTTCTTTTTTCTTTTTTTTGAGGAAGATTAGCCCTGAGCTAACATTGCCAGTCCTCCTCTTTTTTTGCTGAGGAAGCCTGGCCATGAGCTAACATCCGTGCCCATCTTCCTCTACTTTATACCTGGGACGCCTACCACAGCATGGCGTGCCAAGCAGTGCCATGTCCACACCCGGGATCAGAACCGGTGAACCCTGGGCTGCCGAGAAGCAGAATGTGTGAGCTTGACCACTGCACCACCAGGCTGGCCCCTAAAGAGTTCTCATATAACCCTTGTCCCTCACATAAGCACAGCCACCATTATCAACATCCCACACCAGACTGGTATATACATATATATATATATATATATATATATATGTATATTTTAGAATGGTATATATTTTTACAATTAATGAACCTACGTTGACATATTATCTCCCAAAGTCCATAGTTTACATTAGGGTTCACTCTTGCTGTATATTCTATGGGTCTAACAAATGTATAGTGGCATGTATCAGCTAATGTAGTGTCATGCAGAATAATTTCAGTACTCTAAAAATCCCCTGTGATCCCGCATTCACCTCCCCCCCCCCCACTCTAACTCCATGGAATCATTGATCTTTTTACTGTCTCCATAGTTTTGACTTTTCCATAATGTCATGTAGTTGGAATTATACAGTATGTAGCCCTTTGCATTGGTTTCTTGCACTTAGTAATATGCATTTAAGGTTTTTCCACGTCTTCTCATACCTTGACAGCTCATTTTCTTTTAGTGCTGAGTAATATCCCCCTGTACGGACGTACCAGTTTATTTACCCACTTGCCAACTGAAAGGCACTTTGCTTGCTTCCAAGTTTTGGCAAATATAAACATCTGTGTTCAGGTTTCTATACAGATATAAGTTTTCAGCTTCTTTGGGTAAACACCAAGGAGCACATTGCTAGATCATATGGTTAAGAGTATGTTTAATTTTAAAAGAAACTGCCAACTTGTCTTCCAAAGTGGCCATATCACTTTGCATTCCCGATAGCAATGACTGAGAGTTCCTATTGCTCCACATCTTCACCAGCATTTGGTGGCCTCAGTGATTGGATCATCTGCCATCCTAATAGGCGTGTAGTGGTATCTTGCTGTTTAATTAGCAATTCCCTAATGACTATGATGTTGAATATCTTTTCATATACTTGTTTGCCATCTATATATCTTCTTTGGTGATATGTCCGTCCAGAGTTTTTGTTTATTTTTTAATCTGGTTTATGATTTCTTATTGTTGATTTTTTGGGTATATTTTGGATGAGACCTTTATCAGATGTATTTTTACAAATATTTTCTCTAAGTCTCAGGCTTGTCTTCTTATTCTCTTTACAGGGTCTTTTACAGAGCAGAAGTATTTAATTTTAATAAGTTACTGCTTGTCAATTATTTCTTTGGTATTATATCTAAAAAGTCACCATCAAATCAAGGCCACTTGGATTTTCTTTTATTTTATCTTCTAAGAGTTTTATAGTTTTGCATTATATATTTAGGTCCATGAAGACCAAATTTTGAGTTAATTTTTGTGAAGGGTGAAAGGTCTGTGTCTATATTCATTATTTTTGCATGCAGATGTCCAGTTGTTCCAGTACCATTTGTTGAAGTGCCTATCTTCTCTCCATTGTGTTGTCTTTCCTCCTTTGTCAAAGACCAGTTGACTCCATTGGTGTGGGCATACTCCCAGGCTCTCTATTCTGCTCCATTGATCTCTTTGTCTATTGTTTCACCAATGCCACACTGTCTTGATTATTGTAGCGTTACAGTAAGTCTTGAAGTCAGTTAACATCTGTCCTCTAACTTTGTTCTTCTCCTTTAATATTGTGTTGGCCATTCTGGGTCTTTTGCCTCTCCTTAGTTTGTCAGTATTCAAAAAATAGTTTGCTGGGATTTGACTGGGATTGTGTTAAATCAAAAATGAAGTTGGGAAGAACTGACATATTGACAATAGTGAGTTTTCTTATCCATGATCATGAAGTAGCTCTCCATTTATTTAGTTCTTCCTTGATTCTTTTCATCAGAATTTTGTAATTTTCCTCATATATATTTCCTTGAACGTATTTTGTTAGATTTATACTTAAGCATTTATTTTTTTTGTTTGCTAATATGAATGGTATTGTGTTTTTAATTTCAAATTCATATTTTTCATTGTTGGTATATAGGAAAATAAGTGACTTTTGATTATTAACCTTGTATTCTGCAACCTTGCTATAATCACTTATTAGTTCCAGGAATTTTTGCTTGTTTGTTGCTCTTTTTTGTTTGTTCGTTTGTTTATTGATTGCTTCAGATTTTCTGACAGAGAATCATGCCATCTAAAAACAAAGACAATTTTATTTCTTCTTTCTAAATCTATATAATAATAACTTAATGCATACTATTTGTAAAAGAATCAAGTGGCACAGGAAGCTATAAAGGGAAAAGTGAATGTTTCCCTCTGTCTCATTCTCCCAAAGTAACAACAATTACTGTTCTAATTGTGTGTTTTTCCAGTCATTTTCAATGTATATATAGGCTTCTACATAGGCGTTTTTTTTATATTTCACAGAAATCTTATCTTATTATATATTCAGTCCACAATATACATTTTTTCCTCACTTATTCATCTTAGGCGTGTAAATCTATGTTACTTGCTTTTCAAATGCATAGTAATCCCTGTAGATATATCACAAGATATTCAACTAGCATCCTATTGCCAGACACAAAATTGTTTCCAATTGTTCCATGTTGCAAATACTACTACAGTGAATACCTCTGTACATATATATTGTGTCCTTATGTAAAAATATCTGTAGTAGATTAGTGGTTACCAGGGGAAATGGGGGTTGGGGGGTGGACACGAAGCGTGAAGTGGTGCGTCTACAGCACGACTGACAAACAATAATGTACAACTGAAATTTCACGAGGTTGTAAACTATCATCTCCATAAAAAGTTAAAAAAATATATCTGTAGTATAAAATTCATGGGAGAAGAATTGCTAGGCTAAAGAAAATCATATTTTAAATTTTGATTGAGACTTCCAATTTCAGTTTTGATGTGTAAAGAGCTTGGAAGTTGTTGGTCTTGCCCTCACATGAAAAAGTTGGTCAAATTGAAAATCAATGAATTTGCTTGGATCTGTCAGAAAATTGAGATCACAGGGCAAAACACCATCTTGAAATCTGGAGAGATAGGTGCATCTAGAGAAACAGAGGCTGAAATAGAAATTGCTGGAGCCATACACATAGGAACACATCAGCGGTAGTTTTGATGAGTTTCTGGAGGCTGAGCATGAACTACTGTGAAAGTGAGGAATTCCTGGGGCCTGTGGTCTTGGGGGAAGGGGTCCATGGGCTTTAACTCCAGGAACTCCACCAGGGTCTCCCTGTTTCTCACAGGGGAAGGGAAGGTAATCGTCGTGAAATATATTCAGAAACTTCTCCATAAGGAAGACCTCGAGGGGAAAGACTCTTCCAGAGCCTTATCCCAGATAGGCGAAGGGAACTCGTCTAACTTCAGCTCCACCCAGTCTTCTAGTCTTCGCTAAGGGGGAAAATATATCATAAACAGAGGTTAGGCTTCCAGGGAATAGATTGGGAATAGTAGCCAGGGAACAGAGTAGAGACAGGGGAAGAAAGCTCTACAACTGAAGAAACTCTTGTGAAGGTTACAGCCCCAAAACGTAGGGCCACTAGAAGACAATCTAAATTGGAAGATTGTAGAATTCACCACTCCCCTTCACCTTACCACCGCCACCACAGTATTTCAATAAAATAAGAATAGATTACAGCTAAAAGAGATAGAAAACACAGACTCTTTCTGAGGCGGAGTGCTTAGGGAATTCCAAAGTAAAGAGCAGAGGCAAGAACAAGGACGTTAGAGGAATTTGAAGATTCTGACATCTATAACTAAGGAAATTTTAAACAAAGATCGAGTCTTAGTCAGATTTACATAAATCCTTGCACTAGAGAGCTATTTTCCTCTGTTCCTATTACCTGATGCAAAATATCAGGGTTTCAACAAAAAATTATAAGACATGCCAGAAGGCAGGAAAATAAAACTCAGTCTGAAAAGACGAATGAATTATCAGAACCAGATTCATACGAAGCAGATGTAGGAATTATCAGACAGGGAATTTAAGATAGCCATGATTGACATGTTAAGGGTTCTATTAGAAAAAGTACATAATATGAAAGAACAGTTGTTAACATAAGCAGAGAGATTGAAATTTTAAGAAAGAATCAATAGGAAATGGTAGAAATCAAAGGCATTGTAACAGAAATGAAAAATGCCTTTGATGGCCTCATCAGTAGACTGGATATGGGCTAGGAAAAAATTAGTGAGTTCGAACATAGGTCTGTAAAACCTTTCAAACTGAAATGCAAAGGGGGAAAAAGTGAAAGACAGAAACAAAAACCGCAAAAGAACAAAGATTCAAGAATTGTGGGACAATTTCAAAAAGTATGATGTATGCGCAATTGGAATCCCAGAAAAAGAAGTAAGAGAGATGAAATAGAAGAAAGATTTGAGATAGTAATGGCTGAGAATTTTCCACATTTGATGACATATGCCAAATTACAGATCAAGGAAGCTCAGGGAACACCCAGCAGAATTAAAAAAAAAAAAATCCATCTGTAGGTATATTATTCAAACTGCAGGGGGCCGCCCGGTGGCACAGCGGTTAAGTTTGCATGTTCCGCTCTGGTGGCCCGGGGTTCACCAGTTCAGATCCTGGGTGGGGACATGGCACCGCTTGGCAAGCCATGCTGTGGTAGGCGTCCCACATAGAAAGCAGAAGAAGATGGGCATGGATGTTAGCTCAGGACCAGCCTTCCTCAGCAAAAAGAGGAGGATTGGCAGCAGTTAGCTCAGGGCTAATCTTCCTCAAAAAAAAAAAAAAAATCCAAACTGCAGAAAGCCAGACAAAGAGAAAATTTTGAAAGAAGCCAGAGGGAAAAAGAAATTTTATCTCTGGAGGAACAAGGATGAGAATTACCTAGACTTTTCATCAGAAAACGTGCAAGCAGGAAGGAAATGGAGTGAAATATCTTGGATATTGAAAGAGTAAAAAACCCACCAGTCTAGAATTCTATATCTGGGAAAATTATCCTTCAAAAGTGAAGCAGAAATAGAGGCTTTCTCAGGCAAACAGAAACTAAGGAAATACATCACCAGCATATCTTCCGTACAAGTTAGAAGTAATTCTTAAGACAAAAAGAAAATTATGTAGGCTGAAAACTTCAATGTATATAGAGGAAAAAAGAGTGTCTGAAGAGAAATAATCAAAGTAAAATAAAATCTTTCATCTTTCTTATTCTTAACTGATCTAAAACATAACTGTTCAAAGCAATAATAATAAAAATTGGGCCAATGTAGTATACAGATAAGTGAAATTAATGACAGTGATACCACAAAGGAGGGTGGAGAATAATTGGAAATATTCTATTTTAAAATACCCACAGGGCATGTGAAGTGGCATAGCATTATTTGAAGGAGAACTTACATTTGTTAAAAATATACATTTTTATCTCTAGGGCTAACACAATTTTTTTAAAGAAGCATAAGTGATGTGCTAACAGAGTAGAAAAAATGCAATTATATAGAATCCTCAATTAAAAACAGAGAAGGGAGAAAGAAACAAGAAAAATGCAATGAAGAAAAAAGAGTTATAGACATAGTAGATATTAATCCAATCATATAAACACTTTATATGTTAATTGTCTAAATATACCATATAAAAAGACAGAGACTGTCAGAGTGTACAAAAAGAGGACCTAATTCTATGTTGTCTGTAAGCAATCCATTTTATGTACAATGACTCAGCTCCATCAAAATTAAAGGTGTAGAGAAAGGTACATGATACTAACACTAATTTTAAAAAGCTGGATCAGTTCTATTAATTCAGGACAAAGCAGATTTGAGACAAGGAAGATTATCAAGTACATGGAGGAGCATTGCATAATGATAAAGGGGTAAATTCTCCAAGAATATATAACAATTCTAAATATGTATTGACCTAGCAACAGAGCATCAAAATATCTGAGGCAAAACTGGTAGAACTGAAAGGAAAAGTAGACAAACTATTATACTGGAGATTTCAGCACCCCTTCATCAGTCATTGTTGTATCAAGAAGGAAGGAAATCAGCAAGGATATAATTGAACTGAACAGCACCATCAGTCAACTTGATCTAATTGACATTTGTAGATTACTCCATCCAAAAACAGCAGAATCCACCGTTTTTCAAGTTCACCTGAAACTTTCCTCAAGATAGACCACGTTTGGCACCATAAAACACATATCAAGAAGTGTAAAAGAATAAAAATGATCCCTAATATGTTCTTACATCGTAGTGGAATTAAACTAGAAATGAATAATAGAAAGATAGCTGGAAAATCCCCAAACGCGTGGATATTAAACAACACACTTATAAATTACCAATGAGTCAAAAAAGTCTCAAGGTAAATTTTTAAACATTTTGAACTAGAAGAAAAGAAATGGGCAACTTAAAATTTGTGGGATGCCTGAAAAGCAGTTCTTGGAGGGAAATTTATAGCAGTAAATGCATTCATTAGAAAAGAAAAAAGTTCTAAAGTCAATACCCTAAGCTCCTATCTTAGGAAACTAGAGAAAGAAGATAAATTTAGAATAAAGCAAACAGAAAAAAAGTGATAAAAACTATAGTAGAAATCAATGCCTTGAAAACAGGAAAACAATAGAGAAACAATGAAATCAAAGGCTTGTTCTTTGTAAAGATCGATAACATGGATAAACTTCTGGCCAGGATATTCAAGAAAAAAGAGAGAAGATACACATTGCTAATATCAAAAATGAAAGAGGGGTCAAGAATAATACAGTCTACAAGCAATTCTAATGCTAAAGCCAGACAAAGATATTAAAGAAAGGAAAACTAAAAACAATATTACTCATAAGCATAGGTTTTTAAAAAAACCCTCAATAAAATATTAGGAAATTGAATTCAGCATGTATAAAACAAATTATACAACAGAACCAATTGATTGATTCAATATTTGAAAATCAATCAATGTTTTCCACCATATCAATAAACTAAAGAAAAAAACATAAAACCATATCAAATATAGTCAATTGATTTTTGATGAAGGAGCAAAGGCATTTCAAGTGAGAAAGGATAGTCTTTTCAACAAATGTTGCTGGAATAATTGGACATTCACATGCAAGCAAATGAAATCTAGAAACAGACCTTACACCTTAAATAAAAACTAACTCAAAATCGATGATAGACCTAAATGTAAAATGCAAAGCCATAAAAACTTCTAAAAGAAAATATAGGAGAAAATCAATGGGGATTTTGAGTTTGGTGATGAGTTTTTAGATACAACATCAAGAGAACAAACCGTGAAGGAAAACATTGATAACTTGGACTGTATTAAAATGAAAAACTTTTACTCTGCAAAGACATTATTAAGAGAATGCAAAGACAAGTCACAGAATAGAAGAAAATATTTTCGAAATGCTTATTTGATAACAGGTTTGTATACAAAATATTTAAAGAACTCTTAAGACTCAACAATATGGAAGTAAACAACCCAATTTAAAAATGGGCAAAAGATCTGAACACCTCACCCAAGAAGATATATAGATGGCAGATAAGCATGGGAAAGGATGTCAATATCATTTGTCATCAGAGAAATGCAAATATTAAAACAACAATGAAATACCACTACACGGAGCTATCAGAAAGGCTAAAATCCAAAAATTGACAGTATCAACTGAAGGATTCAGTGCAACAGGAACTCTCATTAACTGCTGATGGGAATGCAAAATGGTACAGCCATTTTAGAAGACAGTCAATCGGTTTCTTACAAAACTAAACATAGTCTTAACAAATAACCCAACTACCACACTCCTAGGTATTTACAAAACTAACTTGAAAAATCATGTACACCCAAAACCCTGAATGCAGATGTTTACAGCAATTTTACTCATAATAGCCCCAAATTAGAAACAACCAGAATATTCCTCAATAGCGAGTGGATAAACAAACACTGGTACATCCATACATGGAATACAGCAATAAAGAGGAATGAGCCAGTAAGCCAAACAAATATGTGGATAAATATTAATGCCTAGTGCTAAGTGAAAGAAGCCAGTCTCCAAATATTACACACTGTTTGATCTTTATATGACATTCTAGAAAAGGCAAGACTATAGATATGGTAAACATCAGATCGTGGTTACCAGGCATTTGGCCTGAGGATGGGGCCTCTTAGGTGAGGATTACTAAAGGTAGTGAAACTGTTTTGCATGATATTGTGATTGAGGATACATGATCCTACACATTTGTCAAACGTAGACAAATTAAAAACAATAATTTAGGAGATCAGGAGATCCCAAGATGGAATGCAGAATGTGACAAAATAATCTAACTGTCATTACAAGTGTATGAAACAACCTCACTGAAGGAAGTAGGAGAAAGAGGCATTATCCTAAGTAACTTTGGAAATGAATGAAGTCTGTAGACTAAAGTCAAAATGAACTGCACAGGAGCCCTCTTTTCCAGCTGATAAAGTTATTTCCTCAGGAGATATGGGTTAACAATTCTGAAACCACTATACACATAAACTGCAGTTGAAGAATTAAGTAAATGGATGATGGACTGTGGGAGCCAGACTTCTCATTATTGGAATGGGAGGTTACAAATAAACAAGGAGAGAAGGCTAGAATGATTCACATGGCAATGGACTAGAATGGGAGACATCAGTATCAATTAATGTTTTGCTTAACATAAATATGGCTGTTTACGTATAGAAACATTTACATATATGCATATACACAGTGATTAATATTCACACAGATGGTTCCTCACTCTGTCAGCTGAGAGGACCTAGAAGCAAGGACAATTTTGTAGCAACGAGAATACTTTGTACGCAGATCTTTGTTTCTAATAACATTTTCTAATAAAAGGAACCAGGGCTCCTTGGAGAAATGGCTGATTCTAGGACTGGGGCCGTGAATTTACAAGATGAGCCTGGAGTATCTTGTAGTTCCAGAAAACAAGAAAGTGTTTTTTAAAAAAAGTACAATGATGGGGGTATGTCAAAGGACACAGAAACCAACTGAAAGAGCTCCCAGAGGAAAAGCTGAAACAATTTGATCAACAAAATAGTGTTAGATTGTAACTCGAAGTACAAAATAAAAATGCATGAATCCATACTGATGTAAGTAAATTATTGAATAAATAAATGGAGAAGAGGCAAATTTCCCATGCAGAAGAACTCCAAATAATATATGTAGACAACCCACTCTCAAGGAGTTGGAGCATATTTTTCCACTCGTTAACAGTGGATTGTACATAGTGATTTTCTTCCAAAGAGTACAGTATAGAAAGAAGGAAAAAAGAAGACAGAGGAGAAACCTGACAAACACTACCTTTACCAGAGGGTCAAGGTGAGAATTCATGATGGTCATATGTACCCTTGACAGGATGTGATGAGAATGGCATTTTACCTCTTTGGTCTTCCTCCAAAGAACATATAATCCCAATGGAAACATGAGAAAAACATCAGAAAATCCCAGTTGAGGGACAGTCTACAAAACACCTGACCAGCACTCTTCAAAACTGTCAGGTCATCAAAAACAAGGAAAAACCTGAGAAACTTCACAGCCAAGAGGAGCTTAGGGAGACATGATGATGACATATAATTCCTGGTTGAATCCTGGGCCAAAAGAGACACTTTAAGTAAAAACTAAGGAAATCTGAGTGAAGTAATGACTTCAGAAAATAATAATAGATCAAGATTTGTTCATTAATTATGACAACTGTACCATAGTAATGTAAGTTGTTAAAAATAGTGGAAACTGGATGTAGGATGTATGGAAATTCTCTGTATCATCTTCTCAATTTTTATGTAAATCTAAAACAATTCTAAAATTAAAAATTTATTTAAGATTTTTGGTTGATACTGACAAATTACTCCATTAAAATGTGTCAATATACACTTCCACCAACTACGGATGAGAGTTTCTATTTCTCTGTACTCTTGACAGGAGTGAATATTATCAACCTTTTTAATATTTTTAAATTTGAAAGGTGAAAAATGATATTTCATTGTTTAAATTTGCATTTTTAAATTACAAATGAGATTTAGCATCCTTCTCATTGATTGGCCTTTTATACTTCTTTTTTTTATAGCTGTATGTTGGTATCCTTGGCTCATTTTTCAAACTGGTTGTTGGTCTTTTTCCTGTGTAGGGTTTTTGGTATGGGAAGATAAATTAACCTTCCCTTTCATAGGGTTGCAAATTGTTTTTTCTTTTTTTTTTTTTTAAGAAGGTAGGCAAACCTTCTTTTTCTTTTTTCTTTTTTTAAAGATTGGCATCTGAGCTAACATCTGTTACCAATCTTTTTTCTTCTTCTTCTTGTCCCCAAAGCCCCCGAGTACATAATTGTATATTCTAGTTATAAGTGAATTATATATTCTAGTTATAAGTCCTTCTGGCTCTCTATGTGGGACGCCACCTCAGCATGGCTTGATGAGCAGTGCTAGGTCCATGCCCAGAATCTGAACTGGTGAAACCCTGGGCCGCCAAAGCCGAGTGCGCAAACTTAACCACTCGCCATAGGGCTGGTCCCTGCAAATTTTTTTGCAGACTATTTTCTTTTGACAATCTCTATTCATGATTTTTCGTTGTTTCTTTTTTCACTATACCGAAAATTTAAACACTTTCTGTAATCAAATCACTTTTTATCTAAAATTTGAGGGTTTCATCATGTTTCTATTTTTTTTTCAAATTAAGTCCCCAGTGGCTTGATTACTCTGAATGAGTTTCTTTAAGCTAGTCCCTAATTATTTCAGGTGTTCTTGAAAGGATGTCTCGTATGGGTTCACAGTCCACTGTCAACTCACATTCCTTCTGGGCTTTGCTCTCTTTCTACTCCTGTTATGCCACTTGTTTTCTGAAAGCCATGTGAAGACAGATGACTATGTTAACCCTGGAGACACTAACACTCATGCCAAGAGTGCCGTCCTTATATCATCTCAGGTTCTAGTCCTCCGGATGTCACAATAGGTTGGTTCTGTGCAATGGTGGAAATGTCTTCCTTTTTGAAGTACATTTTTCATTTGGTTATTCTACACCTCTGGCCATTCACCAGTTATTCTTAATATCCTTTGCTGGTTTCTTCCAACTTGCTGACAATAAAATGCTATATTTATTCACCAGGAGTCAATCCTTGACCTCTTCTCTAACAGCAATCATTTTTTGGGTGATCTCTGTTCATTTCAGGGCTATAGCTAATGCTTCCTGGTGTTCCATATTCCAAGCTATTATTCCACCTTGGACCTCTCTCCTCTCCAGACTCATATATCCAAACCCATTCAGCCCTTCCACTTATTTAACAGACATCTTATGGTTAACATGTCCAAAATCTAACTCCTGATCTTCGCTCCCATTCTTTAGCACCTCAGTAACTGGTAATTCCACTATTGCAGCTGCTCAGACCAAAAATGTTAGAGCCATTCCTTAGTCTTCATATCCAATATCTCATATCCCCATATCCCATACCCCATGTCCAATCTGTGTGGACATTCAGTTAGCTCTAACTTCAAAATATATCCGTAATCCAAACATTTTCCAATACTCTTACTGATATGACCCTGGCCCAAGGCACTGTTGCCTCTTCCGGAACACTGCTTTGGCCTCCTAACTGGTCCTCCCATTTCAGGCTTTGTTCTCTATCGTCTGTTCTTTATACAGCTCCCAAAGAGAAGTATAGAGAGGTTCCTATACAACAGATGTATAGAGATGTATAAAGATTTTCTGACATCTTCCTTTTGAAACATGTCAGAATATTTCACTTCTCTGCTTGAAACCCTCAAATGACTTCCCATATTACTCATTAAAATCCCAAATCCTTACAATTGGCCTCAGGCCCTAAATTATTCTGGCTCTCTGCTATGTCCCTGACCTCATCTCCAGTACTCCCCCGCTCTCTCCCTGAGCTCTACCCACATGAGGCTCTCTGCTATTCCTTGAATACACTAAGCGTGCATCCCCCTCAGGGCCTTGAAACTGGCTGTTTCCTCCACCAGAACACTCTTCCTCCAGATAATCATGTGGCTCACTCTCATTTCATATGTAGCTTCACTTTCTGCTCATATGATGTTTTTCCATTGAAGTCCTCTCCAAACATCCAAAAATGGCAACTCCTCCACACTTTCTGTCCTCCTTTCACCTGCTTTATTTTCCACCATTGCACTTGTTGCCAAACGACATACTGTAGTTGTTTATTTTTTTACTGTATAACTCTACTATAATATAAACTCTATGCATAATAGATATTTTATTATATTCTTGGCTGTATCCCTAGCAAGAAGAACAATGTCTCGTACTTACTGTATACTCAACAGATATTTGTTGAATAAGTGAATATATCCCATTCTGTGCCTGGAAACCAAACCAGTAGACCCTAAACTTTGGATGTGATTGTATCTCTTGCCCTTTTTTCCTTCTAAACTGTGGCCGTAACTGCATCCCCTGGGATCTCAGTGGCCAGCACATTGAAGACACAATACTTTCTTGATGAATAGAATTGAATCTAAGGGCCTTGGCAAACTGAAGAGGGACCCAGAAAGAGAGCAGAACAGTCTCTGGGAGCACATTCAGAGTATGACAAGGAAGACAATAAACAAAACACAAAGTAGAGATGGCTAATGAGTGGCATTGTGCTGGATCTAGTGGCAAGATGGATACAGATAAATGAACACGACTCAACCATTTTTCTACACCCTTTATCCTTCCCTGGGAGATCAGTTTCCTTCTATTTATTTCCAATTGCCAGCCACTCTTGGGAAAAGCAGCCAGTTCATGTGGTGGAGGGAGTCCTGGATTCAGAAGTCAGAAAGACTTGGGTTAGAATCCTGCTTCTGATACTGAGCCCTGAAAGAACTTGGGCTTGTCATTGGGAATGTCACTTCCCTCATCTGTAAAAGGCAGCTAACAATGACTACCTTTCTCGGTTTCCATGGGTATTGAATGAGAAAAGGTAGAAGAAAACCTTCATAGCCATACCCAATGCAGAGCAGGTACTCAAAACCTATCCTACTGGCAGGAATCAATAGACTTTATATATTTCTTGACATCGTTCTTGCTTTATTTATAGCATCAGCTGATGGAATTTGTTTTATCCGTTTGTCTCTTTTAGACTCCTCTCCCCAATCCTTCCTTCCTTGAGTGTTCCTTTGTCTGATTGGAATTCTTATACCAATCTGATCACACTCTTTATGCACAAGATGGTCAACTCTGAGTTTTAGAACAAACAGAAGCAAGAGAGAAGATGGTTGGATATTTTAATCTAGAGAAGTGGAGGGATCCAGTTCACACACACACACACACACAAATACTGAGGGCCCATGGTGATGGAAGGGAGTGAAAATGGAAAGGAAGTGATTTCCATATCCCTACCCCAGCATTGCCTGCTACAAAGTAGAGTTGCTTAACAGAGCCCTGGGATGTCCGCTAAATGCATCCCTCCCACCGTGGCATCAGCAAGTGTCACCATTAGGAAGCAGCAAGGGCAGGTGAGAGTTCAGAATAGCATGGGCCCCTGGGGCTTGCAGAGCTGCCTTGATGAGAACAGACTTGGGCACCCTCAGGAGTTCTGGCTTCTGATCTGCAGGAGGGAAAAAAAGCTCAAGAATTATGACTGAACTTGAATCCTGCAAGGAGAAACTGCCTCTAGGACCAGTGAAACTTATCCCAGGATTGACACACTTGAAAATATTAGAGAGAGTGAAAGCCACTCTCAGGCTGTGTCTCTCTGGGCTGCTACTGCAGTTTTCGGGGGCTCCCCTCTGAGTTCCAATCCACTGCAGAATAATTCTCACCTCAATTAAGACAAAGTTTTCTTCCCAGCATGGTGCCCTCAGGAAGGACACCCTTTAGGGCCATAAAACTCTGTGTTTGAATTCCATCTCTGCCAGTTACTAGTGGTTGGCTTTAGCAAAGTCAATTAACATCACTGAGACTCGGTTTTCTCTCTATAAGTTGGGGACAATAATACCTGTCTCATTTAAATATTAAATGAGAAAGTGTATGTATAACATGAATCTGCAGTTGTCAATCACTTTTTATTTACATAGAATATGTCCAAGTAGCAAAGCCCCCTTCTCTTTCCCAGTTCCCTTGAGAATTTCTGACGTATGGCATAGAGACATTAACCAAAGGGAATTTAATTTACATCACTGATGCTCCCCCTTCCCCACCTGTGTTATTTCCCCCATTTCTACACCTCACCAAGATCTTTCCTATCACCCTTCCTCTTCAGAAAGACAGTACGGTCACCCATGGACCACTCTACTTAGCTTGTTCTCCAAAAACTGGCCTCTTTGATAGTCTTGTATTTCTCACCTCTACTTTCCAACCAGGGAGATCCAAATAGCCTATTGCCGTAAATAAAGGAAACAGAGTATGCAAGTAATGCATAATTCCCTGCTTTAATCCTTTTCTCCCACAATCCGTTCTTACCATATGGCCATAAGGGTGCACCTTTCACAATCCGTAAGGATCTCACTCCTCTGCTAAAGTCCCCCAATCACCTCTCATCTCCTGAAGAGCTACAGGCCTTTCCAGTCACCTGCAAGTCCTCCTTGTTCTTCCCTCTTTTTTCCAGGTTGCAGCTTTCTTCTCTGGGCCGATTAGCAGCTAAGAGTGGTGTGGAATTTCCTCATTCACTGTGCTGCTGGGCCAGCAGCGTAATCTTCCCAAGTAACCAGTCTTATTACTTCACTTTTGTCTTAAAGTCATTTACCCAATAGTCTTTGTATATTGGGGAACACTGCAGAAAGTGATTTAATTTATGAGCTCTGTAGTCAGGCTCCACCACCTGGGATCTGTGTGATCTTAGGAAACTAAATCTATCTTTACCTATTTTATTTATAAAATGTAGATAATAACAGCCTACACAAAATCTTCAGTATGGTGCCTACCACCTCGTAACCAATAAATAAATGGCAATGAGTTTTGCTGAATTATATGAGACAATGCAGATTCCATACTGTAGCAGGTAAGACCTTTTTTTTTTAATTGAGGTCACATTGGTTTATAACATTATATAAATTTCAGGTGTACAGCACTATATTTCGACTTCTGTATGGACTGCGTTGTGTTCACCACCAAAAGTCTAGTTTCCATCCATCACCATACACATGTGCCCCTTTACCCTTTTCACCCTCCCCCTACCTCTTTCCCCTCTGGTAACCACCAATCTGTTTTCCAGTCTGTTTGTTTATCTTCCACATATAAGTGAAATCACATGGCATTTGTCTTTCTCCATCTGACTTATTTTACTCAGCATAATAGTCTCAAGTTTCGTCTCCCTTTTACTATCATCTAAACTTAGCTCGCTTTTAGATTCATCTTGTATCTCTCTCCTAATGGATCATGTTCTCCAGCTATATTTTTTTCATCACTCCCTAAGGACAGTGTATGTTTTCATGACTCCCTTGCATTAGCATTAACTGGCCTTGGTCTCCATTTCCACCTGGCAAGTTTCCACTTGACTTTCAAGATTCTGTTCAAGGATGGTAGACTGAATTCACCTGCTTTGTATATCTTCTGTATAAACATCCCTTTGAATGATGAAAAAGATATTGTAAGAAAACAATAAATATTTAATATTACTGGAAAATGTAAAAGGATGTCATCAGAAGAACATAATTTTGATGTATATTTAAAATATAGAAAGAAGTCAGAATATATTTCTGGCTATCTGAGAAACTTTTTAAAAAACTACTGAATAAAAAAAATACTTGAAAATGATGGACAAAGTGTAACAAAGATTCTTTTAAATGCATAGCTGAGCTTCTGAGAAAAAAAGATCAATCTCTAAGGACCTAAAACAGAAGGAGACATGAAAATTCAAGTTTTCAGCTGCCACCCATGCAGTGACTATCCTGGGAGCATTTGCTGTGCTTATTAACCAAGAGGTTTGAGTTTTGCAGCTGGCACAGAACAAAATAGAGCCTTTGGCTTTTTAAAAGCCAAAGTTGGAACTGAAATCCTGCATAAACCTGAGACCTTCAAGGGGTTCATTGAAGATAAAATAGTGTATTAGGAAAAAACCCACATCTAGTAAAGGAGATTGCAAGGGACAATGTCTCCCACATGGGCTTTGGGAGGGAAAAAGTCTTCCCCATATATTTATAAACCCATTATGAGGAATTGGGGTCTGAGAAACCTCAAGCACATCAGGGTCCCTCTCAATAGTGAATGAAAATCCTTTCTGGAAAGAAACACCTTCCATTCAGGCTTCAGAGTGTTTTCAAAGCTTAAGCTTCACTGAACAAGATATCTAAGTTCAAAAATGGAAGGCATAGAGGCCAGCACAGCGGCACAGCAGTTATGTTCATGTGCTTGGCTTTGGGGGCCTGGGGTTCTCCAATTTGGATCCTGGGCATGGACCAAGCACCGCTTATCCAGCCGTGCTGTGGCAGGTGTCCCACATATAAAATGGAGGAAGATGGGCAAAGATGCTAGCTCAGGGCCAATCTTCCTCAAAAAAAAAAAAAAAAGGAAGGCATAAAAACATTTAGCAGAAAGAATGAACATCAGAATTAGACACTCAATCACCTCAGCTAATAGAATTATTGGACTCAGACTATAAATAGGTAAAAAATTTAAAATATAAGAATAAACAATATACAGTAAAAAAATACAAAGCAGGGCTGACAAAGAAACAGATCTTCTAAAAAATAAGATATAACTATTGAAATTAGCAATTTAATAAATGGTCTTAAAAAGAGAATAGATAAATATTTGAAGTAGAATAATATTAGGAAATTATTCAAATGCAGCACAAAGACCACAAGAGAGAACATATCAGGCACGGAGAAAAGAATGAGAAGTTTACAGTACACATCTAATCAGATTTCCAGGGAAGAAATTGAGAGAATAGGGGATTTGGCAATTGTTAGCAATTACTGAAGATATTATGGGTAAGAATTTTCCACAAGTGATGAAAGAAGCATATTTTCAGTTTTAAGAAGCACAATCAGGATAATAAAAAAAAATCTACATCAGAACACATTGTTGTGATACTGAAGAAGACAAAAATAGAGGGATTTGCTAAAGCAGGCAAGGAGGAAAGACAGAGAGAAAAATAACTTTTAATCCAAAATTAATAACTTGTTATTTTTCAGGAAAACAAAAGGGAGTTTATTACCAAAAGTCTTTTACTAAATGAGTGTCTAAATACATATGTCAGGAAGAAGAAACTTGGATCCAGAGGAAGAGATAGCTAAGTAACAGATAAACATTTATAGATGTTTAAGTCTTAACATGGGGCTGGCCCGGTGGTGCAGTGGTTAAGTTCACACGTTCTGCTTCGGTGGCCCAGGGTTTGCTGGTTTGGATCCTGGGTGTGGACATGGCACCGCTTGGCACAACATGCTGTGGTAGGCGTCCCACATATAAAGTACAGGAAAATGGGCACGGATGTTAGCTCAGGGCCAGGCTTCCTCAGCAAAAAGAGGAGGACTGGCAGTAGTTAGCTCAGGGCTGATCTTCCTCAAAAAAAGAAAATAAATAAATAAATAAAAAATAAATAAAAGTCCTGAGTTTATGGAACAATGATAATTACAATGACTAACTTGGAAGCATGTTAAAAATAAGTTGGAACTAAAAATATACTGGGTAATAATAAAAATAATTTGAGTATATGATAGCAAAAATTTTCTAAGTTTCTTGCATAGTTCTGAGGACATTATACACCTAAATAAATTTTAAAGATTAGCACAAAAAGAATAGAAATTTAGTGTGTAACTTAAAAAAAAATGGAAACAGAAATAAAGCTATTTGATCAATCAAAAACAAGTCAGGGGGGTTGGTATCAAGGTGGAGGTGTAGGCAGACTCTGAACTCACCTCCTTGCCTAGACACAAGAAATTTACAGCTATTCTTAGAATAATTATCCCTGAGAGAGAACTGAAAACTGGATAAAAAGAGCCACCACAATAAGCGACAGTCTTGACTGAGATAGAAGAGGGAGAAATTCCTTTCTGGAGATAAAAAAATTCACTTTTGAGCTGCAATGTTTCATGGCTGGCTGGGAGTCAGCCTAAGGTACGAATCCTTCCCTGGAGCAGTGGGGGACCTGAGTGGGGGAGCATTACCACTATAAGCATCTTTTGGACTCAGCACAACTGAGATGAGTATCTTAATATCCAGCTTTGCTGGCTGTTAGCTACTACAGGGAATAATCCCAGAAAAGCTGTCCAACATAAGGGGAAAAAAGCCAGATCTTAAAGGACCTATGCAGAAATTCACCCATTTTGGAAAGCACCCTAAAATCACCAGAAAGAAAGCACAGTCCTTCGGTGAAGCAACTCACTTGATAGGCTTTGGGTGCATCTTGGAGAGGTGAGACCTTTCCAGGTACTGATACATTGGCAGCAGCCATTATTGTGACCTAGTTCAGGTGTACTGACATAGACGTTAGCAGATGCCTTTGGAGTTCTCCCCCTGGCCTGTTAGCTCAGGGTCAGCCCCACCCAATAGAGCACCAATTTAATCCATCTCAGCCAGGGAAGGCAGCTCACCTTCAGGACTGGACCCACCCAACAGCAAGCCCTCAGGCAACTTGTGGACCTGCGTAGGCTGGTGTCTGGAACCTCTGAAGGCGGGTGAGTGGGTCTGCCTCTGAGGGGCAGGGTGTGTGCAAGGGGCGGGTGGAGTGTGTGGATCATTGATGGAGTGTGTGGGACCTCTGCAGTTGGGTGACTGGGTCCACTTCAGGGGGGTGGGACATGTGCATAGGGCAGGACTGTGTTGACAGTGTGTGGCCCTGTGGGTGGTGGGGCTTTTCAGCTGCAGAAGACATGTGCTTCTCAAACAGCCACATAGGGGATCAGTCCCACCTTCCAAAGCCTGAAACACTTGGGTGTTCCTATGCCTGGGGCCAGCCCCACTCAGCTGCAACCCTGAGAGAGCTGACAAGAGCCTTGCAGGCCAGAGGCCTACAGCAATTATAAGCTGCTGATCCTAGCAATCAGCTACACTGGGTGCCTATTCATTTAACAGAGAAACTGCAACAGGAATGTGCTATTAGACTTTGTAGCCAACTGTGCTGGGGCTCCCTATGCCTGATAAAGTGACTGAAGGGTCCACAGCAGTAACATGCAGCTGAGCATTACAACCAGCCGGCCAGGGTGACAGCCTCAACTCGCTGGGCACCTGCAGCAAGAGCAACCCCGTCACAACAGAAGGACACACATAACCCACACAAGAGACACTCCTGCAACATTTGTAATTGGTGGTGAGAGGGAAGCACACTGCTTGGCCTCATAAGGCATCTCCTACATAAGGCCATCTCTCCAAGATCAGGAGACACAGCTGACCTACCATAGATATAAGCACAGAAAAAGAGATAAAATGCAGAGGCAAAGGAATATGTTCCAAGTAAGGGAAAAGGACAAAACTCCAGAAAAAGAACTAAATGAAACAGAGATAAAAAGTCTACCTGATGAAGAGTACAAACTAAAAGTCATAAAGGTGCTCACTGATCTTGGGAGAAGAATGGATGAACTCAGTGAGAACTTCAACAAAGAATTGGAAAATATAAAAAAGAACCAATCAGAAATGAAGAATACTATACTGGAAATGAAAAATTCACTAGAGGGACTCAACAGCAGAGTAGATGGTACAGAAGAACAGATCAGTGAGCTGGACAAAAGACTAGAGGAAATCACCTGAGCTGAACAGATGAAAGAAAAAGAATTAAAAAGAAAAGAACCGTCTAAAAGACCTCTGGGGCAACATTAAGTGCCCTAACATTCATATTATAGGTGTCTCAGAAGAAGAGAGAGACAAAGGGGCAGAGAATCTATTTGAAGAAATAATAGCTGAAAATTTTCCTAACCTAAGGAAGGAAACAGACATTCAAGTACAAGAAGCACAGAGAACACCAAACAAGATAAACCCAAAGAGGCCCACACCAAGACACATTATAATTAATATGTCCAAAATTAAAGATAAAGAGAGAATCCTAAAAGCTGCAAGAGAAAGGCAACAACATACGAAGGAAACCCCATAAGGCTATCAGCGGACTTCTCAGCTGAAACCCTACAGGCTAGAAGAGAGAGGCATGATACATTTAAAGTGCTGAAAGGAAAAAACCTACAGCCAAGATACTTTCCCAGGCAAGGTTATCATTCAGAATAGAAGGAGAGATAAACGGTTTCCCAGACAAGCAAAAATTAAAGGAGTCAATCACCAAGAAATCAGGTCTACAAGAAATGCTAAAGAGACTTATTTAAGTGGGAAAGAGAAGACCACAAATAGGAATAAGAAAATTATCCAAGAAAAAAGGCAGTAAAATCACTGGTAAAGGCAAAAATACAGTAAAGGTAGCAGATCAACCGCCTATGAAGATAATATGAAGGTTAAAAGACGAAAGTACTAAAATTACCTATTTCAATGATAAGAGGTTAGTGGATACACACACACAAGATAAGAGGTTAGATATGATATCAAAAACGTAAAATGTGGGAGGAGGAGAGTAAAAGAGAAGCACTTTTAGAAAGAGGTCAAACTAAAGAGACTATCAACTCAATATAGATTGCTACATACATAGATTATTGTATATGAACTCATGATAATCACAAACCAGAAACCTATAATAAATACACAAAAAAAGTAAGAGAAAGGAACCCAAACATAATACTAAAGAAAGCCATCAAACCACAAGGGAAGAGAGCAAGAGAGGAAGAAAGGAACAGAGAAGAACTACTAAAACACCCAGAAAAAAAGTAACAAAATGGCAATAAATACGTATTTATCAATAACTACTTTAAATGTCAGTGGACTAAATGCTCCAATCAAAAGTCATAAGGTGACTGACTGGATAAAAAAACAAGACCCATATATATGCTGCATACAAGACACACACTTATTTAATTATGCATAGGGGGGAAAATGGATCCCTAACTCATACACAAATAAAAATACATACCAGTTGAACTCGAGACCTAAATATAAAAAGCAATCTTTTATCTTAAAAAAAACTGAGGAGGCTATCTATATGAACTCATGGTAGCAAAGTTTTATCTTAATAAAACACAAAAGCACAGAGCATAAAGAAATTAATTACAATTTATTAAAATCAACAACTTTTATAAATCTAAGCTAATGTAAATAAAGTACAAAGACAGACCACAAATTGTCAGAAGATATCTGCAATTCAATGTGATCAATAAGAATTACTAAGTAGAATATATAAGAAACTCCTTATCAATAAAAAGGTAAACTAACCAAGAAAATGTTAATGCACAAAAGAGATAAAATATTCAACAAAAATATGAAAAGATACCCTAGCTCACCAATATTCAGAAAAATGAAAATTAAAGCTACAACAAGATACCGTCTTATACCTGTCAGTTAAGCAAAATTTGGAAAGTGTGACAATACTAAGTATTGTGAGGATGTGGATAAATGGGAACTCTTATATGCTGTGGTGGGAATGGAAATTGTTCCAAACGCCTTGGTGAACAATGTGATCATATCGATTATAGCTGAAGATGAACATACTTGATGACCCAGCAATTCCACTCATGGTTATAAATCATAGAAAAATATCAAAGGGAAAGAAAAATAAAGCAGATTGGATGGCTCTAAAGGAGAAAGAAGGACAGAAAAACTCAACTTTGGAGAGAAACAACTACTGATGCTAAAGCTAGTTTTCCCATAGGATCTCCAGAGAAATGGCAAGCTAAGAGTCAACAAATATAAATATCTGGAGGGAATACGGGGAAATAATCAGAGAAATTAATTAAAGGACTAAATTTGGAGCATCTGCTCCCACTGAACTTCTCTCCTACCTCCATACTGAACATCTGGTGGCAATGGCTTTTGCCCATATAATATATAAACAAAGCGAATGACTTTTCTTGGAAAGGCTTTTAAGCATGAGTGTTGGCACTGGAAAAATAAACACAGCAGAGTCTGAGATAAATCTGTAAGAACAAACACATGTACATATAGGAAGTTTTATTTTTGAAAGAGTTGGTGTCTGTTAAGGGCTCCAACAAAGTAGACACAAGTCTAAGTTTAACCTGGGAGACTTACTTTCCACATCAAGAGAGACAAGATGCAACACCCAGATGACAGTTCCTGAGATAGAAGTTGCTAAATTAATGTTTATTGACTGAAAGAAGGGAAAGAATACACCAACTCTATAATTTTACCAAGCATGAACCTCAAAACACTTGGAGAAGGCATTCCTCTCCCACAAGATAAAGCAACATCTGGCAGGCATCTGCAAGTCCCCCTCTGTTGAGAACCTTCTGGGTAATCAAAATGCATGTAATAAAAGGTTTGGGCTTTTTTCTTCTGTAGGGCGTTCACTGAGCCCCATGGAGAGCTAAGGGGAGGGGCTCAGGACGGCAGCCAAGCAGAACCTGCTTATAGATCAGCTGTCAGATTGCAAAAGAAATCTTTCTCATGCTGGACAGATTGCTTGCTGAGGATCATTAACCATTTAGGACACATGACATTTTTTTTCCTTTAAATTGCTTTCCAACTTAGTAATATGAAAATGAAACCCCATTATGACAAAATCATCTTTCATTCGTTATCTGAATATCATCCTTCAAGTGTGATTAGGGAGAATTAGAGATTGTCTCCAACTCCTTGAATTAGACCAGGATGAATCAAATGGAAACTGTTTGAAAGAGGATGAGGATGAGGTTTAGAAGAGGTGGCCTCTATTTACTTATATATATTGAGCTCCCACCATGTACAAGAGACTTTACATACTTTATGATATTTATTCTTAATAAGATGAGATAATTACTGTTATAATGAGAAAACTGAGTCTCAAAGAGCATAAGTAAGTGGTACAAACTCACAGGCAGTGTCAGAGCTGGGATCTGACATTAATTAATTTATTCATTGATGTAATCAATAAATAATTATTGACTGCCTAATGTAAATTCTATTCCAGGGATACAACTGTGATAAAAAAAAAAGTGTCATAGACCATAGTATCACACATCTCCAGCCCAATAAAAAAAGAGGAACTATAAAGCATTAATTGTAGTAAACTGAGGCACCAGGTACTGTGGTAACAGAGATCCAAGGAAGTTAGTCTGTGGAGTAAGGGTTGCCTTCTGAGAAGAAGCGAAATTTAAGCCAAGATCTATAGCACAAGTTGAGGTTAGACAGATAAAAGCTGGGGAAGTTTTTCAGGTAGCTAACAGTTAGTTCAAAGTCTTGGGGTTGAGGAAGACCATGGCTTATTGAAGAAACTGAAGTTTTCACAGTGGGCAGGTGGAGAGTGATGGAGCAAACCGTGCGGTAGTTGGGAAAGCGCTCCTGACAAGGGAAGAGCAAGACCCCCTGAGTGATGCGTTCAGGAAGAGCAAGGAGGTCAGTGTGGCTGGAGTAGAGCACTGTGGGGAGAGAGTGCAAGGAGAAAGAAGGAGAGATGGGTCATGAGCCACAGCGTGCTTGGCCTTATGAGTCACTGTCGGGACTTGGAATCTTATTCTGAGGGCCCTGTGGGAAGTCAGAGGAGAGTTTTCTCAGAGAAGTGCCATGAACCAATGAAACTATTATAAGGATTGCTCTGCTTGCTGTGTAGAGTTTAGACTCTAAGAAGGCAAGAATTATAGCACAGAAAGTGATCAGGAGAAAGCTCTGGCCAAAGTCCAGAGGCAGTGGAGGTGGTGAGAAGTGGTCAGATGATGAACATCTTATGAAGGTAGATCAGGCAGGACTTGAAGATGCATTGGGATGCAGTGTGAGAAAAAGAAAGGAGTGAATGGGACTCCAACGTTTATGACTTATGTGACTGCAAAGATGAAGGTAACATTTTCAAAGATGGGGAAAACTACAGAAAGTACAGGACTAGGGTTGGAATCAAGACCAAGCCACTGGACATACTAAGTTTGAGATGACTGTTGGATTTCTGAGTGGAGATGTCAAGGAAGCATTGCACACATGAGTCTGCAACTTGAAAAAGAGCTCTGAGATGGAACTAGAAAATCAAGAGTACTATACAATGTATTTAAAACTTTGAGACATAATGGAACCATGTAGAGAGCACCTAGAACTGAGTCCTGGAGTTGGGGAGGTGCCCCAACATGTAGAGTTCCAGGAAGTGGTGAAGATTCCACAAAGGAAACTAAGAAGATGCATCTAGGAAGGCAGCAGGAAAATAATTTGATTCTGCCATCCTAGGACCCAAGTAAAGAGAATATTTTAATGAGTGTGTCATCACATGTGTCAAATGCTGCTAATAAACAAGTTAGATGAAGACTGAGCATTGGCAACGGGATTTGGCAACATGAAAGTCATTAGTGACTTTGACTTGAGCAGCTTCTGTGCGGAGGTGGGGATGGCAGCCTGACTGGACCAGGTTTAAGGAACGCAGTATGCTGGTTGATGGGCTTTTTAATCTCAACCTATTATGGCAAAAGCCCTAAGGCAGCAAGAACAGCTCTTGTGGCCCATTGACTGGGCGGGACGTGGAGTGGTAGGTTGTCCCTGGTTACAGAATAAAACAGAGTGGCAGATGGGATTCCCTTTGGAGAAGGTGAACATGTGATAACATTCTCCATGGGCTGATTTTGGTCCAAAGAGGGACTTCATAGCTCCATGTTCTGAGTTGGCCAACATGTGGTGAGAAAAGAGAGGCACCCTATAGAGGATATCTGTCATTTGCATACAGCGTGATCTCGATCACATCATCAGTCCTCTTCACACCTTTAAGACAAACGATAACCCTCTATCAAAGGCCTGTTCTGAGAACTGAATATTATTTAGTACTCACTCAACAAACAATCTCTAGAATTCTTTAGAACTGCTTTAGGCGTTGGAACATGGACAGAATTGTGCTTTAAGATCTACTTTTTTTCCTTCAGTTACCTTCCACCTTTTAGTAAATGGCCTTCAGTTAAGAGTCAATTGAGGACTCACAAGTGGTAGTTTCAAAATTTGTAGTCTGGGATTCGATGTTGCTCAAGTAGTATCCAGTAAGAGATATATGGTCCAACGATGGGTCTCTTTTGTGTTCCCAGCAGTATCTGTAAAGCCTAATGTGATGGGGAAAGGAAGGTGCTGGCTTATTTGCATAACGATGTGTAGCTTCTTTGTGGGAAAGAGCACTTGAAAATTATGATGTGATTCCTACTTATGAACCAAACCGTCTCTAGGAATCACTGTTAGTCCTGGGCCAACACTATTTCTCCAAATCTCTGCAGGACGTGCAGTGCAAGCTCCACCCCCTGCAGCCCTATGCCCATTCCAGACCCTGGTGCAGAACTGATTATGTTGTTACAACTCTCATGAAGAAATTGGCCTCTTGGATGGTTTTCCCTTGGGCTCTGGGAAAACCTCTATTTTTGTACAGTCTTGAGATTTTTTTCTTCTTCTGCATTCTGAGAAAGAAAAGGAAAAAATTTTGCCTGGTATTGAGCAATTTTCAGATGGCCAGTTGGAAGCAGAACTTTGCTATTTGATGTTTTCTTTTTTTTTTTAAATTGACAGAGGGGCTGATGAATAATTCGTTGTAAAGTTCGGCTTTAACCTGTACAGCTGGAAAAAGTAAAGCTGTTTTATTAGTCTTGTGATCAGTCTAACAACCTTGAATGGGACATTTCTTCCTTCTGCTCAGGCTGACAATCATGCCTGCCTACTGGCCGCCCTGCCCCCATATTGACTCTTTCACTAAAAAAAAAACTGAACAGCTTTGTTTTTGTTGGTTTCTCTGATGTAAGTCAAAAGCAAAGTTTGACACATGCTTCTTGTCAGCTATTCCAAGAATCGTGCTTTAAAAACAGTTTACCTCCAGCCCCTCTGCAAAGTGTGACGCACTCACACAGCTTTGGGGAAATAAAGAGACAGGGCAGTGAAGGTACTGTGGAGTATCCTGCCATGAAGGGAGTGAGTGGTCTGAGGTGAAACTGGAGATAGTGAGAGGAAGAACCCACAACTGAAGAGAAGCTGCACAGGTCAGGATGACGATGGCAGCTAATATGTGCCTGGCGCTGTTCTGAGAATTCAAGCACAGGATGCTGGTTCCCTGCTTCCTGCTCTCCACCTCCATACCACCTCTCACTCTCAACATGTGAAAGAGGGAAGGCCATCCTTCAATCACTTTCATGAATTGCCAGTCTGATAATGTTACTCCCTCAAAATCCATCAATAACACTCATTGTCTTTGAGAAGGAACCCAAAGCCCTTAAAAATGGCATTAAAAAGTACAGTATGAGTTGACCTCAGTCCACTTCTGGGGGGGTCTCATTTCCTTACTCGCCTATTGCCACTCCCTCCAAAACTGTAATTTTTGAAGCTCAGCTTTCTCTTCCATTTCACTTCATTAACTGAGTCTCACTCCTTCCTCAATGCTTTGCTTTGTAGGTGCTGAATAAATTATTGAATCTTAAAATACATGACTAGGACCAGAAAAGGAGAGAGACCAAATCTGCCCTTGGAGCAGGGGCACCTTACCCCCTCTCATTGGAATCCGAGAGTCCTGCAGTGCGTTCGTAATTTGATTTGGCTTCCAGAGTCCCAGCCTGCTCAACTGCCATTTAATTTACTGATGTTCATTGGTATCTCCTGGCTCCTCAAAGTTGCTGTCCTTCTTCCTCCCTCATTCCCATGGGACCCCAATCAGTTGGGCATGAAATACCAGCAGACAAAGGAGGATTTTCCTGACAGGCAAGTGAATGGGTACCTCTTCAGCTCATGGCTGCTTTGTTCTCTTTCCTGCTGCTCCTTGGCTGGAATGCAGAGCAGTGGTGAGACACCTGGGACCACACAGCCAGGGATAACACACCAAGGAAGCCAGAGGAACAGGCCAGAGTCATGGAGAACACCCTTTACCTAACATGTGCTCTGGAAACTGTGCCATGGGAACTGAATTTGAAAAAGGTAAACCCCATTTTCCCTTCAGCTCTCTGAAATGTCAGGAGAGGGCTATCTCCATTCATTATTAAACTTCTGTTTAGTTTTAAATTTCAAAAGGTTCCTACATGAAATTGCTTCCATTTACACGTGTGCTTTGGGACGAGCTCCTTACTACATCCCCGGTGGCTCAGCTTCCTCATCTGTAAAATGGGGACAAAAAAGTGTCTTCCTCATAGTGAGAAATAAATGGGTTAAGATGTGTAAAGTGCTTAGAAAAGTGCCTGGTGCATAGTGAGTGCTATTATTATTATTCTGTGTAAGGATAGCTTTAGGTTTAGATTGCGTCCACATAGCCTATTGGACAAATTCTTGCAAATTTTCAAGAGAGCTGCTGATAATTATTAGGATGTAGGCTTGGCTGTGCATAACAGACTTGAAGTAAGGATAGCTCAAGCAAGAAGGAGGTTTATTCTTTCTCACATAAAGGTTGGAGCTGGAATAACTTCTTCACAAAGCCAGCAGGAGGCCAGGCTCCTTTTCTCTTGTTACTCTGGCTTCCCTGGGCCTAGCCTGTGTCTGCACGGCCCGAGGTGGCTCACCACCTTCCCCAGTTCAGCCAGGAAGCAGCAGGAAAGAGGAAGTGTAGCATGGAGGCTGTGGTCATCAACTCTGCTTGTCCCCCATTGGCCAGCACATATTTCCGAGGCCGTATCTGGGGTGCTAATTCTCTGTGGCCATGTGCCTGACCTCAAATTCTGTTATTCTGGAAGAAAGGCAGAATGTATATTTGGGGACAAACTCTCTGCCACACCCTTGGAGGTCACAGTAGAAAGTCTGTTTCCCAATTTCAGACATCAAGGAACAACCAGAGGCTAAGGCAGCTGTTAAGATCACAGACTCTGGAGCCAGACTGCCTCAGTTTAAATCCCAACCTTGCTGTTCACTACCTGTGTGACTGTGGGCAAGTTACTTGAGCTCTCTGTGCCTCAGTTTCCTCATTTGTAAAATGCAGAAATTAATGGTGTCTAATTCATAAGAATTCATTATACCCACAAATTTATATCTATATCTAGCTTAGACTATGGTCAACTTATAAAAACTATAAAAAAGTTTGCTATTATTGTATTGGTGATCTCTTTATTATTATAAACTCAATTTTTTTAATTAAATAAAACATGGATCTAATTTCCTACAAGGCAATAGTATCTATGTGCTGATAATATATGAGGTTTAGTGTACTGATTGTATGTAAGTTTTTTTCTAATATATTCTAAATTATAATAAAATAAATACATAAGTTCTAAAATTTTGTTTTAGGGGTTTATACATGTGACACCTACAATCATCTTGTACATCACCGGTGCCATGACCCCTCTTCAGGAAATAACACCTGACCCAGAATGAGAAGACTCAGATTTAGTTATTTGCTGTTTGACCCTGGCCTGTTGTTTCTTTCTTCTGACACTCGGTTCCCCCCTCTATTAAGCAAAGAGAGAGAGTAAAATCCATCTCAGGCTGTGGTTGGGAAGATTAGATGAGAGGGCGCATGGGAAAACACCAAGACGTAACAACTGGCACGGGATAGGCGTACAGAAAAGTCCAGCTGAATCGGAAGCTCCCCAAAGACAGATTGTGTCTTCATTACCCTCCGAGAGGGGTCAACTGTGGGCAGCTTCTTCATTTGAAGGCTTTTGGAGGGAAGTAGCAGTTTTAGAAGTCAATTGCCCATGACCGTCTTCTTTGCTGGATGGAGAAGTATTTTCCTTGAAGAGTAAAGTACTGAATCTTCCACATAATTGTCTGCTTCTTACAGTTCCTGTGGAAAGGAGGGCAGACAGAGGTCAGGAGCAAGGTGACCTCCCAAACTGAGAATGTCCTTGAGAAAACAGCTCCCTTCTGCCTGTCTCCCCTACCTCCATTTCTTTTTTCCTTCCCACCTGTCCTTCTGAGATGGATTACATCTCCCCTGATAGGTTCTGGAGATAGAATTTTCTTAGAACTGGGGAAGAATCTCTTTTAGAGATATGCAGCTGCTTATCTCCACACTGTCACTGCTGCCTCTCCCTCCACCACACGGCACCCTTCTTATTGCTCCTCGGCTCTTTCAGGTCTCCAACTTATCACATTTCTCTTAATTTCTTTCTTCTTCTTTTTTCTGCCCTGTCCGCATCTCTCAGGTTTACTTTGCAAAAGAAAAAGGAACTCAGTTTCCTGTCTTTAAGACCTGATGTGGCATTTGCGTCTCTTTCTTCTTTATTTTCAAGGAAGCTTAGCTCCTTTCTTCCTATCTTCCATCCCTGATGGCAACTTTGGATGCCAGGGATGGAAAGTTCTGGATTCTAACCACTGCGCTAGTTGCGTGTCCTTGGACAAGTCAGGCTATCATACCTCTCAGAGGCCCAATTTCTTCTTCTGTAAATTCTCTCTTCTGGGGAAAATTAAATCAGGAGATGTACTTAAGGGACCTGGCACAATTCCTGGAGTGGAGCAGCCATTCAATTGATCTTTTTTCTCTTCTTTGCTTTCCTTTACTCCATCTCTAATTCTTCCAGTATTACAAATCTTCAGCTTATCCAGAAATTGTTGAAGTCCCAACCACTTGCAACTGGGACCAGGAAAAGAGGTGAATCTATTTCTTGTTGATATTGAGGAATGTGACTCTAAGTTATTGAGTATTTACCATGTTTCAGGTCATTTTTATACCATTTTCATATATATGAACTCACTTAAAATCTTCCCAGGAATCCTGAGAAGCAGGTATCCTTGTTACTGGCTAAAGGTTAAAGACCTTATCCAAAGTCATTCTGATAAAAAGGGCAGAACTTGAATCTGATCCAGTATCTTTTGTAACTATGGTGAATACACCTTCCACGGTCTCATGCTCTCTCTCTCATTCTGGGGTGAGGTGATGTCCCAGTCAGGAACACAGAACATATTCCAGGGATTTAAGCAGAGGAAATTTAATACAAGGAACTGGTTACATGTATGATAGAAGAACTGAAAGACCATACAAGTTTCTGAAAGTAAAAATCTGCAGACAACTCAGAGGTTCCAGGAGTAAAAAGTAAAAAGCTGTTACCCCTCTGAGGGCTCTAGGGTCATGTGGAAACAATGGTGCTACTAGAGCCCAGAAGTGGAGACCCTCTGGTGGGCTACTCCAGTGGGAACCACAGTGGGGACGGCCTTGCAAGAGTTAATCCAAGAAGAGATGGCACCAGAGCTAGAGATGCTTCCAGAAACCCATAGAAAGAGGGAGAGAAATACCTTGGCTTCTCTCCTCTCTCCAGTCTTCTACTAGTGCCTCTTACTGGCTGAAACCACTTGGAGCCAAAGGGCAAAGGATCCTGGAGAGTGTAGTTCTCTGCTGCGATGAGCACAAGAGATGACCTTGGAGTGGACTTTTGAGAACAAATAAGACAAAGGTCCTCTAAAGTAGTGGTGGTGGAATAGGAAGAGAGCTTAAAAGAGGGCCCCACCAACATGATACACATACACGTAAAGTGAGGTACAAAGGAAAGGTGTTCGACAAAGGAGAACTCACTTCTGTTTGAGGTGACTCTCAGCCTGTTGGGTTTGCCATTCTAAGATCAAGCAGTGTTTTTCCAGGGAGATGGAGAGGAAGCACACCTAAGGGGAAGGAAAGAGCCCAAGAGAAGGTTCTGTAATAGGAAAACACCTGCACCTGCAGGTACATTGGGCACAAGTACTGAAAAAAGGTTTGTTATGGGAATTGGGGACCCACTCAGGATTTTGAGGAAGGGAGAGCTGGATCAGAGCTGGGAAGAAGGCCACTTTCAGGACTGCAGTAAGTGATGGTGCGGGCTGAATCCCCCTATGTTCATTGTAGCTTGGAATGGAAAAAGCTTGGAAAACCTTAAGCAGACCATCCCAGGCCCTAGTACCTCCCAAGGGAAGAGGGACTGTGGGGACTTTGCACTTCTTCTCTGGGAACTGGATAAGTCTGCAACCAGGAGCTCTCCTGCACAGCCGTGGTGGGTTTCAAGTCCATCCAGCAGGGTCAAAGCTAGAAAGGCAGAATCAATTCTGCATTAGAAATGAAATCTATATTTGTCTTGGGCTAACAGCACAAGGGGTGGAGAGACATCCACTGCGCTCCTTCCTATTTCCTTTGGTTTCTGTGTGCCCCCCAGGTCTGGCATAAGCCCTTCTCTGCCTAGCAGGTAGACTGTATCCCAGGGAAACCTTGTATTCTGGCTTCTCATTGGGCTCAGCCAATGGAAGGCACCAGCTGGAGTCTAAGGGTAGAGGAGAGAGACATGCAGGCATCTGTCCCCTGCTCCCTCCCTGCCAGCCTCAGGTGGCTTCCTTATCTGTTGTTGTAGTGTTTCAAGTCTAGGGCAATAGCTTTCCATAGTTGCTAGTCTCTGGCTGCTTCACCATCCCTTACTGGTCCTCTCAACTCCACCCAAACGTCTGTAAACAATCCTTTTATTAAACTTTCTCAGCAAACTCTTTGAGCGTGCCATTCTTTTTCTGCCAGGACTATGATCCAACATCCTGAGGATACTTGCACAGCCACAAAATCTCTACAAAAGGAGATCATAGAAAACGTAGATGGTATTGGCAGTGAGAAGGACCTCAAACATCACTAGGTCTAACTTCCTCATTTTGCAGTTGAGGGAACTGAATCTCACATCACGGCTAAGTTGTGGCTGGATGAGAAAATACTCTTATCTCAGAGTATTTTCCACAACATTACACCAATTTTCTGCCTCAAGTAAAAGTAATTTTTTTCTGTATTCAATTACCTCTTGTAAAACTAAAAAAAAAAGTGTCATCATGGCAGAACTGCCTTACATAACATAGAGATTCAATAAGCTGCTATTAAGCATAACATGCACTGAAGATAATAGTAATATGTGTTATGCCATATCGCCTTGTTTATGCTGAAGTTCAGTGTGTTTATAGAATCAAGAATTCCCTTTCCATACCCGTGTCAGTTTAGTCAGCCTTTCTTGTCAATGAAATTTAAAAGAGCATATAGCATTAAAAATTGCAACCATTTACTAGAGATACAAAATGGCAGGATCTTGATTATACCCTGCACCTGCAGGCAATCAGCAGCCCTGGTTCTTGAAGATTCAAGAGATTTCTCCACCACCTTTGTCAAAATGAACATCTCTGATGGTCTTCCCAGTTCATAAGAACTTCCTAAACTGCCTTCTTACCCCCAGGGTTGGTCCCCGGGAGCTAAGTGTGTAAGGTGATCCTGTGTCTCTGGCCACAGATGATTAGACCAAGGGATGGGAGACACCTGACTCAAGTCAGCCAACCAGATTCTCTTCTCTAGGCATTTGGAAATAGGAGAGAGAGACTTCTGAAGAGAGAGAGGCAAAGAAAGAGGCAAGGGGTATAAGCTCATGTAGCCAGAAAATTCCAGAGCTGTGGGTGGCTATTTCGCATCATATGGACTGGAGAAATGAGCCCCTCAAAGCCAGAGCAATAATATAGTCTCTGTGGCCAACAGTTCCCACTCAGGCTTGACCATCTTCCCACGCTGGGGTCATGGTCCTTGTCCTGTGGCAGAATACTTTCTACTTTCATTTCGCTTAAAGTGTAAGTTGGTTCCTGCTATTTCAAAAATGTCCTTATTGTTCACATACCCTAAAGAGGTGGCAGTCAACTATGAAGAGACAAAATTTCCTCGAGAGAAAAATTCAGAAGTTCTGGGCTGAAAGCAGACTCAGAATTGGTCCTGTGGGTCATGGCACCTCTGATGCGCTAGATTTCCTTAGGTCTGACCTGCATGAATTAGCTCAGAAAAGTCCATGTCACCTACAGAAAAGGAGAATTTCCTTTAAAAAAAATGGTACATTTTACCGTAAGACTGGAGACCCAGAGAGGTTAAGTAACCATTTATCAAGGGCCTACTGTGTGCCAGGTACTTCCCATAAGTTGCATCATTCAATTCCCAGAAAACTTAGAAGATTAATATCTTTACTTCCCTCCACTCTTTTTAGATGAGAAAATGAGTGATAGAGGTTAAGAAACACAAAGCAAGATAAAATAACATGTGTGTGCTAGAAGCTAAACTTGGAGGCAGGACACTCTACGCACAGGACACTGATTCGTTGACAGGTCTCCTGCCTTGAGGAACTGACTTGAGTATTCCCTCAGTCTTCAGCCTCACCCGCTTCTCTAGGGCTGGCATCAGCCTGATAGCCATACCTGCCAGAATTTCTGCCGGATGTGGAAAGTCATTAGCTCTTGGCTAGTCCAGTGGTTCTCCGGCTTTACCATGGTCAGAACCTCCTGGGGAACTTATTAGGACAGATTATTGAGCCCCACTATCAGAGAATCTGATCCACTAAGTCTATGGTGAGGATTAAGATTTGCATTTCTAACAAGTTCCCAGATAATGGTGACGCTGCTGGTCTGGAGACCACAGGTTAAGGACCCGCTCCAACTCTTTCATTTGACAGGTGAAGATGCTGAAGCTCAGAAGGTGCAAACCACCTTCCCAAGGCCGCACAGTGAGTAATAGAATCTTACAGCCAGCCTGCAGCTCCTTGTACCCTCTCTTGAATTCCTCTTTATCCTGCTCATACAGCTTTCAGGGGGACCGTGAAGGTAAAGATAAGTGTAGTAAGTAATTTTTCAGTTCCTCTAGGAAAGAATGATTCAGGATGCAATTTAGAGGTAGAGTAACAGACAGGAGTTTGGTTTCCTAACTCTTGGGACTACGTACACTTTCTTTGTTCCATGATGTTCTGTCTTGGGGATGAGAGTACTAAGTTATACAAGAACTCTTATATCTCTGCTTAGTAGGACAAGCATCCCCCTCACTGAGTCCATGTCCTCATCCAAATTAGGACACTCTGCCACTTGCTAACCATGACTGATTTGGCCAGTTTTTATTAATCTCTATGACCGTCTACATCTTCCTATGAGAAAGGAATAATAATAATTCTCTCATTCAGTGGTAGTGAGCATAAAATGATACTAAAGAGAGTAGCTAACAGAGGCCCTGGAAGTGAGGAGCTCCTCAAGAATTGCGAGTTCTTCCCTCACTTGTCCTTCAAGAACGGAACAAAATAGCTGTAGATTGCTGTAAGAATAATCGATGAGAATAAGAACAGAGTATAAGACCTTAAGGATCATCCTGTTCAACCTCAGCATTTTGTAGATGGAGAGACAGAAGCAAGAATACTGAAAGTTGGGTAGAACAGAGAACTTTTCAAGGATGAGGTGGCACAATGTCCTCTACAGTTTTTCTTTTCTTCCTAGAGTGTACCTACACATGCAGTCACCCTGCCTGAAAGCAGAAAATTAGACCAAATGAATTCTGGGTATCATTACACAATATATTAAAAAACACCTTTAAACTGAAAAATTGAAGAACATCATTTACATTTTTGAGCACCTTGTGTGTGTGAAGCACTATCTTAGACCCTTCACTTGTTTTTTCCTAAGAACAACCCTGTAGGGAGGATATTACTCCCCTGGTTTGCAAATATCGGAGGCAAATGAGGTCCAGGGAGATAGAATAGCTGGCTCATGGGCACAAAAGATAGTAAGTGGCAGAGGCAGGATTTGAACCAGGTGTGTCTGGTTCCATAGCACCTGCACGTTTATGACTCTCTCTCTCTTAGATGAGTATAAAGCCTTCTTTTCTGTTGTGATGTACAAACACTGTCTTGGTGTATACAATGATGCCTCAGATAGACCAAGGACCACTTGTCCATCTGACACCTAAACAAAGGTGTCACTTGCACGCAATCTCCACATTCAGTGAATGTCAGCATCATTGGTTATCAATGCCACGTCTCCTTTAGGGCCCTGAGAATAGGCTATTTCATTACAAATGAGATGGAGATGTACCTGGTGCCACGCCTTTCATCTATAGCCATTACCTGCACCCGACCTGCTGCACTCCATTTGGCTGTGTACACGGAGGGGATCTCAGATCAGCAGATAAACAGACTGAGCTGTCGATGGCTCAGGCTCTCCTGAGCTGAGCACAGAGCAAAAAAGTCAATTACAGAGAAACAGCCAACACTTGGGAATATCTCCTTCCCAGGGGTTATCAGACCTTGACATAACTGGAGGGAATTGTAGTCAAGCTGAAGTGCTGATACACTAAAAAGGAATAGGCTTGTTAAATTCATTCTATTTTGGACCTGAGGGATAGAAATAGGGCCGTGAGATGGAAGTTACTGGGGGGTCAGATTTGGCTTGACACACAAAGGAATTTTTTACTCATCAGAAGTGTGCAAAGATGAACAGGGTGGCTTTGTAAAGTAAAGATATCCCTGTTAGTGGAAGTGTGTAAATACAGCCTGCATTAGTGTTTTCAGAAATGTTGAAGATAACATTCAATCAATAGACAAATGGTTGTAATAATCGAAGTTCTTTCTCTTACAATTAGGACAAGGTTCTGATAGCATTATAGCCAAGAAAGCTGGGAATACCCAAATCTTAGCTTCCTCTCAGTGACCCCTTCCCTGTGAAGTTCTTGAGGAAACTGTGCTTACAAGGGCAAATGAGAAACAAAACGAATACTTTATGATTGATTGGACCAGTACATTTAACCCCAAAGGAAAAAATCTGGTATCTCTAGGTTACAGCAAAAACCTCACCTATACACCCATTAGGATTTCCACTTTCTTTTAAGCTCCAGTGGATCTTAAAATCACAAACTCTCTGGCTTGCTGCACTCGTCATGAAAACAAAATGATGACATGCTTGTCAGAAATGCATGCAAGGAAGAAAGGAGAGGAGATCACAGCAGCTGGATATTATGTGGACTCCAGCTTGGCTTCCAACCCAGCTGCCTAGAGGAAGCGTGGAGGAAAGACCCATGAGCATTATTATGCCGTGTTTTGATGCATGGTGACGCTGTATGCTAGCAAATGCAGTGCGATGTGTGGTCTGGATGGTGACCCATCAGACTGGTAACTCCCCTGTTCTTGTGGAGGATTGGCAGCGGTGGGGGAGAGGAAACCTCCCCTCCTGCCTGAACCTTCTCCCTCTGGCACTTAATGGATATATTAGACTGTGGAAGGGCCACTGAGTAGAAGCTGCAGTGAGCTGAATTTTTGAATCAATTTTAGGAAAGTGTTTCTAATGGAACTGCTCCAAAATGGAACAGGCTGCCTCTTACAGCATATGTTCTCTTAGAGCAGGGACGCATTGCTTCTTATCTCTATTTCCTACAGAATATCTAGCACATGGCTTGTTGTGGAGCAGGAGTTGAGGAATTGTTTCATGAATTTGGGCTGAGTACATCACCTCAAAGGCCAGAAGACCATTCAGAAGGCTCCAGAGCAGCTTCTAGCATGAAATTGGTCATTACACTACATGGGCTATAAATCATCTTTGTCTCAAAGTCAGTGGCTCAAAGTTTGGGGCTTGTTTGTGTATTTCAAAAGGGGTCAGGTTCATTGTGAACCCTGGTAATAGTTAAACCATAAAACTAATCTTCTAAAGGCATGGGTGTAGTTTTTGTCAATGGGAGAAATTGAAATTACCTGGAATGGTAGAGCAAGTTTGGATTGGGAGTCAGAAAGACTTGGGTTATGGCAATGATTAGATGAGATAATAGAAGGTGATAGATTGTAATGGAAACTTGCACAGTTTGGTGTGTTAGACCGGCCTGAGTCTAAAGACCAGCTCTGCCACAACAGGAGAAGGAAAGAGTCCAGATGAGAGGCAGAGGTGAAGGGGGCATAGGTTGGGTAGCATCCAAGCCAGAAACAGGTGTACAGATATTGTTATATGAACCCTATGAGACAAGCCAATGGTCACAATTTGGGAATTCCCACTTGATACCTTTCTTCTCTTTCATGGCTGAGCAGTCATAGAGGTGGCTTTAAAAACTATAGCTACGTTGCTTTCGGCAGTAGGGACATTTTAAGAATATTAAATCTTCCAATTTACATACATGGAATGTCTTTCCATTTATTTGCATCCCTTTTAACTTTTTCATCAATGTTTTGTAGTTTTCAATGTACAAATCTTTCACCTCCTTGGTTAAGTTTACTTCCAGGTAATGTATTCTTTTTGATGCTACTATAAATGGGATTGTTTTCTTAATGTCCTTTTCAGATGGTTTGTTGTTAATTGTATAGAAATGCAATTGATTTTTTTTATTGAGGTAACATTGGTTTACAGCATTATATAAATTTCAGGTGTACATCATTACATTTTGATTTCTGTGTAGATTACATCATGTTCACTACCCAAAGACTAATTACCATTCATCACCATACACATATGCCCAGTCACCCCTTTTGGCCTCCTCTCTCCCCTCTTTCCCTCTAATGTAATCTCTTTATCTATGTGCTTGTTTGTTGTTGTTGTATTTATTCACTATTTATGAGAGAGTTCCTATGGTACTTGACTTTCTCCATCTGACTTATTTCAATTTTCATAATACCTTCAAGATCCCTCCATGTCGTCGCAAATGGCAAGATTTCATATTTTTCTTTTATGGCTGAGTAGTATTGCATTCTGTATATATACCACATCTTCTTTATCCATTCATCCCTTGATGGGCACTTAGATTGTTTCCAAGTCTTTCATATTGTGAATAACACTGCAATGAATATAGGGGTGCGTGTATCTTTACACATTCATGTTTTCATGTTTTTTTAGATAAATACCCAGCAGTGGAATAGCTGGATCATATAGTCGTTCTATTCTTAATTTTTTTGAGGAGTCTCCGTACTATTTTCCATAGTGACTGCACCAGTTTACATTCCCACCAGCAGTGTATGAGACTTCCATTTTCTCCACATCCTCTCCAACACTTTTTACTTATTGCCTTGTTAACTGTAGGCATTCTGAAGGGTGTGAGGTGATATCTCATTGTAGTTGTGATTTGCATTTCCCTAATAATTAGTGATGTTGAACATCTTTTCATGTGCCTGTTGACCATATTTATATCTTCTTTGGAAAAATGTGGGTTCAGATCTTTTGCCCTTTTTTCCATTGGGTTGTTTAGCTTTTTTGTTATTGAGACGTATGAGTTCTTTATATATTTTGGATATTAACCCCTTATCAGACATATGGTTTGCAATATTTTCTTCCAGCTGTTAGGTTGTCTTTTCATTTTGTTACTGGTTCCCTTTGCTGTGCAGAAGCTTTTAAGTTTGATGTAGTCCCAATTGTTTATTTTTTATTTTGCTTCCCTTGTGTGGTTGGACATGGTATTTGAAAATACGCTGCTAAGACTGATGGTGAAGAGTGTATTGCCTATGTCTTCTTCAAGGAGTTTTATGGTTTCAGGTCTTACATTCAAGTCTTTAATCCATTTTGAGTTAATTTTTGTGTATGGTGTAAGATTATGAATGATCTACTTTCATTCTTTTGCATGTGGTTGTCCAGTTTTCCCAACATCATAAAAGGATGCTGTATCTTGTCAAATGTTTTCTCTTATCTATTGAGATCATCGTGTGATTTTTATTCTTCATTTTGTTAATGTGGTGAATCACGTTGATTGATTTGTGGATGTTGAACCAGCCCTGCATACCTGGAATAAATCCCCCCGATCATGGTGTATGATCTTTTTAATGTAACGTTGTATTCGATATGCTAGTATTTTGCTGAGAATTTTTGCAGTGATGTTCATCAGTGATATTGGCCTGTAATTTACTTTTTTTTTTGCTGTCCTCATCTGGTTTTGGTAACAGAGTAATGTTGGCCTTATAGAATGAGTTAGGAAGCCTCTCCTCTTCGTCAAATTTTTGGAAGAGTTTGAGAAGGAACAGTATTAAGTGTTCTTTGAAAGTTTGGTAGAATTCACCAGGGAAGCCATCTGGTCCTGGACTTCTATTTTTGGGGAGGTTTTGGTTACTGTTTTGATTTCCTTACTGGTGATTGGTCTGTTCAAATTCTCTACTTCTTCTTGTTTTAGTTTTAGAAGGTTGCATGATTCTAAGCATTTATCCATTTCTTCTAGATTATCCAATTTATTGGCATATAGCTTTTTGTAGTATTCTCTTATAATCTTTTGTATTTCTGAGTTGTGTGTGGTAATTTCTCCTCTTTCCTTTCTGATTTTATTTATTTGAGCCTTCTCTCTTTTCTTCGTGGTGAGTCTAGCTACAGCTTTGTCAATTTTATTTATCTTTTCAAAGAACTAGCTCTCAGTTTCATTGATTTTTTCCGTTGTTTTATAGTCTCTATTTCATTTATTTCTGCTCTGATTTTTATTATTTCCTTTCTTCTCCGGATTTTAGGCTTTGTTTGTTCTTCTTTTTCCTTAGGTGCATTGTTAGATAGCTTCTTTGAGATTTTTCTTGTTTTTTGAGGTAGGTCTGTATTGCTATAAACTTCCCTCTTAGTACTGCTTTTGTTGTGTTCCATAAATTTTAGCATGTCATATTTTCATTTTCATTTGTCCCTAGGTATTTTTTAATTTTTCCTTTTATTTCTTTGTTGACCTGATAGTTGTTCAGTAGCATTTTGTTTAATCTCCATATATTTGTGGCTTTTCTGGTTTTCTTCTTGTAGTTGATGTCTATTTTCATATCATTTTGGTTAGAAAAGATGCTTGGTATTATTTCAATCTTCTTAAGTTTGTTGAGACTTCTGTTGTGGCCTAATATGTGATCTATCCGCGTGCATTCAAAAAGAATGTGTATCCTGAAATTTTTGGATGGAATGTTATGTATATATCTATTAAGTCCATCTGGTCTAATGTGTGAAATGAAACTGATTTTCATAGGTTGATTCTATATCCTGCAATTTTACTGAATTTGTTTATTAGTTCTATCAGGTTTGTGTGTGTGTGTGTGTAGCCTTTAGGGTTTTCTGCATATGTGACCTTGTCATCTGCAAACAGAGATACTTTCTCATCTTTCTTTTGATTTGGTTTTCTTTTATTTATTTTTCTCGTCTAATTGCCTAGCTAGAACTTCCAGTACTATGTTGAGTAGAAGTGGTAAGAGTGGGAATCCTTGTCTCTTCCTTATCTTAGAGGAAAAACTTTTAATTTTTCACCATTAAGCATGATATTAACTGTGGCCTTGTTATATATGGCCTTTAATATGTTGAGGTATATTCCTTCTATATCTAGTTGGTTGAGTGTTTTTATCATGAGAGAGTATTAAATTTTGTCTAATGCTTTTTCTGGATCTATTGAGATGATCATGTGATTTTTATTCTTCATTCTGTTAATGTGATGTATTACATTTATTGATTTGTGTATGTTGGGCCATCCTTGCATTCTGGCAATAAATCCCGCTTGATCATGGTGTCTGATCCTTTTAATGTGCTGTTGAATTTGGTTTGCCAGTATTTTGTTAAAGAATTTTTGCATCTATATTCATTAGGGATATTAGTCTGTAATTTTCTGTTCTTGGAGTATCTTTGCCCGGCTTCGGTATCAGGGTAATGCTGGCCTCATAAAATGAGTCCCAGTGGCACTTTTCACAGAAATAGAAAAAATCCTGAAATTTATATGAAAGCATAAAAGACCCAGAACAGCCAGGGTGATCTTGAGAAAGTAGAACAAATGTAGAGGCATCATACTTCCTGATTTCAAAATATATTACAAAGCTATAGTAATTAAAACAGTATAGTAACTGGCATAAGGACAGACCTATAGACAAATGGAACAGAATAGAGAGCCCAGAAATAAACCCACACTTATTAGGTCAACTGATCTTTGACAAAGATACCAAGAATATACAATGGGGAAAGGATAATCTCTTCAGCCACTGGTGTTGTGAACTAGATATCCACATGAAAAAAAAGAAAGTAGACCCCTATATACACTATCCACAAAAATCAACTCAAAGTGGATAAAGACTTAAATATAAGGTCTGAAACTGTAAATCTCCTGGAAGAATACATAAGGGCAAATCTTGTTGACATCGGTCTTGGTAATGATTTCTTGGCTCTGATACCAAAAGCAGGCAACAAAAGCAAAAATAGATCGAACTACATCAAATTAAAAAGCTTTTGGACAGAAAAGAAAATAGTCAACAGAATGAAAAGGCAACATACAGAATGAGAGAAAATATTTGCAAACCATATATCTGTTAAGGAGTTAATATCCAAAATATATAAGGAACTCCTACAACTCAAAAGCAAAACAAATTAAATTAAAAAAATTAAAAATGGGCAAAAGGCTTTAACGCACATTTTTACAAAGAACACATACAAATGGCCAACAGGTATATGAAATGATGTTCAACATCACTAGTCATCAGGGAAATGCAAATCAAAACTATAATGAGATATCTCACATCTATTAGGATTGCAATTATCAAAAACAGAAAAGATAATCTGTATTGGTGAAGATGTGGAGAAATTGTACACTGTTGGGAATGTAAAATAGAGCAGCAGCTATGGAAACTAGTATGGAAGTTCCTCAAAAAATTAAAACTAGAACTACCGTATGATCCAGCAATCCCACTTCTGGGTATTTATCCAAAATAATTGAAATCAAGACCTTGAAGAGATATCTGCACTCTAATGCTCATTGCAGCATTATTCAAAGTAGCCAAGGTATGGAAACAACCCAAGTGTCCATTGACAGATGAGTGGATAAAGTAAATGTGGTATATACATGCAATAGGATATCATTCAGCCTTAACAACAGGGAAACCCTGCCGTTTGTGACTACATGGATGAACCTGGAGGAGACAATGCTAAGTGAAGTAATCCAATCACAGTGTAACTGGCTCTTAGTTAATATCAGCCCTGATATTGGTTTCCCTACAGTCAATCCAGCATACATGGGTTAAAACTAAAGGCACACATTCCTAGTTCCATGGTTCTTTAGTTACACTCATCTAAATGCTTGTTCCTTCAACCTCTGACTCCCTGAGCTTTACAACCAAATAGAAGTTACAAATTGTTCAAGTCCAGATGACCTCACGCTGGGCTCCCTCTAAAGTAGTAGCTAATCCCAGGACCTTGAAGTTCTTTTCCAGAGAAATTAATGTCCAGAGAATACCAAGAAACCAAAGCTTTCCAGGCCCAACTCCTCAGCTTCCTGACATCAGAGTCTATCTTCCACCATGAAGATGAACAGCCAGGGACACTCATCTGAGAAATCCTCTGTCTCCTCCGCTGGAAGCAGCGTCAGACACAGGCAGATGGGAAAATGCTGACCAAGAAGGCCACAGCCCCCCTCCCCTACCTAAAACCCCCAATAAAAACCCCTACCCTTCTCTTAATGGGGAGCAAACAACTTTTGGGTCACTGGCCCTTTGCTTTTCTCCCTCTGCCTGGCAAAGTAAAGCCTTTCTTTTTTCTCCCAAGACTCTGTTCTCGTTATTTGGATTGGCATCAGGATCAGAGACTGAACTTTCAGTAACAACTGAAGGACAAATACTGCATGATACCACTTATATGAAGTATCCAAAATAGTCAAACTCATAGACATAGAGAATACAATAGTAATTACCACGGGCTAGGAGCTGGGGGAAGTGGGGAGTTATTGTTCAATGGGTGTAAAATTTCAGTTACACCAAATGAGTAAGTTTTAGAGACCTGCTGAACAACTTAGAGCTTATAGTTAACAATACAGCATTGTGCACTTCAAACTTTGGTAAGAGGGTACATCTCATGATATGTATTCTTACCACAAAACGAAACAAAACAAAATAAAACAAAGACACACTGCGAAACGTTGGGAGGCGTTGGATCTATCTATGACCTCGATTGTGGTGATGATATCCCAGGTGTTTGCATATGTCCAATTCATCAAATTGTACACATTAACTATGTGCAGTTCCTTGTTTATTAATTACACCTCAATAAAGTTCTTGTAAGTGTCCGTTTTTTTTTCTTTTTACTTTTCTGTATTTTTCATTCTTTCTACACTGAGCATGACTCCCAAATTTATATCACCAGTCTAAACTTCTTTTTTGAGCTTCAGACTCACGTATCCAACTGCGTCCTTGACAATTGTGCTTGGATGTTTAATGAGTAGCTCATTAACCTTGTCATACTCCAAACCTGCTCCTCTCACAATCATATTCATCTTAGAAAGTAATAACTTTATCTCTCCGTTTGGTCAGGCCAAATCTTTGAGGTCATTCTTCACTCATTCCTTTTTATCATCAGCTCAGGTCCAATGCATGGCAAATCTGTTGTCTCTACCTTCAAAGTAGAATCTGAATTTGACCATGCGGTTGACTATGTAAATGTCCTCTAACTATCCTGACTTCTTTTCCCGTGATGCTCCTACCTGTGGGAGAATTTTCGTCTTTGCTTTGCTAAACTCAGGAGCAGCCCTATGACTTACTTTGACCAATATCTCTTTTAAAACTCCATGGCTCCAGGCGGAAGCTATTTTGACAGACTGGGTCTTGAAGTAAAGATGACATGGATCAGAGCTGCAGAATTTCATGAAGAACATGTACTCGAGCAAGAAACAAACCTTTGCTGTTCTATGCCACTGAGATATTGGGGATCTTTTGTTATCATGGCATTACACAGCCTATCCTGACTAATAAAAACCACCTCTCATCACCTCTACTGTGACCACACTAGTCCAACCCTCCTTCATCTTCTGAAGCGAGCATGCAATAGCTTCTCTGTTTCTACTCCTTCCTCCTATAGTTTACTATCAACACAAGTTCAATCTCAAAGAATCTCAAAGTGATTCTTTAAAAATGTAAATTGAATCAGGTCACCCCTCCGCTCAATACCTGCCAGTGGCTTCTCTTCTCACTCAAAATAAAGGACATCCTTACGTAAATGTTTACGAGGCCCTATATGACCTTGCAGGGCCATTTCTGTCTCTCCTATGCCAAGCCCCACTATCTTTTAGCCCTTATAACCTGCTCCTCTCCCTCACCTGCTGAACTTCAGTCACACTAACCTCCCTGCCGTTCCCCAGACATGCTAACTATGGCCATGCCTCTTAACCTTTGCACTTGCTGTTCCCACTGTCTAATTGCTTTTCCTTCATATATCCCCAGGGCTTCTCTATCACTTCCCTCTGCTTAGTGCAGTGTTTCTATGTCCTAATATTTACCTTTAAGTGCTCCTTCTCTTGAAGCCTTTATTTTTCTCCATAATGTATATTATCATCTGACATTCTATACATTTCCTTTATATTTACCACCTATCTACTCCATCTAAAATGTAAGCTTTATGAGCGCAGGATCTTTCTTTTGTTACCAGCTATATTCCTCAGTGCTTCGACTCGTACCCAAGCACATGATCAATAAACATTTGCTGAGTGAATAAACAAGTGTACTTTTTTATAACCAGAAAAGTAAATAAAAACAAAAACAGGGTAGAGAAGAAAGCGTCCCTTTGAAAAAGCAACCTAGCAGTGGTGGGGCAGACACTCACATATACACGTGCCTCCAATTTCAGGACCATGTTAACAAATGCTGTGATTTGAGCGGCATCTCTGATCCATTAAGCTTCTCACTGTGAATTCAATTGGCACCCTCTCTAGTTGGCGCAGATTTACTGTTTTCTCACTTAAAAATAAAATTCCTTTAAAAAACTGTCCCTGTTTTGCTGATGACAACAACTTTTAAAAATCAGCCAAGAAAAGCTGAAGTAAAAAATTACCATATTTTATGTTTTTGTAGAACTTTACAGTTTTCAAAGATCTCCTACATTCTTTGTCTCTCTGCAACCTTATTGAGGAGGCTTGTTCATCCACATTTTATAGTTGGAGAAATAGAGGCTCATAAAGTGAAGTGACTTGTCCAAAGTCACAACCCAATAGCAGTGGCAATACCATAATCCTAACGAAGGCCTCCTGACACCAGGGCCAAGATCCTTTTCACTCTCCTATTTACCTCCCTGTCTATAAGGTACCATATGAAATAAAATCACTTGAATGAAAATTCTTTGCAAATTCTAAAGCATATGACAAATGGTCTTATTATTATTTTTATTACTGCCACTACTACCATTCACACGGCTTATTTTGAAAACTGTGACCTTATCTGGAAGTGAAGGGTTTGGACAAAAGCATCTCCTAGGTTCTTTTTCAGCCTCGATAGTCAACGGTTTATTTTCTTTTAAGATCCTTTGGCCTTACTCAATGGGCCTGGGCGAGTCCTTCCAGAAAGAATCAAAGAAAAGGCTGTCAGGGAGGAGAGACAAACATGAGAAAGTTCAACACCTCAAAAAAAGTAATTATTTTAGAGCAGGAGAAGCCAGCCAACAAAAACAGCATGCTCGAGGGTTTCAAATGAAAGTGTCTTTTCAACTATAGCTTTAATGGAAACTGCTAATAAATCAGGGCACCTGGCAAGGAATAAATAATAGCTTCAAAGGGGGTTGAGGCGAGAGTGGATTACAGAGGCTGATCTAAGAGAAGCCGAACAGGACATGGGAGGTGGGTTTGACAATGCTGGAAGGCACTAGTGTCAAGCGTGTTCATTATTTATCCATTCATTTCAACAAATGCTTTTTGAAGGCCTACTATGTGCCAGGCACTGGTCGCAGAGATAACTCGCTTTCTAGCTGTGATAAGATATAAGGAAGCTAACGGGAAACAAATTAGTCAAGATTTTGTGATATCTCAGTGACTTAAATATTCAGCTCCTCTCTTAAATATTAAAGACTTGGAAGGAGCTACATATGTGGCAAGATGCCTGGGTAAACTGAAAAAGATTCATTTGTTGGTGGGGATTACCCTATATTAGCTTGCTAGGGCTGCTGTCACCAAGTACCACAAATTGAGCGGCTTATACAACAGACATTTATTGTCTCACAGTTATGGAGGCCAGAGATCCAAGATCAAGGTGTCAGTGGGGTTGGTTCCCTCTGAGTGCTGTGAGGGACAGATCTGTTCCAGTCCTCTCCTCTTTGCCCGCAGATGGCTATCTTCTCCTTGTGTCTCTTCAGGTCGTCTGTCCTCTATGCATCTCTCTGTATCCGAATTTCCCCCTTTTGTAAGACTTCAGCCATATTGGATTGGGGCCTACTCTGATGACCCCGTTTTAACTTGATTGCTTCTGTAAAGAATTTTTCTCTATTGCCAAATCAAGTCACATTCTGAGGTCCTGGGGGTTAGGTATTCAACATATGAATTTTGGGGGGAGGGGACATAATTCAACCTGTAACATGGCCTTTCTCAGGCAAACCAGTCACTGAAAGGGAGTGGGCAATGAGATAGTTCAGTTCAGTTCAACTAAAATTTAGTGAAAGCCTAGGAATACATCAGGCTGTAAGTATATTCAGAGAGGATTGGGACATGGCCACTGCCCTGAGTGGTACCTGCATTCATGTCGTAATCTTGTTTAGTGAGCTTCCCACTAGATGCCTGGATCTCTGCTAGGCACTAGGCATATAAATATAAATAAGAAATGACCTTAATTCTCCAAGAAATATATAGAAGCAGTTATTACATAATGAGGAAGATGCATCTAAGCCAAGGTTGGGACACCAAGGAAATCATCACTTTGGAGGTGACAACTGAACTAAATTTTGAAGGAGGAATGGGAGTCATCCAAATGTGACTGAAGCATCCATTCCCCTCTGCCTTAGTCATGGTTCTCCAGAGAAAGAGAACCAATAGAATGTGCATGAATGTATGTGAATGAGTAGATTGATGTATCATCCATCTATCTATCTATCATTTATCTGTCTCCCTATTTAGAGATTGATTTATTTTAAGGAATTGGCTCACATGATTGTGGAGGTTGGCAAGTCCAAAATCTGCAGGGTAGGCTGACAGGCCAGAAATCCAGGAAGAGTTGATGCTGCAGCTTGAGTCCAAAGGCACACTGTAGGCAGAATTCCTTCTTCCTCCGGGGAAGTCAGTCCTTTTTCTCTTAAATTGATTGAATGAGGCCCACTCACATTATGGAAGGTAATCTGCTTTACTCAGAGTCTACTGATTTAAATGTTAACCTTGTTTAAAAAAATACTTTCACAGCAACATCTAGACTAGTGTTTGACCAAACATCTGGGCACCGTGGCCGAGCCAAGGTGACATATAAAATTAACCATCACACCTTCTGTCCCCCATGTACAAGGGGACACAGAGCATGCTAGCATGCCCTTGTCTTACTCTCAGATAAAACCATGGTAAATTCTGCTCCTTTGCACTTGGCATCTGGTGGTCCTTTAGGGCTAGCTTGCCAATGACCTGGTTGTTGCTGGGAGGCATCCTCACATGGCAATTGGTCAACTGGTGTGCGAAGACTTTTAGCAGAAGTAGGGCATTGATTACAATTAGTGAGAGATGGTTGGCAGACAAGGTCTCACTACCCAGGCTGATGTAACTCTCCTGAGATTCCCAGGTGCTCCATGTGCAAGATCTGAGAGGAGAGAATGCTGCTGCTCTGCATGATGACACTACCACAGGGAGACAGCCCTGGGGCTACAGTGCAGGTGTAGGACAGCTCCTGAACACTCTCATGTCTCCTTTCACAGTAGACCTGTCTCCCCACTGGCCTAGCACTTTCTCTATCCCTACCAATATCAGGACCATTCCCGGGAAACAAATCCCACATCCAGTTCATCCAATTTCCTCATAGCAGCCAACATTACCTGGCATTAAATTGGCATGTTTTTCTATCTCATTTGCTAGAATATAGGGATGCCGAAGGCCAAACTTTAAGTGTTTCCTGCAATTTCCATAGTATCTGGGAGTGTCTGGCACATGGTAGGCACTCAATAAATAATTGTTGAAGGAAAGTAGGAAGGGAGGGATGGAGAGAGAGAGGGAGGGATTATCCTCAGACCCGGTGCCCTGTCTCCCCATTTTCCTCTCAGTATTTTCCTCAGGGTCTAATTGCCCTGTTAAGTCTCTTCCTTTTTGACTCTTTGGCTCATTAGCAGGTGATCATGGACCTCGTAATCACAATCACTAATATCTATCAGTTGTTTACTGTATGCCTTGCACCATTCTAAATGTTTTATGGTAAATCCTCATAACAATCCTTTAGGCCAATCCTGTTATCATTCCTACTTTACAAAGAAACTGAGGCACAGAGAGATGATGAAACTTGCGAAGGTTGTAGAACTGATATGTGGGGCAAAGTTGGATTTGAGCTTAGGCAGTCTGGATGCAATGTCTGTTCTTTTAACCATCGCGTCATTCACACACACACACATACTACAGAATCACTTATTTTCTCCTCCTTTAAAGGTAAAGTAGGTAGTGTTCTAGAAACATTCCTTTATGCTGAGTTACCCCAACTCCAAAAAGGTTGACAGAAGGACTTGCTACAGCTCTGAAAACCCACAAAGTGATTTCTCAGTGGCTCACTGGGTCACACTTCTCTCCGGTTTCGATTGCCTGGTCCACCACTATTAGAAACAACAGTCCAGGATGATGGAAACACAGGGTGGTGTTATAAACGGTACTGACGTCGTGGAAGGATCTTTGCACTCCCAGTTCTTTCATTCTTTTATACTGAGTCACATATCTTGGTCTTATCTCCCTGTAACATTTATTTCTTAAGGTATCATCGTTCCTACCCCATGGCCTATACTTGGCAAGCTGCAAATGTACTTAACAGACAAAAAAAGACTTTTTAAATTTTCATATATTATTCATAGTGCCTAAACAGAGCTGAACTCAGAGAACATATGCTAAAAAAAGGGATAAATAATTGTACTATGACTCATTAGGGTATTTCTAGCAACTCAGTTCATCAAGCTGTTAGGATCAAAGTGTGTTTATGCTGAATCGCTGACTCGTCTAACCCCAATCATGTACTGCAGTGCCACTGGAATTAGCCAACATCTCCCATTTCCTTCAAACACAGAACTACAAATTCCTTAACACAATCTTTAAGTACTCTCCTAATCTGGATCATTTTACTTTTCCAGCCATTTATTTTACCAGTTTCACATATTTTCCTAACACATCATGTATTTTCACAACTTTGTACTTTTGTTTATATTATTGCCTCTTCTTAGAATGGCCATCTCCCATTTTGCTCCATCTAGATAACTCCTATATATCCATCAAAACCCGGTTCAAAAATGACTTTCTCTATGTAGTATTTATTGACAACCCTAGAGTCAGTTATCCCACTCCGTACTCCCATAATTCTTCGTACGTAAGGTAATGATAGCCCATAAAATAATACATTGTGATTTTGAGAAAGAAACGTATTCATCCCTGGATCCTTAATATCTGACATGGTACCTAGCATGAGTGACGTATTCATGAAGTCTGTTTTGAATGATTTCATGTTCCCATATTCTTCCTAAAAATTCAAGCTGGTAAAAAATGTCACATAGAATATCCTCATACTTAGTAATCAGAGCCTTTCAGATGCTTTGGCTGTGTGGCGACCTAAGACCATGAACTCCTGACTGACAGACAAGCGTAAAACATACCCAACATGTTGAGCAGGTTATGAATTCAAAAAGCCTGGGCGAGAAATGCTCATAATTCCCTGAGCTCTACTGAGTTGGATTATCACACCCAAAATGTGTTTTATTGCCAACCTAAAAAAGCAATTTAAAAACCAGATTCCTACAGTTATCTTTTTAAATAGTTGTTTGTCTTGATAATAGAAGTAGTCCCCACTATTTGCACAAAACTTGAGAAATGCAATAATGTATGAAGAAGAAAATAAAAAATGAAACATACAATCCCATGTTCCCCTAAACAGCCACTAGGATGTATTTCACTCTAGTCTTTTTTCCTATTACCTCATTACATTAAAAATTAGTGACAAAATTCAATGGAGGTGTTTGCTATTCTATTCTTTTTACCTAATGATAATATGTTTTGAGCTCTTCTCCATGCCGTTAAATATTATTTGAAAATGTGATTTTTATGAGAATAGTATCTGCTCACATTTGTTTAGCTGGACTCCTTTTGTTAGACATTTAGGCTGTTTCCTTGTTCTTTTGTTTCTATAAGCAATGCTGTGGTGCATATGCTGGAACATAAGGTTTTCTCCAATGCTAGCTTGCATGAAGCAGCAGGGTAATGCTTTACGATTATAACTCTCACAACCAGAGACTGTGTGGATATACACTTATGGACTATGTTTATTGTCCAGATCAGTTTGAAGAGCTTGGAGGGAGGAAAAAGGATGAGCCATCACTAGCCATCCCCTAACCTGTCTGACAAGCCCCTCAGGAGATGGGGTTGTATGAGTGCATATGTGGGAAGGGTCCTTGGTCCCATGAGGAAGGGCTCTCATCCCAGAAGAATATCACACAGTGCCCTTAAAGAGAAAATGCCATGTGGTCCCACCGGACATTCAACCTCCTTTAGGATGGGTGGAGTCCCAGCTGCAGGGCCCAGTGATTGTTTCCACTCAGGAGAAAGGAGAATGCTGAGGCCAAACCAGAGCTTTGTTGATCTAAGAACTGGAAAGCTCTCCAAGGCAGCAAAAATAGCTGAAGACTGTCACCAAGGGGAATGTTGACTCAAGCCCAAGCAAACATGGAGTTCATGTCCCAAAGGGCAGATCCAAGGGCAATCTGGTCAATTCAGTGCAGCAAACAGAGTGCCTTTGGCTTTGAACTCTCCTATGCACCTGGGTTCTCATGATCTTGGGATCAACACCTCTGAGAGAGTGATGGAAAGAGGATAGGACAGAGGGAGAAGATGATTGCCCTGAAATTACAACAGAGGACTTGGCCAATCCCAAGGGGACTCTGAAGCTGAGATGGCCCATTAGAGTTGTCTTGAATTGTGGCAAGGAAGCCAGGCCTGACTCCTAAGCAATGATGTCATTGGATGCAGGTTGGCCCCAGAGAGATGTGACCTTAGATGAGGCGGCTCCCCTCAGCCAGTGCTCCCAGCTTCAGGAGGAATAAGTGTGTCGGTCCCAAAAGAGGGGATCTAGGTGGCAAATGACTGCATTCACTACAAGGAGAAAAATCTGTCATTCATTGAATGCTTCCACTGCATTCCAGATACATCATCACAATAAAATCAAATACTTTCAGTGTTTGCTTTGTTCCAGGCACAGTTCCAAGTTATAGATATTAACTCATTTGCTCCTTAAGACAGCCCTCTAAGAAGTTTTATTGATGAGGACACTCAGAACAATTAAAAGATGGACTCACTGTCACCCAGCAGAACATGCCAGAGGCAGGATTTGAAGCCAGTGGTCTAACTCCTGAGTCTGTGCTCTTGACCTCAAGGATAATAAAAGATACTCTCTATTTTGGAGGAAATCACTGCTTCATCAGCTGTGAGCCAAATTTTTGTTAAAGGCAGTGATTAATTTTCTATTGCTGCCCTAACAAATTTCCACGGAATTTAACAGCTTAAAACAACACTCACTCATCATTTCACAGTTCTGTAGGTCAAAAGCCTGGTGCAGCATGGCTCCACTGGGGCTTCTTCATAGAGACGCACAGGGCTGAAACCAAAGTGTCAGAAACGCTGCTTCCTTTCTGGAGGCACTGGGGATCGATGTACTACCAAGCTTTTTCAGGTTGCTGGCCAAATTCGGTTCCTTATGGTTGTGAAACTGAGGGCCCTATTTCCCAGCAGTCTGTCGTCTGGAACACAATGTTTGCTCCTAGAGGCTGCCCGTACTCCTCCTCATGCTTTCCAATTGTTAATCCTCCAGTAACAGCAGGCTGTGTCCCTCTCCTGCTTCCACGTTCCCTAACTTCTCCTTCTGTTACATTTCTTACTCCAGCCCTTTCTCTGCTTTTAAAGGCTCAAGTGATTAGATTGGGCCCACTCAATAAGCTGGAATAATCTCCCTATTTTAAAGTCCATAAACTTAATTACAACTGCAAAGTTCCTTGTGTCATACAACATGACATATTCATTCGCAGGATCCAAAGATGAGGGTGTGGACATCTTTGAGGGGACAGTCTCCTTCCATAGGCAGTTTAGGGCAACAGGCACTCCAGGCCTGTCATCATAATGACTGTTCATCACGACCTGTACCTTTATATCAGGCAGATCTACCCCTTATCCATGCAAACAGCACCCAATAGTGATGAGAGGGGGGTACCACAATTCAACTATTACTATTATTTTGGATCTTTCCCTCTTAAAACTTACTCCCCAATTCATTTTGGAATTTGCCTGGATTTTGGTCTTGGTTTTACCTCCCTCTTCAAACTCTCTCCTTGTCTCATGAGCTTCCCTGCTTTTCACCCACGTCACCTGCCACAACAAGGTCCATTCTGTGTCTGGACAGAAGAAGAAGCCTCTCCACTTGACTGATTCCTCCTTGCACCTCTCCAAGACCTTCACCAGCCAGCTCTGCCTACCTCTCCAGCTCCATCTTATCTGCTCCCAACCTCCTGGGAGGGCTGGGACAATGTTTGATTCATATCTGTAGCCCCAGCTTCTAGAATAGTGGCTGGCATAGGCTAAGCAATCAATACGAGCTTGTCAAATTTTGAATGGAAGGAGAATGGATGGATGGATGGGTGAATTAAATGAACAAAGGAACTCAATTAGTTATGGAACGAGAAGCATTGCCTTTTCCTAAGTGTGATGATTCATGAGTTAGGCCAGCAGGGTAAAACCCAAATGTATTTTCCTTTATAGTTTATTTATTAAACAAACATTTACTGAGTGCCTACCATAAATTAGATTCTATAATAGCTTCTGTTGGTGATGAATAAGACATGCTCCTTGACCTGAGAGAAGTTTACTTTCCATCAGGGAGTGTAGCTATGTACACGTTTGCTTCAGTTTCTCTCTCTCTTGTCTTCTGACCCCTCCCTTCCTCATCTACGTTTCTGCCATTCTTCCCCTCCTTCCTAGGTCACTCTCAACCCCCTGACTGTGCCAGCAATTCTGTAAAGAAAGAAATTTCCCATCCTAGGTTAAACTTTGAAACTAAGTCTTAGGACGGGTTTGGGAGCTGGTTAAATGTCTTTATCGACAAAAAAGAGAATAAAGAAGAATTTAAAAGAATTTTGTGATTTTGGTTGTTTCATGTTCATTTGAGGTCATTTGCATTTAACTTCCATTCTTTCTGGCATGGATAGCCCAATTGTGGTGCTGGGACCATGATCAGAAGCAAATGAGAGAAGCACCATGTCCATAGAAAACAAGAAGACAGCAAACTTTGGGACCAGAGTGGCTGGAATTTTCTTGTTCTTTTTTTCTTTTTTCTTTTTATTGAGGTGAAAGTTACAGGACATAAAATTAGCCATTCTATTTAATTTTGTTATCTTTTTTTAAATTTTTATTTTTTTCTGATGTACATCATATTTCGAATTCTGTGTATATCACATCATGTTCACCACCCGAACACTAATTACAGTGCATCCCCTCACATGTGAGCCTATTTTAAAGTGAACAATTCAGTGATATTTCATATACTCACAATGTTGGGCAACCACCACATCTATTTAGTTCCAAGACATTTCCATCACTCTAAAAGGAAACTCTGTATCCATTAAACAGTTACTCCCCATTCCGCTTCCCCAAAGCCCCTGGCAACCACCAATCTATTCTTTCTCTGTCTCCATGGATCTTCCTGTTCTGGATATTTCATATAAATGGAATCATATAATATGTGACCTTTTGTTTCTGGCTTATGTTATGTTTCTTAACATAACATTTTTGAGGTTCATACACACACATCGTAGCATGTATCAGTACTTCATTCCTTTTTATGGTTGAATAATGTTCACTTGTATATATACTCCAGAATTTGTTTGTCCATTTCATCCATCGATGGATGTTTGGGTTGTTTCCACCTTTTGGCCGTTGTGGATTATGTTGCTATGAACATACATGTGCATGTATTTGTTTCAGCGCTTGTTATCAATTATTTGGGCTATACACCTAGGAGAGAAATTCCTGGATCATATGATAAATCTATGTTTAACTTCTAAAGAAACTGCCAAACTGTTTTCCACAGAGTTACTACCATTTTACATTCAGATCAGCAATGTATGGCTTTTATTTCCCAATTTTTGCACTTCCCTGCCAACCACTAGCTACTATCCTTTCTTAAAAAAAAGTATAGCTAGCCTAGAGGGTGTGAAGTTGTATCTCACTCCTTACCCATCATTGTCCCTATACCCCTTTTCCCACTTTCCCTCCAGTTGGAAAGGCCTCTTTTTTCAGAATTTTTGCCTCTTTCATGCCAACACGGACCTGGCCATCTCTAGGGATCCCTGTAGTCCTCACACACTCCAGACTAAGCCCTTTTATTTTGCATGGATGCCTTCTGGGTTCTTACAAAGCACCAGAAATTCTGACTTCCAGTCTCTGCCCACAACATACTAACTGGGTGGTGTGGAGGAGGCCACTTTACCTGGCAGTCTCGGTTTCCTCATTTGTTTAATACATGGGGATTAACCATCCCTCACAGGGTTGAGGTGGGACTCAGGCTTGGAATTGTAAACACTTAGTTGAGCTAGTGTTATTACTGGCCAGATGGACTGGGTCTACTTTAGCACAGTATCCAGCCAACAATATAGGATCTATGATGAGCGAATGAATAACTGTTACTCTCAATTTTACTTCACTGTAGGAAAGGCACAGAGGTGGGGAAGATATCCCGATTTCCCTTTAAACAGTGAAGTCTGATAGATTGAAGAATGTCTATGTTGGAAAGTGCATAAATCTTGTCGTGCAAGAGGACTCCTCTTTATCCTCGATTGTACAATCTTGGATCCACTTGCAAAATGAGGTACCATTTTCCACCAGCCACATCTTACTTGCATTGTCCTGGCTACAATAGGAAGTGGGAAGGCAGAGGTATTAAGATCACAGTTCATGGGCCATCCAGGCCCTGCTTCATGGGGGGAACAGAAGTCTAGTCCTTTCTACCCATGGGATGTGTTTGGTCCTCATCTCCATCTAAGAAAGGATCCAAACTCTCTACATCTCATCCAAAGCCCCCCAGTTCATGATAATTTAACTTCAGGCTCACCACTCTGGGTTCTCCATATCTATTTTCTTTTCTTCTTTTATGCTTTGCAACACGGCCATGTTCTTCCTATTATTATATAAAACATTTTACCTATAATTTCTATGCAATTGGATCAGAAAGAGAAGTTTCAGAACATGCTCATATCTCCAAGTTGATCTAGAGGGATCTTCACTTCTCTTTCTACCATTCCATTAACTAGACCCTTCTGGTTCATATCACACTGCTTGCATTTACAAACAAATAAATAAGTAACCATTGGAGAGTAACTTACATAAGACCTACTCGGTTTCGTCTTTTTAACAACCTATGTGGTAGATGGCATTATCATCTCCATTTTACACAAGAGGCACTAATTTGATATGTTCAGGATGCCCATGTGAAACACATATACACCACGTGGGTGTGAAGAAGAGAAGACACACATGCACATGTGCACACACTGTAGATAGAGTTTTTGGTCCATGCTGCTTATCAAATGTTGAGAGAATCTTTGCTTAGAGCTTGTCAACACCATCGTTTACTTTTCAGCTGTTTAGACAGCAGCAGAATTGTTCACTGATTTTTCCCACTTGGATTGATGGGAGAAATCAAGGCCTTTTCAGGGGCCCCGCCTATTAGCAGGCTACAGAAGTGGTTGCCCTTTTGCCTCTTCCCACCCTTTTTCCAGAAGCCAAGGGCTAGAGAGAGACAGGGAGCACTGAATCCGACAGTAATGGGCTGTAATTGAGTTCTCGGTTTGTTTTAACTGCCGGGGTGTGATCGCCTGTGAAAATGGTTTGATTTTACGCTCTTTGTGAAGCTGCGTCAAGCTCCATTTGAAATAACAAGGGTCTTCCTTTCTCTTGCTTTCTGCTCAAAGCAGGGATGAGTGGAGCGGGGAGGAGGAGGGAGGGTAAGCTCCTAGGAGAACTTGCAGGGGAAGGACTCTAAGAGCCCATGTGCAGAAGCGGGTGGGCAGAATGGGGAAGCAGCGCCATAAAACTGTTCTCGGGGAACCTGTGCCCCCGGTAGATGACAGGTAGAATGTGCATCTGGCACCTTCCAAACTTCTCCCCCATTCAGCAGCTGTTCTGTGAGGCCTGGCCAGGCAGGCATGTGACGTGATCTGCTCCATTTCCATGAACAACGATAATGCATTAGGGAAAAGTAGGAGAGGTCAGAGGTTAAACATACTAACCAGGACCCCATACAACCCACTGGAGAAGTTCCTACTGCCTTGTCCTGGCTATTTCTTTCAGAAGCAGAGCTCAGAGCTGTGATGTCCAGTTCGGTAGACGCTATCCACATGTCGCCACTGAGCCTTTGAAAGGTAGACGTGCGGTACGTATAAAACACGCAACAGATTTCAAGGGCTTAATATGATAAAAGAATGAAAATACCGCATTAATAATATTTTATGCTGATTCCATGTTGAAGTGATAATATTTTGGATGTATTGGGTTAAATAACATATATTATTAAAATAAATTTCTCCTGTTTGTGTGTGTTTTATTAATGTGGCTACTAGAAAATGTGAGATTACATTTATGGCTCACATTATATTTCTATTGGACAGTGCTGGTCCAAGGACTTTCCCAAATCCAGCATCCTCCCTTAAGCTGCAGCATAGAAAAACTGCCTGGGGATGATGTACAATTTCACGACTAGAACCTCTCTCCTTGTCTCACCCTCTTGAGGAAGCATATTGAAATGCAAGAGAGTGAGAGTTATATTATCATAGGAATTCCATTAAGACTGATCTAATATTTCAGAAAAGTGAACCATTCAACATTGCTGTATTTTTGCTGTTTAATTAAGAGTAAATGTTTGATGTGATACAGGTATCAGGGAGGCCTCTCACTAGCTGTTGAGATTTAAGTTAATTTTACCTTGATGACTTCTGATCCCACGGTCCATGGAAGTCCCTGACTCCTGCTAATAGGGTAGTTGGCGCAGGTAGCAGCTTTGTTCTTCAAACTCCTATGTCTCCGGGGCCCTGCTTTCTTCATTTCTCCACCATCAACCAGCACATGGAATAGCCCCATCTGGGGTTTACTCCACAGAGAATCCATACACCAGGCATTTGTGACTTTAGAAGATTTGAGTGAAGATAGGAGCCGAGGGGCTTCCTGGGGAAAAGCTGCAACGAGTTGTGCAGAGCCTTCTACCATCTGACTGGTGTATTGGTCCGTATTTTCTAGGCTATACTCTGATAACCCAAGGTCTCAGAGGCCTATGAGAACAAAGGCTTCTTTCTCACTAGATCTGCAAGGCTCTGGTACAGGTTGCGGATGGGCTATAGCTCTGCTCCACAGGTCTCTTTCATTCTAGGACTGAGGCTAAAGGAGAAGCCCATAGGTGGGATGTGTCATTATCCTTGTGGAGGGAAAAGAGAAAGGGCTGGACAACATGAAGTCTTCCTGCTTGAACGTGGCACAATTATCTCTTCTGTACACATTCTACTGGCCAAAGCTGACATCACTGGGTGGAGAAAGGAACTTCTCCACAGGGAGGTACTGGAAGTCACGTAAGTCGGAGACTAAAGAGTCACTTTTGCTCACAGTTCAGTAGCCAGAACAACTTCAGTGGAGGGTAGGAAACACAGCAAAGTGTGTGGCGTTTGGGGAGAGCTGTCTCTGCCATAGTCGCCACCCCGTTCTCTCTGTGGTGGTTTCCCAGAGCAGAACCCTTCTGACTATAGCCAATTCAGGTGGCCATTCCAGGATGTGAGCAGAGGTCTCCAATGGACCGTGGGTGCTGACATTTTCGGTGTTTGGCTCAAAAATGACACCAACAAACCTTAAGAACTGCTTAGAAAGGAGGCTGAATTTCCCGAACTGCCACCATGTGCTCTTCACCTTGAGGGTCATCTGCTACACCTCGTAAATGTCTCCTGACCGTAGTTGGGACTGCTGCCTTAGAGATTCCAATGTCATCTCTCGCCCAATGAAGAAACTACAACAGATTGTTGACTGGGGACAGTTTATATACACACAAAGAGTGGGTGGTGCAGGGAGAACAGGACCTCGAGGACCATACTTGCTCGGGTACTTATACCTGAGAAAAGTCCCTCCCACTCACTGTGCCTCAGTTTCCTCCTCTGTAATATAGAGACAATAGTCTTTGTCAGGCCTGCCTCATCAGGGTGTTGGGAAGTGTGTGTAAGGAATGTGAGCTGTAAAACCCCTACAAATGTAAGGTTGTAGCATAGGATTGGCTGGAGTGAGAAGGGCTGTATTTCTAGGCTGTGACAGGAGCTCTCAAGTACCCAGAATAGACCCAGCAATGTATTAGAAATGGTGATGAGACACTAATTTGCAAGGTACTCACTCTGTTCTTGAGCCTGGCAATTAATGGGGAGATAGAATATCATTATAACCAAATGACCACTAGGTATAGTCAGGCTACAGAGGGAAAGCATTCCTGGGAACATCAGCTTTCAGAACTGTTGAGTTAGAAGAATTGTAGTTAACAAGGTCTAGATTCTCAGAGATGAGGAAATGAGAAGGAGGCGGGGGAGGAGAGAGAGAGAGAATATCTCACAGCTCATTACTGTCAGTGTGTAAACAACCTCTTAAGTCTTGTGACTCTCCAAAATATGTTGGACATAAACTGGCATATTGTAGGTGCTTTAATTAGTCAGGATATTTAACACTAGTTGCTGAAACAACAAACCCCAAAATAAATCTCAGTGGTTCAACACAACAGAAGTTTATTTCTCACTCCTTCACAGTTGCGTAAATGTCAAACGGATCAAGTGGGTAGCTCTTCACCAAGTATTTACTTAGAATCCAGCTTTCTGGCATCATGTGGCTCTACCATCTCAGAATTCCTCACTTTCAGCTGTGTGGACATGGGAGAGTGTTTATGACATCTAAAGAAAAAGGACCATCATTATCTTCCCTCCGCTCTTTCCTTTTTTCCTCCTTCCTTTCTCTCCTACTTCCATCCTCCCTCCCTCCCTGCCTTCTTTCTAGCAAACATTTACTGAGTATCCTGGCAGAATGATGAGATGGAAGGAGAATCACCTTAGTGAGGGCTGAAGGTGGACCCAGTCAAGCACAAGCGTCTTCTCGGGTGCTGGTATTAGAGTGGGAGATGGGGAGAAACCAACATGTTTCCATTCCACTTCAACAGATGGCCAATATGAAGGGTAGGGGAAAGATCCCTAGGTTTCAGTTGAATTTACAGAGCAGGTCACACAATGTTAGAACAGAAATGAACATTTTATGTGAGAAGAGGTTGTGAGTCAGAGAGAGAAAGCAGCCACTGGCAGAGCTGATGAAGCTAGAACCAGGCCTCCTGGCACACTGTGGGGATCCTCAACAGCCTCCCCCTGCCAATACTCCTTCTGTGATCCCTCCCCGCAAGTTGGAGAGAGTTATGGTCACAGCATTCTTCACACCTGCTGACCTCAATGTCACCTTTCCAGTGGTTAGTGCTGAGTTCCCCACGTGGCACTCTCATTTTGGCAACCCCAAATGTAGCTCAGTTTATTATGTACTCATAAGAACGGCTTTATGAGCCCTTAATTGCCGCAGTAAAGCCTCAAAAATGCTTGATATTCCAACTCCAAACACAGTCAGAGCGGCAGGAAATTGTGTGGGCGGAATTGGGAAAAACAATTAAGACAGCACAGAGATCACAGTCCCCAGACAGGCACCTGCCCTCTTTGCCATCCATATTGGTGCCTTTCTTCCTGCCTCCCTTTACATCTCCACCTGTCTTTCTCTGCTTTTCCTTATTTCCTCCAATGCTGGAGGATCAAAGCTAATACTGATTGAATAGCTACTATGTGCTAGCTACATGCCTGTGATCAATTGCAGCATGCTATGAGTTGGGTACTGCTGTCCCCATTGGAGAGATGAGGAAATTGAGGCTCAGGGAGCTGAGGACATTTGCCTGGGGTGACACAGCCAGTAAGTAGCAAAACTGGGACTCAAAGTTAAGGCAGTCTGAATTCAGTGCCAGTGCTAATTCTATTGCTTCACTCCACCACTCTATTTCCCATTTTGCTAAAGCCATCTCTGGCTATTAATTTTAATACTCTCATTTTTACTTAGTCCAAGAAGTCCTGGGCTTCATGCTTTACAGAAAGAAAAAGTAGAGGACAAGGAGGAGGGCAGCTTTCTCTTACCTTTTGTAGCAGGTAATCATTTTCCATTTTTCAATTAGTTGATTTCAGGATTTTGTCTAGTGTGCAGAGCACTTTGTGGAATGTACCAACAGAAGTGAGGGTTCCTGCATCCTGGATGCCCACCTCTAACCTAACTGGCTTGCTCACCCTTTGTGTTGTATATTGCATTCTTAGGGTGTGACTCTTCATCTTTTATCCCAAAGCCTGGGATGCCAGTGCCACCTTCTCTGGTATATCCTAGTCTACTTATCTCTAAGGCCCACCTTAAATGCTTCCTATTGTTGGAAGTCTTCCCCGATCCTGCTTAGCCAGACATGATCTCTCCCTGTCCCTGTCCTTTGTTGTCCAATTAGCACTTTTCAACCTTGTATTGCAATGATGATGCATGATTCTCATCTCTCTTACAAGGTTGTGAAGAAGAAATAGGTACTGTGGCAATTACACGGACTTTGGAGGCAGAGGGACTTGGGTTCATATGCTAGTTCTGGCTCTTATTAGCTCTGTGACCTTAGGCAACTTACATAAACTTTCCAACTGTTAGCTTCCCCATCTCTAACATGGAAGTAATAATAACTATGTCACAGGTGTTGTGGGTATTAAATAAGACAAGGAATAGAAAGCACAGTATCTGGCACACAAGAGGCAAGTAAATAGCAGGTATTATTATCTTTGTTATTAAGTAAACATGAATTTGAATCCCAGCTCCACCTCTTACTAACCATTTGACTTTAGATATCTCCCTGAGCCTGTTTCTTTTTCCTTAGAATAGGCATAAAAATAACTTCTCTGATAAGGCTTGCAATTAAAAGATATCATATGTAAAATGCACAGCACAGTATAATAGGACATAAAGTAGGTATTCATTAAGTGTTCTTTGAGTGAATTAATACATTTTTTTTTTTGAGGAAGATTAGTCCTGAGCTAACATCTGCTGCCAATCCTCCTCTTTTTGCTGAGAAAGCCTGGCCCTGAGCTAACATCCGTGCCCATCTTCCTCTACTTGATATGTGGGATGCCTACCAGAGCGTGGCTTGCCAAGTGGTGCCATGTCCGCACCCAGGATCTGAATTGGCGAACCCCGGGCGGCCGAGAAGCGAAACGGGCGAGCTTAACCACTGCGCCAGTGGGCAGGCCCAAATGAATTAATAAATTAATAAATGAAGGTAATGGTGGTCTGGACCAGGGATACACAACAGAGGGAATCACAGTTCATTTTGGCTTGTTCAAAGACTCCATGACCACTTAATTAAATATCTTACATAAAAATTAAAAATAAGAAGAACCACTTAGCGAGCACCTCCTACATGCAAATATTTTAAAATACTATCTGATAACCCTACGAAACAATCATTATTACCTTCTACAAAACTCTGTCTGATCTTGAACTCAAGCTCCTAACCACTATTTGATGTTGCCACTCACCAGATGGGGGAATCTAGATTTTTTGAGAGTCAAGACACTGTTAGTCCAAGTGATAGAAAGGCAGCTCGAAATAACTTAAGCCAAAAAGTAGCTTATGGTTCACACAGCTGGGAAAAATATGTGATCCTTCTGAAAACTGAAAGAACTCCTGGAATCCTATGTTCTCCGGGAGCCCAAACTCCACCCAGGCACCCAATTTCCACCTGTTAAATTTGCATATTATTTAAGTGCAAAGTGAAGTGCCATTTCTCTTTCATTATCTTTCTCCTTCTCTTCACCATGAAACATTAATTACTCCATTCTCAGATTCCTGTGAATACTTTGTTCATATGAAAGTACTTGCCACATTTGGCCTTATATTGTAGTGGTACTTATCTTTGTATTCACATGTAGACCAATTCAGCATCCTGTACATATTGGGTGCTCAAAAATATTTTTCGAATAGCTTGATGGATGGATTAAGAGACAGATTCACAGGTACATGGATAAATGGGTAGAGGTAAGGTAAAAATATAGACGAATGGATAGATTGGTGAATAAATGGGTGGATGGGGAAATATATGGATGGATGGAAAATATATTGATGAATAGAATTGTGGTTGGATGAATGGATTGAAGGTGGATGCAAATTAATGGATGGAGGGAAGGGTAATTTTCTGGGTGATAAATTGATGGATGGATGGTTGACTGAATTGGTAGATGCAAAGGTGAATGGATAGATGGGCAATGAGATGGACAGACGAATGACTCAACCTATGCATTTGAAGGACACGTTTCCCTTTCAGGTATGTATAGAATTTTCGTTTTCTCTTGCATAAACAAAATATACAGCTGGGACAATTTTCCTTAGTTTTATTTTTTTCCACGGCAGTTCTTTTAGAAGACATCAGCTGAAAGTTGATGCCTGCTTTAGCTGGAGACTGAGGAAATGCAAGTAAAATGTTGACCTGTTGTGGTTTTTACATCACACATGATAATGTGTCTGAGTATCTCACTGAAGAGGAAAAGGAAAAACAGATTTTATATAAATATGTGACAGTCCATTACTCTTGACTTGCGTCCCTCTTGGATTCTGAGAGTAATGCCGCCCACATTGACTATGGAGGGAACAAAGAGGTTGGAGGTGAATGGAGCAGGAAGACCAACTAGTTAATTGCTTATTCTCAGTCTTGGGGAAACAACACTCCAAGAAACAAATTCTGCTCATTCCCTTTAACTCATTCTCTGCTGCACTCCTGCCACCAGGCTCAGATGCTTCTCTGCTTTGGAATGAGCAGGAACAAAGCTGTATTCTGGAGCTAAGTCATGAGGAAAAGTCATGCAATTTCTTAGAATTACATGTAGCACCCATGTTATAGTCTGACTAACTTAGAATAGAGTGGAACCATCATGACCCTGGCATTAGATGTAATATGATTCAGAAGCTATATGATAGAATGATTAAAGGTCCTTGGAAGCAGGCAAATTTGAGTTTGTATCCAAATTCTTTCTCTTACTGAGTGAGGGCCTTCTGTTTTTGGCAACATGGTAAACCAGGTGCCTCCTCCCAGCAACCCCTCAACCCTCCTGCTGAAAAGAACTGTCAATGCTGGATAATACATTTTTATATCTTTTTGAATGCTTCTTTGAGTTGGCAAGAAGTTAAGTGATGCTCATGATAAAGACCTAGAGATATAAGCATAGCACTGAAGCAGCCTTGTGCCTGGAGGGCATTTTCTGATCTTTGTGAAACTTAAGTTTTTACCACTTTACAGGGCTTAGAGACAGAAGACAAAATGCAGAGTCCACCCAGGACAAGGGGATGTCTAGCATAGGATCTCCCCAATAAGGCCGGACTCTCCACGGCTTTAGTGCACTTTAGGGTACAGGAGAATCAGAAAGACACACCCTGGAGGACTGCAAATAAATTTGTAATAAAAGAAGTTGCCCAAGAAACCTTGGCAATGAATGGAGAGGAAAAGTATCCCACAAGAAGCTATAAACACAAACCGGCCATCATACAGTTTGCACTCAGAATTCACTCTATTTGTTGAACATCTAGCTAAGAACTTAGTTTAAAATTATCCTAGTCTTGTATACCCTGTCCCCAGGCAGTTGGAAGAAAGCTAGGCAAATCTTCTCTGGAATAACCCATCTCAAATTATTTCTAGAGGTAAAGTTTCAAGGAACATGCATATGTCAGTAAACTGAAACATTAACTTGATAGGGCTTTTTCTAGGCTAGCCCTGACTTTCTTTCTCAACCCTATAGTTGTCATCTTTCACAAAGGCAAGCTTTCATTTGAACCCTGGATAATATAGCTTTCTTTGAAAGAAGAAAATATAATGGAGGATAAGAATAAGAATGGGAATAAAAATGAGAGGTGGAGGAGGAGAAGAAGAAGACAGATGTAAATGTGTAGAAAGAAACATAATTTACATGACTGTTACTGAATTTCTGGACATATGACCAATTTCAATTAATATAAATAATGCTGGAAAGAATACCTTTACCCTCAAATATTTGACTAAATTTTTTTATTTACTTGGAATCATTTTCTAAAATTACCATTAATGAATTGAAATGAATGAAGATTTTTAAGTCTCTGAATTCCCAATGGGATAATTTACACAAAGAGCCTTATGAACCTCAGTGAGGTAAAATATAAGGGATTTAATATTATTTTTACAAAAAGGTAGGGAGAGATGAAGAGTAAGAAAGGCATTGAATTTTAGTTTAATTCACCAAATCTCTCTTAAGTTCATGATTTTTATCAATGAAATCTTAGGTGCTCGGAAGACAACCATAAGAAGTCACAATCTTTGCCCTCCAGAAACTAAAAAGAAATGGATAAATGATGGAATATCCATGCTTGAACTGTGTCAGTACATAGCAGGTGCTCAATAAATGTTTGTTAAATTAAATAAACAGGTAGGCAGAGAGCAATGATGACATGATAAAGATGTAAGAGGGATTTTTCAGTTGAGCCTAAGCAGAGAGAGGACGTGGGTTTAATAGAAACTCAGTTAACTAGATTCATAGTAAAAAGGTAGTGCCCTGAAACAAGATGTGAAAGGTAAAATTCTACTTTCTACTGGGGGTCTTTTTGCAGAGACTTGGGAAGTGAATGCTAGCAGGCTTCAGGAGGTGATGGAAAGTGGAAGTACAGGGTTCCCGGAGTTTGAGCCTTACTGGAAAGCCCCACTATGCAAGCCAATGTTCTGAGCTGCTAAATACCTCTTGTCTCAGGAACTTGGGATTTGCTGTTTCCATCACCTGGACCACTCTTCCTGAAGATACCCTTACGGCTCACTCCCGCACTCCACGTGGATCAAAAGTCACCTCTTCAGGGAGAATTTTCACGTCCCTCTTGGTACTTTATGCCTCCTCATCCTGCCTTATTTAGCTCCATGTCATTACCAGCTGACCTCTATTCTTATTTGCTAATTGTCAAGCCCCTGCACTAAAAGTAAAAGAGAAGGATCTTTGTCTCTTGTTCTCTGTTGTAACCGCAGTGTTCAGAACAGGTATGTAGTATGTAGGAGAAGTTCTGCATGGTGTCTACAGTTAGCAATACTCGTGTTAAGATGTTTTGTTCTTACCATGAAAAAAAAAAAGAAGGACTCAAGGAATTTTTGGAGGTAATGGATGTCTATTACCTTGATGGTGGTGATGGTTTCACGAGTATATGCATATGTCCAAACTCATCAAATCGTATACATTAAATATGTGCAGCTTTTTGTATGCCAATTATACTCAATAAAGCTGGTAAAGAAAATCTCAATAAATATTTGTTGAATGAATAAGTAAATAAAGGCAATTTTGTCTGAAAACCCATCTTACTTAGCTACTTACTTCTGGTAATAACTGCCATTCTCTGAGTGATTACTATTTCCAGGCACCACGTTGACTTTTCTTTGTACGTTATTTCATTTAAATCACCCAAGAAACTCATGCAATGAGCCCTACTTATATTTCATTTTATAGACACAGAAATTTTACAAGACAGAGAGGTTATAAAATGTTCTTGGCACAGTGGCTTTTACTTGTTGTTGTTGGGTTTTTTGCTTTATTTATTACAAAGAGGGCTTTGTGTATCATCTTAATTATACCATGTAACAACTAACATAGCAGAGGGAGGTCATGGAGGAAAGGTGAGACTTGGAATCATGTCATCTGAATTCTAGCTTGAGATCTGCTTCTGTCAAACTATGGGACTTCGGTTGGGGCTTCACTTTCCCCGTCCATAAAAATGGAAGATCCTCCCTGTCTCCCCTACTTCACAGGTTATTGTGACCATAATGCAAATTAATAAATGTGAAGGTTCTTACCAAGCTATAATTTGCTATACAAATCTGGCCATACTTTTATAGTCATACCCTCAGGGGAACTAAATCTGAAAGACCTAAAGTTTCTGAGCTTCCAAGTTTATCTTCCTTTGCATATTTCATTTGCCTGACTTTGGTAGATCGTTAATATTAATGCTCAGGCTTCATGAATTATGCACCTGAACCAAGAAATATTTCTTCTACATTTCCCATCTTATACTTCGTCTCATAGGCCCAGTGAGCTTCAGCCACTAACAAAGACCCCACAGAAAATGGAGACAAGACATGTCCTTGGGATGCAGAACGCGTGGCCATGCCCACACCGGGCATCATCCACTGCCAGCAGAAAGTCTAGGCTTATCCTTATGCCAGTAGGCATTTAAATTTCCAAGGGTTGACCTCAGTCTTCATCGAAGTCTCACTGGGCCATTTATCACCTATTGACTCAGTACCTGAGGCTGGAAACACCTGTAATGGAAGCCTAGTTACAAACTTGGTCAATGGCTTGTCCACAAGGTGATGACCCTGACAAGGCATGTTGAAGATGTAACTCTAAAGGGAGAGAGGGAAGAGCATATATATTTGGCAAATGATGATGTTACTACAGCAAACAGCAGGTGCTAAGGAAGGCAGAGGAAGGGGCCTGTGGTAGGAAGAATAATGCCTCCGCTCCAAAGATGTCCACATCCTAATACCCGGAACTCAAGAATACGTTACCATACATGGAAAAGTATTAAGGTTGCAAATAGGTTGCTAATCAGCTGACTTTGACATGGGTCAATTATCCTGGATTATCCAGGTGGACCCAATGTAATCATGAGAGTTTTTAAACGGAGAAGAGGGAGACAGAAGAAAGAGTGTGTCAGAGTGGTGCAATGTAAGAAAGACTCAACCTGCCATGGTTGGCTTTGAAGATGGAAAGGGGCTGAGACCTAAGTGTGAGCAGCCTTTAGAGGCTGGAATGGGCAAGTAAATAAAATGTCCAGTAAAGTCTCCAGAAACGAATTCAGCCCTACCAACACCTTGATTTTAGCCCAGTGAGACTCATTTCTGACTTCTGACCTCCAGAACTGCAATATAACAAATTTGTGCCGTTTTAAACCACTAAGTTTGTGATTATTTGCTACAGAAACAATAAGAAAATAATACGGTGCCAACTCTCTGGGTATCATCTAGAAGTTTCTGATCAGAGATTCTGGCTCATTGCCCTGAAAGCTCGAATACTGAGATGCTAAATCAATCTGGAAGTTATAAGACCAAAGATGTTACCCCTACACTAAAACCAGTGAGCAGAAGGATCTCCCTCTTCTCTGAATCTCTACTTACTCATCTCTGAGAGAGTTGGATATTGGTCTCTAGGGTTCTTCTAGATCTGTGACCAAAGTCTCCTGGAATGTTTTGCCTCTGTGGCTGGTGACTACTGTCCTGATAGGAATGGACCCACTCATGTGGCTGTAGAAGACTGGGGTATAGATATCAAGATTGTTTTTAGAGAAAATTCACAAATACATGAGACATTTCATAGTATTGCTGTAATAGGTATTCATTGCTGCACGAAAAATGGCCCCAAACTTACAGTTTAGGACAATAAACATTTGTTATCTCACGATCCTGTGGGTGAGGACTCCAGGCATATTTTAGTTGACTGCCATATTTTAGTTTTGGGTCTCCTACAAGGCTGAAATCAAGGTGTGAGCTGGGACCACAGTCAAGACTTGACTGGGGAAAGATTTGTTTCCAAGCTCACTCTGTGGCAGCTGGTGGACTTCAGGTCCCCACTGGCTAATAGCTGGACATATTAGTTCTATGCCACGCAGCCTTTACATAGAGCAGCTTACAAGAGTGCAGCGGATTTCCCTAAAAGTGAGCAGGGTCTAACATCTGAAGTGACATCCAATCCTTCTTCTATATTCTGCTTATTAGGTGAGAATTAATAAATCCAGCTCATAATCAATGGGAGGGAGGGGGGATGACACAAGGTCATGAATACCAAAAGGTGTGGCTTATTGTGGGCCATCTTAGAGGCCACATACCTCAGATGCCTTCTATAATACGCAGCATGATGAATTGGGGAACAACCCCAACTATTACAAAGGATAATGAGTTTGATTCTTGGGTGAGGGGAAAAAATCACACTTTACTACGGCTGGTTTGACCAAAAAGTCAGGAAATTGATCTAATGAGCCTACAGTCATGTCTTCAAATCTCCTGTGGGCCTACCACCTTTAGCTTGGCCTGAGACTGCTGAGGATGAAGGATGGGAGCATTTATGCTGCAATCTCGGTACAAGCTGCCATCATTTCACACCTAGATGATTGCAATTGCTCCTTAATGGCCTGTTGCCTTTTAATCTCGTTCCTTTTTAACTCATTTTCTACAAAGTAGGAAGAATATCTTTAAAATAAATTATGCTGCTCCTCTGCTTAAGATCTTTCAATGGTTCTCATTTACTGGGGATAAAACCTAAAATTCTTGCCAGCCTACAAGCCCAGCATGATCTGACAGCTGCCTATCTCTGCAATCTTCTTCCATGCTTCTATTCCTCCTTGCTCACTGCTCTTCAGTAACCATGGTCTTCTTTCAGTCCTTTGAACCTATCAAATTATTTCTTGCCCCAGGGCTTTTACACATGCTATTGCTTCTGCCTGATACATGCTTCTTTGAACTCTACCTGGCTAATTTCTACTTAGTTTAAATGTCCTGTCTTTAATGATGTAATTTGTAGATATACGTGTGATTTCCTTATTTAAGTTCTATCTCCTTCATTCAAATGTAAGTTTCAGAGAAGAACCGTATCTCGTATGCTCACCACTATATATCAGCATCTTTTAAAAGTGCCTAGTACATAAGCTTAATAAACAGTTAATGAGTGAATGAAGGGAACCCAAGAATGTCCAAACCCTAGCTTAGACCCGCCCCATCTCCTTCCTTTAGGTCTTAGAAAAGCAATATACACAAAGAAAGGAGAACGAAGTATGGAATTTACATTAGAGTTGAACTTTAACAAGCAACACTCAGCCACATGTAGGATCTTTCTTTCCCTGTAGTTGTTAGCTCTAAATATAGCCTTGAATCAATCAAGCTGAATGATTACTACGTCTGTTTCCTCCCATTGTTCAAATATGTATCTGAATTACTTCCATGGACCTAGATGCCTCACAGGAAAAGGATCCAGAGGAAAAAATGTTTGCCTTATGGCAGAAAGCCAGGCTTGCTAAGGCTGCCCACAGACCTGTCAGTCTAGGGCAACATCTATAGGCCACAGTGTCTCCTGGAAGAAAAGAGAGCAGCTAAAGGGGAGAGAAGGAGGGGAGGCTGTACCATCATTGACTTGTCTAAGGAAGAAAGAGAAGAACACGTGTACCATCCTTTTATTCCTTTGAAAGTGTTGCCCATCGGCATCATGGTCCTCATAAAATAACCTGGAATGAGGCAATCCAGGTCAGCCTCCTCCTTGCAACTCTTCCTCCTCAATGGGGGAATGCTGTGATCTTGATCCTCCTGCATCTTTGGGGAGGATCAAAACTAGGAAAGGAAGAAGGATGGATTGGGTCCCTGGACTCTTTTCCCTGCAGAACAATAACGACCGTTATTGGAATAAAGTAGTTCCTGTGTGTGTGGAAAATGGAAGCATTATCTTGGGCATTTTGTTCTTTCCCCTTAGACGGCACTTTAAAGTTTAAAGAGCGACTTCACATTTATTATCTTATCTGATCCTTATAGCACCTCTGCAACACTGGTTGGGATAGAACTTTAATCCTGTTTGAAAGATGAAACAATAGACTTAGGTAGCTTTTGCATATTTGAAAACATTGCCTGCATGAAAATATTTTGAAAAAACTCTTTTTTAAAGTCTATGATTTTCTTTTAAAGGATACTTTATGTTAGAAGACCTAGTCTTTTTACTAATTTATGCATGTGTTTGTGAAAACACATGAGTTTGGTTGTTAAAGATCAATTCTTTTCCTCAGATATTTCTTCTTCTTCCTCCTTCTTCCCACTCCTCCCCTTGCTTTCTCTTTCCTTGCTGAATAATTCAGCTCTAAGTCTATGAGGACGGACAGAAGAGGGGGGCATCTCCCTCTATAGGGGAGGGAGATGCAGTGCCCCAGATGGCGGGGCCAAGCCCAGGGAGTGGGGGAGGGCGTCACGTGAGGGCTTCCCTGAGCAGACCAACCTGAGTCCACCAGCTGAGGAGGATATCCATGCAAAGGGGCTTCCAGATGTGACATATCAGGGCCTGGAGCATGTGCGGAGGTTGTCCATGTCAGAGGAGAGTCATTCCAAGTGTGGTAAGTACGGGGATTTGCAAAGAGGACTAGCCCTCAGGGCCCAAGTGGGGTGAGAAGGGTATCTGTTGAGGTGGAAAGGGGCAGTTGCTCAACTTGGGAAGTCAGAACCTGAGCAGGATGAAGAGCAGGACCCCCAGGAAGGGCAGTCTGTGGGGAGTGTCACGCGGACTGAGGTGGGGGGATCAGCTTACAGTGAAGACTCAGAGCATGAAGAAAGTGAAGAGGTGCCTGGCAGGGGGTGCAAACCCCAAGCATGATCCTCAAGAGAACACCTCTGTGTGGGAGCAGCCCAGTGCAGGGGTACCCAAGACCCAGCAGGGGGAGGAGGGTGTCTGTGGTTTTGGAATTCAAATGGAGTGAAGGGGCTACTCAAATGGAGCGAGGGGGCTATCTGCTCTGGGAGAGACAGCAGAGATGAGAGATTAGTTACATACGAGGGATTGTCAAATAAGTAAATAAAGCAGAGATTGTGAGAACCACTTGGAGAAGGAAGATACAGATACGGAAAGGCAGAAATTTAGAACGAAAACTATAGTACTGGATTATGACTGGAGGGAATTCATGGTTTTTAACATAGAAATAAATGTATGTGAATATACATACATACATTCCCTGGCTCCGCCCACCGAGAAGGTCTGGGAGTGGCAACATCTCAATAGCAACAAACACTCCTAGAGCTCATACCCTGGTTTCTCAATGTCATTCTCCACTAAAAGAAAGCAGAACTCCCTGGGAAATAGCTAATTTCAGGGGCAGGGCAGGGAAAGTACAAGATGAGACTGGAACATCTTATGACAGAGAAAAATAACAGAAGCATATTAAAGGAGCATAAAACCCAGCTTGAATGGAACCCCGCTAGCCAAACTGGGAACAACTCAAGTAAACAAATAATTAATGATAGTAATAGATCCTGACACACTGAGTAAAATAGGAAAACATGAATCCATGTATACAAAAATAAAAGTTTGATGACAACAGCATATTTACATAGTGTTGAAGTACATTCCCATAAAACACATTCCCATAAAACATTCCCATAAAACACTTATTAGTTACAAAAGGAAGAAGAGTGACTTTATAAGGGGAAAGGCTGGCAGACACTGCCTTAATCAAGAGATCAAAGTAAATAAATGGAATCCTCCACCACCTGATGCGATGCAATGAGAAGAAGTTCTGCAATATTTCTGCCAAGGATGCATAACCTGAATCTAATCATAGGAAATATAATATAAAACCAAATTGAGAAACATTCTACAAAATAAATGACCTGTACTCTTCAAAAGTGTCAAGGTCATGAAAGTCAAAGAAGGACTGAGAAATGACTGAAAGAGACAAAAATTACATAAAACTAGGTCCAAAGCATGATTTATAACTGAGTCTTTTAGCTATAAGGGAAATTATTTGAACAATTGGAGAAACTTCAACGAGTCTGTGGAGCAGATCGTGGTGATGTATTAATGCTAATTTCCTGATTTGAGGGATGTATCATGCTTATACAGGAGAATGCCATTGTTTGCAGGAAGTACACATTAAAGTATTCTGGGGTAATTGGACATCAGATTGCCAACTTACTCTCAAATGGTTTAGAAATAAAAAATCTTTACACTGTGGTTGTAGGGTTTTTTTTGTAAGTTTAGGGTTGTTTCAAAAACTCTAAAAAGGCAATTGGAGGGCTAATGCTTCAGTGGTTAGCAAAAATGCTAAAAATCTTTGCTTTGTCTGGAATTAGTCTGATAACACTGCTGAGTTCCCCACCCGCTCCTAATCACAAATCCTAATTTGCAGCCATGAATGTCTTTGATCCATTTCAATGAAATGATGGGAGAGGGAAGAAATTAAGCATTCCTTGCATGATTGAGTAGATCACATGTTGCAGTCTATGGAATCCCGGGGAAAGAGACTACAAAGAGGGCCACAGTAATAATAGTAACTGCTAACAATTGCTGGGAGTCTTGGGTGTTCTAGGTTTTATTCCATGTGTTTTACACTTATTAACTCAGGTTAATACTTTCCACAACCCTATAGCTTAGGTTTTATTAACGCCACATTTTATGGAGAGGTCACATAGCTGGTAAGCAGCAGAGTTGAGATTCAAACCCACAGAGTTTGATTCTTGGGTCCACAATTACTGTGTTGGTCATAATAACTATTTCAGTGATAATAGTTAATATATATTAAGTATTTAATACGCCCAAAGCACAGTGCTAGTAGTTTGCCTTGTTTAATGTTCACATAAACCCTATAAATTAGGGTTTCCAGATGAAAAAGATTTGACCAATGACAAGGAGAGGGAGCAGGAATTCAAACCTGGGTCTGTTTGACCCCCAAACCTGCCCTTAGCAACTGTACCACATGGTCTATCAGTCTAAAGTCAGGAATCCTGGAACTTTACCGTACCTTTCTTGTTCCTCATGATGTCTGGATTCTTTGTGCAATATCATTTAAAAAAATAGATATGAGGTTTGATATTTGTCAAACTCTTGTCAGCAGCTGCCATGTTTAAATGATCTGGTCCTGTGAGTGGCTGGTCAGTTAGTCAATATACTTCTGAGTAACCTTTCCAAGCAGACAACTGACTTTGAAGGTCTCCCTCATGGCAGTGATCACACACTGCTCTTGTAATCCATCCTTTTCAAAGGCCAAGCTGATCAAAACCTTCTGACGTGAAGCCAAGTTGTTTCTTGAATCTTCATCTAATGGGCTCAGAAGCAGCTATACTTACAGAATTGCCTGTGCTGTGCCATCATTTCTGAAATATAATGACTGGCAAGGTAGGACTTGATCAAGAACTGTATATAAATGAAACCAGATGTTAAAGGTAGCTATTCCTGTTGTCTCAGAGTTTCAACAGAGGCCCCAGAGGCCTAGAAGATGTAATAGGTGATAGGCATCCCCACATCCTAGAATGAGATGCCAGAATCCCTATACAGGACATGGAAAAGATGTGATAAAACTGGTCCTGCCAGTGAAACCACTTACCTCCAGCCTGTAAAAATGTTGAATTGGAGAGCAGTGCCCTTTGGAGAGGGCTGTGGGAGTTCTGTAGGGTCTCTCTTCCTCATTCCCCTTAGAGTGAAGGAAAGGGATTGTACCTCTTGACATTAAATTAGATGAGAGAGGGTTAATGGGACCACACAGAGGACTTAGCCTGTGTTCCTGGGGATTGAGGGAGCATTGGACTGGCGTGAGAGGCTGTGAGTCCACTGTGAGTAGAGTTCTACTGGGTGAAAACCATCTTTTCACTGATGGTAGGGCAGAGGTATGTATTTTCTTGGACCAGATATCAGCCACAACTGAGAAAACTTCCCTGGAGCATCTTGGAGAGATTCTGCATGAGGATGCCTGGAGGCTCTCACTCAGAGGATAGACCACCAGAAGAGCAAGGGCTGACAGGAAACACAAGGTTGTCCCCTAGAGAACACACTGATTTCAGTAAAAGAATTGCCCTGCTAGGAGCTTCCAAGAAAAACACACAAAAGTGGTCCAAGAAAAGTCAGTTTTAACTGTTCACCAAGCATAGACCCCAACACCAAGAGTTCCAACAGTGTCAGCCACATAACACTATGCCTTTCTCCCTTAATCCCTTCTTCATTTGGGCTGACCCTAAAGGTGACAGAAGCAGCAGGCTGCCAGTGGAGTAGAAGGTGATCAAGAGAAAGCCAAGAAGCCAGCCACACTCTTTGTCCCCAGTGGGGAGCCAGTTTCTAAGTTGGGGGAGGGGTTGAGTCTAAATTTGAATTGTGTTTGGCTTTACACTGCATTATTAGTTTGAACCACGTGAAACTGTCATTTACATAGATCAAAAACGACCAAATATTGGAAATCTCTCATGGTTCAACCTAAAACACTAGATTGGATTAGATAGTTTAATTGCCAAAATGGAATTATTCTTGAGAATGAAAGGAACTCAAAAAGCTATGGTACCTGCATAGGACCAGGGTGAGAACTAACCCACAGAATAGGCTCGGAGACCAGTGGGAGAAAGAATTAAGCCGTGTTAGTATTGCCCCCATCAAGCCCAGCTCATCCCATATAATGGGAACGTGTATGGTATACTTTCCTGTTGGAAAAAAGCAAAACACCTGGTTATGTGCACGAGTAAATGTGCCTGGCAAATAAAAATTCTTTAATAAATTGATTCGTTCAATAAATATTTATTAAGATACTACAGTTTTTGCTTCCAAGAATACATATTAAAGTGAGCAAGACAGATGGAAACGTTGTCCTCAAGGAGCTTCTGTTCTTTTGGGAAGTTTAGAGGGCTGGTGGGCTGCTATGAACCAAAAATGTTCCAAGATGTTTAATAAGTCTTATGAAGAAAACCAATAGCATGGTGTGGCTGAGATGATCTGGGGTTTGGTAACCAGGGAAGATCTGTCTAGGAGATGACCTTTGAAGTGAGAAATGAAGGAAAAAGAAGTCAACCATTCGATGAAACAAAGAGGGATTGGATTAGTCCAGGCAGAGGGAAGAGCAAGGGCAAAGGCACCAGGCAGGTGTGAAGGATAGAGTGGAGGCCAATATGATGACATTAATCAAGCTCTTCCTTTAACTGTCTCCTACTCAAAGGCTGATCCATGTCCCCTTCATTTCATTTCCCCCAGTCCGCACCCTGGCACTGCACAACGCAAGTATCTTCTTTCAAAGTTCACAATATTGACATTAAGATACTATATCAGTTAGGCTGCTCTGGGAAGCAGTTGCCAAGATGGAATTAGAAGCATGAGGCATTTATTGGGGTAAATCCCTATGGAGGATAAAAGGGAGAGAGAGCAGGAATAGAGAAGAGCCTCAGACCAAGACGCAGATCTAACAGCTGTGAGAAGAGAGAGGGAAGGAAGGAGGCCCAGGTAGGAAGAGCCTCAGGCTGTGGTGGCACTCTGAGAAAGTCTCAGCAAGGCTGGTGGGAGCCCGAGAGCAGAGGAGCCCCACAGTGGGTAGGAATGCCCAAATATACTCCCCCGACATGTTCAATCTTGGCTGAGAACAGCCCAGGGAGAGTGTGGCCTCAACATAAATGCTGCAATGTGTCCTCAAGTTGTGACAACTGGGGGCTGTCAGCCAACTCCACTCGTCACAGCAGGTTCTCTTCTGAAGGAAAATCTGAGTGGGACACTCCCTTGGCTGTACAGACACCTACTTTACAAATGGGGTAATTGAGGTCCAGGGTAGTTGGGCACCCTGCCCAAAGTCACTCAATAACTGAGAGAGCCATTATTCTCACCTAATTCTGTCCAAAACCAAAATGCTTTCTGCTACAACAAAAGGACGCAAAGAAGGCAATGTGGATGAGAAGGTAGGTGCCTCTGAGGTTCTCTCACTTTTCCCTCCAGTGTTTTCACTCTCTCCTGATTTTTATCTTCACAGCCCTACCCAGCCTTATCTTTCAACCTTTTCTTTCTCTTACCCAAAGCCCCAGCCATACAAAATTTTCATGGACACATGAGCACTCTACACTCTTTTCTGTCCGCATGGCTTCATACATGCTGTTCCCCTATTTGGAAAATCCTCTCTTATCTTCAGTTGGCATTCATGGCTGTTTATTTTCATTATCCATTTATGTGTCTGCCTTCCGCACTTGACCAAATGCTGTTATTTCAGTAGTCTGTATTTGACTCATTTTCTTTCCTTCATTCCCTGGTCCAATGCCAAACACATAGAAGGGCTCAGAGAGTATTTTTGGAATGAATTAATCAGTGAATAAATGAATGAGTGGCTAGTACCACACCCAAGAATCATTCCTGGGTCTTTGGCCTTCCTTCTTAACCCCTATCTGTACAACCAGGTGAAGATGAAAGCTTTATCCAAGGGGCTCCAGGGGGTTATTGTAGTAAGCATTTCTACTATTCACCAATACCCAGTTCTTCTTTACGTTGGGACAGACAGGGATGATTGCCCTTATTTGCCTAATGGAAAGCTTTAGGACTGGCCAACAGGGCTTACTTTGAACAACGAAATATAAGCAGAAGTGGTATGTGTCACTTCTGGGCAGAAGTATCTCATTGCCAGGGTTCATCCATCCCCTGCGTGGAAGCATGAGAGAAGCACATGTTGCCATGGAAGTGTGTTAGGTCAAGAAAGCCTCGGATAGGAGCCACCACACGGAGAACAGCTGCTCTGGAGAGGCACCTAGGTTGACAACAGACGTTACAGGAACAGAAAATATGCTTTTGTTGTGTTAAGTCAGGCAAAAAAATTTGGGATTTGTCTGTTACTCCTCTAACCTGCCACATTTGACTAACACAGGCATCACCTCATAGAATATGAGAACCAGTGAACCAGCAGTAGTTTGCACATTATACTAAATATAAAATTCTTTTTCATATAAAAGGCTTTGCCACTTGGCAGAAGGGACCTGCTCAAGGATCCCCCATTGGTACTGGCAGAATCTGGACTGATACCATGGCATTTCTAGCTCTTGCTGTTCTGCCACACTGCTTTGAGTCTGGGTTCAACTGCATATCAACTACGTGGCCTTGGGCAAGTCACTTCACCTCTCTGAGCCTGCTTCCTTGCACATGAAATGGATAATAAAACCTTTTCTACTGGGTTGTTAGATGAAACAAGATGGGCCTGAATTGAATGCATTAAAGGCAGTCAATAAATAGTGCTTACTAGTATTAAGAGACTGTAGTCCACAGAATCAAATGAACTTGCCTGAGATCACACAGCAAGTTTGTGGTAGAGGTAGGAATAGACTGCGGGATTGCTTCTGCCTCCCCACCTACCCATCTGTGTAACTGAGCCAGGAGAAGAGCCTTCAGGTAAGAAAAAAACCTGGGCAGGGTCAGGGAGAGCAGCAGGCTGGCTCTGCTCTGTGGGCATTGGGGCATGGCTGGCTGCCTGCCTGGTGCATCAGTTCCCAGGTACCTGATACTAAGTGAGAGCCCGCAGCCAGACAGTGGGAGAGCAATCTCTCTGCAATTAAAAAACTAATGGCTTTTAAATCGAGCTGTTTCTTAAGCTGGTAAAAGCCAAGTTGCCTCCAGGTCGTAATAGAAGATGGAAAGAGAGGATGGTGGAGCTTTGAAGCCCAATCCAAAAGTAATTTTAAACTACTCTGACTGTTCCTTTCTTCTAGCCCACATGCCATGTCTTCTCTGATGGGTGGGTTAGCAGTTCTATGGATGGAGAGCTCAGACCACTGGGATCTGGACCAATTTAGCTGTCCACCCAGCCAGTTCTTCTGGAGCCACTGGCTGGGTTCAGTGGTCAATCAGTTACCTGATAAACGCATTTGGAGCTGTCAGTTAAGCATTGGGCTAGGACCCGTGGAAAGACCAAGAAATGGCATGATGACGCCGAAAGATCCCTGGCTGGGAGTTAGAACTCTTAAATTCTGGTCCCCACTCTGCTGCTCACTAGCTGTGTGACCCTCTCTGTGCCTCTTCATCTATAAAATAGCAGAGAGATTGGTTGAATCAGATAACAATAATAGTAGGCAACATTTACTTAGTACTTACCACTTCTCAGGGTCTGTTCTAAAGGCCTTACATTTATGAACTTATTTAATTCTAGTAACAAACCTATTTCATCATTCCCATTTTATAGATACATAAACTGAGGCATGGAAATTTAAACAACTTTCTGAAAGGTACACATTTAGTAGTCTCAACTCTCGTAGTCTGTGCTCAACTCTCAAGAATGTGCTCTTAAACATTGCACTATTCTGGTTCTCTAGACTGCCTAGCCTTACCAGGCTATGGCTCCAAGGAGAAGAAATGGACCTCCTGCCCTCAGAGTTTTCTTTCTTAGTAGAGAAATAAGATGATCACCAAAAAAGTAATACTGGGCACAACGGTCTGGGACAGACTGAGAAGTTTAGGGAGGAGAGAGGGAAGATAGGTTCCAGTGGGCTGGGAAGGCTTCATGGCAAAGCTGAGATTAGATCTTGTCCCTTCAGGGCAGGCAGAACTTGGAAAAGTAAAGGAATAGAAGGCAGACATTTCTAATAGTACAAATGCACCAGTGAAGATCTAGAGGTTAGAACGTGTGCAATATCTAAGCCGGAGAGCACGACTGAGGACACTCTCGCTTTTTGTAACCGTCTATTCTCTTGCAACACTCCTGCACCATCCTCCACGGCTTGAAGCCAGCATCATCTTTTTCCCACCTTTTCATGACCACGCTTCACCCAACATAGATTTGGCTGCTGTCCTCTCTGCTACATCTTGCCTCTGCTGCTGGATTGTGAACTCCTTGAGGTCAGAGAAGGGGCTCTGTGTCTCTTTCCCACCTCTGTATCCCCAGCCCACATAGCCTGGCACCCTGTGGTATGCACTAGATGATGAATTCATACTGGGGATAATATTTATACCAAATGAGTCTGGGGCATGGTGAGACCTGACTGGCTATCAAAAGAGTTTGGATATGATCTGAATTTAGACTAGGGAGTTGAATGATCTTGGGCAGAGGAGTGACCCCATAAAATTTGTATTCTATGAAACCCATACTAGAGAAGCCAAGACTTAGGGTGGGCCAATCATCTTTTGCCCTTTTAAAATGGATTTAAGACAAGAAGAAGAGGAGAGACTGATGATTGTTCATAGGGCTTCCTTTATAGGGCTATTAGTCAAGTTGAGGACGGTAGTCATAGTGATTTTGATGGCGGTGATGGTGCATCTTTGCCTTTTGGATGCTGCTCTTCCAAGAATCCTTTCCCCTAAACTGGGCACTTTTTTTTTTTTTTTACTTATTTTCCTCAGAGTTTCTCTGTGCCACCTCCTGTCCCACTTTCAGGTTCTAAGACAATGTTTTTCACACAGTAGGTTAAAAAAATGAGGATAGGGAAGATGCCTTTTACAGTGCTTGGCACTTAGTAAATTTTAGGTCAAACCATCTAATTGAAGATTTCCAGGAAAAATGTTTTTTCAAATTACCCAAGTAGCCTATTTCAGCATTATACTACCCCTGCAGCTCAGTAGTTTTTTTGTAGTTAATCAAACACCCTCCAGTTACATCAGAGACACAGGAGAAAGAAAAAGAAATATGCATCCGAAAACTAGAAGCTCAGCAGTGCCCAGAGCACTTTTTCCAACAAGTGAAAAGTGATAGAACTCATGATAAATTGGGCTGGAGGGCTTCGAGGTCATTCAGACAAGGAGGAAGGTGCTTGAAGCTGCTCTGATTCCAGAGTTGGGTAAGAGAATTAGCAGCAACTTAGAGGTCTTATCAGCAAAACTAGAAAAGACAAGTGCAAGAATAATTCTTTAAAAATAACTAGAGAAAAGATGAGCCTCTCTAGTTGAAGAAACAAGGAACTGAATTTTCAGGGACATTTAAACCTCTAGAGTGTAATTGTCTAGATCTTAGGAAGTGTCTCCAGGACCTGAGAAGTACAGCCTTGGCTCTTTGAAAGAACACACAGGCATGCACACACACACACACACACACGGCCACAGCACATTATTATTGCAAAGAAAGCCAGCTGGACTCTAGGCTCTCATGTTTCACAGCCACATCTTACAGGTATCCAAGAAGACCTGCTTCTCATTTGAGGCACCACTTAAGAAGACAGAATTCTTCCTTCTTTTAACACTCCCTGCGCCTTATTGGGCAATTATGGCTCCTGAGACCCAGCTATTGAGACAGGACTCCTCATTAAGGCGACACAAGACATCTTCACATCCCTGAACCCGGGGGAGTTGGCGCCTGACAATTTACACCCCAGTCAGTCGATGGAGATCACAAACAACATTTGCTCAAGCATAAATATGCCCCCTGCCTTCTCCCTCCACCACATCGCCACCAACCGCATACCCTTTGAGGACGAATTCATACTTTCACCACCTACTCAGGCACACGTGGTACACAATCACGCATAAAGCCTATCACCTCTATTCAGCCTCACTTCACCTGTTCACTAACTCCCAGATGAGCTACTTAATCTCATTTCCACTACGATAGTAAATTCCCTACCATCATCTTAAAGACGCTTATATGCACAGATACCCCACCATCATGTCACCCTCCACCTCCACTTATTTATTCATATGCCACGCACTGCTCTAAAAATTGACAGTCCGTCAATAAATAAGATAGATGTGAGACCTGCTCTCATTGAGCTTACATTCCAGGGCACAGATAATAAGCAAGTAAGCAATTATATAAATAAGATACATTTAGACAATGATAAGTGCAAAAAGAAAACTTAAACAAGGTAATGTCATAGAGAGAAAGGATCAATGAGCAGAATCTATCAAACCACACCCTACCACTCGTGTGCGTTATACCCCAGACCGCTCCACTGCAAACAGTTTCACATGTAGACACTACACACTTGTGCACAAATACATTTTCCTCTGCCACCCTAAATCATCACCCACTAATAAACCACACTCCTCACTTCTGCAGACAATTAACCACACACATAACACCTTCACTGCCATGCTTTACCACCTACCACCAGCTCACACACTTCCCTGTTCACAGACGAATGTGTCAGAGAAACAGTTTGACACATCCTCCTCATCCCATCTACCTCACTCCACCAACATCACATGCTCTTATACGTGGATCACCCCACACCTCATTCCACACAACCACAGTTCACCAACGTGCAACATGACTCCATAAGTACTACAGACATCACAACACTCTGTCTGCACTCACACACACTTCATTTATACACAAACACACACAGCAGATCTTGCATTTAGTCTTATTTGGCTTCACAAGGGAATGTTTCTGGTCTTGTTTACCTGCTTGCTTTAAGAACTATCACAACTTCTATTATTTGCCCCAGTAGCTCCCAGGATCATTTAGTCTACAGTTCTGCTAGGAAAGGACAGAGCTTACTCTGATCTCAGACTACATGATAATTACAACGAGTGACAAAAGAAGAAAAATTTGGTTGAGACCTGAGTCAGGAACTTTTTGCGTGTGTGTGAGGATGATTGGCCCTGAGCTAACATCTGTTGCCAATTGTCTTTTTTTTTTTGCTAGAGGAACATTGTCACTGAGCTAACATCTGTGCCAATCTTCCTCCATTTTATGTGGGACTCCTCCACAGCACGGCTTGGTGAGCGGTGCTAGGCCTGCACCTGGAATCTGAACCTGTGAACCCTGGGCCACTGAAGTGGAGTGCACAAATTTAGCCAGTACCCCACTGGGCTGGCCCCAGGAACTTTTTAAAAAAACTGTTTTATTGAGGTCACATTGGTTTATAACTTTGTGTAAATTTCAGGTATACATTATCATATTTCAGCTTATGTATAGACTGCATTGTGTTCACCACCAAAAGTCTAGTTGCCATCTGTAGCCATATATATGTGCCCCTTTACCCCTTTCACCCTCCCCACACCCCCTTTCCTTCTGGTAACCACCAATCTGTTCTCCTTATCTATGTGTTTATCTTTTTATCTTCTACATGTGAGTGAAATCATACAATATTTGTCTTTCTCAGTCTGACTTATTTTGCTTAGCATAATACCCTAAAGGTCCATCCATGTTGTCACAAATGGCACAATTTTTGTCTTTTTTTATGGCTGAGTAGTGTTCCATTGTATATATGTACACATCTTCTTTATCCATTCATCCATTGTTGGGGTTGCTTCCAAGTCTTGGCTATTGTGAATAATGCTGTGATGAACATAGGGGTGCATATATCTTTCCAACATATATAAAGAAGTCACACAACTCGACAACAAAAAAATGAACAACCTGATCAAAAAATGGGTAGAAGCTATGAATAGACATTTTTCCAAAGAAGATATACAGATGGCCAACAGGCACATGAAAAGATATTCAACATCAGTAATTATTAGGAAAATGCAAATCACAACTACAATGAGATGTCATCTCACACCAGTCAGAATGGCTATTATTAAAAAGACAAGAAATAACAAGTGTTGGAGAGGATGTGGAGGAAAAGAGAACCCTCACACACTGCTGGTGAGAATGCAAACTGGCGCATCCACTATGGAAAATGGTATGGAGATTTCTTAAAAAATTAAAAATAAGAACTTTTTTTGCCATTTCCCCAGAAGTCAAAGCAGTAGGGAATTTGTGTCTTCCTTTCCTGACCCCCACCTCTGCTTCTGCAGTTTCTTAACGGCCACTGGACACTCATTGTTGGAAACACTGATTGTTCCAGACAGAGATCCACTGGAGTGTAGGAATTTGGCTGACTTTACAATGAGTGAAATACTCTGTGGCACTTCTGCTCACCAAGCCAGGTGTTGGTGGTGGTAGGGCAGTTGGAGAGGGACAAATAGCCCACGGGACACACCAGAGGTCGTTACGGTGAATCAGTTTTCTATTGCTTGATGTCTTAAAACAACATTCATTTATCGTCTTGCAGATCTAATAGGTCAGGGGCTCCAACATGGTTTTTCTGCTTAGGGTCCCAAAGGCTGAAATCAACACATCAGCCAAGCCCATTTCTCATCTGGGGGCTGTGTGGAAGAATCTTCTTCCCAGCTCATTCATTCTTCAAATCTGGTTCCTTGCAGTTATAGGACTGAGGTTCCCATGTCTTCGTTGTCTGTCAGCCAGGAGCTTCTCGCAGCTCCTAGAAGCTCCCCACATTCCATGCCATCTAGGCTTTTCCATCTGTCTCCCATCAAAGCCTTCTTATGCTTGGTACCTCTGACCTCCAGATCCAGATCTAAAGTACTTGTGTGATTAAATGAAGTCCACCAGGATTCTCTCTCTCTCTGGAGGTCAATTGCTTTAGGACCTTAGTCACATCTGTAAAATCTCTTCCTAGCAAAACCTGGATTAGTGTTTGACTGAAAACTGGGAGAAAGTGTGTGTAACTATAAGCTTGGAATCTTGAAGCCATTGTAGAATTCTGCCTCCCATACCCAGGCAGTTGGTGTCTGGCCCGTACAAATAGCTCATTTATTCAGGGTTTCCGTTGGCTCTTACTTAGCAAAATATGTCCTTTTCCACTTTGATGTTTGCTCCTGGCTTTATTCGATTCTTAGCTAACCACTGTGCAGAGTCCTAAGAGGGCACTCTCCTTTATACATCCAGCCTTCAAATATTTGGCGATGATCAGCACACCCCTCCCGGTCATCATTTTGCTTCATCTCACAAAGCCAGCGCCTTTCATTTTTCCTCATAAGGCACTCATGACAGCCTTCCTTCTCACAGCCCTGGCCTGAATACTCTAAGAACCGTGAAATGTCATCCCTGAGACGGCACTTAAAAGTCACCAAGTCCGTGTCTCTCATTTTGCTGTTAGAGAAGCTCAGGTGACCAGAGAAATTGCCCAAGGTCACACATCAAAGGAGCTTCAGAACTAGAGCAGCCCTTGCTACTTCTGCTCCATGCGCCCTGGTGGGCGAGATATTAATCTTCCCACCCAACAGATGAGAGCAGGAGTTCTGGTGCCAGTGACAGGAAGGGAGAAGGAAACTAATATTTACTGAGGCCACACTCCATGCCAGACACTGGGCTGGGCATTTAGCACACCACGTTTTAAATTCTCATAATAACCCTTTCAACAGTGGTTCTCAGTGGGGACACTTTTGCCCCTACAGGATATTTGGCAGTGTCTGAAGAGATTTTTGGTTGTCACAACTGTTGCTACTGGCATCTAGTGGGGAGAGGCCAGGGATGCTTCAAATATCCTGTACCTCACATGATAGCCCTCACAATAAAGAATTATCTGCCCTGAAATGCCAGTAGTGCCAAGGTGGAGAAACCTTGCTTCGAGTTAAAGGCTATCATCCTCAGTTTGTATGTCCCCATGATTCTCAAACTGTAGCAGACATTCAGGCACAATGGGGTTACATAGTAATTACTTTGTTGTGTGGGCTGTTGCCCACCCCTCCCCTAGGCTGAAAAGACTCAGAGCTTCCATCAATGTTGGCTCATAAACAGTTTTCTCTGCATCTCAAGACACCCACCAAGCTTGTCCTCTATTTCAGACTTCCCGGAAATGTCTCCTGGCCAGGACAGCAAACACCTGTACAGCTGTAGGAAGATACCTCATCCCTGCCTCTGAGGCTTACCACCAAGCACCCTTCTGCTGGGCATCGTTACAGCCTCTACTGTTTGGTAATGCACTGCAATCCTTGAACTTCCAAAATGGCACTTCAGTCCCAGGAGCTCACAAAGGGCCAAAGCCGGGAGATGCCCCATAAAGAAAAATTTCCCTCTCCCCAGCCTAGCACCTCACTGGATCCTCTCAGCCCCCAAACAGGACTGCCTGAGCACCAATGTCTCAAGGGATTTTTAAATGATACCAGTAGAAACCGTTTCTTCAGGCTCTTCCTGTATCATTGCTTTTTCTAGGATCTGGATGCAGGGTTAGGCATCTGGGTTAAAAGAACAATCTATGAGTTAAACACTGTTGCTTCTCCCGACTCTCCTGCCCTCTGCTCGGACAGTAATTGTGTTTCTTCCACCAAATCCCTTAAGGAAGTCGACTTGTGAGAGCCACATCCTGGAGGGTGTACCCTGGAGTCCTTTATAGCTGCCCACACTAGACATGTTTCCGGCCACATCTGGAATGTCTGCTACCTACCAAAGAGGAAACTGAGACTCAGAAAGGTTAAGAAATGTGCCTAAAAGTATTCAATAGTTAAATACTGGAGCCAAGATTCTTTCAGGCTCCAAAACTTGTCCTGGGGGCATCTACATCTTTCTGCAGAGATGGAAGTAACCGTCTACCTCCATCGTCCTGAATGTGAGACAGTGGCATACCCATATCCCCCTGAATACACCTGTCAACCACAAGACTCGGCCCTCCTAAGGCCATTTTGTATGAAATAAACAGCTAAGACAACTCCAGCTTCTCCTTCTCCAAGCCTTTTATTTTATTTTAATTAAATGTCTTTTCTTCATCCTGTTTGTCCTAAACTACGAGTCACATAAAAAGGCCATTTGGCTTAAATTTACTCAGTGACAGGGCAAGCCCCTTCTGTATGTGTGTTAGCCCAAGCTGTGCCATCTGAATTTTCTAAAGTTTACTCATTTCAGTCTTCTTTCCAAAGTTGGGAGTCATTTTCCTCCTTCAGGAAAGCTGTGTTTTTCATCTGGCTGGAGCCCATCCATCCCACCTCTCCTTCTTTGGAGGTTCAAACTGCCGCCCCATTGTTTCCCTGGCCTCCTGGTTGAGCAAAGCCTAGGTCTCTTCCTAAGGTTCTCTGGGCTTCTTCTCTCAGTTCAGAGAGACCTTCCTTGTCCAGTTCCAATGGGAATAGGGGTGCACGTTGCTGAGGCCTCAGGCGACCAGAACATCAAGATTTCTCTGTGAAACTCATCATGACACACAGTGGGCTCAGCCTTAGTGCTCTGGCCTCCTCTGCCTTATTCTAACCCATACCTGTCAAACCTTGCCATGCATCACAATCACCTGAAGGGGGTTGGATTCATTGGGTCTGGAGTGGAACCCAGGAATTGGCATTCTTACTGATTTTAATTATACAGGTGATTCTGATGTTTAGCAAAGTTCAAGAACCACTGTTCTAAACAATTAGCAATCCTGCCACAACATCCTGGGACCCAAGAGGTTCCTGGTTTCATTTTTCAATAAGGTTTCCCACTAATGAAGGTCAAGGCCAGGTAGAATGGTCCCATTGCCAAACCCAATGTCTTGCTCCTTTCAATCATTCATTTGCTCATAGATCACTATTAAAGACACATCATGAGCTAGACGCTGCTTTCAGGTTCCACAGCCCATAGAGAGAAAATAGTCCTCATTAAGAAAGCATCTACAAGAGCTGGTGCCTGGTCCTGCTCACTCTGGGAAATGCAATACTGGCTCCAGTGCTCTGTGCAAGTTTACCCACCCAGGTATTGAAAAGTAAAAGTACCCGGAGGCTCTGGATTTTAAATGCTGTGTGTGGTAGGGGGAGGGGATGCAGGGAGTCAGGAGGACAGGATGGGAACAGCACACGTGTAAGTGAAAACTGGAGTCAGTGTTCAAGTGGAGGTTCATGGATAGGTACACCATTAAAAAAGTCCAGACACTGGGCTGTGCAGGGACCAATGATGTAGGCGGATCATGAACTGAAGGTTATGACAAATTCAATTCTGGTCAACTATAGTCTCTTGGGGAAAAACAATCATAACTTTTCTGACAATCAAAAAACAGTCTGTTGAGAATCACTGGACTCACACTTTCAAGCGAAAACTACGGCAGTTTATTTTATAATCTTATGTGTTATAAACCACAAAGGCCACGTGGTAATGTTTCTAAAGTAATTTTCCTAAGAGTTCTGAAATTTTATTAGCACCGCTTATTTGTAGTGGAAATGAGTTAAGTAGCATGTCAAACAAATGCGCTATGTAAAATACAGAAAATGCAGAGGATATAAAGGATATTAAAATGACCCTTAATTCTGCTAGCCAGCTATAACTTTTGTCAAAATCTTGGTGTTTTTCTTCTCTATCTCTGGATAGATAGGTAGATAGGTAGGTAGGTAGATAGATAGATAGATAGATAGATAGAAAAACAGATAGATCTCTATATATCAATATAAATATATTTATTGTATATATGTGCGTAAGTATGTAAAGATTTTATGGATTGTCTTTTCTCACTTAACACTCCATTGTGAGTTGTGCTCCCTATCATTAAATATTTTTGAAATCACCTACATCAATAACTATTTACATTTGAGTGTCAGTTTTATGCTAGACATTAATTTCTTCTCTGTAGATCTGAAGGTAACAAAATGCACATGGCTCTTGTCCTCATGGAACTGACAGTCTAGTAGGAGATAATCACATAATCACATGGATATGTAAAGCGACATCTGTCATAAAAGCTATGAAGCCAAAATGCATAGTGCTAGGAGAGTGTATATCAAGAGAGTAAGACCAATGTGTATGTTGGGAAGCGCAGTGTAGTGGGCTGAACTGAGTCTCCCCACCATATGTCCAAGTCCTAACCCCAGTACCTTTTGGAAATAGGGTCTTCACAGATATAATTAAATTACGGACCCTGATATGAGATTATCCTGCATTTAGGGTGAGCCCTACTTTCGATGACTAGTGTCCTAAGGGCCATGTAAAGATGGGAGCAGAGATTGGAGTTAGAAAGCCCCGAGCCGAGGAACACCAAGAGTTGCCAGCAGCCACCAAAAGCTAGAACAGACGCACAAACAGATTCTTCTTTAGAACCTCCAGAGGGGACTAACTCTACTGATACCTTCGTTTTGGACTTCTGGTCTCCAGAACCAGAAGAGAAGGAATTTCTGTTGCTTTGAGCCGCCCAGCCTGTGGTGATTTGCCATGGCAGTCCTAGAAGACACACACAGGGCCTTTCTGGAGGAAATGACCCGTGAGCAGACATCTGAAGGGTGGCAAGGAGTCGGTGAGGAGGTATTACAGGCAGAGGAACTAAGATTTCTCAAGGACCATGAGGTGGGAGGTAGAAGGTGGATCTGAGGAACTCAAAGAAAGCCATTGTGGATGAAGAGCAGAGCATGAGAGGAAGATTAGACAAGAGTCTGTGCTCTCCACAAATTCATCTCCCATCCTCGTAAGGATCATAGTCTTTATGTAAAGAGCCATGAGATGTCACCGGAAAGTTTTAGCAGGGCCGAGGGTGGGGAGGCTGGAGTATGGAGAACAACTGGTGGGTATCAAATGTGGATAAAGGAGGCCAGTCAGGAGGCAGAGCCTAAAGAAGAGATGAGAGTTATCGCTGACTGAGCAGGTTACTCTGTTCTGAACAGGTTACATATATGATCTCGTTTAATCTTCACAGCAATGTTAAGTAGCAGGTACTCTCATCCCCATTTTACAAGTGAGAAAACTAAAACACAAAGTGATTAATTAACTTTCAAAGTGTCATATTGATAGTAAGTCCTAGAGCTAAGCTTTGAAGGCAGAGTCTGGCCCCAGAGATCACCCTCTAAAGCATTAGCACACGCAAGGTGACTGGAAAGATGGAGATCAAGTGATAGGATCCAGAAAGGCTGCCTTGAAGGGTGGATGGAATTCATGTAGGAGGAGAGCATATGAGAGGAGCTTCCAGGAAGGAGAAAGAATGTGTATATAAAACACAGGGAGAGGTATGGTATATTCATGCCATGATGAGGCCAGTTTGCCTGGAGTAGAGACTGTGGGAGCTGCTCCCATCCCCAAAAGAAGTTAGCTGCAAAGATTGTCCCTAGGAAACCTCACCAGGTTTTACCCTTTGGCTACTTCCATAAAACTTTTGAGGCCATTGCAGAATGCTAAGAAAGGGAGAATGAGAATGAATTGAGATCCAGGAGAGGAAGACAGGGGCGACAGTCACCATCTCCTGTTCTGCAGTGAAATCTCTCTCTTCTCCAGTTCTTCCTTTCTGCATTCTTTGTTATTTAGGGAAAGAGCCAGGAGATTTACCAGGCTGCAGGAGTTGAGTCAGGAAGCTGAGCAGCAGCCCTTAGTCTCCAATTCATCACAAACCTCAAGCCATTTGGGCTGCCAGAGAGCTTCTACGTTGGATCTACTACAGGGTATGTTTGTGCTCATGTGTCAGTCACTTTCCGAGATTTGTTCACAGCCCTGTTTCCCTGAAAGTCTTTCCCTTGTCATCCTGGGACTGAGAGCTCAGTGAGTGCTCTGGGTAGCGAGACAAGGGTGGGGGAAATAGAATCACAAGTCAGGCTCCACCATGTGTGAATGGAGAGTCTCCCATAGAGACATTCTCAGAGTCAAATGGCTGGAAGAGACTATGAGGTCATCTACTCTCATCCCTCCATTTATAGATATGGAAGCCACGGCTCAGCAAGAAGAGATTTTCCTATGACCTTTCAATGGATGGAGGGAGTGATTTGCTCAAGGTGACCTATCGAGACAGTGTGAGAGCCAAGACTAAAGTCTTCAGTAGATTCATTTGAGCTCTACCAGAGAATATCTATATATAAAGCTGTGATGCTTATCTATATTGTATGATTATAAATTATATTTAAATTTTAAATTATATAAATGTCTTCCTATTAGGATGAGAATTTCTGGAGGTCAGAGACTTCCTTTTAATCCCCATATTTTAACACTTGTCAGGTAGTGCGAACTGAGTGAGCAATATAAATGAGTGGATAGACAGATGGATGGATGAATGGATTCAGGCCGAAACTTTCTCCATCCTATCTCTTTCTCAAAATGTGATTTGCCTTCGGGATTACTCTAGTGTTTTCAAAGGTGCTAAGCAGTGCCTAGGGTTGAACTGGAGAAAATTGTAAAATCGAATGAATATCTTTTGACACCTTTTGTCTTGATGAATAGGTATCTCTCACAGAATTTATATCCTACCCCTAGAGATGTTAGGAAAGTTCCCACTACACTACATCACCTGGGCCTGTTCTTTTCACCTGTTGCCTATATGCTGCATCTTTGATGAGCACCTGTTTTTCATCAAAACTTGTCTGTTTCATCTCCCATTCTCTCATCTCTTCATTAACTCTGCCTCCACAAAGAGAAGACTGGTAATCGTCAACATCTTTCTCCTTTCCATTGTTTAGGCGTGAAACCTTAGGGTCACTTTTGACTCTCACCTTAAATTCAACAGTGAAGTTGTCATTAAATCCACTTGCTCCTCCCTCCACAGCATTTCTCTGTTCATTTGTTCTTTCCTGTCTCTAATACCATTAACCTATTTCAGGCCCTCGCTCCCTTTCTCCTTGTCCGTTACAATGACAACATAATTTGTATTGTCCCCTCGCTTTTTCTCTTACCTTCATTTGTTTAGTCTAGCACTAAAGTGGTTATTTTTCTGGGCACATCACACACTCCTCCATACAACACACACAAACCTTTCACACACTTATACATACATCTTCACAATGTTCTCACACAGGTTCAAACACACTCACACGCTCACACACATGCTCACATAAATTCGTGTTTTCTTCTCCTAGCCTTGGTTTCACCATTTTCAAAATAGGATTAGTGATAATTATTTCTCAGGGCTACGGTGCTGTGCAAACCAGAAAATATTAACAAGCACTGCCATTTTTAGGTATTTAGTATTCGTGAAGCACTGCACCATGGTATTTATACTATTATGCCATCTATCTCCCACAAAATAGGTATCTTTCACCTTCATTTCATAAATGAGGACCCTGAAGCATAGAGCAGTTAAATAAGTTGCCCAAGTTTAAGTAATAATTATGAATTTAAATGTAAGCAGTCTCTCTTGAGAGCCATTGGACTCAACTACTAAAGAATACCACTTATATTTCATATAAAGCACCTAGCAAACTGCTGGCAACATTAGGTGCTCATTTAATATTTTCACTTGTCTCCCCTATGGAAATGTTGATAGCACTGAAGTAGACATTTAATATGTTGTTGAATTAAATGCAATTAAAGTTGGAACTCCCAATTTCATCCAAGTTGGAGCAGCTTGTATCAGACCAACCCTGTTGCCAAGAAAACTATAAAAGCTGAGTCAAAAACAACAACAATTATAAAAACAGCTGTTTGAGGGCATTGGAGAGGGACGAAGACAACTAGGACATGAGAGAAGGAACTTGTTGATGCATCTGCCATGGGGCATGAGGTGGGGGCTGCAACAGACTACACTTTTGGCAGTCTGAAGGGACTGGGGATACAGACATTGGAATTCATGGCTGCTACGTCAGCCAGGACTTGAGGGGCCAAGATCCTTTCACCATTCTTGTTCAAAGACTTTTTATATCAAGGAGTTTGTTGAAATTGGACCCAAAGGTCTCAGCACTGCCCATGGGTGCTTCCAGTTCAGGGTTGATTTGTCACTGATAGAAGCAACCCGAACAAGAGATTTTTCTCTCCTCACCTCCCACATCCCATCCATCTCCAGTTCCTGTTGCTTCTGCCTCTTTAATCCCTCTCTAATCTGCCCTTCTTTCCAACACTGAAACCCAAATTTGCTGCCTTGAATTGCTCATATCTTCTTTGTCCCTCTCCGAGGTTACTAACCCATCTTCCTGCCTCAGGTTCTCCTTGCTCTAATCTATTCTTCGCACAGATGCTAAACCTATCTTCCTAAAGCATATATCTTATCAACTGATTCCTTGATTGGAAGCTTTCCACAAGTCCCCACTTTTGTCAGAAAAAAAGAAAAGCTCAACTTTGGTAGCATGATCAAAAGTCTATTTATACCCTGACCCCAGCAAATATTTCTAGCTTCATTCTCTTTTCATCCCCTCACCCTCTGATCTGTCACCTCAACCTACTGCAGTTCCAAGTCCGTCCACACATTTTCACGTAATATCCGCTCTTCAAGAAAGAGTCCCACCCTTACATTGTGCCTTCACCTGGCTAGTTACTATTAGCTGTCAGATTCTGTACACATAACTCCACTCTGCCCAAGTGGCCCCTTTCTCCCACTCTTGTGGCTGGATCACACCACCTTTCCTGTGGTATCACAGGACTTTGTGTATCCTTGTATCGCAGTATTTACCACGCCAGAGAGAGCTGGCCAACTACTCACTTCTCACCCTACTCAATCGTGGACTTACCAAGGGTGCAGCCCATGTGGCTTGTCACCGCATCTCAGATGACCAGCACAGCTCTTGCCCATCACAGCCAATATGTTTTGGATAAATAAAAAGAAACGGGGCATGGAAAGAAATGTATGTGATGGTAAGTGCTTTCCGCTTTCAGCTTCATTCAACTTAAGCTAGACTGAGCTGAGGCCAGAAGCAACTCAACAGGCAGATCTTTCCCGAGGTATTACAGCTCAAAGAAGGTCATTTACCATGCAGTGAGGTTTCCCTCAGGACTCTGTGGTTGCAACTCACAGAGGTCTAACTCAAACAGGCTTAGACAAATAGAAAATATTGTTTCACACACCCAGTCTACACCAAGGTCAGGGAAGGCTGACACCACGGAGTCTAAGCTCACCTTCAGAGTTGCCCTCTCATGATTCAACTTCTGTCTTCAAGCTTCATTCTTCTTGATAAGCTTCTCCATTTGACACGGGAGTTAGGCAATGGTAGCTTCAGGCTGGCATCTTATAGTCTTCTTTCTGGTTTAGAAAGAAGCTCTTCTTCTGCTTCAGTTCTGAAGAGAACTGAAGTTGGGGAGTTCCAGGAAGGAGTCTGATTGCCCTGGTTTCATTCATGTGCCCTTGCCCCCTTGGACTATTCACCATTGTTTGGAAGAAAAGTACTCTGATTTTGTCCAAATTGGGCCATATGCTCATCACTGGCCTGGGAAGGAGGTGAGTCAATAAGAGGATGGCAGCTCTCCTCTTGGACCATGTGGCTAGAGAAAGAATAGGAGGAGGAACAGTTCCCTTGGCTGCCACAGCCATGGTTGCTGGGGGCATAATTGCAGCTAGAAAGGCCAGCCAATTTGTGTCAATGAAAAATGGCTCCAGTGGAGAATTTGGAAAAGTATTAATGGGGGGGGGTGTATCAATTTGACTATTGTACATTAAAAAAAAAAAACCCAAACTTAGAAGCTTAAAATAACACCATCTAGTTAGCTCACAATTCTGCAGGTTGACAATTGGTCTTGGCTCAAGTTGGATGATTTTTCTGGTCTTGGCTGGGCACATTCCTCAATCTATAGTCAGCTGCCAGTCAATGAGTGGCTCTGCTTTTGGGGGTTGATTGCCTCAATTAAGGTGCCAGGGGTGATAGGGCTATGTGTCCCTCATCATCCAGCTGGATATCCTGGGGTTGTTGACATAGTGGCTCACCATGGTTCCAAGAGAACGGACATAAATGTGAAGGTCTCTTCAGTTCTAGGCTCAGAATTGGCACAAAGTCACTTTGCCATATTCTGTTCATCAAAGAAAGTCACAGGACAGCTCAGATTCAAGGGGAGGGAAACAGATTCTACCTTCCAATGGGAAAAGCTGGAGAGTACAGGGAGGAGTGAGGAAATAGGGCCATTTTTGCAAACAATCTGTCATAGGAAGAGGGAAGTGGGAAAGTAAGAAGAAACAGAAAGAAGGGAGGGGTTGACGGCAGACAGCATGTGGAGGAACCAGAAGGACTAAAATTGTAAACAGTGTCCTGGGATGACAGGAAAGTATAGACTTGTGGGACTGGAGGGCCACAAAGTCAAGTTCAGGTATTGTCATCGATCTGGGGAACTTGACGGTGGAGGCCGGAGGACAAGTGCCCTGGTCTTAGCTTCATAGCACCCACTGCCAACACTGCATCTCTGATTTTTCATCACGTTTTTATTTTAACTGGCTATCTCTAGTAAGACCTCAAGACTCTGCCTTGTCCAAGAATTGACAGGGACAAGAACAAGCCAAAGAGGATTGAAAGGCGTTTCTAGAACAGATCAAAGTTTGATTCTCTCCTTTTGTTTATGCATTTTCCTTTATAAAAATTAAAAAGATCAAAGGAAGGCAGCCCCTGTGTTCCACTAAACTGGCTGTTAGGAGACTCTGGAGGCGAATTAGCAATTGTGTGTTATGATGATAGCATCTAGTTAAGCTAGCAAAACGGCTCCTCTGACTCCATCAGTGCAACCGGTGGGTGGGAACTCTCACAATATCTGAGAAAGCCAAGTGTTTGTTCCTAACAGGCAAGTTAGAAGCTGCAGCAAGAGAAATTCTTCACTCAGGAGTTTCTGCCTAAAGCAAATATATGAGAAACTGCCAAAAGAAGTGGGTGGATGGGGGAATATCAAGGATGGAGCCCTAGAAAGAGTTCATGGTGTGGCAACAGAAAACCTTTATTTGTGAAAAATCCTTTCTGCTGCTTTCAGGCTGGGGGACTTTGGGTAAGTCTGTCTCTGAATCACAGTCCTTACATCTGCACAATAAAGATGATAATAGTATCTACCTCAACGGAAAACATTAATGATTCAATGAAATAAGCTGGTAGTAATGTGAAAAGTTTAAACACAAAGCATAGTTCTTGCTATTTTGAGGAAATTGAGTTCCACAAGTCAGAGGCAAGATGTAGAATGAACAATAAAATTTCTTCCCTGAGCTATAAAAATCTCCACTCCCATTCCATAGTTCCAAATAAATGAAACTTCTCTCATCAGAAATTTAAAGGAAAAGAACTCACTTATAAATGTTACCCTGAATTAGCAATTCCAGAACCATTTTTCCCCATGTAGTTATTCAATGTGTGGCAATGTGGGTTTGGCTTGGGCTGAGTTGGGACCACTGGACCCACTACCCAAGGCTTGGGTTTCCAGATCACCCTCCCTTTCATCAAAACCCTGGAAAAGACTCCTTGGCCAGAGGGATCATGCACTAAGGGTGAGCAAGCATCTGCATTCAAACCATTAAGGGCAAGCAAACATCTGCATTCAAACAAATATGATAAAAATAAAAATAAGTATCATCAACACTTTTTTTTTTTTGAGGAAGATTAGCCCTGAGCTGACATCTGCTTCCAATCCTCCTCTTTTTGCTGAGGAAGGCTGGCCCTGAGCTAACATCCATGCCCATCCTCCTCTACTTTATATGTGGGACGCCTTCACAGCATGGCGTGCCAAGCAGTGCCATGTCTGCACCCCAGATCCGAACTGGCGAACCCTGGGCCGTCAAAGGGGAATGTGTGACCTTAACCCCTGCACCACTGGGCTGGCCCCTATCAGCCACACTTTTGAAAAATTATCTCTCTTTTTGAAATATGAAATCGGAAAATACAATAACCGCACCAAAGTGTTGTTTACTGTTTCTCATCAAAGTCAGGGTATTTGTGTGTGACTAAAAAATGTCAGTAATTATGCCATTAGCATACACTGCAGCATCTGACTTTAGTACACAGGCATTCTTGAGCGAATTTTGTGTGAAACGAAGTTTGTAGATGGTAGGCAGAGAGAGGTTCGAGGGACTAGGGGGACGAGGCAGTAAAATGGTACCAAATAGTTTGGCACAGGGGTGGATGAGAGGGAGAAAGGAGAGAGGAGGCCAAAAGAACATATTAGGTGGAGCAAAGAGAGTGTAATTTTCAAGGAAATCTGGGTACTTTCTCTTTTCCTTTTTTTCTTTCTTCTCATCATCATTTCCTGAATGCCTTGCAAACTGCTGGCACATAATATGTTCTCAATAAATATTTTCCGAACAAAGGAATAAAAAGTAAACAAAGGAGCAGACCCAAATCAGGTGGCATCCTAACTATAGGGGAATATAAATTAAAACAATACTCTTTGAATGGCTAATTTTTTTCCCCTAGACCTAATCTATAAAACCCCTAGAAACAAACACTCTGGCAGCAATGCTTCCTTAAAGGAAAAGGAAACAAGGCCTCTCGTCTTCTTCCTGGGGTCCTGTATCTTTCTCACATTCGCATGCCATGTGCTTGTAGGTCTGAATGCCACCTCCCTGCCTGTGTCCGGAGCCTGTGTCTGTGACCCTGGTGGCAGCAGCTTCCCCAGTTTGAGTTCAGACCAGTGAGAGTATTCAGAGCTAGTGAGTGAACACGACTGCTAAACTTCGTGTCTAGAATGTTTATTTTTATTGTTGTTTGCTTCTGCACTTAAATTGAGACAAATTACAAATGAGGTGAACCACATTTACTCAACATTTATAAAGCTCCTACTATTTTCCAAGGTTTGTTCTAGGCTCTGAGGATATAGAACAACACGATAGACACACACAAAATGAAAATCATATACTGAGGCTGAGGCCTCCTAGAGAATTTTAAAAAGTAAGAAATACATAAAATGTTATGTAATGAGTGTTCTGGAGAAAAATAAAACAAGATAAGGGTAATGAGGACAGACTCTATTAAATGGGGATCTACACTGAGGACTACAGCTCGGGGGAGCAGAGGAGAACACACATGAACCCGATGGGCATCTCCTTTCAGTAAGAAGAGGAAGAGAAAGGACTGAGTCACTCAAGAGTAGTTCCTCCTTCCCAATTCACCCAAGGAAAAAACTCAATTTCCACAAAGGCAAACACGGTGGGAGGTGAGAGGCTAGGAGTGTTACATTAATTTATGTCCCTCCACATGGAAGGGAACAGCAGGAGCAGGAAGAAGATGTTCCATCTTCACAAATAATTAAGTGAGAATAAAACACACAGCAGAGTGTTTGACCCATAGCAGGCATTCAATAATAATTATAACAGCAAAAATAATAGCAATGATAATCATGAACATCACTGAGTGTGCAACATGTGCTAGACACGATGCTAGGTGCTTCCTGGGTATGTTTTTAATTAACCTTTACAGCAACCCTAGGAAGCAGTCATGATTATTAAATTGAGCCAGATGAAATCACCAATGTTTTACCATTGAATCTAATAAGATCCCTACTTTACAGGTTGGAAAATAATTTTGGAATTATTCTTATTGTTGTTGCTGTCAATTTTTGAACTCATGGAAGCCCATTAAAAATAAAATGCAATGTAGGACAGGTATAGTGGTTTCTTCTTCCTTTAATGGGGCTGAATTTGCATTGGGTCGACCTCTCCATCTTACAGCAATCCTCCTTGAGCCCTGGAGCATATTCCAAAATACCAGGGGGTCTTTAGTGGCGTGTTGTGTGCTCATCCTGGGCCCCACCCTCATTAATATTTTCATCAATAACTTGGGTGAATATTTAGCACACTGAGCGATATGCAGATGACATCGTGCCAAGAGAGCTACATGAGAAGGATGATTCAAAAAATCTAATTTAGAGTTCCATCAATGTGACCAAATCCAATTAGATTATATGCAACAGGAATAAACTTATTTATGCAAGCATGCATGCATTCTTTCACTCAAAAATTATTTATTGGATGTCTATCATATGCCAGGCACTGTGCTAGATGCTGGGGATTCAGAAATTAACAAGGGAGACAAGGTATCTACTGTCGCTCCATTGAGTTTACAGCCTAGTTCAGGAGACTGACGTAAACAAGTACACCAGTAAGATAATTACCAACTGTGACAGGTGCTATGAGGTAGGATGAAATGGAGTGTAAGTAGGTGGAGAGGAGCTCTTTAGAGATTTGTGGTTTGTGGTTTGGGAAGGACTTGCATCATGAGGAGGCAGTCATAAAAACTGTGGGAGTAAGGAGAGCTTTCCTGGCGAAGGCGGTACCTTGTGCCAGGTTCCTGAGCTGGGAATACCCTTGGTGAGTTGCAGGAATTAGAGACCAGAGGGATTGGAGTGGAAGAAGTGAGGAGGAGAGTGGCAGGAAATGAGATATAAGCAAGGACCAGATTGCACAGGACCTTATTAAGGAAAATGAGTTTTATTTCTTGTGACGAAATGTGTAGCCATGCCCCTCAATCTCAAAAATTGCCTGCTCCAATACTGAGTGAAGGAGAACTGGGAGAGACCATAAACTTCCTTAATCACTTAACGATGGAACCGTGCTATGAGTCGGCATAGCAATAGCAGGATGTGTCTATGGAGAGCGAGGGCAGACTGGCACTGTATTAATAGAGCTATGCTGTCCTCATAAAAGAGGACAGCATCCTGGTCCCTCTGGGATACTTAGAGCTCAGCTGTGGCCCTGAGCACTGCACTTTCAAAACAGTATCAACACACTGAAGGACGTCTAGAAGACGGAAAACAGAATGCCGAGGGGTCTGTAGATAACATGAAGCACAGAACCATTGAGGAAAATGTGGCTGCTTAGACTGAAGAAAAGGAGATTTGAGATGACCGAGGAAACACGTACTTTAAAGTTATTATCTCATTGAATCTGTCCAACACTTGTGAGGCATGGAACATTGTCCCCACTTTTATTTTTCACATAAGGAAGCTGGCACTCAGGAAGATCCCTTACCTAGGATTTCATAACAAGTAATAAGGTGGAATTTGAACTCAAGACCAAGCTGATGTTCTCTCCCTTATGTCACACAATCCTCAAGAGAAAGAGTCACTTACTCCTCAGGAACCCAAAGCATAGAGAGAAGTAGAAGTTATATAGAGGCAGAACTGGTCTCCAGAGAAGGAGGAATGTCCTGGGATACCATCGTCATGGGAGGTATTTAACTCAAGACTGGGGGAACTTTTGTAGAGGAAGCTCTGGTGGGATTCTAAATGTTGTTGTGGGAAGGATGGACATGAGCTCTGAAAGCCCTTTCAGCATTAACAAGATTCTATGGTCATGTCTCTGGAACAGTTTCCATCTATGCAGAATTAGTATGCTCAGAATAATACAGGAGGCACGTAGACCAGTAGAATAGAATTGAGAGTCCAGAAGTAAACCTAAATATCTATGGTCAATTGATTTTTGACAAGAGTGCCGAAGAAAGAGAATGTATGATAGAACTTCCTCCCTTCTCTCTGACCAGCTCTAGGCGATGAGCCTCCCACCGCCTCGTCCTTCATAGCTCTGTCCAAAGTCATCTAAGGCAAAGTGGAACAAGTCCATGAGCTCTGATTTGATTCCTGGCTCTGTTCCCCTCTTGGATAAAGAGCCCTATCTCCAAATGCTGGCTCAGGAGCACTGCACAAACCCTTCTTCAGACCACACTCAAACCATTTCACGGATCCATCGGGCCCATTTGCAAGGCTAATCTCACTCTAGACCTAAGTTCCAAGGAGAGAGGCCAAGAGAGTGGAGTTTCCCTCTCCTCTTGAAGAACGAATCATCTAAAATTAGGAGGAAAATCCCTATACGTAGATTGATATAAGCATGATCACAACCTCACGCAGGTACACTACATTACTCATGCTCACAGTACATGTTAAATTAGCAAGTACATCTGTGCAACTTACATTCCACACATGACCAAATGCATACACAAAATCACAACACATGGCACACTCATTCCGTATGCACTCATACACGCCTAAAAGCCTCCATCTCCTACACAACCACAAATATTCAATGCACATGCACTTGCGTATACACAAACGCATCCAAGTGCATACACACACATGGTACAGGTATATTCATAACACCTGCTACTAACCACTACCATTAGAAACCTATCTGCAGCCTGCCTGATTTTTCTCCAGATTCAGAGTTCGAAAAGGCCTCATCCCCCTTCCTCTAGCCCCCTTATCCATGGGAGCAGATGGGAAAACTGTCTGTGCCTATCAGAGGAAATATGTGCTCCCTGCCTTTGCAAAACCCCGTTTATAAATAGATGTAACATCACATTCCCTGGTCTCCTGGGGCTAGGGATTAGTTAGGACCATGGGTTGGTAATTTCTAGAAAAACAATTACTCACATCTCCCAAATTAGAAACCAGTTGTTCGTGGCCAAGGGAAAAGTATGAAAAGGCCTCCCCCTTGGCCTTGAACAAAATAAACTCTTTCTTCAAATACCCTTTAGAAGAAAAGCAAGAGATAAGAAGAAAGGGAAGGCTACTAATCTCTCCTTTCTTTCATAAGAACAATGTCTTTTATTTCTTTTTGATTTTGACGTTTTTCATTCCACAGAAGGTACTAATGGAATTGTAAACCAGTATAAAAGCTCAAGCAAAGAGACAGAAATAAAGTTGCAGCCACAGAGATTCCAGCCTTAAGACGTGGTTCTCCTCTTCCCCCATGGCCCAGTTTCTCCGTCAATAGAATAATGCAGACTCATACTAGAAGTCTCTTGGCTCCATTCCATGTCTAATGTCCTGTGAAAGCTAGTTTCATTTCAAAATAAATGCCAGACTGACTTGGATACAAATTCTAGCCATGCTGCTTACTGAGCAACTTGAAGTAAAATGGTTAATTTCACGAAACCTCAGATTTTTCTTCTGTAAAACGAGTAGCTAATACCCACCTCATAGGATTATTGGAGAATTCAATGAAATAATGGTTGTGAAAATGCTCTATAAAACAAAATGAATCTAAAAGCATTAGTCATTGTTGACTTGGGGAAATATCTCAGTAACTCATTTCCCACATTCGTCAAAATTGAAAGTTGTAGAGAATAAATGTATGCAAAATGCAGTGTGTGGCACAGAAAAATAAGAAGTGCTTAACTATGTGAATTCCTTCTCTTCTATAATAATAATATTAGGGTATTACTATAGAGCTGATTTCACACACATAGCATTTTTATGGCCTCTTCATCTTTTGTAGGTTATCCTGCATCTGCATATATGTTATAAGCTCTCTAAGGACATCAGGCAGCAAAGGCTATGCTTTGTCTTGAAAGGCAGTGCAATATACTGAACCAGGGGTCATGAGGTCAGAGGTATAGCCCTGGCTTGGCAAATACATACTGGATAATTCCAGGAATTCATCACCAGGACTCCCAGGTTCTCATTTTTCTCATTTATACAATATAGGTGCTATTAATCTATCAATGTCCCATTGATCCTTCATAGAGCTCTTGCGAGGATCAAATGGGATAACCAATGTGAAAGAATTTTAAAAGTATTCAGTTATAAATTAGGTCCTTGTCTGGATCAGCAGATATTGCCTAAGTAGATACTTGGCCAAGGGGCTTGGCTAGTTGTTTGAAACTTCTCGACCATGACCTCTTAGTCAATGGACCATTTAGACCAGGGGTTGGCAAGCATTTTCCATAAAGGGCCAGATAATAAATAATTTACACCCACTCACCTTGGTGTCTCTCAGTGGAAAGGGGGAGGATGGTCTCTGTCATGATTACTCAACTCTGCTGCTGTAGCACAAAAGAAGCCATAGACAATATATAAAATGAATAAGAGTGGCTGTGTTCCAATTGAATGTTATTTATAAAAACAAGAGGTAGAACTTCTGGTCCAGACGAGATGACATAGGTCAGATTTTCCCTGGTCCTCCTCGTTAAGCCCAATGATAAACCCTGAAAAATGGCACAAGACAGAAGAGATAAACAAAAGAGAACCTAACAAGTAGTGAGAAGAAGGCAAGCAGGTTTGGGACCCAGGACTGGAGGAAGAGAACACTTCTAGGTAACTTGGACCCCTACCCAACAGAAGAAGCCCACCTAGACCTAATGTGTTTTGACACATGGCCTGATAACAGAAGGCATTTCACATCGATTCATTCCTCTACCAAAGCATACAGGAGACACTTGAGAACATCAGTTAGGACTAACACCACCACAGGCCAAGCATTCTACTTTTTCACTGACCCAGAGAACCCCCTTGTTTGCTGAGAGATAACAAGGTGATCAGGCAGAACTGGCAGGAGATACTCAGCTACAGCAAATAGCTGCTCCAGAAAGCCTTTTTGTACCCATAGGCTTGAGATCCTACTCCACTGCCCAGAGACACTAGGGCAACTGAGGGACACCAACAGGAGGATCTCATCACACCCCTCCCCAACAAAGAGACACCCAGCTATCACCCTTCCTTGACCTGTGGATATCCCTTCCATTCCATCAGGCACCCACCAGTAGGGACACAATGGAAACCCTGGTAGCACCAGATAAATCAGGCAGACCAAAATAACACTACAAAGGCAGTGAAAATTAAACTGCCTTTGGAACAATAGTCCACAAAAGTAGGCCAAGACCCACAGGCAAAACCAAAATGAGGTGATTGCCTGCTAAAATAAAAGATTTAAATAGAGCTTATTGTCTCCCAACATAACAGATATAATGGATAAAATAAAAAATTCACCTATCATACCAAGAAACAAGAAAATCACAACTTGAATGAGAAAAGATAATCAGTTGATGCCAACACTGATTTGAATCTAATATTGACTTTATCTGACGAGGATATTTAAAAGAGCTGTCGCAAAAATACTTCAATAATCAATTACAAATTAACTCGAAACAAGTTTTTAAAAATTTCAGCAAAGAAGTAGAAGTTGTTTAAAAAAGGACCAAAGGAAATTACAGAACTAAAAAGTACAGAAATAGAAATTTTTAAAAAACCCTCACAGGATTGGATCAATAACAGAGTGGAAATGACAGAGGATAGAATCAATGAACTTAAGGACAAAACAATAGAATTCACACAATCTCCCAATCTGAGCAACAGAGACAAAATAGACTGGGGAAAAAAAGAACAGATAAGCAGGACAATAACAAAGATCCAACATTCATACATTAGAATTGTAGAAGGAGAGAAAAAAAGACACTGGAGCTAAAACAATATTTGAAGAAATAATGGCTGAAAACTTCATAAATTTGGTGAAAGACATAAACCTGTGAGTCCAAGAGGCTGAGCTAAACCTAAGCAGGATAAACCCAAAGAAATCCACACCAAAATACATCACAGTTAAAATTTTGAAAACTAAAGTCAAAGAAAAAATATCTTGAAAGTAGGCAGAGAGAAATGACATATTACTTATAGTGGACTTCAAATAAAAGAGGATTTCTCATGTGAAACAATGCGAGCCAGAAGGAAGTACCTAATTCTATATCCAGTGAAACTATCCTCCAAGAAGCAAGGGGACATAAAAACATTCTAAAATGAAAGGAAACTAAGAATTTGTCTCTAGCAGACTTACTCTTAAAGACAGTCTTCAAACAGAAAGGAGAAGAAAAAGGAAGGGATATTGGAGAATTATGAAGGAATAAGGAAGAAAAGAAAGATCAGAAATAGCGATATACATGAAATAGACTACTCTTTTCTTCATGACTTTTATAAATCATATTTCACAGTTGAAATGAAAATTATAACAGTATTGATACTCAAGACAAAGATATTTAAAAGTGAGGAAGGAAAAGGGTCCTAAATCCAAGTGTTTTCCACATTTCACTTGAAGTAGTAAAATAAAGATACTAGTTGGCTAAGTCTCATATGTATACTGTAATACCCAGAGCAACCACTATGAAAACTGTGCTAAGAGATACACTCAAAAACACTATAAATAAGTCAAGATGGAATCCTAAAACATGTCAAGTAACCCTCAAGAAGATAAGAAAAGAGAAACAGAGGAAACAAATAGAAAACAAATAATAAAAATGGCAGACTTAAGCACTAATGATTAATTAAATGTAAATGATCTAAATACATCAATCAAAAGACAGAGACTGGCAATGTGGATAGAAAAATGACACCCAACTATCTGCTGTTACAAGAAACTCACTTCAAATTCAGTAACATAGGTAGGTTGAAAGTAAAAGAACAGAAAAGATATACCATGGAAACATTAAAAAAGAAAAAAAAGTAAGTATATTAATATCTGATAAAGTAGATTTCAGAGAAAAGAAAATTACTAGAGACCAAGAGGGATGTTATATCATAATGATAAAAATATCACTCTACTAGAAAGACATAATGATCCTAACTATGCACACACCAAACAACAGAGCCCCAAAATAAGTGAAGCAAAAATTAGTATAGAGGTTAAAGGAGAAATAGTCAAGCCCACAGTTATGGGTGAAGACTTCAACACCCTTTCTCAGAAACTAATAGAACTACTAAATTGAAAATCATCAAGGATATACAAGATTTGAACAACACAACCAACAAGCAGGATCCAAGTGACATATATAGAACAGTTCACTCAACCACAGCAAGAGACACATTTTTCTCAAGTAGCCTTGGAACATTCATGAAGATGCCACACATAGACCGTAAAAGAAATCTTAACAAATCTATAAGAATTTAAGTCATACAAAGTGTGTTCTTTGACAGTAATGGAACCTAACTAGAAATCAATAGCAGAAGGGAGACAGGAAAATGTCTTCCATTAAACACGGAAATTAAACAACATATGTCTAAATAATTCATAGGCCAATGAGGAAATCTCAAAGTCAGTTTAAAAAATACAGAGAACTCAGTGAAAATGAAAACACAACATATCAGTATATGTGGGATGCAGCTAAAGTGTACTGAGAGGGAAATTAATAGCACTAAACACTTACCTAGAAATGAAGAGAGATCTCAAATTAAAACCTAAATTTCTGCCTCAAAAAAACAGAAAAAGAAGAGCAAAATCAGCCCGAAGTAAGCAAAAGGAAAGAAATAATAAAGGTAAAAGTAGAATTCAATAAAATTAAAAATGCAGAAACAATAGAAAATCAATGATATAAAAAGTTATTTCTTTGGGAAAAAACAATGAAATTCATAAATCTCTAGCAAGAGTGACAAAAACAAAAAGAGGGAAGACACAAATCATCAATATTAGGAATGAAATGGGATGTCACTGCAGGTCCTGAAGCCATTAAAAGGACAATAAGGGAATACCACAAACAACTTTATACTCATAAATTTGGCAACTTAGAAGAAAGGGACAAATTCCTCAAAAACCACAAACTACAAAAGTGTATCCAAGATTAAAATGACAATCAGAATAGCCTTACAACCATGAAAGAAATTGAATTTGTAATTAAAAGCTCCTAAAAAACAAATATGCAGGAACAGATGTTCTCATTAGAGAATTCTACCAAATATTTAAATACAACTTAATGCCAACTTTACACAATTTATTCCAAAAAATAGAAGAGAAGAGAATACTTCTCAACTCATTTCATGAAGTCAATATTACCCTGTACAAAAACCATACAAAAACGCACAAGAAAAGAAAACTATAGACAAATATGTCTCATTTAACAGAAACACAAAAATCCTCAACATGATATTAGCAAACTGAATGCAACAATGCATACAAAGAATTTTAGACACCATGAAGAAGGAGCATGTATTTTATGGATGCAAGGCTGGTGTGAAAATTAATCAATGTAAACTATCATATCAACAAACTAAAGAAGAAAACTCATATGATCATATCGACTGATTCAGAAAAGACATTTGACAAAATCAAATAGCCAGACATGATAAAAACCCTCAGCAAATGAGGAATTAAGGGAAATCACCTCAATTCAGTAAAGAGTATCTACAAAAGTCCCACAGCTAACATCATATTTAATGGTGAAAGACTGAATGTTTGCCCCCTAAGGTGGAGAACAGGGCAAGAAAGCCTGCTGTCACCACTCTTATTCAACACAGTACTGGAAGTTCTAGCCACGACAGTAAGGCAAGAAAAATAAATAAAATACATGTATACAGTAAAGAAAAAAAGAAAATTATCTCTATTTGCAGATGACACAATTGTCTGTGTAGAAAATCCCAAGAAATCTAAAATAAAAACAAAAACAAAAAAACACCTGGAACTAATAAGTGATGTCAGCAAGGTTGCAGGATACAAAATCAACACACAAAAGTCAACCACATTTCTCCATACTAACGATGAACATGTAGAAACCAAAATTAAAAACACAATACCATTTTCCAAAGAAAATGAAATAGGTATACACTTAAAATATGGACAAGATATTTATGATGAATCAACAAAATGCTGATGAAAGAAATGAAAAGACCCAAATAAATGGAGAGATGTGCCACATATATGTATTGGAAGACTCAACATAGCAAAGATGCCAATTCTCCCCAAATTGATGTATAGGTCTAGTGTAATTCCCACCAAAATCCCAGTAAGTTGTTTTCTTAACATAGACGAGCTTGTTCTAAAATTTATATGAAATGACACAAGCCTTAAAATAGCTAAAATAATCTTGAAAAAGAAGAATAAAGTTAGAGAAATCACGCTATTCAATATCAAATCTCCCTTTATAGCTACAGTAATCAAGACTGTGTGGTGATGGTACTGGAATAAACATGTAGGTCAGTGGAGCAGAGAACCCAGAAATAGATCCACACAAATATTTCCAACAGATTTTTGGTAGAAGTGTAAAAGCAATTCAGTGGAGGAAAGACAGCTTTTTCAACAAATGGTTTGGAGCAATTGGACATCCATAGGCAAAATGAACCTTGACTTAAGACTCACATCTTAAAAAATAACTCAAATGGATCATGAACTTAAATGTAAAGTATAAAGCTATAAAACTTTTAGAAAAAAACATAGGATAAAATCTTTGGGATTTAGGGCTAGAGAAAGAGTCTTAGATTCAATACCAAAAGCACAAACCATAAGCAGAAAAATTGATGAAATGGGTTTAACTAAAATTAAAAATTTTTGTTGAGTGAAATTCCATGTGAAGAGGAGAAGAAGACAAGCCATAGAGTGGGAGAAAACTTTTGCAAACCATAAAGCTGATGAAGTGCAAATATATATAGAAATCTCAAAATCGGACAGTAAAAAACCAAACAATTCAATTAGAAAATGGACAAATACATGAACAGACATTTCACTGAGGAGAATATGCAGATGGAAAATAAGCACATGAAAAGATTATCAACATCATTAGTCATCAAGATATGCAAATTAAACCCAGTGATTAATGAAGTATCACTGTACATCTATCAGAATGGTTAAAATAAAAAATAGTGACAATACTAAATGCTGGTGAAGATGCTGAGAAACTGGATCATGCCCACATTGCTGGTGGGAATGCAAAGTAGCAAAAACACTGTGGTAAATAGTTTTGCATTTTCTTTTAAAATTAAACAAGCCATTACCATACCATCCAGCTAATTCTACTCATGTGCATTTTTATACCAGAAGAAAGAAAACTTCTGTTCACACAAAAACCTGTACATATAGGTTTAAATAGCAACTCTATTTGTAACAGCAAAAAAGTGGAGTCATTCCAGATGTCCTTCATCAGGTAAATGGTTAAACAAACTGTGGTGTATACATGCCATGGGATAGTGCTCAGTAATAAAAAGGAACAAACTATTGATACATGGAATAACTTAGATGAATTTCCAGGCAATTATGCTGAAAAAACAAAGAAGCAAGGCCAAAAAGTTACATACAATATGATTCCATTTATATGACATTTTTGTAATGACAGTATTTTAGATATGAAGGATAGAATAGTGGTTCTCAGTGGTCAGGGACGTGGGTTGAGGGGGAGACAGGTGGATGTGGTCAGAAAAGGATATGAGGGATCTTCGTGGTGTTGAAGCTGTTCATTCTCTTGACATGTAGTGGTGGATACATGAACCTACACAGGTGATAAAATTCTATAGCACCTAATAAACACACAAAAATAGAACTGGGAAAAGTCCGAATAGGACAAGTGGATTGCATTGATGTCAATTTCCTTGTTGTGATATTATACTATAGTTTTGCAAAATGTTACTATTGAGGAAAACAGCAAATGGCAAACCTTACAAAGGATCTCTCTGTATTATTTTTTACAACTACATGTGAATCTACAATTATCTCAATAAACATTTCAATTAAAAAAAAACAAAACAGTGGCGGGCCATACTTGGCCTGTGAACCATAGTTTGTAGACCCCTAATCTAGACTATATTGTTTCTCAACCCTGGAAGCACTTTACAAAATCACCTGGGGAGCTGTTAAAACTAAAGATGCCTGGGCAGTACCCCAGAGACTCTGATTTAATTCCTTTGGTCTGGGGCCCAGGCAGGGATATTTTTTTCAAAGCTTCCCAAGTGATTCTAGTTAAATTGGAGAACCATTGATCCCTTGAAGATAAAATGTCAATCATTTTGTCTTATTTGTTTTCCCCTTATCCTACACTTAATCAGACACCAAAACCTAGAAATATACCCATAGAAAACTTTCAGACATTTCCCTTCTATCTATCAAGAACAACAGTGCCTTAATTCTGACCTTCACCACCCATTGCTTGAACTGATGTAACAGACTCCACACTACTTTCCCTGTTTCTGGTACTTCCTGTAGAAAACTAGCTCTAAAGCTATTTCCAAACTACAAATCTGCTTGCAGCACTCTTCTGCATAAAATCCTTTGTAAATTCCACTTTGCCTGAGAGAGTACATCTCTGCTCTTTCATTTGGCATAGTTCATCTAGCCCCACCTACTGCTCCATACTCATCTCCATCATACATCCCTGTGTCCCACTCACACAGCCCTTCTCACTGTCCTCCGGACATTCCTAGCCATCTCACAGCTTTGTATCTCTGAACATGCTGGACCTAAAGTCAATTTTTAAACCTTCTTCACTGGGAAAATTCGAACTTTTCTTTCAAGACTCATCTGTCTCAGTGAAGCCTTTTCCAGGAGGAGCTCTTCATACTTCTGTGCTCCTCTCCATGACTTTGCTCATCCCATCTTTAGGGGTATCCATCCCTATACTCCAGCATATATTTCTAAACTCAGTAGCTAGGTCCTGTTCAGCTCTGTAGACTGGATGTCTGGTACAGGACTTGGAACATAGTAGTATTTTTTAAATGCTGAAATAATTGACATAAAAAAGTGGGATCAAGGAATCTGTTAGAACCCAGATCCTGCTCCTCATCCTTGAGTCTTGGTTTAAATGTTATCTTCAGGAAGGCTTTTCTGAGACTCATGAATGAGGTATGATACCCTCAATTATTTCCCCAATAGCACCGTGCTTTATCTACTGTAGCACTTACCACATCTTTTGCTATACTCACTGATTTAATTGTGTTTCCTACTGGCTATAAACTCCATGAGATGAGGGTCTGGACCTTTGTTGCTCATTGCTTTAGGTCTAGTACCCGGTCCAGAGCAGATGCTCAATAAATGGTGGCTTTATGACTGAATGGATGATCTCTACCTGGTGACCTGTCTCTTCGTATATAAATAGTCTCTCTTCTTTGCTTCTTACCTTAGCACTACAACTTCACTGTCCCAACATCATTTCTTAGCAATGGGATATACTATTTCTAAGCCAAATTGTTGAAGCATCTGTACTCCCCTGACTTGGGAATGTTCTTCCTGCCCAAGTGGTGAAGTGGTGACAATATATGACCAATCTTCTTTGTCAGGACTTGGATGTGACATCACTCTGCCTGTTGAGCCTACAATAGTCAACAATTCCAATGGGCTTTAGGACCTATTTACACTAATTACAGAACATCTTTTTGGATAGGAAACAGGAGGATTTGAACTGAATGTGAGGGATCCCAAGAGGGCAGGCAGCTTTGAACGATGCGATGTTATCATCTGTGCTATGCAAATTGAGTTTGGGTTGAAATATGAGTTCTGTTTGCCTGACACAAAAGTGCCCAGTGAAAACATCAGTGTTACTGTAAAATATGGTGACACACTGGAATGCACACATTATGCCAAGATGCCTCCAATAAGGAAGTACAACATGAGCAGCTCTCCTTTATTCTTTTATTCAGTGTTTCAGGGAGTTGCTGATCTAATAATAAATTCTTCTTCTCAGGAGGAGGGCATCAGATGAGTACAAAATAGCATTTTTGATTAAAAAAAATATGCATGTTGGGAGAGGAAATCACTTTGCATTTTTCAGCTCCTTCCATAGAAGAAAGAGATGGCACTGGACAAAACACACGCTCATTTATTATCATAGCAGCAGAACAGCAGAGACTCCACGCTGTCTCTTTTTCTAAGGAAGGAAAATGGAGCACAGGAGAGTTCTTGAGAACTAATAGCAAGATGGAGCAGGGACCAGAATGTAGAAATGGGCCATCCTTCTTGGGACCAGTAAGATTCTTGGTCACAGCACCATCTGAAAGGACAAAAGAATGTCTAATCTGACTGCCAAGAAATATGTTGCATTTGTATAGAACAGGATGAGCTTGACTTAAAAAGCCTAAAGGAATGGTTTCAAAACTTTTAAAAATTAATTACCCTTTAAGTTAAAAAAATTGAGCATTCATCACTAATATGTCTGTCCCTGTCTTTCCCTCACCTTCCATGAGGAAAATATAAGCTCCATGAGGACAAGGACTTTGTCTTGTTCAACACTGTATTTGAAAAGCCTGGAACAGTGCCTAGGGCATAGTGCATGCTCAATAAATATTTGTTGAATGGAATGATAAATACATGAATAAATACATGTATATTTATTTATGAATTCTATTCACGTACTCAAAAAAACTAATGTATATTCATGTTGTGAAATATTATAGAAATTTTAATGCATATTGGAAAAGAGAATGCTTTAAAGATAGAGATACAAATAAATATGAATAGTAGTTCTAGTGATTTTTCTCCCACTCCCACCAAAATATTACTATCTACTCTACTTTGAATTGGATACAAAATTATTTTTAAACTTCAAGGTGAATATGAATCACCAGGGAAGTTTTTTTTTAAAAAAATGAGTATTTTCATCCAGCCCACCCTCTTTCTTCCTCCCAAACTTTGCCTTAGATTCTGATTTAATAGGTCTGGCTAGTCAAGGCTTGGAAATTGCATTTTTACAAGTCCTGGGAAATTATGTTGTAGATATGCTTGGAACTACACTTTGTGAAACCTATTGTAGAGAAAGTGTTGACTACATGGGGCTTAAGACACTCCAAGTCTAAGCCTCTGGAATGAGCCAGCTCTGCCTTCCACAAGCATGAAGTTCTTAGGAGACTGGCTTTACAAAAAGAACACACACACATACACAGTCTTCACAGTGCTGGTATGCTAAGGGTCATATCCAGTTACAGCCGACACATGGTAGAATCTAAGATCACTTACAGCAACGTCTTGGCGAGGTAGCGGAGACATCTCGGAACCATGGACAGCTCCTGGAAACCTACCAGCTGCCCAACTCATAAAAACCTTCATGCATCATTCTCGGTTGTCTGCTGCCCTCTACCCGGAGAGTGCAGAGCAGTACATACGTCTATAAGATGCTGGAGCAGTGCCTCTGCTCCTCAAGGCCCCAACAATGCCTGTATTACACCTGAAGGACGTTGTAGTGGCCTCTCATTCCACATATCTACCTTTGTTTCTTCTTTCTACCTTTGCCTCCTTTTCCAGAATGCTCATGGCATTGGCCAGCAGTTTACATCAGCATTAAATAATTCATGACCACATATAACATCATAAAATGAACCAGGAAATGTGGGGATGAGAGAACAGCACTCCAAGTCTGGAAAACTGATTGATTAAGGATACGGTGGCAAAACAATTTTACGACTATATATTAAATTTCTACTGTATGCCAGACACCGGAGGGAGCAAACAGATTAAGCTTTTCTCCCCCTATTTAAAAATTTTTTACTTTTTAATGATTTTAGACTTACAGAAAAGTTACAAAAATAGCACAGTTAACAACTTACTTAACCATAGTTCAATTACCAAAATCAGGAAATTAACATTATAGACCATTCAAGTCTGACCAGCTTTTTCCTAATGTCCTTTTCCTGTTCCAGAGTCTAATCTACAATCCCACTTTCCATCCATTAGTTATTAGCCATATTTCCTTAGTGTCTTTGAATCTGTGACGGTTCCTCGTTCTTTCCTTGTTTTTCATGACTTTGATATATTCGATGGGCACTGTTCAGTTATTTTGTAAAACGTCTCTCAATTTGTTTTTTTCTGATGTTTTCTCGTGATTAGTTTGAAGTCAATGACAGTGTAAGTCCTCTCAGTGGCCATAGCTAGGAAATACATGCATGCATACATGCATATCTAATTTACTTCTCTATATATCTATTCGCATACATTTTAGAAGCATAAATTCATACTGATACTTCCAATTCCAATTCAATGCCACTAAGTTCATTCTACTTTTCTCCTTTCCTTATTTGTAACTTCTTTTGCTGACAAGATACCTGATTCTCATTATCCACAATTTATTCGCTTGTTTATGCAACAAGTAAACACATGCAGTAACAGAACTGTAATGCATACCCTATGAGAATATGGTATTTGTGCACAGTTCCATTTGTCTTTAACCTTATAGCATTCTGTTAAAAAAAAAAAAAAGACCTGCTTTCCAAATGTAGAGAATCTTTTATGTCAGTTTATGGTGTATGTGTGCATGTTTGTGAGTGTGTGTGTTTTATTCAGTACCCTCTGTGATTTAAATGTTTTTACTAGCCCCATCTCCCAAATGTAAACTGCAGTTAAGCCAGTAGAAACAGCTGTTACTATATCAATGACTCTAGTAGGTGAGGGAATAATGTGAGTCTCACAGAAGACGTTGTCTCAGACGTTAACTCCTCCCTACTCTAACTCTCTTGCTATGTATCCAGACATGCTCCACAAAAAGCTTAGGATTAATCACTTGTCAGAGTTTTACATAAGCAACAACCAAACCTTCTCTGACCACCATTTTCCAATGTTGTGCTTCTACAGATACCTGTACTCGTCTCTGTCATAGCATTTATTCCCTTTATGATAAACTATCTTTTTACTATTCTGTCCCCAACCCTCCCCTCCCCTCCACTCCAAGTTTTGAGAACATAGATTTTGCCTTACTTATATCTCTATCTACATTGCCTCATTCAGTGCCCAGAATGGAGTAGGCACTCTATCAATGTTTCTTGAATGACGGAATGAACATGAGTCAGATTGGGGTAGCTTTGCTTAAACCATGTCCTTACATCCCTGCAGAAGGTCCGCAATGCGCTTGCTAAAAATGTCAACCCAGGACCCTAAATGGAAGTCTTAAGATTCAGTAGGTTCAGGCAACACCCAAGAATGTGCATTTTTGCAAGATACCCAGGGATTCTTATGTAGTTTCAAATTTGCTAACCACATGCATGCTGGCTAATACAGTCCTGACAAGAAGAGTTTGGTTGAATGGAGTAATCAAGGGAGGTTTCTTGAAAGAGGAGTTATCTGACTTTTTAAAGATGAATCAGACCAAACCAAAGAAAGGCCAATGTACATAGATAGCAAAAAGAATGACAACAGCGATTTCACGTCTCCTTCAGTGGTCTGGGACAGTGAAGACGCCTTTAGAAATTTTTCTCAGAAGCCCCAGCTCTTCCCTATGAATGTGACGACTGTTTAAATGAAAATGCAGAAGACATGCATTCTGGGCCCAGCACTGCCACTAAGTCTCTGACCTTGATAAACAGTAATAATAATAATTACTACTATAGTAACATTATTATCATTATTGTAATTACTTACCAAACATTTAAAATATTCCATGTGCTATGCTAAATAGCCCATGTGCGTTGTCTCTGTACGTTGACCTTAGACCCAGTTACTATTATAATTTCTATATTTCTTGAGCACATGACAATTCAGAAAGATTCAGCAACTTTCCCAAAATTGTTCACTGACCATTTTCCTCCTCTATAAACTGAGAATAGTATCGCCTCCCTCATGGGGCTGTGATGAATTTTAAATTATAAGAATTGCTAGGTAATTTTCTGGATGAAATACAAAATACCTATTGACAGGGACAACTCTGAGACAAATGACTGGGAGTTGGGATGAGAGAGAGATGAACATTTCCTTGTATATGATTTCGTACTTTGTGAAATTTATGTGAGCTTTCATTATAATAAATAAATGAAGTAAAAAAATAAAAAACAGGGGATAGTGAGGCAAAGCAGAAATTGGAAACAGCAGAATGTGACTGCCATCCCTAGGCTTGAGGGACAAAGAGAAGGAGCAGCATTATCAGATCCCAAAGGTCAGAGTCATCAGCAGAAGCTGGAATCAAAACACGCCTGCCAGGGGAGCTGGAGTCATTAAGCAGATAGAACTCCAAGCAGAGATATGGCAGAGAGTGAAGGAAGAAACACTCTGGTGTGATAGATTACCTAGTATTCAAAAATATTTACTCCCTGCCCCCACCACCATGGGAAAAGTCAACTTTCTCACTCTATTGATGTTGGACTTGACCATGTAACTTGCTTTGGCCAGGAGATATTAGCAGACGTGACGTAAGCAGAAGCTTAAAATGGTGCTTGCACAGTTAGACTTGCTCACATGAACTTTTGCCATTGCATCTAAGAACATGCCCTGGGTAGCCAGCTAGTCCTTGAAGAATAAGAGACACGTGGAATAGAGATGCCCTGGATAACCTGCAGAATTGAAGCATGGAGCATAGTTCCCTCAGCCACTACAGCTCAAAACAGAGTTACCCCAACAGATCCATTGACATGAGAGCCTGAAGTAAATGCTTATCATAATACGATGCTGAGGTTTGCTATTGCATAGCAATAGCTGACGGACCAAGATTCTCCCTTCCCCCTGCCCTCCAGTCTTCCACCCATGCCTCCCATTGTCTACACCCAGAGAGAAGCCAGTTGATGCAGCATCTTGGGAAACACATCCTTCTTATGATATGGCGATGCACAAGGGAAGATCAAGCAATGGATTGAGTATGGAGGTAGGGGAGCAGAGATAAGCACAGATCTCTCACAACTTATTACAACCTTAGAGTGACTTGTGTAAAATAGGTTGCCTAATAACTGGAGATTGTTGTTATTTTGGGAAAAGAAATCCCTGGGAAGAGTAAGGCCTACTATCAGGCTCAAGGTTGCCTTTCAGAACAATGTCCCTGCTTTCCAGCTGAAGAAGAATACTCCTGAGACATAGACCTACAGAGAAGCAATGCATAATGCGATGATGATGATGATGGCGATAAGCACGTGATGATAAAATTCTTAATGTTTATGGGGCATTTAATATGCTATAACCACAGTTTTTAAAGTTCTTTACATGTGTAAATTTGATCTTCAGAACAATTCTATGAGATTGATACCAGTATATGTCTATTTTACTGATAAGAAAATTGAGGCACCTAGAGGTGAGCCAAGATCACATAGTTAGTAAATGTCAGAGGCAGTATTTGAACCCAGGTAGTCTGGCTGCAGAGTCCATAGCCTTGACCACTGCAATATGGTGAGAAAAACCCTGTGTTTTACATAGCTGTTATTAATAGATATGAATAGGGGTTGGGGTGTGTGTGTGTTTGTGTGTGTGCATGCGTGAGTCTGCCAGTGATGCGGGGAGGGACTGGCTCCTAAACCTTAATCATAAGCATTGTGAATTTACTACTTTGCTCACCCTGGGGAAGATGAATGGAGAAGAGGCAGCCGGGCTAGGGCACTGCATCTTGGAGGCGGGTTGATGAAGCCGAAGCCATAAATCCTCCTTCCAGGAGCAAACCCTTCTTCCTGGGAGAGTGTAGCTGACAAGGAGAGGAGAGGGACATTGTCCTCTGGACTGTGGACATGCCTGAGAGGCACCTCCCCTGGGAGCCCAGGTAGCTCAGGGACAGAGTAATATATGTCTGACAAAAGTAGTCCAGTGCTCTCTTCTCAGGTGGAGGCGGAGGGACAACCCAGGGATTGCCCCTAGAAGCTCCAAGGGAGAATGGGCTTGGAATTTGGGAAACCTATGTCTCAATCTGGGCTCTTCCTCTTATTAGCTGTGTGACCCTGAGGAAGTCATTTAATGTCTCTCAACCCATCCACTGACAAGGGCAATTCCTCATGTGAAAACTGGATGATAATAATACCTCCCTGAGAAGGTTGTCAGGGAGATTCGGTAAAATAATCTTTAATAAAATACTAGCTTGGTGTCTGGTATCTGGTAGTATTCAATTCTTGTTGGAGACAAACCCTTTCTCTCCTTAACTGATGGTAATGAGACTAGTAATGGTAGTAAGTGGATTATCTATAATCAGACCCCAAGCGTCATGGTAGCACATTCTGCAAGAAACTCAGTTAAAAGGAATACCTTCCCACAGGTGTTACACGTGATATTGCCAACAGGCTATGCGCATGGGCTTTGGCGTACGTTACCTGGGTTCTGAGTCCATCCCAACCTCTCACCTGCTATAGGACTTGCAGGAAGTTAGTTAATGTCTTGAAGTCTTAGTTTCCCTTCTGTGAAATGGGTGATGATAGCAGTGCCTCTACTACTGGGGAGTTGTGAGAGCTCCCTGAGCTAATGCCCTTCACACGCTCGACACAGTCCCTGGCATACAGTGAACTGTTGATGTTCCCTGCTTCTGATTGTCTATGGTGCATGATGTAAGATGCATTGATCAAGGATGTGGGCTCTAAAACCAAACTTAATGAGCTCAAAACCTAGCTCCGCCAGTTACCACTGTGTCGTAAGCGACCTTGGGCAATAGCTCAGTCTTCCTGCGTCTCAGCTTGCCCACCTATGACGTGGTGGTAACAATGCAATCTTCTCATGGATGTTGCTGTGAAAATTAATTGAGTAAGTACATACATAACACTCGAGATAACATAAATAAGGATTCAGCAATCATTGCCTTGTCTTAGTTTCTAAAATTTATCTACTTTTTTGGGGCAAAGGGCATTTTGTCAGGTCACAAGATCACTGCACATATACACAAAACTCATTCCATCAGGGACATGAAGCAGAGATAACCAAACACAGAGAAATACCTGGTATAAAGGGGTTAAAAACAGGCAGGGGTTACTGACTGGACAGAGCTTCTAAGCTCTATTGAAAGGGAGAAACCATAAAACAATGATGTCTATAATACAAAAGAGGTCTTCAAAAATTTATACAGAGAGATGTATACAATTTACGTATTTTACATATGTATGTATATATTCTGAATATATAAAATATAAAAATGTGGCAAAAAGATAAAGGATCCTCTACAGGTAGTACCTAAGAAAGTTAACCTGGTCTATAGAACGACAGGCAATGTGATATATAGCAGATGTTCAGTAATGTTTCATTGAATGAATGAATGAGTATTGGGGGTATTACTTAAAATTATTAACTGATAATGTGCATGATCAAAAGAGCGTGAAGACCACTGGTCTACGGACTTCTTTTCCAATTCTTAGCTCAGGAATCCAGACTCTCCCCATCTCAACCCCACCTCCCTTCCTTTCTCTGGTTTCTCAATCCATCCTCCATCTAAGTGTAATTGCTCCTCCTTCCCCAAACATAAACTGCCTTGCTCCCCTCCTCTCTCTGTTTGAGATGTCCTTCCTTTTGTCTCTGTTAATCTCCAACTCCTCCTTTCGAACCTCATTTAAATGCCCTATCCCCTGTGAAATCTTTCCTAACTCCCCCAACTGCCTCTTTCCTTCTTGTTTCTATATTATCTTGTACAAACTTTCAGTATAGCTCTGATCATCATGTGTTGTGATAATTCATTTTTGAGTCTGTCTCCCCCTCTCCTTGCTTAGGACAGTGCTAGGCACAAAGTCTACGCTTAATTTCTACTCGTGAAAAAATGAGCAAAGTAATAAACGAATGAATGGATGGATGAATAAATGAATGAGTGAATACTTTCAGTTCCTGGATGGACTCCCGCCCTCCCTTCTCCTTCCTTTCCCTTTGCATGGAGACTTCTCTCTCCTCTGACTGTCCCTGGATCACTGATGTGTCATTCTCTTATCCTTATCTTTCATCCTTGCATATCTTTTCTCCTGTTTACTTACTTTCTTACACCTTCTGTGACACTCCCAATCTTTCCCCCACCATAGTCCATACCTGATTGTCTGACCTACCTGCTGCTCCCCAAATGTTTTTTTGCATCCAAGTCTTTGACTGACTCCTATGATCTCAAAAGTCTTCTAAACCATCTACTTGGCTCTTTCCCATTCAACATTCAAAATTCTTGTCTGGCATCACCACTTCCAGCAAGTCTTCTGGTACAACCAACCCAGACTCTTTAAGAGAGCCATTCAGGTTTCAAGCCAAGCTAAACTAGGGCTCCAAAACCAGGGTGGACCACCCTCAACCTCCGCACCCTTGCTGTGTGTTCATTTCCACTTGATGTACTTGCAGTGTGCCTGGAAAGCTTCCCACTGTTCTGGCTCAGCTTCCAGGCTGCATGCTGTGACATAGGGAGTTCTGTGTCAAACTCGCAATTAACTAACTACTGTACTTAAGCTAATCTCAGCCTAATTAATGGCTGCTCGAGCCATCGGTGCTGATAAAGCAGGACTGTTGCTGCATAGCGAGCTCTGCTGCCTCTAGACTCAACCACGTAATAACAAGAATGTGGCACCCACCCAGCCTCCTTCAGAGCCCAGGGAATTCTTAGTTCAATCACAGAGAATTGAGCATGGAGATGAATTTGCATTTTCCAGCATTATAGGATTCTTGGGAAGTGCTGTCCTGGGGTCCCAGCTCCAGTCATCTCCCCCACCTCACTTAGAGGTGCCCTCAGGAACCCGCCTTCCGCAGTGAACTATTTGCCAGGCAAATTTGCTTACACTTAGTCAATCTGACATTTTGCTGGCGAAAACTTTTCCAAATCTTTCTATTCATTTCCTTTAAGGATTCAGGTAACATAAGCATACAATTTTTAAAAGTATATAAAATTAAATTTTCCCATTAATAAAAGATTACATGCTGGTCACAAAGATTTGAAAAATATAAAAGAGTGAAAAGAAACACCCCTTTCTGAAGGCAACCTCTTAAATAATTTTGATAACACTTCCCTCTAGTCTTTTCCTATGGAGTCTTTTTCCATTCTCATTTTCAATGTTTGCATTGAACGTGTCATTATTTTATGGATGCAATTTTGATCATTTTATGGATGCAATTTTGAATCTTGATTTTTTAATTAATATTTTCTAAGACCCTCTTTTGCCTGCCATGGATATCAGCATGCATCTTGAAGATAATTAATAATAGCTCATATTCAATATTTACTGTGGTCCATATTGTACATTTGCTATGTTATATATATTTTTCAAACTTGAATCTGTACACCAATCCTGTCAGGTAGAGACTATTATACCTGTTTTCCCACTCAGGACCCTGGGGATCAGAGAAATGAAATAACCCACCCAAGTTCACAGGACTGGGCAACGGTGGAGGTCCAGTCTGAATTCATATCTTTTAGATCCCCAAAGTTGCTCTCTTAACCACCAAGTTTATTGCAGCCTAAAAACACTTTGATCACTTTTCTCTATACTAATGGGTTTTGCACATATCTGTGAACACGTGAGAGAAAAATCTATTTAGATTTTAATAGGAAAATATCTATTTAGAGTTCAAGAATTTTTGGGATTCCTTTTTTCTTCTCGGTAGGTAGATAGATAGGGCAGAAGCAAAATGGAATGGGAGCTGTATGGATTTCTCTTTGTCATCAACGTAAACATCACCCTCAAGTTCACATGATTTTTTCCATGATTTCATTATTATGATAATATAATCCTTATGGCTATTGATATAACAAGGCTTGGGAGCACATAGATTTAATTTGAATGCTAACTCTGCCATTTGCTGTTTCGTGGCCTTGAACAAGTTATATACCCTTAGTTTTCTCATCCACAAAATAGCAATAATAATGCCCATCCTACAAAGATACTTGCTTCGAGTCCTAAAGGAGAATAAATGAATCAATATATGTAAAGCCTTTGAGACTGTCCTTGATAATTAGCAGAGTGCAGTAAACGGTAGCTACTTCTTTATGTAAGACAACACATCTGGGGTTTGAGCCTTCCTGACAGGATCTATTGTCATTCGTTCAGTCATATATTTTTATTTTTCACAAAGTACCTCTTCTGAGCCAGTCTTTGAGCTAAGTTAGAAAGATGTGAAGAATAAAATTTTTGACTCATCTCTGCAGTTCTTCTCTCTCTTCTGAGAGGTTCAGATATTTTTGCCTAAAAGCAGGAGACTGGGAGATAAATAAACCACAGGCCACTGCAATGGTTCCAATCCCAAGCACCTTCATGGATCAGGAGAAGAAGGAGCTACACCAGCCCACATTCTTCCACACAGTGGTCCACTAACAAAGGCTGGTGATGTAACTGTGGCATGAGGATTCCCAAAACATTCATTTATTATTTCTACTAATCACAACCAGTCAGTGGTTTACCCAAGAAGATTATGCAAATGTTGGCTCTGTGTAACTCCCTTTACACATGGCTCAAATCCTTCTCCTCCTGAGCTCCTTTGTTGTACAAATCCTAGCCAAATACCTCCCTGGACCTGCTTCCGTGGAGCTGGGCAGAACTTTGGTTGCTTATCTCTAGTTATGATGTGTTTCATTAACATATGGATAGGTTCCTTATTTGAATATCATTATCATGGGGTGTATCTATTACCAGGATACAGCTTTATTATATCTGTACCTTCTGCTTCATTTGGGTAAATTCAGTATACAGAAACAGCTGATCTCACTTTTGTGATCGCAAGGATATAAACATAGCATTTTTTCTGCCTTATATTGTGATGCTGCATCTGCCTACATACTTTTTGTACATTCACTCATGTATCTTATTCTATTTACATAACAGAGTAATTATTGATAGTTGATAATATTGATAATTTTTCTTCATCTAATGTAAAACATTCCTTTTGTGGTCAATACTGACTATTCAGTAGACTTCACTGTGTAATTGGGTAGATAGACATAAAATCAAACACCAAAAACATCATTAGGTAAAACAATCTTACATCCGAACATTGTGCACAAGGGAGAGTGGTGACATAGAGGAGAGCAGTTAATTCTGCTTGGAGCAATCAGGAAAGGCCTCGCAGGGAGGTCAAATTTGAATGGTATCTTTAAGATTCAGTATGAGACTTCCAGACAGCCCGAAAACCACCAAAAAAAAAAAAAAAAGAGAGAGAGAGATAGAAGGTTAGCCCAAGGCCACAACATGTGCAAAGATATGAAGGCCTCTGAACCACCATGATAGAGCAAGTAACTATTAGGTTCTTCAATATGGCTAGAACATAGGGAGTGTGGGGTTGACAGATGGAAGATGAGAATGGAAAAATACGTTTATAGCTAGATCACAAAAGCTTATAGGACTCTATAGGCTTTCAAACTGTAGGTGATCAGGAGCCATTAAATAATAAAAAAGCAAAACAAAAAATGTGTAACCACTGGTAATTGGGTAGAGAAAAGCCTGAGGAGCTAGAACGGGAAACAGAATATTACTGCATCAGCCAGGCAAGAAGGACCTGAATTTAAGAGGCGGCTGTGGGGAGCAAGAGAAGGAAACAACGAAACAGACTGGAGAGATATTTGGGAAATAGAATAAACAGGATTTTTTAAAATTGAAAGCGAAAAGTGAGCAAGAGAGAAAAGAAGTCTAGGCTGCTGACTTTGAGCTCTGAAGGCAGAAACGACGGTTTGGAGAGCTCTCCAGCTCTCTTTCTGCTGTCCTCCCATCCAGAACCTCAGCTGATCTCCTCCTGAAACTTTTTGAAAGCTTCCCCCAAATGCCAGGACATCAGCCGCCTCCTCAGCCTTCCTCCATAGCTACCATAAATCCTAAGATGACTTAACCGCTCTATCTCAAGCTTCTCACCTTTGATTTGCCAACCAACTCTTCCTCATTCTTCATGAATCATTCTTTAAGACACTGCTCCATATTCTGCCATTTCTAGTCCAGCCAGCTCCAGCCCACCACGCAGACGATTTCTCCTGAACTCCTGTGGTACTGTTTGCAGAGTGCTGGTGGATTGATTTTTCCTTTATTTTTGAATCTCCAATGCCTGACAATGTACTTACCCAATGAACCTTGTACCTAAGTTTTCTGAGCTTAAGATTCCTCATATACAAAAAGGGACGGGGATGTCCTATCTCAGTGCGTGCTTTCGAGGATAAAATGTGATAATAAAGGGAAAAGTGTCTTGAAGGTTGCATTGTGCAATGTACACGGAAGAAAATGTTATTGTCCTCATTACCATGTATGATGGTTAATTTTATGTGTCAATGTGACTGATTCACGGGGTGTCCAGACATTTGGTCTAACAAGATTATGGGTGCGTCTGTGAGGGGGCTTCTGGGTGAGACTACCATTTGAATCAGTGGACTGAGTTAAGCACATTGCCCTTCCCAAAAGGAGTGACTCCACCCAATCAACTGAAGGCCTGAAAAGAACAAAAACGGCGCCTGAATGAGAGGGAACTCCTCCTGCTTGACTGCCTGCAAGCTGGGACATTGTTTCTTTTCTTGGCTTCAGACTCAAACTGAAAAATGAACTCTTCTTGGGTCTTGAGCCTGCGTCTTTCAAACTGGAACTATACTATCAGCTCTTCCGGGTCTCCAGTTTGCCAACTGCAGATCTTGGGTCTTCTCAGCCTCCATAACCAAATGAGTCAATTCCTTGTAACAAATCTCTCTCTCTCTATCCTATTGATTCTGTTTCTCTGAAGAACCCTGACAAATACAGCATGGTTATTTCCAAGGCCAACACTCAGGAATTCTTCCCTCCTAGGAAGTTGACACTGAGGTCCAGCCATGGTGAACAGAATAAGAAATGCTACTCTGGGGAACATGGGCAAATACAAGGTATGGAGACTGGAATGCACTAGGCATGTGGGGCCCGGATAGGGGAGAACAGCAAGGCCAGAGGCACAATCCAAATTTCTACTGAGCAAGAAACTTCAGAATTGTCCCCTAAACTAGCAACAACTGGAATGTCAACTACTGGAATGAGATATGACCAGCCAGGCAAAGATAGACCACAGGGCTGCAATCTGACGGTACTAGCTTATCATTTTGGGGTGCATTGTATCAGGATGCTCTCAGAATATTTCAGGAAACCTCATACAATGAGAAGTGCACAGACAAAACAGCTGGTGAGTAGCACAGAGATTGGCAACTCTAGTAGACCAGGAAAATTATGAAAATGTCCAGAGATGCAGGGTGAGTTTTGGCAAGTGGTTCAACACTAAAGCGACAACAACAACAAAAACGGGTCAGGGAGTCAGGGCCTTTTTTTAATTTGTAGCTCTTGCTTGGTATGATACCAGGAGGGAAATAATATCTTCAAGAAGTCAGGTAAACTAAAGACTCTGAAGGAAATCCCCAGCTTCATTTTTAAATATATATTGTATTTGAACCTAAGCATCCACTTTGCAAAAGAATTTCTCTCTAGCATCCTGTGCAGGAATAGCCCTGGACTTGAGTTGGAAATGAGTGCTTCCAACACAGCTTTAAACTTATCTGTCAGGCCATAGCCTGCCCTGAAACAAATTGCCTCTAAAGCTTTGAAACTACCCTCCCCTTGGTCTACAAGGTCCCTGGGAAACATATGTCCACAGATGGCAGAGATGCAGGGGAAATATGAGTGGGCTGCCCGACCTGAGGGGAGACTCTGATCAATGGGTTCTTGAATGTCCAGGAAGGATCAGGTATAAACAACATCAGCCTTGCTGCGAAGGAGCGTGCAGAGCCCTTGATGGAGGTGCTGCCCAATCTTGAACCAATCATAAAAGGCACAGACATGATAAAGGACAAACCAGAGGATCAATGCTGGGTCTGGGCCAAGGCGGCTGGTGGAGCCAGATGAGAGTTACTCAGTTTCAAGGTCAGCTGTCTGAATCAAGAAAGGTTACACATAACACATTAGGCGAAGTGTGTGGCTCAGTGCCCTGGGTTGATCTACATGAATATATATAAGTGTTTTTAAAGAGGCACCTGTGCATTAGTAGAAGGAAGATATTATTTTCTGAAAGAAGGATTTTTTTCCAGCATCGTTTATACCACTCTAAGCTATGAAACTTTTGTAGGTTTACATAATCTCTCTGGTTTATCTGTTAAATGGAAATTAAAGCATTTTGGGTACAAGTGAGAGAAACTCCACGTAAGCTTAAGGAAAAAGGAATTTCTTGACTTAGCGACTCATATCATTAAACAGTCTGGAAAAATACAAAAGTTAGTCAAGGCCTGGGGTTCAGTCAAAATAGTCGAGACTCTGTTACTCTCTCCAGTTCTCAGACAAGGTCTTTCCATCTGATGGAAAAGATGGTAACTGGCAACCCCAAACCTACAGTGTATTTCCAGTGGGAATAAGACTTTCTGAAAATTCCAGCAGAAGACCCCATGGAAGACTCTAATTGGTCCAGCTTGGACCATATTTCTATATCTGTAAATAAATCACTTTGGCAAGGAGAATAGGATATTATTACCAAAAGAGAAATACAAGAAAAGGAGGTGGAGGGGCCAGCCTAGTGGCACAGTGGTTAAGTTCGTATGCTCTACTTTGGCAGCCCGGGGTTTGCAGGTTTTGATCCCAGGAGTGGATCTTCAAATCGCTCATCAAGCCACAATGTGGCAGCATCCCACATACAAAATAGAGGAAGATTGGCACAGATGTTAGCTCAGGGACAATCTTCCTCACCAAAAAAAAAAAAAAAAGAAGAAGAAGAAGAAGAAGAAGGAGGTTCAGGGATGAACTGGGTGCTATACAGATAAAAGTAACAGAAGTCTGTACTCACCTCCTTTTCAATGTTGTTAGGATCAGATGAGATAACTACTCGGAAATCGGGTTGTAAAGTGAAAATTCTTGTAAAAATTCAGAAACGTCTAGCACTTAACTTAGGGGTAGTAAATGTTAATGTTTTACTTATCAGTGTCCACAAATAGCTGAGAGATGAAGGTGAGATCTTTTCTTGAATTTTCTTCCACATTGAGTAAGAGAAAGATACAATTTCTGGAATAATGAGACCTGAATTCAAATCCAGACTCCCCTTTGTTACCAGACACATGATCTAGGGCATTATCTACTAGCTCATAGGCCTGCTAGGAGGATTAAAAAAAACACAATATGTGGAAGTACTTTGTATCCCAGAGAACAGTATGCAAACGTAAGATGAAATAGTAATAGTTATGAAGCCAGGTTACAGTACAAGGAGAAACGGGCAATGTGCGAACAGCTAGGAGCTGAAAATTCCCCTGATAGCCTGCCGGGCAGCTTCAAGGCCTGAGGTGGAAAGGTCAGTGAGACAGAACTCTCCAGAGTGGTCAGTCACAGAAGCAGAGGTAGCCTGGGGCAGTCATTGATATCAGGGCCTTTTGGTGGATACTTTACGTGACGAGAAGACCAGAGTCAGACTTTTCAGCCATGCCAGCTTCGCACCATCATCCTACATCACTCTGGTCCTATAGCTTCCACTTCACTCCTGTTGGGAAGAGTTCAAGAATGAAAGGTTTCCTGCAAAACAAAGGCTATCCGGAAAGCAGAGCTTATTATTAATGTTTCATTACCCAAGGGTCAAGGAATCCTGGAGAGTCCTGGTCTATCCAGACCTGCCTTTAGGGAAGCTGGGAAGGGCAGGGAGAGAGAGATTGGAGAAGGGGGTTTGAATGATTTGGCTAGGGCACATGGATGTCTTCTACACTGGACTCTTGGATTTATTCTTATCTGGTGGGCCCAGCCAGATAGAGAGAAAGAGCAAGCCTGATTTTGGCTGTGCCCCATTTAATTCACTGATTCAACTGAAACACTTTATTCGTACTCTCTAAACATTCCATTGTGTTGCTCCATGCTGTTTTATTAAAATTCACTGTGTCCCCACTCCATGCTAGATCTTGTGCTGGGATCTGGGTATGAGAATGACTAACACATTGTCCCTGTCATCGCAAGCATCCAAGGAGGTAAGTACAGTGCATTATGACGAGTGCTATGGCAGGAGGAAGCACAGGTGAATTGGAGGAATGGAAGAGTAGTATCAAACCCAGTTGAAGGAAGCATTCCAAGATTGCTTCCTGAAGGAGGTGCTTACTAAGCAGAGTTGCTGTTATTCAGGCAAAGTAATGTGGGAAGGCCATTCTGTGGTGAAGAAATACAAGAAGCAGCATCATATGTGCAGAGATTATTAAATGATTTGTTTTAGTACAGGGGAAGGCGTGAGATGGAAATGAGATTGTTGAGATGGCAATATCTGGAGGGCATGTGTTGTGTGTTAAGGAGCATGGACTTTATCCTGTAGCTGTTAGGGAGCCACTGAAGGGCCTAAAGTAGAGTGCCATGGTCTTATTTTTACTGCAGAAATATCTTTAGGGTACCTGCATGGATGACCTATTAGAGGTTAACCTGGAAATGGGAAAGGGAAAGCTAGAGCAATAATTCAGATGAAAGATAATGAGGTTTTGACTGAAGGCAGAGCTCTAGTGGATGAGAGAAAAAAATTAATTAAAGTATATGTGTAAGGTAAAATTGGCCAGATAGGCAACCGATTGAATGTAGAGCTGAGAGAGAGGACAGAATCAAGAAGAACTCCTAGGCTTCTAATTCCAGGGACTGGTGGCGCCATTAAATGAGTTGGTCAGAACAGGAGGAGCAGGTTTAATGGGGACCACAGTAAGTCTGGTTTAGGAATGCTTGAAATTGTGATGTTCGTAAAACATCAAAATGGAGAAGTTTTTTAAGTAGCTGCATTCACAAGTCTCTGTTTTGGGGAAGATATAAAGGCAAGTGTCATCAGACTAGACCTGGTAGTTAAAACCATGGGAGCATGTACAATTCCTCAATGATAACTTGAAGACTGATAAAAGGAGTTGGATGTGTATGCCATGAATCTAAGATATAAAGGAAGGGAGGAGGAAATAGAGCAGATAAAAGACGTCAAGAAAAGAATGGCCCAGAAAGGAAAGACAAAGAATAGAGAGGTTTCAAGATGAAAGGAAGTGGTTCTTACTATCAGACGCTACTGAGATATCAGGTGAGGTAAGAACTAAAAAGTGTCCTTTGGATGTGGCAATTAGGAAGGCACAGAGAGAAGAGTGGTTGCATTTGGGTGTGATCTGTTTGGGGGGGCCAATTAACAGCATCCCTACCTTCCCAGACTGTGGACAGAACGAACTGAAAAATCAAGACACAAAAATCTGATGGAAAGCAAAATGTGGCTTAGATGTGTAGCCAAATAGGCTTGCTACTTCTCTCTCTCTCGAACTGTCTTCTCCCTCCCCAATTTAGTTCTCTGGGTTGCAAAGTAGAATGTGCCCAAGTAAGCTTACTGCGTAAATTAACAGATAAGCCTGAAAGAAGGGAAGGGAGGGGTTCAGCAAGCAGACTTCAGTCCTTTTCCAATATTATCAATCAGATGAGTCTGTCCATCCACAGAGAAGAGGAGGGAACAGTAAAACTGTGTTTCATAAAGCTCCATTCTGGGGAGGGAAGAAAAAGCTGCATTCTCTCTTTGAAAGAAAAATGAGAGGAGAAAATAATGTTTTCTTCTAACAGTGGTAGGGGTAAAATCCAAATTTCAAAACATTGAGGAATGAATGAGAGTTGAGGAGGTAGAAGCTGCTAATGTAGACAGCTCATTCTGGGGATCAGCTGGGAAGGGCAGGAGAGAGAGAGGAGAGAGGAGATTTGAATGAGTGGGTCAGAGCATGTGGATGTCTTCTACACCAGACTGTTGGATTTATTCTTACCTGGTGGGCTTTGCCTGGAGGCTATGACCCCTTCTTGATTTCAATAAACAATACACCCTGATGCAAAAGAGAGAGGCCACCTTATACTAACCAAGCTGATTTAGCAAAGTCAGCCCTTTTGTCTCAAATATTTTGTTCTATGATGATAGAAAGAGCACTGGGCTTGGAGTCAGATTGTCTGGGCTCAAATGCCAGCTCTTTTGCTTACTTCTTTTATTACTTTGAGTAAATCTGTTACTATTTTGAGCCTCGGATTTCCCATCTCTGAAATGGAAATAATTGGCTGTATCTCATACAGTTGTTGTGGAAACCAAGTCAAACGAAATAAAATCAGTTTAGGTTGATATTAATGAAAGAATGTATATGAGGAGACCTCAACAGATAGCTCAGGTGCTCAACAAATGCTTATGGATTTTAAATCTATTTACTGGCAACAACGCTCTTCTATAAAAGCATCTATGAACTACAATTTAGGACTACTACACATGACAGTTAGTATACTGCTGTCCCTCTGGGAAGATTTCCTTTCTGTTTACAGAGAAGAAATATCAGACTAGGAGCCTGGCTGACTCTCAGAGCACAGCAGTGCTTGTCAGATCCACTCTTTTCAAGAGTTTAGTCTCCAGTTTTCCAATTTGGACCTTGAATTTTGTCTTAGTACCTAGAGGTGTTATAACTCAAAGGAATAGATTAACACTGCCCAAATTTATGAGAGACTGATATGTGATGTAGGTGCCAATATATTTTTAACAGAATACCTGTTAATTGATGATAATATTCAATATGTTACATTTATTTACTCAATCATTCATCATTGCCTAGATTCATTATATGCCTGATATTGTGAATACAAAGGTGAATAATAATGATCTCTTCTCTTTAGGAGCTAACAGTCTGTTAGCTGAGCCAGGCCTGCAAACAGATGCATGCAAAGCAGAAAATAAGAGCAAAATTCTAGGGACCTCAGTGACACTGAAGAGAGATTAACTATCTCTTGAGAGTAGCAATTTCTTGGACTGAGTCTTGATGGCTAAGTAGTAGCTTGTCTGATGAAGATGGTGAGAAAGAGTATTCCAGACAAAGTCTTCACAAAGCTACAGAGGCATGAAACAGCATGACCATTCTAGGAACTGCCCATTCTAGAAAAATATTTAGTGGGAATGGAGGGTCAGATGCAAGTGATGGAAGTTGACGTTGAAAGTGGAAAGGTAGATGCCATATCAAGGAAGACTATGAATACAAGGAGCTTGGACTCACATGAAACCAAAGTCTCCCAGGAAATTACTTGCTGATCCTGATATTAGAACAAGCATATTTTGATGACGTTCTTCATCAAGATCTTACAACTCACCTCATTAGTTCATTACTCAGTTGGCCTGCCATCATCATTTGTCAGAGCACCCCCACTCCTCTTGCATGAATGAAGGAAATAGTCCATGTGCCATATAGATAACCTGTTTCCATTAACAAAATCTTTTTTAAATCCAATTACAATACAGCTTAGCAGTTAAGAGCATGGAGCCAGATTGCTGAGGTGTGAATCCTGTCTTCTCCACTTCTCCACTGACTAGCTGTAGGACTAAAATGTGGACTTAAGCCTTTTATGCCTCAGTTTCCTCATCTGTAAAATGAGGAATAATATAACCACCTATTTTAAAGTGTTGTTGGATAAAATGATTTTATACATATAAAAACATATATATATACATCTTGGGTATATATTGTTATTATATCTTAACAATTAGATTACAGCTTTAAAAGTTCTATTTTAGACTGTTGAAAACACAAGAACAGGGGGAGCTGGCCTGATGGCATAGTACTTAAGTTCACACTGTCTGCTTCAGTGGCCCAAGGTTCGTGGATTCAGATCCTGAGTGCAGACCTACACACCACTCATCAAGCCATGCTGTGGCAGTGTCCCATATACAAAAAAATAGGCAAAGATTGGCATAGATGTTAGCTCAGGGCCAATCTTCCTTACCAAAACCAAACCAAAACCGAAACCAAAACCAAAACAACACAACAGGCCCCAAGTGGTGTCACTTATGCTAAGTCCCACATCACCAACCCAAGTGTTAACTTAGTTACAGTTTCAGCTCTCCCAGAAGTGGAATCTTAAACCAGCCAATAAGAAATTGCCTGATCAGCACTGTTAGGTAATCTGCTTGATAGACCCCTGCCATTCCATAAAGGAAAGTAATCTTGCAACAACCAATCTGCTTTTTCACCTAGAATAATTTCCTTGTTCCTGTTCCTTTCTGCCTATAGAATTCTTTCATTTTGTACAGCTCCTCAGAGCTCCTTTTTATCTGCTGGGTCGGATGCTACCCAATTCAAATAAATTTTTGCTCAAATAAATTCTTAAAATTTTTCACATCCTCAGTTTATCTTTCAACAAGACCCAAGAGATTTCTCTAGACTGTGTGAGATTTTCTTCAGTATTAATCAAAAAGATTCAAATAGCCCATATTCAAATCCTGGTATTGCCCCTCAGTGTCCCTCTCCTCTCTGGCGAGTTACAAAACTCTGTTAGCCTCAATTTTCTCATTTATGATATAAAAGCAATGATAGCACCTCAAAGGGTTATTGTGAGGGTTTAACACAATAATGTTTATAAATCTTCCTATCATACAGAAGAGATGCAATAATTTCGTCATCCTTCCATTAGGCATCCGCCAACACTGGTTCTGCCCCATGTCCCGAATAACAAAATAAACCCAACGAGAAAGAACATATAGGTAATTTTCGTCAAATACGTTTCAGAGGTGAAAAACTGAATAAGAACTGACTTTGACTTTGTCTTTAAAGCCCAGTGAATAGATTAGTCATGATTTATCCAGACTCTAATTTGCCTAAACTGATTTGAAAGTTGTGAAAAATGTCTCCTTCTCCATTGACCCTAAACTTGAGTCTTGGGCACCTCTATCCAGAACCCTTTCACGTAGATAAACGGCGCTGAAGTTGCACGAACTCTGATAACTCATCTTCGTTATAGCCTTGGGATTCCTGGACAAGTTGCTTTTGAAGTCCCAAAGTGCATATCTACCTGACCTGAAGAGGTGCCAGTTTGAAGATGACTTTGAATTAATCTAGCTGCCCTTCAGAGACACTCAAACTGCCTCCAGGGTAGACTCACCTTCAGCGAACATCCCTTTACAAACATTTCCTTAGAAATTTATCCATCTGGGCAGCGAATTCCTTACTGGTAAAAGGCAGAGTTTAGATTATCGGAGATCCTTGATGAAAATCTATATGGGATGGAAGGAGAATTGGGGATTTGTCAATATTTTCAGGGTGGGCATAATTTCCTCAAACTGTGCAAGCCTCCTGGGCTTTTAGATACTTGCTTTCCTAGAGGAGGAAAAAAGAGAAAATGACTGTTTTCAAAGGAATATTAATAGGATGGGTGAAGGGAAAATGTTGAGAACTATTAGATTATACCATTTCTGAGGTCTTTGGTAAGCTCCCAGAAGTGAGGCGACCGAAAAAGCACAAGCTTAGCTGCTGGAGAGGTGATATTCAAATCCCAATTATGTCTTTCATTAGTGTGAGTGAAAGCTTGTTCAAGTTAACTTAGCCTTAATTTCTCCATCTGTAAGATGGGGATGATGATAATCACCTCACAGAAGAGTGAGAGATTTAAGGCGAAATCATAATCGTAATAACAAATAGTAAGTGCTCAAAAATGTTAGCTCCCTTTTTTCTAACATGCTGAATCTATGATTTAATGTGTAGAGGCTACAGGCTTACACGTTTTTACTCCATGTTAGGAAGAGCTTTCTAATATTTGGGGTTTCCCAGCAACGAAATAGACTGCTTTTTAGGATGCTGAGCCCCCAACTCCTGCCATTGTTGGAAATATTCAAACATAGATTTAATAACCTGCTTTTATGGCAATTTGAGAAGATAATGAGACAGGAAGTTGAGTTAAATGCTATTTAAACTCAAAGACTTTAAGATTTTTTAAAAATCACTTATAATTTTTAAAGTTCCCTAACATATAAACTATATGCTTCTAAAGACATCAAGATTATTAATGAGAGTTGATGGTAGAGACGCCTGTGACCCAGAGAAAGAAGATCCACAAATATGAGCTTGATCACGAGATGGAAGTTCTACTGACATTGTTTAACCTTAAGGGCACCCACCTCCTAGAGACACCATCAAATTAATTGCTTTAGTGTGTAAAAATGGAGATTACACAGTGTCACAACTGTCAACTGAAAAAATGAACAGGAAAAAGTATTCAACGACATGGTTGCTCATTTACATGACCCCAAAACAAACAGCTTGACTTCTTGTTCTCTATGGATTGAATTGAACTAAGCTCAGTGTTTATTAGAGGGAGGGAGACTAATCCAAAGAGTCTTCAAGGTTGCTGTTGCCTCTTGTACTTACAGAGAAAGCCATGCTTCATGATCAAATCCAAAATTTCAGCCCCATCCCTTCCCCTTACAGTTATATGTCCTTGGGCTAGTCATGAAATGATCTGGAATTTCAATTTCCTCGTATCTAAAATAGAGGTAGGCTTTTAAACACCTTGTACAGCTATTGTAAGAATAATTGAGATCTGATTTTTAAAATGTGATTCCTTAAAAAATGGCACAGCCACTTCGGAAGACAGTTTGGTGGCTTTTTATAAAACTAAATATATTCTTACCATATGATCCAGCAATCACACTCCTTGGTATTTACGCAAAGGAGTAGAAAACTTACCTCCACACAAAAACCTGCACAGGGATGTTTATAGGAGCTTTATTCTTAATTGCCCAAACTTGGAAGCAACCAAGATATCCTTCAGTAGGTGAATGCATAAATAAACTGTGGTACATCCAGACAATGGACTATTATTCAGCGCTAAAAAGAAATGAACTATCAGGCCTATGAAAAGACACAGAAGAACCTTAAATGCATATTACTAAGTAAAAAAAGCTAATCTGAAAGACTACGTACTGTATGATGTCAACTATATGACATTCTGGAAAAGGGAAAACTATGGAGACAGTAAAAAGATCAGTGGTTGCCAGGGGCTGGTGAGGGGGAGGAATGGACAGGCAGAGCACAGAGGATTTTTAGAGCAGTGAAAATACTCTGTATGATACCACAATGATGGATACATGTCATTATAAATTTTCCCAAAATCGTAGAATACACAACACCGAGAGTGAACCCCAGGGTAAACTATGGACTTTGGATAATTATGACATGTTAGTGCAGGTTCATCAACTGTAACAAATGTACCACTCTGGTAGGGATGTTGATGATGGGAGAGGCATGTGTGGGAGCAGGGAGTATATGGAATATTTCTGTACCTACCTCTCAATTTGCTGTGAACCTAAAACTGTTCTTAAAAAAAAAAATCTTTAAAAAAATGTTTCTGGAGTCCTACAGTTCTGCCAATGAAGAGAGTATAAAGAGGTCAAACAAAGTCTGGGGCCTCTCACTCCACAACCTCCAGAGTGGCTTCATATTGGTTCTCCATGCAAATAGATAGGAGAGATAAGGTGAATTTTACTTGAGTCCCACTGAGGACTAGAACCTGGGAAGGCAGTCTCCACAAAGGAAGAAAGCATTCTAGAGAAGCATGACTTTCAGTACGGTTTTATACCCTTTTAGAACAAAGAACATCCACAAACATACCCAGGATACATATTCATCAAAGTTTCAGAGAGATACTCAGTTGCAGATTAGCAGGTCAACTTGACCTTGAAGTCCAGGGGAGGAGACATCAGGAGTACTGATACTGGCATGGTAAGAAAAGAAGTATGCATCCTTATCTTCCAAGAGTGCATTCTTTCACTTTGAGATAATGTTTAATGCATCCTTTACTTTAATGGTTAAGACAGGTGCACAGTGCATGTTTGACAGGCCATAAGTCAGGCTACTTTAGTTCAGGCTGATTCAGGTTTAAACCAAAATAGCTACTCCATATATCTTAATATGTGAAAATTTCTTATCATGGTTTAGGATCTCTTTTCAAGAAAGGACTCCAAGATTTTAAAAGTTTGAAAACCCTTAAACTCTTCCATGTATTCATTCACGTACTCACACATGTTTACTCTGCCCTGCTATATACCAGGCACTGTCCTAGACCCCGGGAGATAACAGCCACCAAGATAGACAAAGCCCTGGCCTTTATGGGGTCATATTCTAATGGGACAGTGTCGTAGGACTGTGAAGGAGATGTAAGAGAAAGTGATTATTACTTTACTAGAGGATTGGCTCTACGAAAACCAACAAGTCTGGCTGCCACTCAGAGAATACGTGAAATCTGAGTGTGGAAGCCAAATGTCTATGTCAGATTTCTCAAGAAACTGTGCCCACCTGGCCAAGAATGCTTTTGCTTTAGGGGAAGAGAGCTGGCAAATGGCAAGATGGGCTCGAGTGGGCTAGTCCAGGCATCTTTCCCCAGCAGAGGCAAGAAGCCCACTGCTCAAAGTTACCTGCCCAACGTCCTCTTCATAATATGCAAAATTCACCACTTTCCACTTTAATTGTATCAGTGCTTACTCTGCAATCAAAAGCTGTCTATGGATTGCCTTGGGACAGTTGTTCCTAAATGTGGGTCATTACTATACCACTTTCAAGATTCTCTTTTTTGCCATATCCATTTACCTCTGTTATTGTTTACTCACTATCTAGGTTTAAATCTACTTATATTTTACTCAAATAAATTTACTTAGGAATCTCTAGTAAATAAAAAACCAGAACAAACCAGACGGTGTACATGGGGAATAAACATTACACAGACACAGTAATGGTATTAAACGCTAAAGTGCTGCCTGCTAGAGATTCTGAGCCCGAGGACTGCCGTTGCTCTGTTAAGATGTATTATAGCAAGAGTTAGAATGTTGCTAAAGACACGCTGACACTAAGCTGGGACTTTCTGCATGCCTTAATCAGAAATATGGAAATTGAGAAAGGGCTAATTGTTTCAGTGTGTTGCTCAACGTTATTTAATCCCACAGCTGCGTACCACCTAAATGCATCTCACATACTGCCTTAGCTCATCTCAAGCCCCACCAGCACGGAGTGCCCCACTGTGGGAAAGCTGTTTCTAGGGAGCTTGCCTTCTGTACACCTTAACTTTAGGCTCCGTGGAGCCTGAGATCTAAGAGACAAGTGCTGGATATGCTTCCACACATCACCGAGTCTGTGAGGCAGGGATGAAGCCCCTGTGTCTCAGCGCCAAACCCAGCCTTCTTTACTCTGGTTCGGAGGCTGAGGTTGGGACCCTGCAAACTACATTTCTCCCTTACCAGAGGAATTCTTATTAGATTCTACCAGTTGGAGGCATTCAAGTGATCCTGCAAGGCAGGAGGGAGAAGGGACTTGTTCCTCTCGGTTTGTCTGCAGTGTCTGTCAGTTTTGCCCCGGGACAGGCATTGGCTCCACTCTCCAGCTTTTTCATGCACTTCCAGAATCAGCCTCATTGCACGCCTCAGGAACACCCTTGACAGCTCGTCGGTGCTGTCCCCTTGGACCGTACATCAGTACCCCATCTCCACGGGGACCTCTGAACTTCTGAGGTACCACCATCAACTGGGCAGCGCTCTCTCCTCAGAAGTCTGAGTCCCAGGTTCCCCTCTTCCAAGTTCTTAGGTTCTGGTGACCCCGACTTCTCCCTTTGTTCCTGCAGCCCCAGCAGTGATGGATGCTTCCTACAGTTACTATCTCTGTAGTACTCCAGTGCTCCCTTCTGGCTTTTTCAGATCTCCAACATCTGTTTAACCAAGTCATTTCATCAAATTCTTTTGGTTGAAATACCTCGTGTGGTTTCTGTTTCCTGACCAGACCCTGACTGACAGGTAGGAGTTTGTTTACATCTTTCTCACTAGAGGTGGCTCATTAAGAACAGAGATCATTAGTAAGCTCTCAACCAATGTCTCCTGAATGCTTCCTTGGAGAAGAAAACAATTCTGCCCTCTCACGATCACTGCTGATCACCCCTTCCTAACTGTGACTGAGTCTCCCTGAAGAGAGAGCTGCGAATCTGATTGGCTAGCACTCAAGACATTGGCTTTGCATCATTCTTTAGTGGTCAGGGTACCCAGGAGCCACGCCTTCTTCTGCACCTCCCTTTCCACTTTGTACTGAGTTAAACCCTTTTCAGGCTCTAGCCGTCTTTCTCTTTTCCCCACAGACAACTGAAAATATGCTGCTCCCAAGATTTTGATTCAGAGGAAAATAAGAGTCTCACTTGGACCTCCAGGGCTCAGCTATACAATAGCTTAATACAACTTTTATCATAGATCCATGCATTGGGGTTACTGGGCGTTGAGTCTGCTAATGATAAAGTGGAATTTTGACATAGCCTTCTCTTGATTCTTACATGTTTTGCTTCCTTAGGTATTTGGTGGAGATGAGATATTACTATTATTATACAACAAATCACCCCAAAATCCAGTGGCTTAAAATAATGACCATTCTTTAGGTTGGCAATTTGGACAGAGCTCAGCTGGGATGGCTCATTTTCTGCTCTGGGTGGTATCAGCTGGTGGATCACCTGAGAGCTGGCTGACCCTAGATGCCTGATGATTGGCTAGGGTGATGGGGTAATTGGGCCACATGTTTGTTACCATCCAGCTAGTAAGTCTGAGCATCTTCATGTGGTGGCTAAGTCTCAAAAGCAGCAACAAAAAGAGAGCAAGCCCTAATGTGAAAGTGATTTCCATGACTTTGCCTCCATTTCATTAACCCAAACAAATCAAGCCACATGACAAAGGCCAGAGCAATGTGTGAAATGGGTTATAAGGCCTTGCATGATTTGGGGCCATGCCTGCTTCTCTAGTTTTATCTTTAGATAGACTTTTCCCCTCCCCAACCAAATCTCCTTCCTCCAGCCTTCTACCTGCCTCACTCCAACCCTATCTTATGATCTAGACTTAGGGAACTGATCACATTCCCCAACTTCTCCATGTTTATTTCTACCTCCAGGTCTTTGCACATGCTATTTCCCCAGCCTTGGATTCCATTTTTTTGCTACTACCACCACCACGCCTCCTCTGCTTCTCATGACCAACTGCTGGTTATCCTCCAGCATTAGATGGAACTTACTACTGGAAGCTGTCTGCCAATCCTCTGAGACTGTGTAAACTGTTCCTAAAACGTATTCCTATGGCACCCAGTTCTTGTCCTGTTACATAACATACGGAACTTGTCTGTTTGCTTGTCTATATCTTCCACTAGCCTATGATCTCTATAAAGATTAAAACCATGCACATTAGACAAGGAAATTTCCTTTTCTATGAACAGAGCCCAACAAATTTGTTCCCTCTAACCTTCCTGAGGAAAGAGTTCTCTAGAATAGAGGAAACTGCTCTGTTTGCCTCTTGACTTAAGATAGTGTGAGAGCTGGGCAAACCCAGGATATTGAGATGTGGCATTTTCCCACCACTTTTGAACTTATGTTTGCCTAATATGCTCTATAATTGGCCTTCCTGAATTTGAACTGTTCTCCTTAGAAAGAAGTTTGCCTCCCATACTCTAATATGCTGCCTGAGGGTGTTACTGGGGTGGAGAAGAGAATATTTAACTGCTATGGTATTAAGACATTTTTCATCTTATAAAGATCTTATATTTGTAGACATAAATGGGGAAAATTTGACCCATGAGGTACAACAATAGGGGGATTACTCAGACAACAACGTTAGAATTTAACAGCTCAGGAGCCATACCTCAACAGAATCCTCAGTATTCCTGCTTAGAGGACACGTGCTGTGGGGCGAACCCAGGAGTATCTTAGTGAATAACTCCTGTCTGACCTTCAAGGATTGGGAGAACATCTTGTTTTTGATCAGAAGGAACCCCTCACATACACAGTCTCCCCCACCCCAAACATGAGTGCAGAAATAACAGAAACTTTCTAAAGTAAGCAGACATCTGAAAAGGGACACATCTAAACACACCCAATGGACATTAAATTTGTATGCCATACCTTGTTCACAACGTATGCACACAGCCTTGTGCACAGAAGACACTTGATCGTATGATGAATAAATTGATGATGTTGGCTAACAATAATGTGGAGTCCATATTTAAGCTTGTGTTCAAGTGCGTAAATTTATAAGAGTGAGGTATGTCTTGTAGAAGGTGCTGCACAAATATTTGTTGAATGAATGAGTGAAGTTTAGGCCCCAGGAAAGGCCATCATTTCCAATAAAGCCAGTAATCTCAGGAGTCAGTCTCTTTCTCTTAACATTTCCTCCAAAGTGGAAGTCAACTATTCTTGAAACCTGATCCAACACTGCACCTTTGATTATTCTTGAATATGTTACCAAAGGAAAAAACAACAAGAAGTTCACCTGGGGAAATAAATGTTATGGTGGTGTGCTTTGAGAGAGAGATTTGATTCAATCTGGCACATCCAAGACAGAAACTTAACATGAAGCAATGGGAGAACACTGGCAATGCCTTGGGACAGTGACATGAGTCCCGCTACCACTTCTCATCCCAAACCCCCATCCTGGGAATATGCAAGGTCATTAGAACATCAAGGCAGGGTCTGAATAGAGGTCAGCTTGGCTCTGCACCTTCTGCTGCATAAAACCACAAACTCAACTCAAGATGAATCGGGTGGGCAGCAAATGACATAGAGTCCACAGCTCTGTGTTGCAGACCGATAAATCCGGGTTCAAATCCAGACTCTCAGATTACCAACTCTAGGAACTGGATAAGTTATTTCCCATTTTGGGGCCTTAGTTTCCTCATTTGTAAATAACTACAATAATGCCTAAGGTTGTGGTAAGAAACGAAAAAGAAAATGATTGCTAATGAGCAGAGCTACACTGTGCAAGCTGTCTTCATGGTGACTGAAAGACAGAGCTCTTGCCTACAGAAACCTAACATTAATCAGCGATACAGATCCACGTTTGAAGCTAGAATTCATGGAAATCTACATTCTTAATCCATCTGTTCCTTGAATGACTTTCAATTCTTATTTCTTAATTTAACAAACATTTATTGAGTACCTATAATTGGTCAGTTAATGTGCTAGGCATCCAGGGGCTATAATGGCAGGCAGAAGAGAGACCATCACTCTCCTCACGGACCTTCTAACTGGGTGGGTAGGTACCTGCGGACACACACAACCTGGATGTTGAGAGCTTCTTAAAACTAACACCATTTGGTTACCTCCTGTCTTTCTCTCTTGATTTGCTTTCTTGATGTCTTTCTTGATTTGCTTGCTATCACTCTCGTTATTTTGACTGCCTGATCTTTGAGGACACATGAGTTGGCAAAAACTGGACAAACTACTTGACTTTTTTTGTACTGAATAGGATATACAAGCCAAGGGGAAGATTAAAATGCACCTGACCATGGAAGGGATAGAAAAAATCTGCGTACAGAAGGACAGAAAGGCTCAGTGATATGGGGATTCTCAGTCTGAAAGTTTTCAAAGACATGAAAAATCAAGTTTAGACGAAGGAGCTCCTCTGTTTCTCCTGGATTGGCTCTTTAGACTAAAGTTTTAGAAAGGTGGCCTTTGTAGGGGAAGGTAGGGGTCAGTGTGACCCCCTTCTCTAAAGTCAAGGCTAAAAGGAAAGAAAATTGGTGACCCCTTCCTCAGGAATATAGGCAAAGAGTTGAAGTCATCCTCTCAGTAAGAACATCATGAAGGACTCTGGAGAATAGAAACGGGAAAATTCGTGAAATTCTAACTTTTTTTTTCTTTTGCTTTTTCATACAAGACATTAGGAAAAACTCTTTATAAAAAAAGGAAGAACCACTTCTTTGGGAGAAGCTGAGAAAACAGGGTGTGAGATGATGATATGCCACTCTGTAGCCAGAGTGGACCCCATGCAAAAGCCTGGGTGGGGACAGCTGCAAAGGCAGCATCCCCCCAGGGGCTCTGCTGGCAGGAGAGTGCAGAGAATAAGCTGTTTGGATGCTGACCTGAGCCGGGGAAGAAGGCAACCGGAGCCTGAGCCTCAGAAAGACCAAGGAAGGTTCACTAAATGAGGATTTGGGTTATAAAACCAGAGAAAGCCATCCTAAGGCAACTCGCTCATTCCACAGATGAAAATACTGAACCCAGTAAAAGAGGTCGGTTTCCTCTGAAAAGGACTCTCTCCTTGAGCGAACTTCAGTCAGAGTCCTCTGAGCCCTCTTCTTGAATAAGCTTTGACCTTGGCCCCATCCATTCTTAAAACAGGTCTGCATAGCCCAGTTTTGGCAAGAATCCGGCTAAGTCAGTTTGGTGAGAATCCTTTAACCTTATGGTCTGATTACCCTCCATATCTGATCAAGTTCTTTATCCTCCACCTTTAATGTGTAAAGCCTTGGCTGCCTTCAGAAAGAATCCTGTTAAATCGGTTTAGCAAAAATCTGCCTACTTTTTCCTTCCCCCTTCTTCTTCTCCCCAAAGCCCCCGGTACATAGTTGTATACTCCAGTTGTAGGTCCTTCTGGCTGTGCTATGTGGGACGCCACCCCAGCATGGCCGGATGAGTGGTGCCATGTCCGTGCCCAGGATCCCAAGTGGTGAAACCCTAGGCCACCAAAGCATAGTATGCCAACTTAACCACATAGCCACAGGGCCAGCCCCAGAATCTCCCTACTTTTGTGTCACCTCTTAGTAATTTTCCATCCACTGACCCCTCATTCAGCTTATTGACTATAAATCTCCTACTGTCTTTGTTGTATTCTGAGTTGAGCCCAATCCCTATTCCTAGTCTTGACACCTATTGCAATAACGCTGAATAAAGTATTCTTTATTGTTTTACTGGGTATCAGAATAAACTCTAGTGACCCTACGGGATGAGAAGCAGAGCCTGTGACTCCAAACCCTGGGTTCTTTCCCCCAGTCACTCAGGTTTATTGGTTCATACTACTCTGCCCATAGCCTGACCCAGGTCCTTTCTCTTAGGGTCATAGGTACGCCTCATAGCAGGTCTTCCTGCTTGAAATGTTCTCTGCTGCAATCCAATCTCTGCAATGCGGTCAATGCAGTATTTCTAGAGCACACATGGCAGAATAAATGGAGGGCTCAAGGGCAGGCTCTATGAAGAGCAAAGTTGAGCTAACTCATCATTTATACTGGAGAGCTAGTGGCTAGATGCAGCCCTCAGGTGTGTTTGTTTGGCCCACAGAGTATTTTTTAAAGAATAAGTTAATCGTCAGAATTAACAATGAAAATCAATCTGGAGAGTTAGCTAAATGTCTAAATTTCTTCCCTTGAAAAAATGGAACATCTGGTAATGCTGGGCTGACGTTTCCAAAAGGCAACAATCCAATGGTGTGGAATAGCTGTTGTTCTCTGAGATGAGGCGTGTGCTTTCCAGTTTGTCCCAGTCCCGACCATTCCTTATTGTTTTACGTCCACCCCACTCTACTGAGTTATTTTAACTGCCTAAAGTTTGACAGCATATGAATTTGTAACTCCTGGGAAAACTGCTTGGTCCTTTTTGTGCTGTGTGGGGTATGTAAGTCAAGGGGAAGAATTGAAATGCAGCTAACAATGCAAGAGAGAGAAAAATTTGAGGTAGGGAAAGAAGAGGCTGAAGAAAGGTACCAGAAATGGCTAATGAAAAAGTTTGATAAAGCTTTTTGCACATGTGCAACCTACAACACTTTCCATAAAATCTCTACTTTTGAATGCTTTTGTCATTTGATTTAAGAGTTATTGCATATTGAGAAATTGAAGTATTGAGAATCAGCTAAAGATGAGCACAGTTCAAGAGCAGAAACTGCCTCAGGGGCCGGCCCAGCAAAACATAGGCTGTAAATCTTCCTGGTCACATTCTTCTCCTGCCTAAAATCTATCTCCCTTTTTCCTACTCAACTATGGTTCAACTACGGACCTCTTAGGGGCAGAGACCATTCTTTTTTCTTTGCATCCCCAATATCTTACCATCCCTTTTCTGATTAAATGCAAGTTCCCCAGACTAGGACATAGGGCTTCTAAGATTTGACTTACTTCTCAATTCTTTTTTTCTCTACTTTCTCTAAAGCTTTGTAAACGCCATTATTACTAAAATATTTGCAGTCTCCAAATGTGCCTTTATCTTCTATACCCTCATCTTTCCATTCTTGGTGTGTCCACTGCCTGCAGTATCGAACTCCACCAAGCAATGTAAATTTTCCCTTCAAGCCTCAGCTGCAAGTATCTCCTGGTCTTTGAATTAACCCCAAATTCTCATTTTTCCACAGGCCAAAGGAGTCATTCAGTCTTCTTTGTACATATGTGCATTACAACATCCATCCATTGTGATGTAGCTACCTCTTTACAGGATTATCATCCCAAAGGTATTCAGAGCAAAAGATAACAGCCAATGTATTATTCCATAGGTCGGCCCCCACCTGTTTATATTCTACACATGGAACACTGACCCCACCCCTGTACTGTCTCTGACCTTTAATCATTATGCTATTTGCTGAATGGGTGAGTATGCGAATGAATGAATGCACACATGGCTTAAGGAAAGGAGGAATGATTCCTGAGGTGTCCCAAGGAAGACTGTGCCTCTATGCCCATGTTCTCTTGACTCTCATGCACTGAGGCTGAATCCCCCCAGCACCCAAACTAACTGTAGACTTAACATGCCTACCATTGCTTAATGGAACCCTACACCTTTGTCCTCCCAGCCTAGAACCAGTCCTGTTGAAGATGCTACTGCTTGTCCTCCTTAGTACCTAACACTCTGTCCCTGGGTCACAGAATCTCCGTGCAAGAGGCCAAATTAAGTCTCTGGTGTGACTCTTCAAAATATGCTTCTTTATTGGATCAGCAGATATTCTTTACTCTTTGCCTGTCATTTTCCTTACCTTGCAACAAAAGCCTTCCAAAAGGGTTAAACCCAAGCACCAGGACAGTTCTGACTCATCAGACACTTGCACCATTCCCTGGATGCTTTTCCCTGTTTCCATGGAGCAAATTCAGTGCCCTTCCATAGAAGAAGGCATGCCTTCAAAGAGCTCGCCCCAGCCTCTGTGCACATCCCTTATCTTTCTTCTTCCTCCCATTTCCAGTCATATCTCATTCAGCAGCCTTGACTTAATTCTTGCGATTCTCTTGGATGCTTTTGCCACACACAGAGGTCTGCCTTTCTCACTAGATGGGGATGCAGGGTTTCTGAAGAGTAGGATTCATCTTTTCTCATTTTTATGGGACCTAGCATAGCACTGGCCAAAAGCAGTTGCTTAATAATTATTTGTTTGATTAATAACTGTCTTAAAACCCATCACTTAGTTGTAATAATAACTATAATACTAATGATACCTACAATTTATTGAGCATAGGCATACATAAATTATGTCATTTAATTCTCCCCAGAATCCTGAGTCATACAATTTTTTCCATTTTCCAGACCAAGGCTCAGACAGGGTATGTCACATGGTTTAAAAGCAGTACCCAGCTGAGATTTAGTCTAAGACTTGACTTCAAACACGTCCACAGAATGAATACAAGAGTAAATATATGAATGTTTGCATTTGGAAGTAAATAAGCAAATAAGTGGAGCTTAAACATTGCAGTGTAGACATGATCATATCACATCCACACATGACACAAAACTGCTCAGCCCTACTCACCTGCTGCAGGTGCCTGGAGTCTGAGAAGCAGGATGCTCAGGTACCCTCAGTCTCCAAATTCTTGCTTGGCTGATGAAGAAGACTGAGAAATTAGGGTAGAGGTAGGAGGCAGGAGGAAAGGGAGAGGAAGTTGACAGATTCTTGCTCTGTTCTGTTCATCCCTTCTTTGGCTTGACACACAGTTTTCTCCAATTCAAAAAGAAACAAAACAGAGACCTCTTTTGCCTCCCTCTCCTCTTCTGACACTCTCTAGATCTTTCCCACAGGTGCACAAAACTATCAAATGTCCGCTGAAGTGGAAAAAAACAAGAGGTTCTCTATACTTCAAGTCACAAGCATGGGAGTCCCTCGGGGGATGGCTCTTTCAAAGAGAAGACTTGATCTGCTACCTCAGTAATTACACCGTCTTCCGCAAATTCGCTTGTGCCTCCAGCAGACCTTGGTTTCACTAGAAGAGGTGACCGGGCACTGGGAGAGCCTCATCTTATTGATGTAGATGAGTGGGGACCCAGAGCCCTCTTCCATATGTGCATTTTGCCTGTGCTCTCAAGACTAGGGTTGGAAGGAGTGTTGAGTCTTCTTATTGAACACACCATGGAGTTTCCCCAAAGAGCTGGCACGAAGGGTGTGGAGGTAACCGAGCAATGTGAGGTGAGCAGCAAGACTCCAGGACTCCAAGACTTCCCTCAGAGGCTCAAACATGCTACACTCTCTCTGGTCTCAGGAGCTTTCACGCTTGCTGCTTTCTCATCCTCAAAATGTGCTTCTCTGGTCTCTCCACCTAAGCCATTCCAACCCAGACTTGCGGTCTCGGCCAAAATACCACTTCCTCCAGGAAGTCTCCCCTGACCTGAGATCTGGCAGAATACAGGAGTTGTTAAGAGTGTGGCCACTGGAATCCCTAGGTCTGGAGTTGTACCCACAGTTCCCGCTCACCAGCTGTGGGTTTTGGGTGTTACTTCACCTTTTTGAGCTTCAGTATCCCTTTTCAGTATTAAATTGGGAGAGTAATGTGAGCATTAACTAAGTTATGGCATATAACTCACACAGAATAGTCTCTGCCATATAATAAGAATTCCATAACTGTCAGTTATTGTCATTATTTTGATGATTTTCGTTTATTGCACTCTTGACACTTGGAGTTACTTGTTCAATATCTGCATTTGCCTCTAGACTTTAAGATCCAAGAGGTTCAGTGAGTGTGTCTGTCTTGTTTACTGCTAAATTATGACTGCTTAGCATGGCACATCAAAGACTGAACAGATTTTTGAATAATGAGTGAGTCAATCAATAAATTGAAAAACTTCAACAAACGCTGAGGTGACACCAGACCTCTTCAAGAATTTCTACCACATTTTCTTTTAAATCCCCAGGGCCTAGCACAATCCTAGGCTTCTAATAGATAAGAAATAAATATTTTTAAATGAGCAAATGATGCTTGTTGGGGTGATGAAAGAATAGTAGAAATAGGAAATGCAATTGCCAAGCATGTGCAAAAATGCCAGAAAATGTTTGTTCTTGCAAACACTTAACAGTCAACGAAAATCATCTATGATAAAGAGGCTTGGCATGTAGCAACCTATAACACAGAAAGAAAGCACAGTTGTGGCTGCCAAGAGAGTATGTTCCAGACAGGTTAGGCCAGGTTGTGTTGTAGGGGAGAAAACAAAAGTAAACACCACACTACTGAAATCAATGAAGTTTTGTTTCTGCTCTTGCTATCTGTGCAGCATGGATCTACAGGGGGTCTCTGCTCCCTGGAATCCCCCGGGCACCAGGCTGACAGACTTGCCCATCTTATAATGTTGCCATCTCAACACAAGGCTTCAGTGTTTGCAGCAGCAATGGGAAGAGCACGAAGAATCACACACTTGGCAGTTCAGGGAACAGAACAGAGCCTTGGATCATTTGGGCTCCAACCTGAGTTGGCACTGCTGGATCTGAATCTTTTGTACAATTCCTAGAAGGCAATTGTGGGAGTAAAAATGCGTTATCTTAACAGCTGGTACCAGAATTCATTGTAAGGAGGCAATTGTCTTTTTTTAAGGGAAATACCTTAGTAAGTTTCTTGGGGAAGAAGGCAGGACTCTGAAAGCATGGATGTTGGCAGGAGCTCTGGCAACAAAGAAAAAAATAAGCCATGCTGCATGAGATCAAAGAGAATAGAAAGGAGAGGAAATCTCTTTTGTTCCTAGGAAGGGAAAGATGGTTGAGAGTGAAGAGATGTGCTTGAGATGTAAACTGCACCCCAACTTTCCTCTGTTACATACACACCTTCAGTAAAGTCAACCAACACAAAGACAGCTTAAGATGAGCCTATTGTGTGTGAGTGTATGTGCGTGTAGGAGGCTGAGTTCCTGTCTAGGTTGAGCATGTATGCAACTGAGACACCATGCTCTACAGGGTAAGATGTCCTGTAAAGCAAGGAAGCCAAAGACTGGCCAAAGGCAGCTGTGGGAAATGTAAAATCCCTGGGAATTGTTAGAAATGGAGGACAATACTTTGAACTTTTGGAGACTAGGATGGGAGCCAAAATACATCTCATTTGGATCATCAGAGGTGGGCAGACTTTGGCTGGAATCCGGGACACCTATAAATTAAACACGCATAAAAACATTCCTACTCTAATGCCTTGCAGTTATAAAAACTGCACATTAAAAATAAAAAGTTCATGGGAAGAATGGAGTTGGGAAGACCATTCAAAACTGTTTGTAACCAGAGCACTCAGAAAACAATAACAATCCTGGCACAAATACTAACAGAACTAACTTTGCTCCAGCCAGTGCACCTGGACAACAGTCAATCCTCAGCCACTTTACACCCTAGACCTTATGCCTCCTTTGACTAACAATTTCACCAAAACTAAAAATATGACCCAGGGTGTAGCCTTCTCCCTGAATCTACTGCTTTAATATGGGGGAAATATCCTCCCAGATTCTCGAGAAGCTTAGCATGTGGAAAGCACAGTAGGTCTTGAAGCCATCAAACTAGCCATTATATGTACTAAAGAAAGACATTTTGCCTTCTGTTGCAGGGTCTCCTTTATTATTCAGAAAACTTGCTCCTGGTCACATAAAAGCGTTAATGTGATGGAGAAAATTGCGAATGAACCAACAGAACCTCCACACTGCACAGACCTCATGTCCCTCTTTACCGATCACTTATGAGATGATTCACTCAATGACACATGTTGGGGCAAAACAGACTGCGTTGACTACTTTCTTCTCTCCATCCTTTCTTTGGCTTTCTAAAGGGCAAGATGGGGCCTTGAGAGCATCTTGGAACCCATCAAATCAGCCATCCAGAGTTTTGCTTACCCCAAGGAGTATCCCTGGCAAGAGAGCTGCTGTGGTCTTGGGCAGAAAGCCAGAGAAGCCATGAAAGTCGTGAAAAGACTCTTGTCAGAGCCCCTGGCTCTTAAATATTGTTACTCTTTTATGACTGAGTTTTGTCTTAGAAATTTAATTATATCTTCAGAAACTTTTCATTGTCATATATTCATTTTTATAGCCTTTCACTAATTCATTTTTTATTAAACATATATTAAGTGGCTGCTGTGTTTAAGTGGAGGATACAAGACATGAATATATATTAGTATATATTTGTTTTCTAGGCTATCTCCCTCTCTAGATTTTGAAATCCTTTAAGTCAAATGCTCATCTCTGCATCCTTACGGTCTCTAAGTCACAGCCTGGCAGAGACCTGGGTCTCCATAAATCCTGTTAGATAAATGAATAGAGCTACAATTTACTTGCTCAGCAGTTAAAAACACATGCCCTGGATCCAGAAAGATCCAAACTTGAATCCCGGTTCCACCACACAACTATAACCCTAGCCACACTACTTAACTCCACCAGCCCCCGTTTCCTCATACGGGCACCGGGAACAGCGATCGCTGCTGTGATGATTCAATGAGATAATGTGTGTTAAACATTTAGCACAGTGTACGGTATAATGTATGTGCTCAATAAACGTTAGTTGATGTCATTCTTACAAATGTATGAATAAAAGACAATTTATTGTCGATAGACCTGACTGACTCTAGGTATCATTTAAGTGATCCTTTTACAGGTGGAGACTGGCTCAGAGATCTCGAGTGATTTGCTCAAGGTGGATTTAATAAAATCAGTTAAATAAATGACAGCACCATGACTAGATGAGTGTTCTAAATTCTAGTCGTTCTGTTGCTCCCAGTCCTTTTCTGAATCTATCTTTACCCCTCACTCCCACTCAGTGTTTGGAGAAAAGAAACAGATGCTACACTTATTTGAAGACATACAATTTCACGGAGACGTCCATGTGTGTTACTAGCGTTACCTTGGAGCCTTGCAACACGCCATGAAAAAGATATGGCACATGTTATCTCCATGAGGCAATAACAGTTCTTTAAATAGCAAGGAATAGATGACTCAACATAAACTAGATTAAACACTAGAGGAGACTGTTGACTCGATAGGAAAGACTGAAATAGGGCAGGCTTCAGTGTGGACTAATCCAGTAGTTCAATGGTATGTCATTAAAGACTTTATTTGTTTACGTCTCTGCTCTGCTGTCCAGTGTCAGCTGCATCCTAGATCTGGCCCCATCATGGTCACAAAATGATGACAAACAGCGATCTTATGTCCACTGGAAAGCAGAGAACCCATCTTACAGTCATTAAACAACATCTTGAACTTTGTGAGGATTGGACCACCTCTGAACCAATTCAGGTGACTAGGGAAATTCCATGTGCCAATCGGGTTAGACCTATGATATGCTTGACCGGTTGCTGCGGAAAGCAATGGAGCATTAATCTGATTGGCTTGGACCAATCAGGGCCAATCCCTGTGGCTGTGTATTGGGAAAACGCCACCCAAAATAGATGGCTGTTACCCAGCAGAAAGGAGGTAGAATGGAGAGCTGATGAACTATACCCTGGCTACAAATGGCGAAGACTGAAAAGGAGGCTGGGCAGGATAGAGCTGTATTTAGAACACAGATTTTCTTGATTCCCATGTTTCTTGATTCCCACTATGTTTCTTCTGCTATTTACTCACTTCTGTGAGAAGTGAGTCAATTTATTATGGATTTCATCTTTTCTCTCCAGGGGGAGTGGGGCATGGGTCCTAATGCACTGACAGCAAGGATGCTTTTCTCATTGCATCACTGCTTGACATGTACCTGGTCTATGTTATTGTCTGCAAAGGATTGGAATGAGTTTGGGGGACCCCAGAGACCAGAACAATCCTATAGTCACTGGGTAGATCTTTTAGGAGCAGGTCAACTAGAAAGAAGGTAGACAGATCTGGTTCTGTCCAGCTGTTGATCCTCTATTCGCTCAGTCCTAAAGCCCATCCTATCATGACAGCCAAAAGATACCAGTCCCGCTGAATCGTTGAACGGCTCCCACCTGGCTAGAGTTGCAGGTGAAGGCTCAGTCCATCTCATCATCCAGGCTGCAAGAATGACAGCACTACCAGGACCCCGTGTTTCTGAAAGTTTGTCCCAAAGATTAAACGGAGCTCATGACGGGCAGAGGGTTAAGCACTAACTCAGAGAAACTTTGCATTTTAAACTTGCAAGAGTCACGTGGGAGGAAGCCTCATAAAGTAGAAAGAGTCCTAGACTTTGAATAAACAGGCCTGTTTTCAAATCCTGCTCTGTCACATGAGATTTGCTTTTCCTAAGTTCTCAGCTAGCATATTCATCCAGCTTATAGCCAAACCTCCATTTTAAAAAACCACCTTTCTTTGATTGCACACGACCCTCAAGCTACCCCACTATCCTCTCCTTCCCCCCCCCACTCAAAATTCCCCAAAAGTTACCTACATTTCTCTACTTCGTTAGCTGTATTAAATTCTTCTTTGTCTAACAGCGTTACAGAGATATAATTCATACACCATATATCACCCAAAGTCTACAATTCAATGGCTTTTAGTATATTCACAGTTATATAGATAGCGCCACAAAGAGTCTTAGAACACTTCCATCACCCCAGAAGGAATCCTGCATCCCTTAGCCATCACTCCGCATCCCCTCATTAACTCTTCTCAAAACTTTTTTGATTGAGAAATATGCTATAGATGCAAACGGGTGATTTAATATGTATGCAAAGTTTAAAAGTAAAAATAAAATAAACAAAAAATAAGCATGCATTGAATAAAGAATTAGTGAGTAAAACACAATGTTAAAAGTGCAAATAAAACAAATCTCAAGCACTTACATCTCAGATTGAAAATAAAATATTGCTATTGCTATTACTGCTTCCTGTGCTTTTCATCTCCTTGCTTTCCTCCTAGACGTACTCAATGTCCTGAATTTTTAAAAATCCGTTTGATTGCTTTTCTTGATCATTTTACAAGAAATGCATGTGTTCTTAAACTGTGTATTATTTAGTTTCATCTTGTTGTGAAAGTTGAATAAAAGACGTCAAACTGAACATATTCTTCTGCTACTTGTTTTTTTCCCTCAAGACTATGTTTTTTGAGATGTGTCCATATTGCTGCCTACAGCTGTAGTTATTTTCACTGCTTATTTATTTATGATGCTTGAGTGAAGTATAATTTACTTATCTGTTTCATAGTAGACAGACACTTTAATCATTGGTTTTGTGATTTTCAAAAACAATGCTGCAATGAACATTCTTTACATATCTCTTAGTGTTTGTAAATACGCCTTTATATAGAGTATACTCCTAGTTGTAGGATGCTGGGACGTTGTACACGGCATGCCTGTGTTCAACTTGACTAAGTAGTGCCAAGCTGTTTTTCCAAACACTTGTTCCAATCTCCACCCCCTCCGTGAATGAATGAGGATTCCTCTTTTTTCACACCTTCGATATTGTTCGATTTTTAATTTTTTTTAATTTAATGTACTTATTTTGCTATTCTCTGATTAACAATGAGGTTAAGAACTTTTTGTCCTATGTTTATTGGCCAATCATATATCCTGTTTTGTGAAATGCCCAATTTTCCTCTTTTACTCAATTTCTATTTTGTGGTTTGTCTTTTCATATTGTTCCATAGGCATTCACTACACATTCTGGATACTTCCTTGGTTATATACATTGCAAATACCTACTACAGCTTTCTGACATGTGTTTGTGGTGTCTTTGGATGAGCAGAAATTCTTAAATTTAACGTAGTCAAAATTAGCAAATGTTTCCTTATAGGTTGCACATTTTGTATCTTCTTAAAAAAGTCCTACCCTTTCTGAGATCAGAGAGATATTCTCTTACACCATCTTCTAACAATTTTAAGAGTTTTCTTTCACATTTAAACCTTAGATCCATCTGGAAGTGATTTTTATGTGTAATGTGTGGAAAAGATCCGTTACTGTTTTTCCATGTGAGTAACCACTCAACATGTATCGAAAAACAGGCCATCACTTTCACTGACGCGAAACATCAGCTCGATCATCTGTCATGACTTCTTATGGGAAAGGGTATACCTATGGTACTTTATTGTGTTTTCTGAGACCTTGTTTCTTTTTGCTCCAATACGACAGATCACTAATTATTATAGCTTTGTAATGAGTCTTGATACCTGGCAGAGTGAGTCTCCTTGCTTGGTTCCCCTTCTTTGGAAATGTCTTGACTATTAATTGGCTCTTGGTTCTCCTTTATAATTATTAGAATCAATCTCTCAAGTTCGATATCTATTGGAATTTTGGTGAATTGAGAGATCAATTTTGAAGGAATTGACATATTATGACATTGAGCTTTTCTGTCCATTAGCATAGTATCTCTCTCCTAGTATTTGGATCTTCTTTAATGACTTTAATAAAACATTTTATTCATCATAAAAATCTTGGACAACTTCTCTTATATAATTTGGTGATTTTAATTTTTTGTGAAGGGTATTGTTATTACATTTTCAACTTGGCTGTTGCTAATGTATAGAAATGCAATTGGCTTTTGTATATTGATCTTTTATCTGGAAAATTTGCTAAGCTGTCTTATGCATTATATTAATTTTATATAGATGCTTTGAAATTTTTCCTATAGAATGTCTCATTTTCAAGCAATGACAACTTGAGTCCTAGTTTTCAGTGCACTTATCTTTTATTTCCTTTTATTGTTTCATTTTACTGACTAGAAATTTCTAATAAAATCCTGAAAATAATTGGTGATAGCCATCATTCTCATCTTTTTTCTGATTATAAAGGGAATGCATTAAATATTTTATAATTGAGTGTGATGTTTGCTGCAGGGTTTTTGTGCATATGCAGGATTTTTTTTCAATTCCAAGTCTGAGTTTTAATTTTATCGTGAATAGATGTGGAATTTTGATAAACTCATTTTTGCATCCATTGAGGTGATCTTTTATTAATAATTTCCCTTGAACTTGGAAAATAGTGGTTATAATAATAAATTTTTCTAATTTTGAACCAATCAAGCATCCTTGGAAGAATCTCATCTTGGTCATGCTATATTATTAATTTATGTATTGTTAGATATGTGTATATTCAAGAGCGAGATTGCTCTATAATTTTCTGTTATTATGGTGACATGGAACAGTTTTGATGTCTAGGTTATGGGAGACTTAAAGAATGATTTGGGAAAATTTTCAGCATTTAATTTACTTTTTAAAAATGTATTTTAAATTTACACACAGTAAAATTCATTCTTTTTGATGTGCGTTTGGTATAGTCATTTTTTCTATTTTGGCTATGATATGAATAGGTGTACAGTTGTGTCTTAACCAGTGACTGACGGTATTCAATATCTTTCCTTGTGCCATCCATATATCTTCTTTGGCGAAGTTTCCGTTCAGATCTTTTGCTCATCTTTTTTAAATTGAGTTGTTTTATTGTTGAGTTTTAAAAATTCTTGACACAAGTTCTTCATCAGATATATGATTTATAAATGTTTTCTCACTCTCACAGTACTGGTTGTTCTTCAAGTTTTGACTTCCTGCCCCAACTGGCCTGTTATTAATTATTTTTCAGAATCCTCAGTTAGTTGATTATTTTTTTGGTCTAGAGTTTTTAGTTGTAATCAGTGGGAAAGATAAGCTATAAAGAACTAATTCTATCTCAGCCTGCACCAAAAGTTAGTCATTTTTTTTCTTTTCATTTATTTGTTTATTTTCGGATTACATCATAATATATTTCAAATTCTGTGCAGATTACATCATGTTCACCACCCGAAAACTCATCATAGTCCATCCCCTCACGTGTGAGCCTAATCCCCCCTTTTGCTCTCCCTCCTTCCCCCTTCCCCTCTGGTAACCACCAATCCAATCTCCAATGCTACGTGTTTGTTTGTCACTGTTTTTATCTTCTACTTATGAGTGAGATCATATGGTATTTGACTTTATCCCTCTGACTTATTTCACTCAGCATAATACCCTCAGTGCAAACTTGTGCGGCCACTATGGAAAGCAGTATGGAGTATCCTCAGAAAATTAAGGATAGAGCTACCATATGATCCAGCTATCCCACTGCTGGGTATTTATCCAAAGAACTTGAAAACACAAAAGTCAGTCATTTTTTACTCTCAAAAATTTTTTATGAAGGATTGGGATGATCAGTCCCTTTATGTTCTGTACAATTCACATATAAGCCCATTTGAGCCTCTGTGGGTAGATTTGAACTATCCCCATGTTTTGGAATGGTGATAAGAGCATTCAGTTTTTCTATTTCCCCTTCAGTCGGTTTGGCCATATGCATTTTGTTGGGGGAGGGAACTTGTGATTTCACTTAAGTTTTAAAATTTATTAGCAAAGTTATTCATAATATTTTCTTTTTAATCATTGTTGTATTTCCAGTCTTGGTTCTTTTTTGTTACAGTATTGCTTATCTTTGCCTCCTCTTTTGGAGAGAGACGTGAACCTTGCAGGAAGTTGACAATTACTTTATTGTTTACAGAGCATGACTTCATCTTCTTCTTTATACATTTGCGCTCCATTTAATCTCTTCTTGTTCTCTTCTTTATTATTTCCTTCCTTCTACTTTCTTTGGATTTTTGCACTTATTTGTAACTTCTCTAGTTGGATGCTATTTCATTTATTTCTGTTCCGGATTATAAGCATTAAAAGCTGTGTTTCTCCTCTATTTACTACTTTAGGCTTATTCCACATGAGTGTAGGTTTGTGGTTAAAAATTTTTAGGATAGACTCATATTTCTATTAGTCGTGTATTTCTAATACTCTATCCCATGAGGAAAAATTAGCCTTTCTTTTGAGGCTTCTCTAGTTTCCAATCCATTGTACTAGTCCTGCATGACTAGCACATGCTCTGTTGATCTCTTTCCCCAGGAGAGTCCATCTGTGTACGCCATGCCTGATCCTTAGACCGCATCCAGAGTGGCAGGACCCTCAGGAATAAATAACTGGCAACTGTCAGCTCACCTGAAAAGAAGTCTCTTCACTCTCTGGAATTTTCATTCCCTTATTCCTCTTTGCTTTTAAGCTCTCAGATATCTTTAAAAATATGAGTTTGCAATCTACTAAATTTTTTCTCTCATTGATGTAATGGGAATGTGAGCCCGTTACAACCTACTGCATATTACTTAGAAGTACAAGTCCTCTTTGGACATTTTTAAACTATTTCTTATACCATTATGACTCATAAATTTACATCTCTAGTTCTGAGCTCTCTCCTGAGCCTTGAATTCATATGTTCAACTGCCCCGAGACCCTTCGACCTGAATGTCCTACTTAAGGTTCTAACTCAGAGTACCAAAAATTGAACTCATCATGTACTACCTCCCATACCAGTCCAAACCTCTCATACTCCCTGCCTCAGTTAATGGCACCACCATCTCTCCAGTCATCCAAGCTGTTTCCATAAACACTTTCCATACCACATAGTTCCAATGTGAATTGCTATCTGCTTACCTTATATTCATAACCCCAAAGGTGAGTTAATGGATAAAAACTTGACTCAAGATGAGCCAATCAGAAAGCTTCCCTGGGAATTTCATGCCTAGATCTGGAGTAAGAGAATCTTTTCGATTTGGAAAGACATGTCCCTGTAGCTATTTGAGACCATGGTTCCAGTCTTGTGGATAAAGCAGAGCTGAGAGGGTAATATTGACATGAGAGCAAGCAAAGATGAGAGAGAGAGAGAATCCTATTAGCGTTTGTGTCCTTTGTTCTGGCCATTTGTGTTCTTCCCTCTTCCCTGGGCTGGGAGGTTTCTATAACCACAGCTAGTACAAGTTAGATTTCTGTCATATTCAACCAATACAGCTCTGACCGAAGAAGTGATTCAATGAATCTTTACTGGACTTAGAGGAGGACATGAAGCTAATAGCTAAGGGGTTAAAAAGAAGAATATCCCTAGGAGCTCATTATTAAATGGAGGGCGGAGAAGCAAGACATACACTAAAAATGATCATCTGTGAATGTTACCAACATTAAGTACTGCGTGTGTCAGAGAGAGAACAGTGCACTTCTGCATGGGGTTGTCTGTGAAGGACATGGAGGACAGAGAGAAACAATATCATGGAAGGCAGCAACGGATGGAGACAGTAATGATAACGCATGTTAACTGAGTACTCATTGTGTGCCTGGCAGTGTTCTTAGTGCCTTGCACATCTTAACCATTTAAATCCTTACAACAACCCTACGAGGTAGCTATTATGATTCTCCCCATTATACAGATGAGAAACTGAGGCACAAAGGGATTAAGTAATGGCCAAGATGGCACAGGTAATCAGCACTGAGGCATAACCACATACAGACAGTCTGGCTCTTCTCTTAGCCACTGTGCTATACTGCCCCCTGATGGTCAATTAGGCATTGCAGCTGCAGCGCATCACGCAAAAGCATGACCATGTGCAAGTTCATGGTGGCAAGACTTTCCATTTGCTTGGAGTCAACATTCCTAAGGAAAAGAAGTGGAAAATAAGGCTGAAGAACTAGCTTGTAGGTCACATCCTCAAAGCCCTTGAACACCATGTGAGTCTGGACTTGATTCTATTTTTCTGAGATCAAGGCCGCTAAACCATGATCAGGCCACAATGCAGATTTCAATCTTCAGAGTCATCGGACACAGCTGTTGAAGTTGTGCACTGCACACAGACACTTAGCTGCAGGGACTAGTGGAGACCGAAATCCCGCTTGTGCATCTCTGAAAACAAGGGCCCTGGCATAAGGAGATTGCACCTTATAATTTGCCTAAGGTACTATATTATCTAGCAGCATCTTCTCTACAAGGTTGTTCGCTGTCAAGAAACTGGGAGACCTTTCACAGAGGCCGTTACTGACAGCATCCCCAGTGGCAGGCAATGAAGTGGATGTTTAAATGCTGATTGTTCCAATCCTTACACAATCCAGAGTGGAAGGCTATGATGTCCCATTACAGAAGAAAGCAACTAAGGCAAAGAGAAGCGATATCACTCACTCGAGGCAGCAAGGCCGACACTCAAAGCCAGGTTGGACTCCAAACAGCAGTGATGTCACAGTCCTCCCAGCCTGTCTCTGCAACACCCAAAATGGCGCAAAATTTCCACCCTTCGACACCATGCTATTAACACGCCTGTGCCAGGAGAAATCTAGCCGGTTGCTTCCTAATCAACCACATCTAGGACCAAAGGCCTCGCTACAGCCTTGCAGCAGCCGAAGAGGGGTTAAGAAAGTCAGCTTCTGGGTTCAAAAAAACAGGTCCAGATGGAGTAGACTGCCATTTGCTTTGAATCCCACCAGGAGACAAAGCACAGAAGACAGGTGAGCAGTGTTCCTGGCAGCAGACGAGAGTGGAAATGAAATCTATTCTAAGCTGCCAACTCGCACCTCTCCTTCAGTTTAACAAGTGTATTATTGTTGAATTTGCAGTTACGGACGTGCCAGTTATGGCTCAAACCCTTTCTGTTTTAGCCCCAACTCAGTCAGTTAGAATTGGCTGGGAAGGATTTAAAAAAAAATTAAAAAGAGAGATGCTTTTCAGCCATTGTTCTCCAAAGTGAATCCTAAGTTACTGTGACCTGTGTGTGAGGACTGGTCAGGGAATTCCCCAGAGGTTTTCTTAGGTCAGTGAAGAGGGCATTCTGCCGCACTCCTACCCCTTTGTCTTTAACTGGTACCTTTTGAAAACAGATTTTTTTTTTCCTGAAATTGTTTAAAATTTCAGACATCAAACACAGTCTCCTGGGCATCCTGGTTGAGGGCATAGAATCCTTGCTGAGCCAAAGGAAAAAAGAAATGATTTTGAATTAAGGCACTTACTCACTTAAAGAGATGCCACATTGAGACCTGCAGATGGATGGGCAGTCTGAGAACCAAGAAATTTCTGTAGGAAGGAATAAGAAAAAGAAGGGAACCCTGCCACTCCTGCATATGTTGTGTGTCAGGTGCTGTTCCAAGAAATTGACACAATAAGTCACTTAAATCACAAGAACCCATTTGGCCAAATACCACGATTATCATCCCCACTTTACAAATGAGGAAACCAAGTCACTAGAAAGGTTGAATTAATCACCCAAAGTTGAAGAAATTGGTAGGGCTCTGGATGAACCCAAGAAGTTTGGACCGAGAGGCTGTGCTCTTAACCATTGTGCCATACAGCCTCTCGGTGCTGGCTCTGCTTCTAGGGACATTCGTGAAGACAATGCTCATACAGCTGAATGGAGGAGAGCTTTATGAAGGCACCAGCCATGTGTTACGGGTACACACAAGGAGAAGGTGGAGGGAGTGGGACATTAGGGACCACTTTACCGCTTGGGTTGATTTTGGCAGGATCTTGAGAACTTGGTAGGATTTTTGAAAGGTTACAAATAAAAGGAGAACCTTTTAGATAGTCCCTCTCTCTTGAGCTCAGGTAGGCAACTTCCTGTTGGATCCTCCAACTTGGCCATCCACTGTGATTTCAACTAAACCTGTCTACAACTGAACTCAGAATACTTTTCCTCTCCCTTCTAACTGATGCTCTTGTCCTCTGCCTCAAATGTGCCCCCTCCATTCACCCAACCACCCAACTTAAGAATTAACTTTGATTTCACCCCCTCGATATCTAATCAACTATTATGCTGTCCCTTACAAGCTTATCTTGAGAAGAAACCCAATTTAACAGAGTGACCTAGCCTAAGGGACATACAAGGGAGTCTCTGAGAAAGTCTCCATGGGAAATACCCAGAAGTCAGTCCATGGAGAGTGCATGTAGGAGCAATCAAGAAATCTGTTTTCTTAGACTTGTCAGTCACTGACTGCTGCAACATGAATTCACCAACCTGGGCCTCCAATTCTCCTTCTGTAAAGTGGTAGGAAAAACAAGAAAGAATAGAAGTTGATGGACTAAATTATTTTCAAGTTCCCTTTTAGCTCAAACATTCTCTCACTCTTTGCTCTCTGTCCAATCACTTCCAGGCATAAGAATCTGCCATAGATCCCATTCGGGCTGCATGGAATTTTAATTAACCCTCTTCCCATCCTTCGTAAGTTCTGAAGCCAGACAGAGCTTGATGGACCTGTGGCTGTTCCATACAGGGTCAGAAGCCCAAGGAAATTGCCTCACTGAGGTCTTCAGGTCTCCATCCTAGTTATCAAGGTTAGCCATCGGTTCCTCTATCCTAGACCAGAGGACAGGTCTAAATGGCCTGAACAAAGCTTCCTTTTCTGTGAATCACACTCTGGTTCCTGCCTGGGTCCCTCAGGATGAAGGCTTCTCCCGAGAAGAGGCGTCCCCTGCCTGTCTTATCAAGCCAGCCCTACGGGAACGAAAAAAGAAAAATCCAGATGAGAGAGAGAAAAGTCCAAGAGAGAACAAGGAAAAGAGCACCATAAATCCCTCAAATTTGAAACAAGAAATCCCAAAACGAAAAGGTGCCCACAGGCAGTAAGAAGTTGATTTTTCCATGCCAAAATTCCACACACTCCCTGCAAGATGACAGCTCAAGACTCCGTCTTTGACAAACAGAAAACTCTCCTTTGGAGTAAAATGAGGAAGAGGGAACCTTGAACTCTACTTAAAAGTCAAATCATCTCACTACGGTACAGTCTGCCAGATAAACAGTAGGAGTACAATCAATAGCTGTCAAGGGAAAAATGAATACATTAACAATGTAATCTTCTTCTCAACAGTATTTTTAATCACAAAACTCAATTCAAGCCATCATAAATATTTGACCAAATAAAGCAAAGTTTCTTTCTTTTTTTTCCCCAACTACTTTGTCTTTGGGTCTATATTAATTTTGTTCTTAATTTTTTTTAGAAATTTGTCAATTGAGAACATGCCATTATCATTACACTCATTTTATCGATAAAGAAACTGAGATTCAGAGAGTCTAGGTACCGATTGCTAACTGATAGAGTTGTGAGGGGAGCCAGGGTTCAAACCCAGTTCTACCTAACTTCCTTGTTAGCTTGTACCTTTTCCACCTCACTGTGTTTTGATAGGGAGAAACGTGAGCAAAATTCAAGATAAATAGGTTCCAGGTTTATCATCCTCCTACCTGCTAGCTCGCTGGGAAACGTAGAACTTTGCTTTCCTGTTTTCTGTTCAATATATGCCTCTTAGAAGCCGTGTCAAGAGGGAGATAGTGTTTCTTTAAGGAGTATCCGTTTCCCATTTCTAGAAATGATGACTTTACTGAGAGGCTAACATCGCATTACTATGGATTTTTTTTTTTTTACTTAATTGAAATTAATGAGTTTTTCAGCTGGACTCCCTCCTCCTAAGAATCTGTATTAAGATGCTGGAAGTGCTATCAGTTATATTTACTCTCTTGCATTCCAAAGAAGAACAGGGACAAAACAGCCTTCTTCCCGGGAGTGTGGGATGAGGGACGAGAGAATGATATTGGTTTCCTTCTGCCCTTTCCCATCTCGGTAACTATAACCCAATCTATTCCCTTTGTGGTTTAACTAATTTCTCACACCCCTGTTCATCCTTATGGAGCCCATTTGTCTTTCCAAAGACCTCCACCAAAAATACGAAAGCCTAAGTAAAACTCTTAGAGAGATCAACATTAACTGGCTTATCTAGACATTAGCTCAGCTGAATGCAGGCTAATGCTAATCTTGGGGGATAAAAAGAGAGAATTTTATATACTGCAAAGGCTTTGGTCTTCCAAATGACTGACCCATCATGGCTGAGCTTCTGTTCCTTAAAGATAATTTTTGTGATAATATTTCAATTTCTGTATCTTGTCAATATTAATTATTAGTGTAACTACTGCTTGGATAGTGTCAGTAATTGCCAATTAATATTGATGCAGGTACACATTCACATGTGTCCAGGTGTAAGCACACACACACATACACACATACACACAGTAGCTCCCCTCTCATCCTTTTTCCACTTTAGAATTGTTAAGAAGTTTTATTTCTGTAACCTGATGTTTCCTTGTACATGAATTCCTATCCACTAGTGTGATTCCCCTGCCTCTTGCTGATGCCTCCCTTGCTCCTCCTCTAGGTGCTAAGGGCAATGCTTGCTCTGATGGTGAATTTGAGAAGAAGAACCAGGTATGAGTAGATCAACCTCTTCCAGTCCTGCTGTCTCTTTGGGACTGAACTGCTCTCAACCATGTGGTAGGTTTACCTGTAAAGTCCCCTCCCCTGTTGGTGAGACCTTCCCCACCCTGCCTGTGTCTTAGCTGGATGATGGGTCCGTCTCATTCTGAAGCTTCATGTCAGGAAGCCCACGATGGCAACTCATCCAAGCCATGTTATTGATCCAACTTCAACAATGGCAGTCCCTCACTCACTATTCCCTGGATTCCTTTTTCTCTCTCAGTTGACTCAGGACACAGGCAGGGTAAAGAGAGGAATAATGTATGTATTTCTACCAGCAATCCTCGACAATGACAACTACTTCCGTTTTCTAACATGTGAGAAGACACAGCTAAAGGAAGCAAGCAAATACAGGCTATCTTGATGAAAGATAAAGGCCCTCCCTAGATTCCAGCTCTCAAACATCCCTTCCTTTAAATTAAATTCCTTTAATCAAATTCCTTTAATTTAAAGGAAGGGAATCCTGGCTTCCTTTCTGGACTCAGCCATGAAACCAGCACCATCACATTACTACCAACCAGGAATTAAGACCCTTCCACACATTCCTGATGACCACAACTGTTCTCTATTGACCCATTTTACAAATTAGGCACCTCTCTGGGCTGCACTTCCCTCACCTGTGCAGTGGGAATAATAGATAATAGTGGTACCCACCTCATAAGGTTATTGGAAGGTATCATTTTATGATAGATGGAAAGTACTTTGTTTCTGGCACTCAAAATTTCTCAGTAAAGTTTATCTAGATTTGTTATTTCTTTGTCTTGTTTTTATTTCATGCTGTTATTTTTGTTGTAATAATGACAATGAGGCCCAAGGAGGCTATGCACCTTATGCAAACATTCCTTTCACAATGCGGCACCTGTTTGCTTTGACATCTAGCCCATCTTTCATCTGGTTGTTAATGTAATGCCAAATTAGCCTAAGTGGACAGGTCTCCCTTTTATGTGAATGTTGTTAGAGTCCTAATCATTTTTTCAAAGTGATCATCTTTAATCAAGAGAGACAGGAACTCTGTGTGCCAAGAGTCCTCGCTCAGTCCTGCAGTGATTGGTAAAGGTGTTAATGGCACCAGCCTATAATTAATTACACAGCCCTCAAAGGTCAGCACTTCCATTATCTCCAGCTCCATCACTGATGTGTCTAAAGCAGTGAGGGAGGAAAGGAGCGGGAAAGAGCCTAATGTGCCCTTCAAGGCAGTTACACTCCTGTGACGCTCATGGGAGCCACAGTGTGCAGTAAGAGCAGATCAGGTCAGCAGCAAGCATTGATTTTAAGAGCATGATAGTTCAGAAAGCCAAGGCACTGTAATGGAAAGGCTGCTGGAAGTCAGGAGTTCTGGCTTCAAGTCACCCATCTGCCACTAGCTAGCTGGGTGAACCTGACAACAGAAGGGCACTAGCATTATTGAATGCTTACTCTGTCAGACCCCCAGGTGCACAATTTCATTTCACCTCTTTAAAATCACCATGAGGGAGACGTTATTCCCCTCCAATTTACAAGGAGTAAAAACTAAGTTCAGACTAGTAAATACCTACTTGAGGACACGTAGCTAGTAGATTACAAATACGGGATTCAAAGCCTGGAGCCCGGCTTGTTGCAGGCATCCTTCTGGCTCCAAGATGTCACATTTCTGAACTGCAAGATGAGGGGTTGCCTCTGCATCATAATCTGTTTGTATCCTGCTCATCAACCAAGGACAAGCCCCGTGCTAACTTCTCCATGATGCTGCCTCTGACCCCAGCTAAACGTGACATCTCTTTACCCTTTACATGTCAGGGTTATGGTCAGTTAGAGGAATATTGTCATCCCTCCTGCCTCAGATAGACTAGATATTTTTAAAGCATTTTGTTTGTACCTATAATGGACATCAATTATTAGGTCTTCTCAGAATCCCTCCCTTCCACTAGGAATGGTACCTTCTTTTCCTGGAGCTTGTCCTCCTGTAATTCCAGCAATGATATTCAAATGGGTCCTGCTATCTTCTTCCAAACCCTATCTCCCTGATTACACCAAGTTCAAGCCAGTCAATCTTGATACCACACCTCCCATCCTTTCTCTACTCTCAGTTGATTGATCCAGGGGTGAAATAAGCAAAAGAGAGACTCTGAAAGCAGAAGCAATAAGATTCATAGCATAGAACCCATTGGTGGCCATGTCCTGTGCCATGCAGACAAAGCAGTGTGCATTAAAACAGACAGGATCAGAGACAGAGACCAAGGCAAAGGGAATACTGGTGGTGCGCAAATCCTCCAAATCTAGTTTAATTGCATCTTCATGCTGCCCGCTATTTTGTAGTTTCAGGGTACCAGGATACCCTTGCAACAAATTCTACTTTTTGTCATAAGTTTAGTTACTGGTAACTAAAATATCCCAATATAATATCTAGCTATCCATCTTGTTGCATATATAGAGAGAGAGTCAATTCTCATTATTCATGGATTCCATATTTGCAAATTTGCCTACTTGCTAAAATTTATTTTTAACCCAAATCAATACTTGCAGCCCTTTTGAAATCATTTGCAAACACGTGCAGAGAGCTGAGAAATTTGTCTCCCGACACGTATGTTCCCAGCTGAGGTTGAGCAAGGCGACACTCTGCTTTCTTCTTTCAGCTCTCATATGTAAACAAGCATCCTTTTCATGGTCTATTTAGCGCTATGTTTTTTCACATTTTTGTATTTTTTGTTGGTAATTTTGCTATTTAAAATGGCCGCCAAGCATAGTGCTGAAGTGTGGTCTAGTGTTCCTAAGCCCGAGAAGGCTGTGATGTGCCTTATGGAGAAAATAGGTGGGTTAAAAAAGCTTCATTCAGGTATGAATCACAGTGCTGTTGGCCATGAGTTCAACATTAACGAGTCAACAATATAGAGTAAATAAGGTGCCTTTAAACAGAAACACACAAAAAAAGAAGTTGTGTATGGATTGGTTGATGAAAGTGTTATGACTAGAGACTTGCAGAAACCTAACTGTGTATTTCCCCGGGGAGCTATGGTTCAGTATTTGCTAATTCAGTTTTTGCAGTGACTTTTTAGTACATAACTTCTTCTTTTTTTTTTTTTTGGTCCTGAGGAAGATTCACCCTGAGCTAATATCTGTTGCCAATCTAACTCTTATTTGTTTTTTTGCTTGAGGAAGATTAACCCTGAGCTAACATCTGTGTCCATCTTCCTCTACTTTGTATGTGGGTTTTCCACCACAGCATGGCTGACGAGGGGTGTGCATCCACACCCTGGATCCAAGCCTGCGTTGCCGAAGTGGAGTGCAAACTTAACCACGAGGCCACAGTGCCAGCCCCTGTAGTACATAACTTTTGCAGATAACAAGAATCAGCTGTAGATTTTATATATATATATATACATATATATATATACATGTGTGCATGCATATATACACAATATATGTATAGCATATGTGGTATATATATATATACATACATATACATGTATGTGTGTGTGTGTATATAAGACATAAATACTGTGAATAATGAGAATCAACTGTGTGCATAAATATATTCCTGTTAATTCTCACTATTCACACACATGTGTGTATTTATATATATATGTATATCTAGAGAGAAAATAACTACCACTAATATGTATATACACACACGTGTGTGTGTGTATGAAAGAGAGAGAGAGAGAGACTTATGACAAATATTTTCCAACAATCCCTTGGAAAGCAGGGGAAATTTCTTACAGATTCTTGACCTCTTTCTTCACCAGGACCCTGCTTTACTGTTAATATGGAGTGAATAAATATCTGCTGAGTGAAAAGATGCTGATCATCTCATCTACCTAATCAGATGCTGATTATCAAGCATCTACTATACTGCCATAGACCATATATTACTGCTCATCTGCACAGCAATCCTGCAAGGGCAATAATATCCACTCCCCTAGGAAGGAGAGCTGCTTAGCCTGGGTTTGCCCATGGTTAAGGGCACGCTGATTGAGGATATGTGGACCCCTGTCTCTACATCAAATCATAGGCCTGGAGTGTAACCTCAAGAGGAAGACCTTAAAGAGGAGAACACGGTCTTTTGTGGTCCAAACACCTGAGTTCACTTCTCGGCTGTATACTCGTCAGCTGTGGGCCTTTGGCCTGTCACTTAATATTCACTCCATGAAATGTTCCTTTTGCTATGAGAAGGCATTCTAGACTCACGCTTGTCCAGAATCACTCTTTGAGCCCTTGGGAATGACCCTGCCGTGACTCAGAGGATGGAGTTGTTCTAGAGAATAACACACTCTTGGTGCCTCCCCCGATATTGACTCACACAACAGTTGAGGTGTGAGAGTTCTGCATAAGACAACACAGCACGACCACGCAAAATGGCTCAGAGAGGACTTGAGCCTAAGAAATATCAGCAGAGGCAAAGTGAAAGATGCCGGCAGGGATGAAAGGAGGCTGGGTAATTAAAAGCCCCAGTGAAGATTCTTTAATAAGGGGAAAGGTGAATTGTGGCACTGGCACGGTGGGCAGAAGCTATCCTGGGCTACTTTCAAATTAGGAGAACAAACAGACAACTCCCTGGGGAGCCTTTAGTGATCTGGGGAGCCAGACCTCCGTGGCTGAGCCTCCCATGCATGCACAAAAGCTGCTGACTGGTCAAATTCATTGCATAAAAAAGAATAACCGCTGACACACGGCCTGAACACTTTTTAGTTGGCAAAGCACTTTCCTTATATTATCTCACGTTTGATTCTTTCAAGTATCCTAGAAAGTAGGCAGTTGAAGAGGATTTTACGGAAGAGGACATCAAGGCGCAAAAGTTAGGCGAATCACACAAGGTCACATTGGCAGTGAGAGACAAAGCTGGGGCTAGAACTCAGGTCATCTGATTCTAAGTCCACGGCCCTTTCTGCCCGCTATCACTGTCCCCACTGGACTTAAGGACGCTAGGGACTCTTAGGAGCATGTTCTGGGCTCCTTCATAGGAGACCAGCAATCATGAACCTAACGACCTGTGTAGAGAGCAAAGAAACTGGATATCTACAAAGGAACAAATATCAAGCTGGACACAAACGCCTCATGGAATAGTGGAAAATGCTTTTAAATATTTCCCAGGTGATTCCAATGTGCAGCCAGGGTTGAGAACCACTGGATTAGAATAGTATTTCTCAAACTTCCGTGTGCAGCAGAATCACCTGGAGAATTTTCTGGGCTCCACCCTCAGAGTATCTGATTCAATAGGTCGGAATGGAGCCCATTAATTTTCCTTTTTTTTTTTTAAAGATCTTATTTTATTTTTTTTATTATGTATTTGTCCTTCTTCTCCCCAAAATCCCCCAGTACATAGTTGCATATTTTAGATGTGGGTCCTTCTAGTTGTGGCATTTGGGATGGCGCCTCAGCATGGCCTGATGAGCAGTGCCATGTCTGCACCCAGGATCTGAACTGGCAAAACCCCAGGTTGTCAAAGCAGGGCACATGAAATTAACCACTGGGCCACGGGGCCAATCTGTAATTTGCACTTTTAATAAGTTGCCAAGTGGTTCTCATTCATATGGCTGGTCCAGGGACCACACTCTGAGAACCACTGGGTTAGAGCACGCAGGCTCAGCCTTGCTTCTCTCCCCTCTTCAGTCCCACCAGCTTGCAGGGACATTTCTTTCTAGTCAGCTCCCCTCTCAGAGGTGAACTCAATGGGACAAGCTCTGACCCCTCCATAGTGAGCTGTACAATTTTTTAACGGAACTCCCAAAAAGTTTAGATTGAAGCCATATTTCCCAATCCAGCTATGCTTGAAATGAAGCTAGCATTTCTGATTCCTTGTACCATTTTTCAACTGATTCTGTACTCAGAGGAGGAATGCAAAGGTGTTATTCACAGGTGCTCTTCAAGCTCTAATAATAGAGAACACAATTTTCTGACCTTTGAGCCTGATGCTGGATTGGATGAAACTTTTGGGGGTCTCTGGGTAAGAGTGAGGGTGTTTCACATGTGTGACCAAGAAGGCTGGCTGTGATAGATGGAATCATTAGCCCAGATGCTTCATTCCCCTGCAGTAGTCTTCTGCACCCACATCCTTGCCATGACACCAAGGTGGATGGACGGTGCTTCCATTTGCCTTGACTTTACTGTGCTCAGTGGACTTATTAGCACATGTGACAAGGTCAAGATTTAAAACACACCTCCTGTTTGGATTTTCCCTCTTGTGCTTCTGAACCACAACACTATAAAAAAGGGCATGCCTTAGGAAGCCATACCCCTCTGACCTGAACCCCCAAAAAGGGATATGTGGGACAGAACTGATCTGAGCAACACTCAGACCTGCAGCCCCAAGCAGAGCCATCCCAGCTGATCTGAGAACACTTGATTAGAAAAACATGCTTATCATTAAATGTCACTGCATTTTGGGGGAGAATGTTATACAGCATTAATATAATAATCCCTGACTAATACAACAGGGATAATAGAAATCTTAGAATGAGATTAAAAAATAAACAGAGAAATGGAAATATCTGGAGAAAGTATGAATGTGATTAGTCAGGGTTTTCCAGAGAAACAGAAAGAGTCTATTTATTTGTTTATTATAAGGAATTAGTTCATGTGATTGTAGAGGCTGATAAGTCCCAAAATATGCAGCTGGCAACCTGGAAACCTAGCAGAGCTGATGGTGTAGTTCCAGTCTGAAGACTGGCGGACTCAAGACCCAGGAAGAGCCAGTGTTTCAGCTCAAGTCTGAAAGTAGGAAAAATAATGACGTCCCAGCTCAAAGGCAGTCAAGCAGGAGGAGTTCTCTTTTATTCAGGAGGGCCTCAGCCTTTTTGTTTTATTCAGGCCTTCAACTGATCGGTTGAGGCCCACCCACACAGGGGAGGGCCATCTGCTTTACTCAGTCTACTGATTCAAATGTTAATCTCACCCAAAAACACCCTCATAGATACACCCAGAATAATATTGGACCAGATATCTGGGAAACCTGTGGCCCACTCAAGTTGACATAAAAAATTGACCATCATAATGAGCAAGAATGTTCCCAAAGTAAAAAAAAACCAATAAGACCAAATATTGAGAAAACTCATAAAGGATCAAAAAAGATGAAAGAGAAAATCTTTCAGTTACATATATATAGTGAAACTGAGTGCTTAAAAGACAAGGAGAAAAATATAAGTGAGAGAGAGAGAAATAGTAGGTGAAGCACAAATGAATAACAATTGGCTTTTAAAACCGTATGGTAGAGTGGTCAAACTCTAGCCCCCGACTGTCTGAGTCAAATCCAGCAAGACCGGTTACTAGTAACACATTACTGGGCAAGTTACTTAACTTCTCAGTGCCTCAGCTTCCTTTTCTGTAAAGACAGCTAATAATAATACCCATTTTTATGAAAGTCTTTATGAGTAGTGAATGATTAATACACATTGAGAACAGAGAATAATACTTGACACATAGAGCGTGATATGTTAGTGTTTACTGCTATTATTTATATCAGAATTTTTAAATTAGCACCAGATAATAGAAGACAATGTCATAATATTTTTAAGTGTTGCATGATGGAAGTTTTGAGCTTATGTTTTACATTCCACTGAACTATAATTTAAAACCGATATAAAATATATTATTGGATATTTAAGGTCTCACAATGTTTAGCTTTAAAAGGCCCTTTATGAAATGCTCATGGAAAGGAACCAGAGAAACATGAGACTAATGGTTGGGACTAATGGTAAGTAACAATAAAAGATGATGTTGTTTAAGTAAACAGTAACCAAAAATACAAGAAAAGGAAAGCAAATCTGTGACAGCACAGAGTGAAACTTCTTGATGGAATCAATGTAATAAGAATGCATGGCTGGGTGGGTATACAGCATGAGAAATGAAATAATACGTTCATGCAAAAATTTGCACACAAATATTCATAGCAGCATTATTCACAATGACCAACAGAAACAACCCAAATGTCCAACAACCAATAAATGGATAAGTATAATGTGGTAACCATGCAATGGAATATTATTCAGCGATAAAGAGGAATGAAGTACTGATACCTTTTACAGCATAGATGAACCTTGAAAACATTGCACTAAGTGAAAGAAACCAGTCACAAAAGACCACATGTTGTATGATTCAATTTATATGAAATGTTCAGAATAGGAAAATCTATAGAGATAGAGAGTAGATAAGTGGTTATCTAGGGTTGGGGGCGGAGAGTGGGGAGGGATATGGGAAGTGACTGCTAATGGGCATGGGGCTTCTTTCTTGCGTTAAGAAACACGTTCTAAAATAGATTATGGCAATGGTTGCACCACTCTATGAAACTACTGAATTGTACACTTTAAATGGGTAAATTGTATGCTATGCAAATTATACCTCAATAAAAGGAAAATTTGAAAAAATTTAAACATAAATCCTTCAAGAATGGTAATAATAGTATCAGAAAAAGAATTCAAGGCAAAAATCATTTCAGAAAGGTCATTTTAAGTTGACAAAATATTAATTCCAGAGTTAAGATAAAAGAATCATTCATTTCTAAAGATCTAAAAATAAAACAAAAATGTGAAGAAACTTTTATATTTTAGATGAGAAATTTGCAAATACACAATTCTTGTGAAAGATTTTAATACACATTTCCTAGCCTTTGACAAAATAGGACATGAAAAGGAGAATGACATAGAAGATTTAATAATTTAAATAGTATGATAAAATTAATAAAAATATATACAATTACATTAACCTCAAACAGGAAATACACCTTGTAAGCATTCATGTGATGTTTACAGAATTTAATTATATCGTAGAGATTGTAGAGGCCATATTCTCCAGCAACATTGCATTAAAGCTAGAAATTAATTACCAAGTGTAATCAAAACAATGTGAGAAAACCACTTGGAAATTAAACAACATTCTATTAAATATTGGTTCAAAGAAGAAATAAAAATTATAATTACATGCTATTTAGAAAATAGCAAAAATGAGAACAATATTTATCAAAACCACTGGGAAAAGGTTACCCTTCACCTAAAGTCAAATCTTTTAAAAGCTTTCATTATTTAATAGAAAATAACGTTATTAGAGCAACCAAGTATTTAATTTTTAAAAACTAACTGAAATAACACCAAAATCAACATCAAGAAAGGAGGAAATGATAATATTAAAAGGAGATAGTCATGAATTACAAATAAATATAATTCTTAATTAAACTCTGGCAGTAATTCCTGAATTCTAATAATGAGAATATGACAACACTGGTTGTCCAGAGAAGCTTCTCAGAACATATAAAATGCTCGATAAAATGTGGGACTTGAGTTTGTAAATGCATTGAGTTTTTAAACGTTCAGCTGCCCAGGAAGTAACACAGATCTGAAAAGGCCAAAAACAAAATGAAAAGAACAAATGCAGAGAGATACATGGGTCTTGTAATATCATTTGCTCTCCTGACTTATGTTATCCTCTGGTGGCCTAAAGTGAGTTTTCAAGGATTCCACGTATCATGGAGACAAGACACATAATCAAAAGACAAAACCTTGGACACACACACTTGGGAGATGCTTGCTAGAGCCAAACCCCTCCACGGGCAACACCCTAGTGAACTAAAATTACACACACACATACACACCCTTAGAGAGGTAATACGGATTCTGGTCTCTCCTGAACTTGGCTCAGGCTTTACATGAAAAAAGTAAAATAAAACAAAAGGCTTCACCCAGGGAATATTTAACATCAGGTTTACACTTACACGAGTTTAACTACCTTGACCATTGCTCTCAAAAATAAAACAAAAAATATAGTTTGAGGTGTCCTGGGATGATAATCCTCCCTAAGCCACTGGCAGCAGCAAATGTTTTCCTCTCTGTAGAAATATGCCTTAATTCACACCTCAAAAATTCCTACAGATAATGTTTCATAAAACATCATCTCATAATCATAAATCTCAGGGCCTATGTGAGTAATTAAGCCAACATAATGCCAGGCAGTAGAAACAACTAATCATCCCTACAATGACTGTAGATACGTGAATTATCCAATAGATAATATATACTTGGATATATAATTTATTTAAAACCAAACGAATCAAAGCCATATACAGTTCAGTGCAATCCCCATAAAAATCCCAATGAATTTTTTTGCAAAAATCCTTCCTAAAATTCATATGGAATCTCAAGGAATCTTGAATAGACAAAGAAATCTTGAAAAGAAAGAACCAAGTTGGAGGACTTACATTTCCTGATTTAAAAACTTAATGCAGGGGCTGGCCCCGTGGCCGAGTGGTTAAGTTCGTGCGCTCCGCTGCAGGCGGCCCAGTGTTTCGTTGGTTCGAATCCTGGGCGCGGACATGGCACTGCTCATCAAACCACGCTGAGGCAGCGTCCCACATGCCACAACTAGAAGGACCCACAACAAAGAATATACAACTATGTACCGAGGGGCTTTAGGGAGAAAAAGGAAAAAAATAAAATCTTAAAAAAAAAAAAATGCAAAGTTACAGCAATCAAAATAGTGTGGTACTGGCATAAAGGCAGACACATAGACCAATGGAGTAGAATAAAGAACCCAGAAATAAATGCTTGTATATGTGGTGAAATAATTTTCAACAAGGGTAGAAAGATCATTTAATGGAGAAAATACAGTCTTTTCCACACATTGTGCTGGGAAAAGTGGATATTTACATGCAAAAAAATAAAGTTGGACACTTACTTTCACCATATACAAAAATTAAGTTAAAATTGATCAAAGATTTAAGTGTAAAAACTAAAACTCTAAAACTCTTAGAAGAAGACATAGGGAGAAAGCTTCATGACATTGGAATTGGCAATGACGTCAAAAGTACAGGCAAAAAAAGGAAAAACTGATAAATTAGATTTTATCCAAATTTAAAACTTTTTTTTACATTAAAGAACACTATAAACAGAGTGAAAAGGCAACCCCCAGAATGGGAGAAAATATTTTCAAATCTTATATCTGATAAGGGATGAATATCCAGAATATATACAGAACTTCTACAACTCAACAACAACAACAACAGAAACAACCTAATTAAAAGATGGGCAAAGGACTTAAATAGACATTTTTCCAAAGAAGATGTATAGATGATCAATAAACACATGAAAAGATGCTCAGCATTACTTCTTAATTAAGAAAATGGAGGTCAAAACCACAATGAAATATCACTTTATACCTATTAGAACAGCTATTAAACAAACAAACAAACAAAAGAAAATAACAAGTGTTGTTAAGGATGTGGAGAAATTGGAACCCTTGTGCAATCCTGGTGGGAATGTAAAATGATGTAGTGGCTATGGAAAACAATATAGTGATTTCTCAAAAAGTTAAACATAGAACTATAATATGATCCTGATTCCAAATTTCACTTCACAGTATTATACCCAAAAGAATTGAAAGCAGGGACTTGAACATATATTTTTATACCAATATTCATAGCAGCATTATTCACAATAGCCAAAGGTGGAAAACTACACAAATGTCCACCAATAGATGAATGGATAGACAAAACATGGTATATACATATCACAGAACATTCAGACTTAACAAGGAATGAAATTCTGATACATGCTACACATGGATGAACCTTGAAGATATTATGCTCAGTGAAATAAACCAGACACCAAAGGGCAAATATTGTATGGTTCCACTTATAGGAGATACCTAGAGTAGTCAAATTCATAGAAACAGAGTAGAATGGTTGTTGCCAGGGGCTAGGGGAAAGAGGGAGGGGAGAGTTATTGTTTAATGGGTACAGAGTGTCAGTTTGGGATGATAAAAAAAAGTTTTTGAGATGGATGGTGGCGATAGTTTCACAATGTTAATGTACTTAATGCCACTGAACTATACATTTAAAAATGGTTAAATGGCAAGTTGTATGCTTTCTGTATTTTACCTTAATAAAAAATATTGATTATATATACACATATATCATCTCATGTTTATGACTAATTTAAAAAGTTGTGAGTACAAAAAAAATCCAACTTACTGAAAGTACGATACAGAAAATAAGACTACTGTCACTAATCACCAAGTGGATTTCAAAAAGAAGCAAAGAGAGCTTCTAGAAAAAATGTCTACATAATAATAAAAAGAGGAAACTCAGACAAATTAAAGATGAGATTAACACATCTGAACAGAGGCTTAGTAAATAGAAAGATAAAACTGAAGAAATTATGCAAAATACAGCACAGAGAGAGAGAGAAAAAATGTGAGAAACAGATTATGAGAATAGAGGAAAGAATGAGAACGTTGATTATGTGTCTAATCAGAGTTCCACAAGGAAGACAATAAAGACAATGGGGAAGACATAATATTTGCAAAGGTAATGGCTGAAAATTTGCCAAATAAATGTAAAACCCCAATGCTCAGATTCAGGAAGCCCAATGAAACATAAACATGATACATACAATGAAACTTACACCTAAACTTGCCTTGGTCAGACTTCACAACACCGTAGAAGGAAAATATCTTAAAAGCCAACAGAGAGAAAAGATAAATTGCGCAGAAAACAATGATTAGGGTGGCAGCTGACCTCTCCCAGTAAAAATGGAAGCCAGAATACTGTAGCATAATGTTTTCAAATTTCTGACAGAAAATTACTAATGACTTAGAATGTATATCCAGTAAAAATATCACTTCAACACTATGGAAAAATTAAGACATTTTCATGGAAAAACAAAGTTTTACACATAGACTCTTGCTAAAATTTTAAGAGGATGAATTTTTAAATTTTAATGGATTAATTTTAGGAAGTAATAAAATATCTCACAGCCATATGTGTAAATCCAGACAAACACCAGTTAAACAAAAATGTCTAAATTTTAGACTCGAAAATAAGGTAGAACTAAAATCTTTGCTAATGACCGAATAAACATCAGGAGAAGAGGGCAGGGTTAAAATGCATTGTTCAGAAGGAGAATAATGAGATTGATTAACTTTTGACTTTGTTGTAAACAAATATATTAAAAGTTCTAAGGTAACCACTAAAAGGATAGGAAATAGAATATTGAATTTCCAAATTATTGCAAGCGGAATGGAGTGAAAGCATAATGAATCTAAAAGATGGCGAGAAAGACTAGGAAAAGGGACATAGAAAAAGTATGATAGAAATAAATCAAAACGTGGTAATCACCACATGCAAAAATTGGCTAACCTTTCATAATAAAAGAGAATTGTTAGACTAAATTATAAAGACACACCTTTCTCTAGAAGATCTTGGTGCAACCAGAACATGTGACATTGGGCTCTGAATGTTACGAGCAGGGCACTGACCTTGTAATTTGTAGAGGGTTGTATGGGGCCAGCTTCTGACTGCTCAGGCCTGGGCCTTTAAGCTTTAGAACACGTGGTATTTGCTGTTGGCTGGTGAGTTCACCTTATGGCAGCCATCTCCGTAGGCAAGTGGTTGTTTCCATAGAAGCACCACCACTTACACTGGGCCGTAAGCGAAAGTCAAGGGGCCACACAGACCTCATAAAGGATAATGCCACAGTGCTTTCAGCTGTGCAGGCAGCCTCGCAGGCAAAGGCCCTGGCTTTTCGTTCTCAGCACACGCAGGGTCTACAGCAGCTGTTCTCCATGTGCGGTTACCAGACCAGCAGAGCCAGCCTGGCCTGGAAACCTGTTAGAAATGCAAATGCTTGTGCCCCATCCTCCATCTACTGACTCCGAATCTCTGAGCGGAGGGCCAGCAATCTGGACTTTAACAAGCCTTACGGGGGATTCTGATGCACCATGAGTCTGAGAAACACTGGTCTACAGCAGCAAGGAAAGCTTTTGGAAAGCACGGACTTTTATCAGTATGGTGGACCCAGGATGCAGGCTGCCACAGTTTATTCCACAGCACAGCTTTCCCCAAGCATCTGTGGCTGTGGCAAATAGTCCACGATAGAGAAAACAGCATCTTCATCAAACTTCAAGGCTTTCGAGAGAGGAACAATATTTGCTGGGTTTAAACTGCAGGACAGCGTTGTTGCCTGTGTGCATCTGAGTCTTGTGAAATTTCTAGCTTTAAATGACTGGTATCTGACCTAACTATGCAGGACTGGACAACAGCCCCAATTTACCTTATATATTCCTATCCTGGAAGTGGATTGGAGGTTTAAAATTTGGAAAGGGTAAACAGAGGGGGGTTAGACTGATGAAAGTTTGAAAAAGTCTGCTCACAATTACTATTATTTAACATTGCATTGGACATGTCAGATGCCACAATTTAACAAAAAGAAATAGAAATGGGAAAACAACCAAAAAAAGGAGAATGGGAGAAGTGAAACAGTCATTATTTTTAGATTATATCATTGCAATCCAGAAAAAGAAATCAAATAAAAAACTACTAATAATAAGAGATGGCAGGAAGGTAGCTTGGGATGGTGTTGATGACAAGGTGCCTCTCAGAACACTGACTGTATCCTCGACTCTGATAACCGATGTATGGTTCCAGCTGCTGCGCTCTGGAATGCATCACCTTATTTGTGCTGAGGCCAGGCTTTCCAGACAATGGAAATACTAAGACAGGTCCATTCCTGGAAGATGGAGCCTTCTGGAACATCTGATCCACAGGAATAGAATCCTACACAGCATAGCATCTGGCCAGGGTGCCCACTTCAAAGTGAAGGAAGAGTGGGAGTGGGCCCATTGTCATGAGTTCTGCTGGTTGTACCATATACTGAACCATCCAGAGGCAGTCTGTCTCACAGAACACTGCAACGGCCTTCTGAAGCTCAGCTGAAGGGTAACACTGTGAACGAGCTGGGGTGCCATTCTTCAGGAAGCCATCTGTGTAGTAAATCAAAGAACTCTCCATGGTACTGTATCCCAAAGTGCAAGAATGGGCCTGGAATGGAAGAAGGGGTGGAAGCAGGAGTAACTGTACTTATCATCACTCCCAATGACCCACTGGGGTATTTTGTGCTTCTCATTCTCTCAATTCTGGACTCTGCAGGGTTGCAGGGCCCAATCTCCAGAGGAAAGACTTTCTTGCCAGGGGACATAGCAAGGGTGCCATTGAGCTGCAAAGTATGGCTACCACCATATTTTGGACCCCTTGTGACCAGGGACCAGGGGCAAGAAGAGTTGTCACTGGCAGGGGTAACTGACCTCAATCAACAGACGGAGGTAGGGCTGCTTTTACTCTAGGAGGGCAGGGAGGAGGGCGTGGAACTCAGGCACCTCCTGGTATTCCCTTGCCTCACTATAACTGACTGAAAAGGATATGATTACCAAGAGTTCATATTCTCGTCAATGAAGCTTTGGGTCACACTGCCAGCTAAGCCACCAAGACTTGCCGAGGGGAGTGAAGGGAATTTAGAACAGATGATAGAAGAGGGAGTGGGTGAGTGCAGTGGCAGCCCCGAGATCAACTGCGTGACAAGGACTCCAGTCACCTCTATCTTCTGTTTCTCCCTCAGGAAAAAAGAACCACAGGAACTATGAAGGAGTTGCTCCCAGCTCCACATGGAGAAGCAGATCTGTGCAGTGCAAGGGGTGGACGATAGTGGCCAAAAGGAGGTGCTTCCAGACCTCATGGTGCATAATTGACCAGCAAGCCCAGCTGCTGGCAATCTATCACCATGTGCCAGCCAAGATCACGCCTCCCACAGGCTGCTCTCATCAAGGACTGAGCACATCAGGGAAGATGAAGGACTCCTCTGATGGGCAACTTTGGACTCCCCAGTGGCCTAGCTGAACTTTCTTGGAAGTGCACTTCGGTCTAAAGTGCTTCCACCAAATCTTCCTGTCTGTGGTTGGTGTCATGCCTGCATCTCCAAGCCTCCTTTGTTCCCACCTTATTGTCTCACAAGCATTTCCACTAATCAGCTCTGCCATGTCTAATTCCTGTCTTGGCATCTGCTTCTTGAAGGACCTAGATTAACAAGAGAAAATTAACATATCTGTCATATATTCATAGAACAAATTCTTTGTATATTTCAACATCAGCCATTAAGAGGAGACTCCACATAGAGTCACAATAAAAAAGATAAAATACCTGGGAAATAGAATAACAAAAATTATTCAAAATGTATATTAAAAAAGACTTGTAGAAATAGAAAGAATTGTTATGTTTTGGGATATTTAAAATCAATATAAAGATTTCAGTGCTTCTTATAGAGTTTAGAACTTTAACATAATACCAACAGATTTTTTTTTTAAAAAAGTAAACTTATTGATTGTAAAGTTTACATGGAAAAATTTCAAATGCCTAGACCGTTTGACCCAGCAGTCCCAATTCAGTGAAATGACCTCCATATCAGGTAAGTTACTGCAGCATTGTTTACAAAGCTAAAGACTGGAAACAATGAAACATCCGTGAGTAGTGGACTGGTTAAGTAGAATACGGTGAATCCATACAATAGAATATACTATGCTGCTCAAAAAAAGAAAAAAGAATGAGGAAGTTATCTACATACTGATTTGAGAAGATCTCCAAGTTATTCTAAGTGAAAAAAGCAAAGTAGAGATTAGTGTATTATGATATGCTACACTTTGTGTTTAAAAAGAGGAAGGTAGAGATATATAATCATATCTGTCTACATTTGCATAAAGAAAGTCTGGAAGTTATGGAAACTAACAAAAAATGGTTAACTCTGACTGGGGATGAAGGGCACTGGATATATTGAGAGCAAAGGTAAAAGCCAATACTTTGTCTTTGAACCATGTGCGTAAATTACCTAGTCCTAATAATTACATAAGCTTATCTTTAAAATGCCACTGGGATTTAACACTGGCTAGAATACCATTTCACACCTGCTAGTTTGGCAAAAATTAAAAAGCCTGGTAGTGCCAAGTGTAGAGAGGGTGTGGGGCATTGGGAACTTCAACACATTTCCAGTACCTGTGTAAACTTGTAAACTGGTTCAACCCCATCAGAAAAGAATATAACCTAGTAAAGTTAAACTCTAAATATCCTACAATCTGAAAATCTCACTCCTTCCTACATATCTGAGAATGTACACATGGGTGCTAGAAAATATGTGCAAGAATATTCATGGCAGCATTATTTATAAGAGAAAAAACTTTGAAACAATTTAGATGCTCATCCAGAACAGAAAGGAGAAACTATATTATATCTACACAAGGGAATGCTATACTGCAGTGAAAAAGAATAAACTCCACTACATGCATAAACCACAATGAACCTCAAAAACTTGAAGCTGAACAGAAAAACAGTATAGTATGAGTCAACTCACAAAAAGTTAAAAAGTGGCAAAACTAAATTATATCTTGTTTCGGGAAAAGCACATATGTTCTAAACACGGTAATGACTTGTACACTATTGAAGGATGTGCTTATTTCTCAGCAGCGAAGGGAGGGGCCATTTGGAGAGGGTGAGTCTGGGTTACTGGCACTGTTCTATTCACCTCAAGATTAGGACAAAATGTTTATTTTTGGTTTAACATTTAAATATATCTATATACAAAAGCAGTTTTTGTATGTGATATATATTTTATGATTTTTTTAAACGTAAAACGTAATTCTTTAAAAAGATTAGTAAAATGGACACCTCTGACATGTTGAATCGGAAAAAAAAGTAAATGAGAAAAGAAATCTTGCTACTGAAAAGGAGGAAAAAATAAATATTAAAGACCATAAACAGCTTAAACTTCAGAATCTCAATGAAATGGAAAAATCTTGAAGAAATAGACATTTTTAAAAATTCACTCATGAAAATGTGGAAAACCTGAATACACAAATTGCTATGAATAACTCTGAAAATTTATCAAAAAATTACTTTGCAAAAACTCCTGTACCAGACAGTTTTGAGATTTACTTCTTTCAAACTTTCAAGGGATTAAAATCCTTATGCTATTAAAATCATTCTAGGCTTAGAAAAATATGAATACCTTCTTCATTTTTAAAGCCAACACAACTCTGATTCCCAAACATGAAAAGTGGGCATGCAAATTGTAGTAAAAGTGGAAAGACATGTAAAAATCCTAAATAATATATTATTAGACCAAATCCAGCAGCAAAATTAAAAGAATTATTCACAATGACCAAGTAGGACTTATCCAAGAAATGCAAAGATCACTTATTTTAAGGAGATCTGTTAATGTAACATTTCATATAAATATATTTAAGGAGAAAATAGGAATAATAATATTACTAGAGGAAGAAAACAGTCAATAACATTCAAAGGACGCTCTATAATCCAAAAATTTCTATTTTGGGGGAAAATTAGAAGATTTAACACTATGACTTTATATCTTTAACTAATAACATTATCATTAACAGTGAAAAACTTAAGATAGTTTTAATAAAAACTAAAGATAGTTTTTATCTTTTATATAAAAGATAATTTTTATCAAAAGCAAACTAACAAGATGCTTGTTGTCACCATAATCATTTAGCATTCCTCTGAAAACTCTCAGCAGCACAATTAGTATGCAACGCGAAGAAGGCATATCATTATTGAAAAGATGTCAAAATTATCACTTTGTACAGTAATGCAATTGTCTTCTTCTTCTTCTTCTTTTTTTTGGTGAGGAAGATTGGCCCTGAGCTAACATCTGTTGCCAATCTTCCTCTTTTTGCTTGAGGAAGATTGTCCCTAAGCTAATATCTGTGCCCATCTTTCTCTATTTTCTATGTGGGACACTGCACCAGCAACACTTAATGAGCGGTGCAGAGGTCCGTGCTCAGGATCTGAACCCGTGAACCCCAGGCTGCCGAAGCAGAGCGTGCAAGCTTAACTACTACACCACCGGGCCGGCCTGCAACTGTATTCTTATGACTCCAGAGAATCAATTTTTAAAACATATCTTTTATGTTAGTTTTGTCAAGTAACTTCATAGAAGATATTTTTAAAATCTGTATATTTCACATATATCATTAATAATTCACAAGAGAATGACCAAAAAAAGACATTTTACAATGGTAACCAAAATACAAAATCCTAAGGAAAAAAACTTTCTGAAGAATAAGTAGGACATATGGGGTACACTCAAAAATTTGCTGAAAGATAGCAACAAATATTTTTAATAAATAGGCAAAAAATATTCACATATGAGAAATTCTTACATTAATTCTTCCGAAATTTATTTTCTGAAATATATAATTTATGGGCTTAATGAAATCCCAATTATATCCCTAATAAAATTTGTTTGAAAATGAATTATTGGATTCTTAAGTTCACCTGGGGAGAAAAGCAATAATGATACAAGCAAAACAGATTATTGAGAAAACCGCTGAGAATTTTTTAAAAAGAGTGATTGGGAGAGAAATTTCCTACAAAAATAAATAAATGAATCAAAACACACAACCACCAAGATTGCATGACAAAAGTGAAAGAAGAAAGATCATTAGAGGAGGGTGGTTGAACCAATTAGGACTGGTTCCTAAGTGAGAAGGGAAACCTCACATGTGAGTGAGAGAAGAAGAGATTATCTGCGGTATTTGAATGGAGAGATTCACTTTTGGGTGAGGGAAATAAAATCGCAGCATCAGCTGAACCGCCAGAAACAAATTTTGTGATGAGAAAGATTTGGAAGTAAAAATAAACCAATATACAAACCCAGAAATCAAAATCTAGGGGGAAACATATGGTTCAGCGTTCAACCGTCTTCAATTAGCTGGTACTTCTCCACCAAGCCCCGCCTCCCTGGTCACCCGCCATATCCGGCCCATCATCAAATCCTGTGTAACCAAGCGCTGAAGCACACCTCTAGTGCCTTCCCTTCTCTCCATCTCTGCGCCACCTCACCAGCCCAGGCCACCCTCCCCTGGACTGCTGCAGTAGTCTCTGTGGGTCTTTCGGTTTTCATCCCTGCCATCCATTCCCCTCCCAGCACCCAAAGTGACCTTCATCACACACAAATTAATTTGCATTTTTACTCTGCTTACTTCTCTTCCTGATTATCTGTTGCACTTAGAATACATTCCAAAGTCTAAAAACTCCTGTTATCCGAGCCCTCACTGCCTCTCCAATCCCAGCTTTGCTTGTCTCCCCTCCCTCATTCTGCTGTTCCAGCTACATTGCCTCACCAGTTTCTCAAAAGCAAGAAGCTTGGGAAGAAAACCAAAACAGGCAATGAAAGAAATAGCTAAGAAAAAAGACTGATGGATTTGATGACTTAAAACTTTAAACCCTCTCTACATAAAAATCATCACTGAAAAAAACTATCATGGGTAAGACGATGAAAGATGGATGGTGAACTGGAGGGGAAAGTTTTGCAACAAACAGCTAAACAAGAATTCAAATGCACTGGTATTTAACAAGGCATTTCAAATCAGTGAGATATAAACCAAAGATTCCAATTGGAACCTGGGTCTGGAACATGGACAGAAAATTCACCAAATAAATGCTTCTGACAGATAAACACGTGATATTAACCCTCTTAAGAAGTAACCATTATTCTGACTTCTACCTCCGTAGTTTAGTTTTGCCTATTCTTGAACTTGATAAAAATGGAATTTTACAGAATGCACATTTTTTGTTTTGCTCAACCAAATACCATGTGGTTACAATTATCAGCAGTCTCTTGTTTTCTTTTTAAACTTACTGTGTGGTACTCCATTGTAGGAAACGCCTCAATGTATCTCTTCATTCTCCTGCTGATGGACATTAGGATTTTTCCAGCATGGGCCCAGTATGAACAGATCTGCTATAAATATTCTTGTTCACATCTTTTGGTAGGCATATATATTCATTTCTCTTGGATATAACCTCGGAGTGAATTGCCCGGGTCACAGATTAGATATATGTTTAGCTTTAGTAGATAATGCCAAACAGTTTTTCCAAGTTATTATACCAATGATTGGTGCTCGAGCCTTCTAAAACGAACTCTGGTGCTCTTTCTACTCTTGAGAAAGTGAAGAGGGAGTACTTCTTCATCCTTTTCTTCCTTCCTCCCATTTTTTCCTTCCTTTATCTCTTATCCTTCCCTCTCATCCCCTCCCTTTCCTTCCTTTAATCTCCCCACTCAACCTGTCCCCATCTCCAGCCGTTTCTCTCATCTTCCCTCATTATTTCAGACCACTTACAACTGGAAGATGCTTCTGGCCTGATCAAGCCTGTAAACTAGATTCTGAGCTCCTTGCATCAGCAAGTGCCTAATTAGGGGCACAATTTGTGGTCCAGTGAAGTCCCCACCAGCCTCATGTGCCTCGCTGGGCTGCACTTCTGCCAGGAATTACCTCCAACTTCCAGTTAACAGAGGGGCAAGAACATCTGTATCAAGCGTGATGAGAAAGCCCTTGCCCAGGGTCCTCTGGAACTGAAATATAAAACAGGGAGCCGACATGAACGCTCATTAAGGGGGCCATCCTCTGCTTACTCCGTGACAGCTCCTTAGCTCCTCCTGCCACCTATCTCTCTTGCCCAAGGGAAATGACTTAGTTTCTGCTTCTGGAGCTGGGTCTCCGTCCAGTATTTATTATTTAAATGGGTGAACAGGGAGAAAATGTGATGTGGCACATAGATTCTTAAACATAAGAACAATGAGGCATGTTGCAAAGTTAGCTGGTTCCTAATAATTAAAGGACCAAAGTCTCCAAGTGATTCCGTCTTCCCAAAGACAGACGATGCGAGTCTTTCCTTACAATAACATTCCTCTCATTTACAATTCAGTATGCACGGATTTAACTCTCCTCAGCACCTACCATGTGCCAGGCAGTGGGAATCCAATGGTGAGGAAAATAGACGTGATCCCTGCTGTGATGGTTCCGCAGTCTAGTGATATATTAGTCAAGCAATCACTCAGCTATTCACTCAGTAAGCGTTCCATGTTGAGAAGGAATGTAGAGAGCACAAAGGAGGTGTGAGAGGGTATTCCAGGGGTCTCGAGGTGGGTAGGAGAGTCAGGAAAGGCGACTCCTAGGAAGTGACAGTTAAGATCTGCAGGATGAGTGGGTGTTGGGGTGTTGAATTTTGATTGACCAAATAGCCTAGAATGAGGCTTCTTTTGTGGTGAGAGAGAAAAGGCCAGAATTAGAATAGGACACCAGAGATTACTAGTCTCCCTGGTTGCTCCCATTAGAATATTATAAGTATGTGAAGTTTTACTAATTTCCTTTGTTGGGGCGGAAAAAATAGAAACATGGTCTAGCAGCTATTTTTTCTTGAGCACTTACTGTGTCCCATGCACTAAAGGTATTTTCTCATTTAATCTTTACACTCATCTTTTGAGATTGACCCTCTTATTATTCCTACTGTACAGAATTGGAAACTGAGGCATAGAACAGTAGAGTAAACATCACAAGGTCACCCCACTAGTAAGTGCGGAGCCAAGTGCACAATGGGCTCCTGTGTTTTGCAGAATCAGCAGCAGTAGCCATCATCAGTCTGGGGCCTTCCCTCTAGTAGCAAATCTGTTTCTCTAGGAGTTGCCACTCAAACTTAGTGAGGCTAAGAGGCTTCCCAAGGCCTCCTCTTTCCTGAGGCCACAGTTGTCAGTCCTGACCCTGCCCAGCCAATCTTCTGAGACACGTCCGCCCAAGAAACCTGCAGAAGCCCAGGAATGGCATAGGACGTGTGTGCTGTACCATGTCAGAGGAAGCCAATGGAACACAACCTTGCACATCCAGCATGACCTCACCCAGTGAGACCATCAGTGTTACAAGCATGAATTTGCTCCACAAGTTTCAGGTCTGAAAAATTTTTCAGAATGCATTGTTTTTCTGAATCAAACAGACTCTGGCTTCTAGGGCCATTAGTGGGCCTCTAACGTTAAGGAGAGGGGTTCCTTTCCCCAAGTTCTCGTGAGAGCTCAGGGCAACAGAATCAGTCCAGAAAATGTTGCCGGTAGGGCTGTTCCTTCTTCCCTCGAGGTCCATTCTTCTCAGCTCCCTCTACAGCTGTGTGGGCCTCTCTCCTTCACAGGAGTTCCAGCCCTAAGGCTCACCCTTGGGGAAAAAACAAAGTTCATTCATTCCCTGTTGGGGCAAGTGACATTCAGCCTTCTATTTGCTGGGTGACAGAAGCAAAATCATACACCACTCAGTATGTCCTAATGAGCTTAGGGGAGAATCAAGTTATTCTGTGTGTGTGTGAGAGAGACAGAGACAGACAGACAGAGAGAGAGAGGGAGAGAACAAAAATATACCTAGAAGAAAATACCCCAGATATGAATACCAATTGCCTCTGTATATTGAGATTTGGGATGGTTTTTATTCCTTTATACTTTTCTCTGTTTTCTAAATTTTCTAAAACTGACTTGTATTACTGCTCTAATCAGAAAGAAACTATAGAAGCCCTTTCTCCTTCCTTCTTCCCTTCCGCCCCTCCTCCTTCCCTCCCTCCCTTCCTTCCTTCCATTCTTGCCTTTATCCAGGTCAGCATAATTGCAGGATGTCTCACTGAACACACGCTCCTGGAATTCCACTGCCCTTCGAGCTGCATTTTTGTTTCCTTCTAGCTGCCACAAGCAGCCACTATTATTATTGCTCATCTCACATCTGCAGATTAGATCTGTGGTTGCAGGACGGTACCCACACCTCGCCTCCAGAATTGAGAGGGAATTTCTTGGGCCCTCATGGGTCTCAATTAAAGCCAGGAAGAGGGAGAGAGACAACAGGGACAAAGGGATCTAAGATGCCGCAATGCTGGTTCTGCAATTTTGTGTGTTTTGACAGGAGTAATTTAGTTCTAATTACTGACAATAATTATTTCCCAGCCTCCAGTGGGAAGCTGTCAGGCTTGTAGCTACGACAGATTCCAAGGGTCTCTACTTGGGCTGTGTCTCTGTTGTGAAGCACTTTGGACCCGGGGGTCTCTCTGGTGAGAGAGGCTGAGCCTAGAGATGAAGGGGGAGAGGGGGAGGAGGAATTCCAGGCAGGAAGGAAAGAGCCAACGGATAACACGCTGATGGCCAGAGCATCAGCATCAGAGCTTCTGGCTGTGGAAGGAATACCAGCCCCAGAGCCAGGAGACCTGGTTATGCTGCTAGCTTGCTGTGCAATTGCTGACCTCTTTAAGCCTTGATTTTCTCACCTGCAAAATGGCAATAACATAGTGCCAACCTCACAGGATTGTTGTGAAGATTGAATGGATAATGCTAGAAAAGAGGGCCTCTGTTGGATTTTGGCCTCTCAGCACTCTTCCTACCTCCCATGAGTAACTACACTTCAACTTCCATCTGAGGAACTTCCCTCTCCCTGACTCTCTGTTCCCGTGCCTCATTGGGCACCCCTCACCTGGCTCAACAGACTCCAAGCCAATCAATGCACACGGCTCCATGGCCCTCAGGTTCTTGCAGGAAGAATGCATATGTGCGAGTCCAGTTACAAAAGCCAAATGGAAATTGTACAAGTACCCAAGGTGAGACCACTCCAACAAACTGAAATATCGAATTTTCTATTCTTTCTATTTTTTTAACCTAAGACTCAAAGTATATTCATGCAATGTAGGAAAACTGATTAATTCACGCCCATCAGAAGGTCTCTTTGTGGAATGCCTTTGGTTTTTAAAAAGCATGAGTACAAATTAATTTTTGCTTCACAGACGCTTTTTTTTAGACATAGGCTTCTAAAACATTAGCTCCCCAGGGGAAAATAGCTACAGGGCTGCTTGGGTGTTAAAAGTGGTGAGATCCTAACTAATTCCCTCTGCCTCTAACCACCTATGAGTATCACGTGGAAGTTGTGAGCCCCCAAAGAGACTGAGGCGGGTATTTGAGGATTTGGGAGCACAGCTCAACAAACCTGAAACCACACTGCATTGTCAGGCAAAGGAAGAACAGCCAAGCAGGAGGAATGCTCTGCTGGGCTCTTCCCATGAGCTTTCTCATCGAAGTCTTGCCAAAACCTGAGAGGTAGGCTTGTTGTCCACATTTGACAGATGGGAAAGCTGAGGCTTGGAGAGATGAAGTAGCTTGCACAAGGTCACCCATAAGAGAGCAGTGCAGTCAAGATTAGAACATCTTGCAGTCAAGGAGGGCTTCAGAGCTTGAAGGGTGTGCATGCCCGGCACCAGGCACAGCTCCTCTGAGCAGGCTCAGAAGCAGCCGCTGAAGCCAGTTTCCTGGCCCCTGGATAGTAGCTCAGTTGTTCTGTTGCTGGAGCCAATAGTTCCAGCGTTGGAACTTCTTGATTCCCCAAATTCTTGGTAGAGGCAGAGGAAGCAGCTCCATGAGCAGGTTGGTGCTACGATGGTGTTCTAGGAGCCCCAGACTGATGGCTACCGTGCCAACCCTCCCAGAGATTTTGAAATATGCTATTGCTCTGTTTAACCTACTTCCTGCTGAAATTATCTGCTCTAGTCTCTGTTACCTGCAACCGATTTCTGATCAGGTCAACTCCCATCTCACTCACCATAAATATTCTTCTCTTACTCAGCAATGGGAGGAAAGGAAATAGCCAAAGTGAGTATTTGAACACAAAGCAGAACTCTTCCACGGGGTTTATTTTCATTTCTTTTCCCTTTGGGTTCCATTTTCTCACCCTGGGATAGCTGTGATTGGAATGAGTTTGGGGCTGTTGATTCCACCTCTTTCTTTTTCCACTTTGCTGCAGAACTGCTCACAGAACACATTTATTTAAGGAGTGGTGATGAATCTTCTTTCTTAAATCCCTTCTAATTATACATTAGCATTAGGGAAGCCTTTGAAAATTTACAAAGGATTTAGCAAAAATGTTTCATTAGCAGGATGGCCTTGTGGCATAGCGGTTAAGTTCGCACACCTTGCTTCAGCGTCTAGGGGTTCACATGGGTTCGGATCCCAGGTGTGGACCTATGCACCACTCATCATGCCATGCTGTGATGGGCATCCCACATACAAAATAGAGGAAGATTGCCACAGATGTCAGTTCAGTGACAATCTTCCTTAAAGCAAAAAGAGGAAAATTGGCACAGATGTTAGCTCAGGGCTAATCTTCCTCACCAAAAAAAAAAAAAAGTTTCATTAGCTATTCCTTCTGCTACTATCCCATGGCAGGCTCTGGATATAGTGCCTCAGAACTCATGTTGGGGGAGCCTAAAAACCAGAGTAAGAATCAGCATGTTCTGGGAATCCTAAGGTACTTCCTGCCCCATGCCCATCTTCTCCCTACTAGAAGGCAGCATAGTTCCCTGGAGCCCCCAGGTCTAGGGTAAACCTTTCATATTTATCCCAGTTTTCCATAATACTATGCAACTGTGGACATTTATTTAATGATTTGGTGTTACTGTTGCCTTGACTGTAAAATTAGGATTAAAATAGTATCTACTCCATAAAGTTGTTATAAGAATTAAGTGAGATAGTGTGTATACTTCACTTAGAATAGGTCCAAACAAATTTAAGTTCTATATAAGCATTCACTATTATTATTGTTCGTTTCATTTACAGGGTGGACGTTATTTCCCCATTTTACATTTGAGGAATCTGAGACTCAGAGAAGTGAAGTAATTTGCCTAGTTTCTGCAGCTACTTCCTGTCTTTCTGACAAAATGTCCTCCTGCTTCCTGGCCCAGCTTAAATGCTCTCTTCTCTCTGAGGGTCTCTCTATTTCACACACACTCACACACACACTCTCCAGGTTAGATGTAACATTTCCTTTCACTACATTTTGTACTTCTCATAACATTTACCATATTTTGCCACATATAGTTAATAAGCGTATTAATATTATCTCCTTTTATAAATTGCAACATTTTGGCATTTTGGAAGACAGAGACCCTATATCCTAGTGTTTGAATTTGCCCCTGTGGCTAGCATAGTGCCTTCCACATAACAATTATAATAATCATAACATGTGCATATGGACTTGTAGTTTATAATAACCTTTTATTTGTGTCCCATCATTCACTTCTCACCATCCTCCTGTGGATTAGGTATTGCTCTCCATAACTTACAGTAAAGAAACAGAGGCCAAGAGATGTGATGTCACATAGTTGATGAGAGGTAGAGCTAGCATTTGAACCTAAGTCTGACACCAAAACTCATGTTTTTTCTAATACACTGGTGTTGCTTCAATAAGAAGCTTACATATGGAATGGGATGGAATAGGGTGGAGTAGAGTATGGTAGAATGGAGTAAAAAGGATTGGAGAGATGAAACATTGAGGAGAGGTAAGGAGAGAAGAGTGTATGCAAGCAGAACAGTATGTATTATCAGAGTCAGGAAGTCGAAAAGAACAGTACAACTTGACTACTGGACCTCATTTCAACAATAAAACCACTCGTCCCTTCCTTTTCCTCAAGGCTGTGCTGAAAATGAAATGAGGAAAAAACAATAACTAGAAAATGTTGAAGAAAAAACAGAGCTCCCTAGGAACATAAAGGATTGCTAATTCTATCCCAGTGACAAGGGAGATGACAAGGCTTCTGTGTGCCCTCCCAGTCAGAATGTCCTGACCTGGCAATGCTGACTCAAAATTATTGAGGGCAAGTAGTCATTTCCTCTCCTCTTAGCAAAGTCAGTGTCTGTCTCCTTCTCTCCCTGAAGCTAAGATACATCAGAACGGGAGACAGGACTAGACCTACCAGGCTCAGGTCAGCCTGAAAGGGACTGGTCCCTCAGATGAGCTTGGTCACATTCTGGCAGGTTAACAGGAGGCAGGAGGCCTGATGGGGATGGCATTGGAGATCTAAGGGGGACCCATGCAGATACAGAAATCCAGGCCTGCAGCTTATGTTCAGCATCTGGGTACCCTGAACAAAGGCAATATGGACCTACTTTACAAGAACAGGTTTTATGATGAGAACTCCATTTTTTTGATAAATTTTGTGCAGAAAATAAAATGGGCACCATTTCCACAGGCAAAGTGCCATGCCATGGGCAGGAACTGGGCTACAAGAAAATTCTTAGTCACATCAAGTCAAATGGAGGCCCAAATTCTCAAAATTCCTCCAATGCTGAGTCACTGGAACTCCTCACTAGCAGCTGTACAAGCATCAAGATTGACCAGGCTGGTCTTCCAGGTGAAGGTCAAGAGTTTCCATCTTTAGGAATCTCCATCTCTGGGTCCTGTGTCTGCCCCTTCCCCACAAAAAATAAAAAGATCTGGTGCCATCTAAATTCCAAGCAAGCTATGTCCCTGCTTTAATAACGATGAGATGTATGTATGTAATGGGTCTTGGAACCACAGACTGAGCTATGTACTCATTGCATAGTCAGACATTTCTAAATTCTGAGGATCAATTTACACGAGAGTCCAAGGAGCACATAGAAGGGCCAATCATTAAACATGTGGTGTGATCAGGGACCACAGACACATATTAATTAATTCTATTTATTTTTCATTTATCCTACATGATAAATAAAAGATTATCCCTGACTTTAAGGAGCTTGCACGAGACAGATGTAAATAAATTATGTTCTTTCAGCAAAGTGCCATGCCGTGGACAAGCATGGTACTGTGAGGGTTCAGAGGAGAAGCATCTTAATCAGACTTGGGAGAGTGAGAGAAGGCTTCTAGGAAGAAATGAGGCTTAGCCCAAATATTGTAGGGTGAGAAAGAGTCCACTGGATGACTAAGAGGGAGTAGAACATCTGAAGAAATATTTAGTCTACTCAACATATATTTGCTGAGACTATATTATATTGTATGCTAGGGGCTAAGGGCACAACAGTGGATGAAATAAATATGATCCCTGGCTTCATGGAAATTGCAGCTAAGTACTTCACCATGGATACCATATAAACTCCTGGTTAGCATCCTTGATAGGAAAAGAAAGTTGAGAGAGATTCATTTTATAGAAAATGGACGAGGGTCAAAGAAAAGCCAAAATCAAGCCTGGTGTGGATACCATCAATGACTTTTAGTCTAGGGACTTGAACCAAAATCCTAGGGAATGGAGTGGTGTGACAGGGTAGCGTTTGATGCTACAATAAGATTGAGTTCAATGAAATGGCTGTACTTCTGAGTCTTTTGGTAGGAACCAAAGCTTTACAGCCAAGTGAGAGAAGGCCATGTGGGTGAACTGGAAGGTGAATCCTCAGGTATTCACTTGACAGTTGTTGGACCAGAAAAAATTTATCGAGTTGTTAAGGAAGTGGAGCGCTATCTCACCTCCCCAACTGCGAGGCAGGGAGAGGATGACCCTCCAGCTAAAAGGTCACTTAGCAGTCTGTAACAAGGGAAGAGGAGCTAGCAGATTCCGGCAGGTAGAAGAAAATGGCGGGCGTGGTCATTGGTGATCCCCTTCAGATACCTGAAGAGAAGGATAGAAGAATCTGGATAAGGTTGGGGTATGAAGGACTTCATGGTAGGAACTGAGCCAGGGTAACAATTTTATTGTGGCCCCAGAGAAGACATGATACCCTGGCTCAAGAGACACCACCTCTTGTTCAATTAGACTCCCTCTCTTTGAGGTCAGAACACAAGACCTCAGGCCAAGATCCCTTGAAAGACAGAATGGCTAAGAAAGTACTGTGAGCCTGATTGAGCAGGATGCCTCTGCCATCCCAAGCCAGAGCCCTCTTTTCCTACCACAGCAAAGGAAGTTTAGCTGACTTCATTAGCTGTGCGTGGCTTTCCCAAATGCCCATTTGCGACATGACTCCTATTATCTCAACAGAAGATGCATGGCCATGGTTGATCTCCTTGGAAACAAAGGTATTCCAAATATTTCTACATGGGTAGCAGAATGGAGTAAAAGAAGGAGAAGTAAAACCAGTGGCCAGTGTTGGGGAAGGCAAGAAACTCCACCACAGACGTTGAGAGATACATGGATAAAAGGCAAGTGTTCCCTTCTATATCAAATGACCGTTTCCCCTCTTGGCCCCCACAGGCTCCCTCCCACTCCTGTTTAGAAACATCTTACCTCTCCTTATTACCTGTGAGCCTTCTCTATCCTGCCCATCCACCAACTGCCCACATGGTGTTAGGTTCAGCTGACCCCAAAATAAGCCTAGATCTGCTCACTGCTCTCTGAAAAGCCTTTTCCAGGAGGCACAGGCCTTGATCCCCAGGACAGGAACCCCAGGACGTGAGAGGAGAGGTCTGGGGGGGGTGATCAGAGACTCACATCCTGGTGTCAGCTTATAATACAGTATTCCTTAAATGCAAAGTTTACCGGAGAGGGAAGACGATGAAGAGAGAACCCAACGGCATGATGGGCAGGAGAAAGTGCATCAACAGTGCAGCATTCAGCCTCATTTTACAAGCGAGGAGAAACAGGCTCAGAGAGACCCAGGGACTCATCAAATATCACACAGCTCATAAGTGGCAGAACCAAGCTGCGAACCCAGGTTAAATTTCAATTCCAAGTCCAAGTTGGAGATTACATCATGCCCACAATAATAGTCCTGGTTAACATTCGTTGAATGTTTACTATGTGCCAAGCCCTGTTCTAAGCACGTTTTACATGAAATAATTCACCTAATTCTCGCAACAAACCATGAGGGAGGTGTTGGTATTCCTATGATGTAGATACTCATATTATACCCATTTTACAGATGAAAAAACTGTGGTCACCCAGTTAGTGGGTGATAACACTAGGATTTAAATCTTAGTCTGGATCCAGGACTCCTGTTCTTAATCTCTGTGTCATACTGGCTTTCTAATTTTGTCCATGATCAATAATCACTTCTCTAAGCCCTTGATGGAGAAATATGCACAGGTCAATGCCCAGCTAATCGAAGGCAAAGTAATTCTTGGTGTTATTAGCTGGAACTTAGGCTGAAAATCTAATGCAGACCTCTGGAAAGATGGACAGGGCAATGCACAGTACTCTTTCCCCTAAGATAAGCTTAAACACTTATGACCCCAAAAAGACTCAAGGTGTGCTCTCTTTTAACGTCAAAGCTGTGCCTCAGATCTTACCAGCATGAAGTAAGGTCAGCTCCCATGGAATAGGGAGGATCCTTAATCTGCATTCCAGATTGTAAGGAGGTAGAACTGATAGCTTGCAGAGGAATTTGAATTTGGCCAGGAAAGAGTTTGGACTCGTAGAGAAACATCAGTGAAGAAGGTCAAAGTAATTGCTTGAGGATCGCATCCCAGAATTGTTTAGATCATATCATGGGCAACGGCTCTCAGAGCCCCATTCGCCAGACTAAGTCAGAAGCCAGCGTCCTGGAACTAGGACTCCAAGCTGATATGAGAAAAGGGGTAAGACTTGATGCTGAGTCCCCTGGAATTTCATCCTTGACTCTGAATCCCCCTTATTGCAGTTGGGCTTGAGGTGGAAGTGGCCCCAGCTGTAGGGGAACAGAGAACGAGGAGGAGTTACTAAAGACAGTCCACTGCATATGGCGGCCCATGTGCTTCACTGCAAATGGGGACATCTCAGAACAACCCTCGCAGTCAGTAGGGAAATAGAGAAGTGAAGTTATTGTCCAGCTCCCACTTGTACTGATTTATTCCCTTGTCCACTGATGTCAGGACACTCAGAGGGAGTGCCCCTTTATTCCTCCACTTCAACCATTTCATGGGATGTGAAACCATTTGAATTGGGGCCTCCAGGGCAATGGGCTTAGCTCCTGCCACCCAGAAACCTCTTTCTTTTTCTCAGGGCTGGTTGTGTAGAACGACTTAGGTTCAAGGTCTTCCTTTGCCCTTCTGAGCTCTGTCCTTCTGCACATGTTACTTAACCTCTCTGAGCCTCCAGATTCGCATCTGTAAAACTAAGAAAGATGATAGTGATGGTACCCAATTCAGTGGATAATTATGAAGATTAAATGAAATAGGTGGTGTAAAATGCTTGGCATCACACTTGGCACATTATAAGACCTCAGTAGATGTTTGCTAATGCATCATTTTTCTTCTAGCATTACTGAGGTATAACTGACAAATAAAAATTGTATATATTTTAGGTGTACAATGTGTCATTTTGATATTCGTGTACATTGTGAAATCATTAGCACAATCAAGCTAATTAACATAGCCATTATTTTGAAGGTGGAAGAGTGCTGTGGAAACAAATCCCAATTGACACCAGCTCAGGGATTTTCACTACCCCCAGATCTGCTGGGTTAGCCAGTGAGGAAGCCCCACACCTACCAGTGGCTTACAAGTAGTCAGCACCCCCCTGCCCTGCTCCCTTGTTCCACAGCAGCCAGTGGGACTCATCAGATGGGCAGGAGCTTGTGGCCCAGGGGGAAGGACAGATATGAGGGACCGGCAAAGCATTTCAGGAGACACAAAGTCAGATTCTGGGAACAGGGCATAACGCAATGCTCACTCTGTCCCAGCGAGTTCCAGGACCCTCTTCCAAGAAAGTTTTCAAAAAGCAAAAAAGAGAGAGTGAGAAAGCATTATTTTACTGACCTTAAAAACACTGACCTTTTAATCCATCCTTCCAAAGAGAAAATGGTCTGTGCTTCACAATTTCTTTGGAGTCAATGATCCTGAATACACTCCTTGAAACAGGCTTTCATAAATCTATTTGTGTACCAGTTAAAAAGATAATGAAGCGCTTCAATTCTGAGAACCAGCAGTCCTGGACAATTAAAAGACCCTAAATGGATTTGTCTCAAACTCTTCTCTTTTTGGACCCAAAGACCTCTCCTCCCAGTCTCACTCATTCTCATAATAATTCAATCAAAACAATACTCCCTGAGCATATTTTCTCGTCCAGTTCTAAGAATTCCCTGTAAAGAATACAGAATAAATAAGAAAATTGGGCCTCTATTCTCAAAGAACCTAGGCCAGGGACAAGGCAAAGTCAATGATTTATCCCACCAATATCATCAGGTGCCTCAGATGTAACAGTGACCCAGACAGACACCGTCCTTAATCATATGGAGATTAAAATCTAAAAAGCTATTGAAAATGGGTAATGAGCAAACCCAAAGTGAAACTCAGGGGCCCAGATAAATAGTAAGGACAGGAAAGAAGCTGAAAGTGTCCACTAATTTGAGTGCCTGCTATGTGCCAACACTACGAAGGATGCCTTGGACATACTGTATCATCTAATTTTACACTGAAGGGGTACAAGTTGTGCCATTTTGTGAGGAAATATAACTGACTGGCTCAAGATGGCATAAAGAGTATGATGACAGAACTGAGATTTGAACCCAGGTCTAACTCCAAATGCGTGTTCTTTCAGCTATAGCAGGAGTGCTACAGCATGAAGACAAGTTAAGATGCTGGATCCAAGCCCCAAAGAATTGATTGGCTCCCAAATTTGTGGTACCTGCTAAAGCAAATTCCTCATTTGATACCAACGTTCACTGAATAAATTGATTTATCACAGTTTGAACATGTGTGCTGTTCTTCCCTTGACTCAGCCCAAAGCCTCTGAAGAATTCCTGTTCCCAGCTCCCTTTTGAGTAAGATAGAATATTTTCCTGTTTGCTCCTGGGGAAGGCCAGTTTTAGTTTTCCAGGACTGCCATAACAAATTACCCCAAACTTGGTGGAAATTTATTGTCTCCCAGTTCTGGAGGCCCAAAGTCCCAAATCAAAGTGTCATCAGGGCCGTGCATGCTCCTTCTGAAGATTCTAAGGGAGAATTCTTCCTGGCCCCTTTCAACCTATGGTAGCTCCTGGCATTCCTTGGTTTGTGGCAGCGTAACTCCAATCTCTGCCCCTGTCTTCACATGGCCTTCTTCTTTGCGTCTCTGTGTCCTCTCTTCTTTTTCTAAGGACACCAGTCATTGGATGTAGGGCCTACCCTAAATCCAGGATGATCTCACCTTGGTGTCTTTCACTAAATATATCTGCAGAGACCTTATTTCCAAATAAGGTCATATTCTGAGGTTCTGGATGGACATGGGTTTTTGGGAGATACCCTTCAACACACTACTGGACCCTATCAATTTCTTTGTTTTATGAAGACAGGTAGATATTGCTCAACTCAAAATAGTCTTTCCTAAGCTTCTTATTAGGGTATGAGGGAAAAGTGGAAAGAACATAGTCTACCCTGACCTGAAAAGTTTGTATGATGTTGTGAGGTATAGAGGTAACAATATGGAGCATGAGTGGTGAGAAATTGCTTTTATTGTTAATCCCATCACTTACCAACTCTGTGACCTTGGATAATTTATTTAACCTCTCTAGGAACTCCATTTCTCAGATAAGGAAATGGAGGCTTAGAGAGGTTTAGAAATTGACAACCGCCCACCAAAGATTTTTCTTATCTCTTCAATAGTATAGATCATTGCTTGAAAGTAGCTCACCAGCCAAAGATTACATTTCAAGTTCACCTTTCATCTAACTGGGCCCTGTGACAAGATCTTGCTGATGGAATGTGTGTCACCTCCAAGCTGAGTTGGTTAAAAAGTGATTATAGTTTCTCCATCTTGTATTTTCCCCATATGTAGACTAAATGAAGGGGACTCTGAGGGTTTAGGAGAGGATGCAGCCCCAAGATGGGCAGAGTCTGAGTCCCTGAATAACCACATGGAAGGCCACCCAATAACAAGGGTCACAAACGTCAAAGCGTTAAATGAAAAAGTAAACATCTATTGCATGGTCGCTTAGATTTGGGACTTTATTTATTATGGTATGTAATACCACCCTAAATAATACCCTACCCAAAGTCAAGGAATGGGAAAGCTGAAATACAACTAAAATCTTCCTTCAAATCCCATATTCTTCCCACTATACTTTCCTGCTCCAGGATATGAAAGGGAGCAGGACCTGGACTCAGGCCAGAATCTCCATCCCAGAGTCAAGAGGAGCATTTGGCTGGAATAGAGCTTATCCTAAATCTCTCCGGAAATTGAGCGTGATGGATGCAATGTGGAAAAGCAAGTGCTAAGGGGCTCACAGAGTAGTACTGGAAAAGTCGATTGGGTGAATCAGCCTGAAGGTGGAGGGCAAGCTTAGGGCCACATTTGAAGGGAAATCTCCACATGGATGGGCAAGTCAGTTTCTGCAAAGGAAGATGTCCTTGAGATGCAGAGTAACCTCTTTCAGAAGTACCGCTTCCTCATTTTCCATACAACCAGCCCAACACAGAACCACTTCTCAAAGACATTTTTTTGTTCTTTTAATAAACCTAAGCTCTCTCTCCTCTCTCCTGCGACAGAAATGTATGAACCCAACATAAAGAAATCCCTGACCACAAATTCAAACATCGGATATTAAAAGTTAAAAAAATAAAATAAAAAGAACACTTCTTGTATAGTATATTCTTTTGAAAGGCCTTTGTATTTCCCATTATTGAAGTGACGGTATTTTATTCAGCCAAACATAAGAAATTTGAAGCCATTGTGGAATATCCAGAGGAAGTTTGTAGATAGAATTTTCTGGCTGAGATTAAAGGCATGTTTGAGCAAATGCTTAGCATTTTGTTACACACCAGAGATCCCATCAGAGCTGGGGATTTGTTAGGTGGTGGAAGGAGCTTTATCGTTGCATTTAATGCTTGTGTTATACTTAGCTTTGTACGTTCAGAGCACTGGATTTGAAGACTGACAGACATGATGTTCAGGAATTCATCATAAGGTTCTGGTTCTTGGAACGCAAAAGAATACCCAGATCCAGCCATCCTGGCTTCATGCCAAGAGAGAGACACTTCCAAGAGACAATGACAAATGGGAAAACTCAGTAAAATTTTATGATTAGTTGGGCTTGTGCCCAAAACCACATGCAGAGTTCTCTGGTAAATTTAACTGGAGAATGAAGAGGTGTTCATCTGAAGCTTGGGAGGGAGGGAGCTACTCCAACTCCATAGACCCAACCCCCCATTTACCAGGTGACAGCATTCGAGTCTGAGAGAGAGAGGGAGAGAAGCTATCATCATCCTAGCACTGCCTTTGTCTGTATAGTCATACTGCCCACTAGTACACCAAGCCTGATCAGATTTCCAGAATTTACCTATCAGATGAAGAACTCCTGAATGCAAGGTGAAAGGAAAGCAAAGTTGGGGTGGGGTGGGGCTGGGGAGTGGAGGCAAATCATTTGGATACATCTCACTCCCTAAAAACCCACCCTCCCTCAAAACACAACCCTCCCTCTTACTGTGTGTGTGCCCTTGGGAAAGTCACTGGTCCTTCTGCCTTGACCTTCCTCAGATGATTGACATGGGCAATGAAAGGAAAAAAATAGCTACAATATTTAAAGCAATACCTAGGCTCTATAGAGGTGGTTCCTTTCCTTGTTCAGATCAAAATAGGCCCTAGAGACTAGGGGGGAATCTCAGCTGAAGGTGGAGGTCAGGTGGCCTCAGCTGGAGACAGAAGGATAGCAAAGTGAGAAGGGAGCCGGTCTGAGAGGGATTCAGGAGTAGGATGACAAGATAAGAACTGGAACAAGAACTGGAATTCTTGGATCAGAAGAAACAAGAGCCAGGCTCACTCTGGGACTGGAGTGCTGGTCATGAAGAGATCCTCAGCTAGGCTCCCCATCCAAGGATGTTTTTTCCCCTCTGATTAAGGAGCTATTTAGTTCCAGAGCCTGAGGCAAGCCAGGCCTGCTTTAGGGACTAAATAGCCTGTGCTGCAGGGGATCAGAGAAATATGGGGGCAGGGAGCCAAGCAGGTTATTATGGATTCCAGGTGCCAACCTACAAAGGAAGTGGAGTCTAGCAATCACAGGCCGGAGAACTGCCAACCCTTTTGACAATTGTCATTTGATTTGATTGTTCTGAGGCAGCATTGCTCAGCAGTAAATACACTTCAGAGGTTCACAGAGAACTCGGGTATTCTGGTGGCCACTGTGGTGTGATGAACAACTGAATAACTCTATCAAAGAGGGGGTGGGCCACGGGAGGGAGGGAGATGGCTGTGAAGGGAACTGTGCTGCCCTATTGTTCTGGCAGAAAAATCTCCAGGACTCAGAGCTGAGAGTTCCTCTTCTGGGCCCTGATCCCTGATCTGGAAGTTTTTTCAAGGTCATTTTTGTTCAGAGCTCTCTGTTCTACTAGAGATGCCAAGGATAGCCGGGCTTTTGTAGGTCTTCTAGAAACTGAGCGTGTACAAGGGGTTCTCCTTAACCAGGGCTGTTAAATGAAGGTTATATAAAGTAATGATAATTACTTATATTTACTGAATATTCACAATTTTCAAAGCACTGCATAAGTGCTTTCTAAGAATTATCTCATTTAAGCCTCTAAATAACCTTATGGATTCAGAACACTTATAATACCCATTGTTTTGATGAACAAATCAAGGCTCATGCATGTTAAATAACATCCCCAAGAACACACAGCTGGTCAGCAACCCATCAGGAACTCTCTCCAATGTCCGCACCCCAAACTACACTGCCATGCAGCCAGGAACCTAAGAACCTGGTTAGAGCACACATTTGACCCTATTCCCTCCAGGATGCACTTGGCTGCAAGTAATAGATTGCTTGACTGAGAGTAGCCTAAAGCACAAGAATAGTTACTATTTGCTAAAGAAAGTCAGCACCTCATCAAAGTAAGGTCTCTGGCCAAAGTCTGTAAAGTTTTCTTGGCCTTTCCCTCATGGTGGAAAGATACCACCACAGCTGCAAGTATTAAAATCCCTAATATTTCTCTGCTCCCCTTTACAGCGAGACTCTTCAAAATAATTTCCCATATCTTCTGTTTCTCCTTCATCTCCTGCCATTCTTTCTGGAACCCAATCCAGTCAGGCTATTTTTTGCACCAACCCCACTGAAAACGTTTCTTTGAAGGTCACCAGTGACCTCCGCATTGCCCAACCCAACAGTCAATTCTCAGTCCTGACTCCTGCTTAACCCACTAGGGGCATTTGATACACATGACAATTCCCTCCTTTGTGAAACAGTTTCTTACTTTGTTTCCAGGACACTACTCACTCTTGGTCCTTCTTTCATCTTCTGGTCACTCTATCTTAGTTCCCTCTCCTGGCTTCTCCTCATCATTTCTGTTGGTGTGCTTCAGGGCTCGGGAATTAGACCTCATTTTTCTGTATGTCCTAAGCCATCTCTAGAGAATATTATCTAGTAGGGCTTTAAACACCATTTATAAACTTATTACTCTAAATTTATGTCTCCAGCACTAAATTCCAGACCTAAGTATAAAACTGACTTTTTTGACATCTCCACTTAGATGTCTCCTAAGTCTACATGCCCCAAGCTGAACTTTTGGTCTCACTCCCTTCCCCAAATCTAATTCTTCCTCAGTTGATCCTCCTCAAGAAAGGACAACTCTATTCTTCCAGTTGCTCAGGTCCAAAACCTTGGAATCCTCCTTGGCTTCCATTTTTCTTTATCATCCTGCATCCAGTCTGTCAGAAAATCCTGCTGTGTCTGTCTTTGGAATAAATCCATAGTCAGATTACTTCCTACCACCTCTTCTACCACCTCTCCGGTCCAAGCCACCATCATCTCTTACGTGGACGATCACAACGGGCTCTTACTGTTCTCTGTGCTTCCATTTTGGGCCATTATATTACATTCTCCAAAGAGCAGCCAGAGTCATGTTTCAAAAACACGAATGACTCCTTAACTCTAAATGTTCCAATAGCCTTCCTACTCACTCAGCCCCCTTCTAGAGCCGAAAAAGCCCATCCTCTTGCCCCCGACTACCTCTCTGATCTTAATTCCTATCCCTCTTGTGTTATCTCAGTGTAACTGTGGGTTCTGACTTTACCAGTAGGTTATATAATCTATTTAGGTCATCATGACCAGAATTTTTTAATGAAATACAATAGAACAATATAGACAATCTCGGAGTACATTGTACATAATAAAAGCAAGTATTCTTTTGTGAAATTTTGAATTCAGTTTGTAAGTACAAGTGGCTGTGTGCGTGTGTTTGTGTACTAGGTCCCAATATAAAATTTGTGTCTCACGGTGGATCATGGCCCAAAAGTTTGAGCCCTAGCTCACTCTGCTCCGGTCATTCAGATCCCTTTTAATTTCCCCAACATGCCAATGATACCACCACCTGAAGGACTTTGCCCTCTTGCACCAGATATCTGCTCCCTCACTTCTTTCCAATCTTTCCTCAAGGTTCTCCTGATGATAAAAGTCTTGTCTGGTCACATTATATAAAACAGCAATCTCTTTATCGGTCCTACCGGGCTTGATGTTTTTTCGTATTACTTCTCACCACTTGACTCCTATAGATTAATTTTTTAAACTAGTTTCTTGTCTGCCTTCCTCCTGGGTAAGTTCCATTAGGAGAGGGATTTTTCTGTCCTGTTCTCTACTGTTTCTAGAGATCTTTCTTTAGTTCCTGGCACATAGTAGGGATTCAATACATATTTTTTAAATAAATGAACTACACAAACCAAGCAGGAAGGATGAAGAACAGCCGCAGAAAAGATCCTTTACCCATTACACGCTGTCTTTTACCAGTGAAGTTAGCCAGCAATTTTCCTCTTTCATCTCGTTCAGAAATGGGTCTTACAACCACTTCTGGAGCAATCTTAGTCAAAGAGGAATTCAAGTGTCATAGCTGGTTTAGACCCATCACGATTCATTCCAAGGGTGTACGGTAGAAGCTTTCCACCTGGCGCCTGAGCAAAATTGGGTTCTATTAGCCAGGAAGAACTGTGCGTACAAAGGGGATGGCTGTCAGTAGGTGATTAGCGGACCTGACACAAAGACTTCTTAATTATCAGACATGCTCACAGTGAGATATGAGGCCTCTGCTCTTAAGGAGCATGCAGTGTGGAGGCAGAAGCAGCAAAGGAAGGCTAAGCGAATTGTCCAAAACCACAGAGCCAGCAAGAAGTGAAGCTATAATTCTAACTCAGGTTGTTCTGCTCCAATATCTTCCCTTCTAAACTTTGTGACGTTGACCACTTTTTTCTATGAATTTCAACCTTTTCAACTTGTAAAAAGGGCATGTCATTGCCTTTTCAGGATAATGTGAGAACTTCATAGCAGAAAGGACTAAGATGCAGTTTGCAGGTCTTAGAATGACTCTATGATTGTGCTTTATGGGAGACAGAGTTTTGTTTGGCAGGGCTTTCTCATTCTGCGAATGGAGAAACTACCCCTCCATCTGAGCCATTTGTTTTTCTTGAAAATCTATGAAGCATATAAAAATATAAAATTCCTAGACTTAAAGCTTGGGTGTTTTAGTTTGAATCCCAGCTCTAGCTGGGTGACTTTGGGTAAATCACTTTAAAGTCTCTGAGCTTGAGTTTTTCTCTGTAAAATGGTGATACATATGTCATGAGATAGTTTTGATTACCAAACAAGAAACATATACATGTAGATAATATGATGTAAAATGGATGAGCAATAATAGTATTGATAATGCAATTAATCTTTAATGTTCACGATATCCCACCATATTTTAACCCTTTTGAGGAGAGAAAGGGCTAGTTAACTTCTAGTTTCTCTTTGTCACTTTCATGTTATATTCTCTGCCCTAACGAGTCAAATCTCAGCAAATATTATCCTTTCTAGAGATGGGAATAAGGCATTCCTCCAGGGTATTTGATCTCTCTCATTAGAAGAGGCAAGAGAAGCCTCTTTCCAAAGGCTGGGTATGCTCCAAGTTGGGGAGGAAGAAGCTAGACACCAGGGCGGAATCATGAGCTGAAAGCTTACTGCTTCTCTAAATAAGCAGAGTTCCTCACCCATTTTGGGCTCTGTGTCTGGGCATCAGATTGGAAGCCTTCTTATCTGCCTTTCCCAGCTCCTGGCTCAGACTCAGGACAGGCCCCAGCTCCGTTGTAACAGCAGCGAGAGCTTAGTTGGTTGATCTCAGGGAATATTGACAAATTCATATCCAAAAATGGTGAATGCACATTTTTGCATGAGGCACCTTTCTAAGTTCTGGGCGTCAAGCTATGAATAATATAGAGAAAGTGTCTGTTTTGGTGAAGCGTATATGATAATAAATTTTGGAACAATTAAACTAATAAAGTAGCTTCAGCTCTATGTAAGGTGCTGTGAAGAAAACTGAGTAGAGTAATTGATACGGTGACAGAGGGTGGGGAAACAGGACACTATTAAATGAGGCAGTTTAGGGAAAATTTCTCTAAGCCACATTTGAGCAGAGATAGGACAAATATGTGGTAAGTTGTATTACTTTTCTTTCAAATATAGGCAGACCTCACTGTACACAGTCGTGTGGGGTCATAAAAGTGATCGTATCAGCTGAACAAAGCAATCTTAATAATGGTAAAAATTCTGATTGTTCTATGACCTTGAAATATGTTTGTCAAAACATTACTCTTACTGTCATGTGTAAATCTATAGAGAAATGAGAAAATAATAAAACTAACGCAATAGTCCTATTTCCCTTCCTATGTATCCCCTCTCTGTGACAGGATTATGTGTTTCTGCCCCATTGGCATTAGATTTGCTGAGGACAATGGAATGTGAGTGGAAGTGATACATGTAACTTCAGAGTAAAGTTTTAAGAGTCAGCTCTTTCTTCACCATGTCTCTCTTTTTGGTCCTAATAGGGGCTGCTCCATATGCTGGCAAAGTAAGATGATACACAACAAGCTACAGACAATCTCCAGTGCTCTTGTAAGGTGGATGAGAAACAAATCTTCATTGTTCTAAGCCAGTGGTTATTAAACTTCAGTGTAGACCAAAACACCCAGAGGGCTTGGTAAAGCAAGATCAATGGGCTCCATCCTTAGACATTTTCATTCAGTAGGTCTGGAAAAGAGACGAAGAATTTGCATTTCTACTAAGTTCCCAGTTGATACTGATGCTGCTGGTCCGGGGACCACACTTGGAGAATCACTGTCCTAAGCCACAAGATTTGGGGGTTCAATTGTTATTGCAGCATCACTTAGCTTGTGCTGACTGGCGCACAGCAGAATAAACCAGTTATGTACAGATATAGGAAAAGAGTAATTCAGGTGGAAGGTACTTTAAGGCTTTGGAATCAGACAAATTGGAATTAAAATCCCCTATCATGTGTCATCATGTGTCACATGAGGCATTGTGCCAAGATTCATGAAGATGTGTGAGAGGTCCTGATGTCAAGAAGTCTATTCCCTTCGGCATGTTTATCTAGATTAAAAAATGGCTCCCTAATTATTTTTATTACCCAACAGAGTGACACTGATGATTCCTCTAAGTGCCTTTACACTGAATCAGGATAGGCCAATTTGAGTATTTCTCACAGAAATTTAAAATTTGATTAAAGATATTCTAGATAAACCTGATCTATGAATGCAGAAGATGTTAACTCAAGATTCTACTGTGTGTCCATGGTAGTTTAGCATGTTCAATGAGGAGCAAGAAAAGACAGCCTTCAGAAAAATAGGAAGTAATTGTTCAAAGAAAAGGAAACATGAGCTAGCGAGATTGTCCGATGTTTCCAGATCCTGGCACCAATTCTTTTCCTGAGGCTCAGCTGCCTTCTTGCCCTTAAGTGACATGAGACGCTTCCGCATTTTTATAATGAAGTCCCCTGGTCCTTCCACTATGGTTTTTGCTTTAGCAATCTCCATTGGGTATCCATAACTTACATCTAAAGACATATAAGAACGGAGTTTCTAAACAAAGAAATACAATACACTGTGAGAAGTGTAATGGTATTGGTCTGTTGGATGTACTCTGAATGATTCTGATGAGTTTGATGATCCTAACAACTCTGGCAAACACATTATCCTTATGCTGTAAGATTGCAAGATATGTTTAATTATATGTTTCTTTGGCAGTGTTTAAATATACGGTAACTCATACGATCTCCTCCCCAGCTGACCAGACACTGTTTTTAGACAGGATGCCCCATAGGGAATGGTAGGAGGAGGGATATTTGTGCTCAGAGCCAAGGAAGGAGAAGTCTTAGAAGGAAGAGGCTTTATGGTAAGGCTTTACCAGTCCCACCCTAATCCCAACCCCAGGTCTTGGAAGGGTGCCCTGTTTGGTTCTAGTAACCAACTCAGACATGCTTCCTGCACCTCAGAACTTGAATCCTTACCTTGATCACTGATGTGTGACATTATCTGCTGCTGGAAATATTTGTTTTCATTTTCAAACTGAGGTCTGTTAGGACATATACTACCAATGGGATAAGCCACAACTGTATTCCTAGGTGCATTGTTTCCTTCGTTTATTCATCCATCCATTCATTCAATCATCCATTCATTTATTCATTAAAAATCTAATTATCAATCATCTATTATGAGTCAAATCTCATGTTGTAGATAAACAGACATGGTAGATATAAATATAAATTCAACTTGATTCCTGCCTTCCAAACCTCTGAGGTCTTATGATAAGTAAGAGCATGGACTTTAGAGTTTCTTCATCTTTGAAATGATGACTTGTTCATCATAAATTGTTTAAAATATTTGTTGAGGTAATGCATGAAAATGAAGCACTAAGAACAGCCTGGTATTCTGATAAGTATTTGCATGGTATCTATTTTTCCATCCTTTTACTTTTAACCTGAGTCTTTATATTTAAAGTGGTTTCTTGTAAACAACATATAGTCAAGTGTTCCTTTTTTATCCTATCTGAGCATCTCTGGAGTGTTATACTATTTTGATTTAATGTAATTACCAATATAGTTGAATTTCAAACTACCATATTGCACTTCTGTTTTCTTTTTATTCCATATGTTCTTTGTTCCTTTTCCCCTCTTTTCCTGTCTTTTATTGAATTAAGTGAGTGTATTTTAGAATTTCATTTTGTCTCTACTGTTGGCTTGTTGGTTATATTTCTTTCATTTATTTGTTTAGTGGCAGCTCTCAAGTTTACATTATACAACTTTAATCACAGACTACCTTCAAACAATATTATATCATTTCATAAAAAGCATAAGAATTTCATAGTAGCATATTTCCTTTTCCCCTTCCCGTCCCTTGTACTATTGTTATCTTACAATTTTCTCGTACATGTTATAAGCCCCACAATATATTGTTAATATTTTTGCTTTAAACAGGCAACTAACTTTTAAAGTAATTAAAAAATGGGAAAAAGGTATTTTATATTTTTTCCAGCATTGACCACTTCTGGTGGTGTCTGTTCCTTTTTGGAGATTGAAATTTCTGTCTGATAGAAATTCTCCTTCTGCCTGAATAGCTTAACAATTCTTGTAATGCATTTTTTCATAAATCGTCATAGTTTTTCTTTTTCCAACTATTTTTGAAAAATATTTTCACTGGATAAACAATTTTTCCAGTTCAGTTCTTTAAACATATCCCTCCAATGTCTTCTGGCTTGTATACATTTTGATGGGAAGTCTGCCATAACTATTAAATTTGTTCCTCTGCACGCTCTATGTCTTTCTTCGGATCTGGCTGTTCTTATTTTCTCTCTATTACCTGTTTTCAGCAATTTAACTGTGACATGCATTTGTGTGATTTTTCTGAATGCTCACTCAAGGTTCACTGAGCTCTTTGGTTCTGTAAGTGTATAGTTTTCATTAACTATGGACTTTTTTTAGCCATCACTTCTTCAAATACTTTTCCTGTTTCCCTTTTCCTTCTCAAATTCTAAGTACATATATGTTAGATTGTTTGACATTCACCCACAGGACCCAGCAGATTTCCTTGTAGCCTATTGTAGAAGGTGTGAGTTCTCTAAACTTGGGGTGCCTAAGTTGTGGTGTAAACTTTCCTGGGCCTCTCCAAGTTCCTCCTGTGGGACTTAGGGGGCAAAGGAAACCAACGTACACCTGAAGCTCATGCTGCCTGCTGTGCTGTGAGCAATCAACACCCTTTGTCTCTGACTCAGGAGTTTCACGTCTTCTGCCAGCATCCAGAAAACTATGCCAGCAGGGTAAAATCACAGATCCATCACAGTTCTTGACTGTTGACTCCATACCCTCCCTTATACCACACAGTCTAGGCCAATTGTGATATTCCTATTCCCTTTGGCAGAGATCGACTGAGGTGTGGACATGAGCTCTGATTCCAGCCATGAGCTTTGAGAGGAAGCTAATGTTATGGTGCTTCTGAGCAGATCTGTCTGTTTTCTAAGAGAGAAGAGGAAGGTGGAGAGGAAACAGTCAGGGGCAGGGGAGCAGAATGGAGAAAAGAAATGGAGGCAACATGGGCTCTGGCCCTGTTTTCCTACTGAACGTGCTTGGATGAGTAGCCACTGTTATCAATCCAAAGATCAGTCCAAAAATGCTGAAAACAGCAGAGCAGAAAGATGGGAAGAACCTGGGGCCTTGGTCATATGTCGAGTTAATGACTCAACTAACCCTGGAAGCCTTCTACATTTGAACTTTGCTTTCTTGAGATAAATTTCCTTATTTTTTTTTTTACCAGTTTAAATCAGAGTTTCTGTTATTTTCAGACATTATCATCCTACAGAAAAAGAGAGAGAGAAACAGAGAGAAAGACAGAGATATCATGAGAGGAACAGAAAAAGGGAAAGACAGAAAGAGAGGAAAACAGAAAGAAAGAGGAGAGAGCATCAGAAAGAAAGAAATATTCAGAAGAGGCATCCTGAGGCCCTGATATGGACCACAAACATTTTTCACACTCAAGGACAGAAAAGACCAAACAGTTAGAGGAGACATCACTGGAGATGTCCCAAGTTCATTACTTTCTACCTCAGTGATCATGGACAGATAATAACATTCTTCCACATCACAATTTTCTCATCTGAAAAATATTGCCTACATCATGGAGTAAAATATTCAGCAAATATTAGCTTTTCAAAAGTCATTATAGGAGCTAATTTATTGGTTGTCAAAGGACTTTCTTTCAAGATTACTTTGACAATGATGGAAGAGGAGGAAGTAGATGCTGAGGTAAGGAGGAAGAAGGAAAAGCATAAAAGACCTTATAGAGTTCAAGAATGGATGAAACAATTTTTGGCATTCTGAAGACCCACACTGGTAGAAGTGGATGAAACAAGTATCTTCAGGGATCTCCATGTACATCCAGGAGTGATTTGGGGAGGGGAAAGGGGAGATGTGTATACTTCACTTTCTCCTTCTATAACCTTGAGAAAGTGAGTTGGGAAGTAGCTTTGGTCCCCATCTGCTGATGTTCTAATACGGGAAGCCATTAGGAAGGAGTTAACCCGAAAGGCTCTGATTCTAAATTACTTGTAATCCCTCTTCCCACGGGGTGAATAGATAGAAGCCCCTGCCTTAAAGAGTCAGTGTTCATGCAGGAAAAAAGAAACCATACTAGGTATTTCAAAAAGAAAAGATGTAATACAAGGAACTAGTTATGAAGGTGTTACCAAGACTGAGAAAACAAAAGGAAGAAGGTGTGATAACCTGGGGATGAGTAACTGCAGGAAGCAGCGACCATCCCAGGGCTGGAGGAACAGAGGGGAGGAGATGGTGTTAGCAGAGCCCAGGAGTGCGCTCACCACACCCTGCTGGGATATCTGTGCTGGAACTGCCCAGGGGAGATGGCCCCAGTCAGCGCTAAAACCATGGAGGAAGGCTGTCTTTCGAAGCACTGAAGAGGACCACCCTGCTGATGCTATGATCGCCAAGAAGGAGGCTGTTGTGGCTAAAGCTAGGATCACCCCTAAGCTATGCAGCCTTTTCCGGAGACACTGCCAAAAGCAGTATCTCCTTATTGGCAAAATTGAACAAGGAGCCAGATGGCAGGGGAGTTCAGGAAATGTAATCTGCAAAGGCTTTCAGCCTCAGCATTACCAAAAAAGGGTACAGGTATATTACCTCTATTAGAGGCAGGAAAATAAGCTGGGAGGGAAGAGTGGATTACGATGTTGATGATGATGTTGATGATGATGTTGATGACGACAATGACAATGACAATTACAGTAAAAATACAAACAACAACAGCCAAACTAGCGTCTACGGCCCTACGCTATCCTAAGCGCTTTGCATGTATTTGCTCAGAAGGGAAAAGGAAGGCAAAGGAGAGGAATCAGAGGGAAAGACAAAGACGGTGAAGAAGCAGCAAGCCCTCCTGCTCTGAGATGTATTACTTCATCCCTGAGAAACTTCATTGTGTCCTTGCTCTCACTCACCTCCCTCCTCTACACACACAGACAAAGGAAAAAATTAACATTTGTTGGATGACATCTAAGGGCTAGGCACTGTGCTGAGAATTTTTTCCCACATAACCTTATTCAATTTTCACAATAGTCATATGTTAAAAAGGGAAATAGGCTTAGAGAGATTAAATAACTTGCGCATAGCCAGTAAATAGCCCACAGACAGCGTAATTTGGGTCTATCTGATTTTAGAGCCCATGCTTCTTCAAATTAAGTGGAAAGAGGAAAAGCTGTTTTCACTCAGATATCGGAAACCAATGCTCAGAGCTGCTGCCTCTCAGAACGCAGCTTCCATCTACGGAGGCTCTGAGGCTGTGCGGCTCACTTTTAACTGGGAAGCTACTGAGTGAGTTGGGAGCCTCTGGCCTGGGGCAAGCCACTCTGGCCTAAAGGGGATTTGCTTTGAGAAAGGGGTTTTGAAGTTGACAATGAAAGTAATTTCCCCATCACCCCCCCCCCCCCCACCCCAATGAAGTGGAAATAGCAGATCTTGAAAGCTTGTCAAGCAAAGAATAGTTTAAAAGAAAGAAAGAAAGAAAAATTAAAAGTGCTGCCACAATCCACCCCCTACAAAAAAGGGAAAACTGTTCAAGACATAATGACCTATCTAAACTGAATAGTCAGAAAAGACCGATAAACCTTTTTCTCCCAGCTTTATTGACATATAACACATGTTGGTTTAAGGGATACAATGTGATAATTTTGTACATGTATATATTGTGAAATGATTATCACAATAAGGCTAGTTAACACCTCTATCCCCTCAGATGATCACCTTTTGTGTGTGTATGTGTGGTGATAACATTTAAGGTCTACTCTCTTAACAACTCTCAAGTACATAAACAGTACTGATAATTATAGTCACCATGCTGTACAGTGCATCCCCAGAACTTATTCGTCTTATAGCTGGAGGTTTGCATCCTTTGACCAACATCTCCTCATTTCCCCTGCACCCAAGCTCCTGGCAACCACTCTTCTACCCTCTATTTTCATGAGTTCACCTTTTTTTAGATTCCACATATAAGTGAGATCATGCAATATTTGTTTTTGTCTGTCTAACTTATTTCACTTAGCATAATGCCCTCAAGGTCCATCCATCTTGTCACAATGACAGGATTTCCTGCTTTTTTATGGCTGAATACTATTTCATTATTTGTATGTACGTCTGTGTAGGTCTCACATTTTCTTTATCCATTCATCCATCAATGGACACTTAAGTTGTTTCCATGTCTTGGCTATTGTCAATAATGTTGCAATGAACATGAGGATACAGATACCTCTTTAAGACGGTGATTTCATTTTCTTTGGGTATAGACCCAGAAGTGGAATTGCTAGATCATATGGTAGTTCTATTTTAAATTTTTTGAGGAACCTCTATCCTGTTTTCCATAATAGCTGTACCAATTTACATTCCCACCAACAGTGCACGAGTGTTCCCTTTTCTCCACATCCTCATCAGCATTTCTTATCTCTTGTCTTTTTGATCATAGCCATTCTAAGAGGTGTGTATGATATCTCACTGTGGTTTTGATTGCATTGCCCTGGTGATTAGTGATGTTGAGCATCTTTTCATATTCCCATTGGCCATTTGTATGTCCTCTTTGGAAAAATGTTTATTCAGATCCTCTGCCCATTTTTAATTGGATTACTTGGGTTTTTGCTATTGAGTTGTATAAGTTCCTTACCTATTTGATAAAAGGCTAATATCCAATAGACTTCTTTACAAGGAGCCCAGCTGTAAGGCTCCCCTGTGTATGGGTGCCTCTGTTGGGAGAGTGGCAACCTGAGCTGTGGTCGGTCAAGTTCATGTTAGTATGACTGGGTTAACTGTCCTTTCCTAAGAGATGTTCTTAATAATGGAGGAAGATAAAAGCATCCAGGCCCTGGTTCCCTGGAAGGAACAGGGACCACTCTATTTGTTTTCGATCTCTGTTGGTTGCTATCACTGCAGAGCAAATCAGGACAAACTTAGCAGCTTAAAACAACACACATATATTATCTCACAGTTTCTGTGCGTCAGGAGTCACAGCATGAATTAGGGTCCTCTGCTCAGGGTCTTACAAAGCTGAAACAAAGGTGTCAGCCAGAGCTGGATTCTCATGTGAGGCTAGAGGTTCTCTTCCAAGCTCATTCAGGTTGTTGGCAGCATTCAGGTCCTCACAGTTGTAGGATTCGTGGTGGCTTGCTTCTTCACAGCCAGCCACAGAGAGAGAGAAGGAAAGAGAAAGAGAATCTAGAGAGTCAGCTAGCAAAATGAGCTTTACATAATGTGATCACAGGAGTGACTTTCCATCACCTTTGACCTATCTGTTGGTTAGAAGCAAGTAACAGGTCCCATCCATACTGAAGGGGAGAGGATCGTGCAAGGGTGTGAACACCCAGAGGCAATAAGCATAGGGACCATTCTAGAGTCCATTTGCCACAACTACTAAGCTTGCAGAACAGACTGGTGACAAGACGGTAATGAGAATGTCCCCTGATTTCTTACTTGCTCTCTCTCCATCTTGTACCTATATACCTATTCTTTTCTCACCTTGCCCTCCCACCAACCCCATGCACCAGCTTCTGATCACGTCTCTCAGGGTTCTGTTTGCCTGGAAGCAACACCAAAATTCTTTGCTGCTCAGGGCTCTCCTGACAGATCCAGGAGCAGGGAAGAAGACCTTTGAGGGCTCTGTGTGCATCAGCGGATCCACGCCTAAGGCCCCTACACCAAGGCATACTGTGGGAAAGGAGAGAAGGGGATTAGCAGGTGATGAGAAGAGGCATGACTCTGTTTAAACCTTCTCCCCCATCTAATCTCTTATTGACTGAGAAACATCACAAGGAGGTGTCTGGGAGGAATTAACACTAATCCTTCTCAAACTCTTCAGCGGCTTCACTCACCAAGCCCCTCCTTTGCCTGGATGCTCCAATGGGGATGATGTCAGTCACAGAGGATCCTGGGTAATCAATTAAGACGCTAACACACCACCTTCAGAAATGCATTAGCCCTGGTCCCACCAACACTCTTAAATAAATCACAATAAAAGTGAGATCTAGAGCATCACAAATGAATTAAAAGAGGGAAGATGAAAGTGGGGGAAAATACAGGCATGGTAGAGGGCTTCGTTTAAATAGGAAAGGAGAGGAGATAAAAGGAAAGAAAAGTGAAGGAAAAGGATAGAAGAGTATAGAGAAAGGAATTCACTTTTCTTTCAAAACTTAATTCTGCTGCTGTAAACTGGGCCAGACAAGGGCCCCAGGAATCTGCTTGGAGTACATAGTTAGTCCTGCTGAAAGAAAGGATTCATGATAGAGAAACTGTAACAAGAGCCAAGTGGTCCAAGATCAGGGTTCTGCTGACTAGAAAGAAGTCTGCTCCTTGTCTCTCGGGTCCATATTGCTCAGCACACCGCCTGATACAGAGGAGATATTCTAGAAGTGTTTGTTACAAGAATTGGTCTTTTGTTTCCTATCCCAAAGTTTAATCACATCATTCCCCTCCAAGGCTGCAGTCACCCCATTTTCATTCATTCATTCATCAATTCATCCTTTTATCAGATACTTATCTAGTGCTGCCCAATCTGTGCCAGGCACTGTAACAATCCATGGTGATAGAACAATGAATCAGTTGACATGGCCACTTTCCCCACATATTCCTGCTATTGGACAGAAATTCATAAAGTCAAGAAGATGTTATAAGTGATAAGTGGTAAGTTAGGAATCACAGGAGAGGAAATTAACTCCAGTTTTATGAGATATAGACAACATTCTGGAGCTGATTCCATCTAAATCGACTAATAAGTGAAAGCAGGCAAGGGGGCTTGGGACAGGGTGTTCCACTTAGAGAGAAGAGCGTGTTCAAAGCCTTGATGTCAGAGTTGCACATCAGAGGAAATCAACATGGTTCCAAATGACAGGAGCAGAGACCAGGTGTAAGTCACCAAGTACAAGAAGTGTAGGGGGGTCTGAGATATGAGCCTGGATGAATATGCAGGGTCGGATTATGTTTTGTATTTTGTTCTGAGAGCAACGGAGACCTCCTGGAGGGTCTTAAGCAGGAAAAATGGCATAATCCGATTTGTGTTTAAAAGGTTTTACTCCTAGCATGCAGAATAGACTAAAGGAGGTAAAACCAAAGATAGCAGAACTCGTTAACAGGGAGACTGAGATAACTGTCCATGTGAGAGATAAAGATAATTGAATGTGGGTATTAGGGGAGGTGACGGGAAATAGTGAAGAGATTTTGGAAAAAAACCTGACAGAACTTAATGGCCAATTGGACATGGAGGAATAGTCAGGAATGACCTTCCTCTGGGTTTCTATCTTGCCTAGCTGGGTGGATGGTCATGTCATTTACTGGAGGAGGAGGAAGGAATTTGGAGGAAAGACAGATGATGAGTTTCTAGAGGAGTTCGGTTATCCATGGGACATCCAAGCAGAGATGTCCAGTAGGTTTCAAGAGAGAAGTCTGGCCTAGAAGCATCAGCATATGGATGCTATCAAGATCGTGAGACCAGATGAGATTGCACAAGCAGAGGTGAGTCCTGCAACTGTGCCCTGCCCAACTCATTCTTCTTTCACCTGGTCAGATGCTTGACTCTCAGCCCACACCAGAGATACAGACATGGCTAAACTCCACTAAAATGGGCTTTGCAGAAGCTTTTGGGGGATGGGGTGGGGGAAGACAGCCTCCTTAGCATCGGATTTGGGCAGAGGAAAAGCTTTCTGCTGTTTCCTCTCTGATTCTCAGAGCCAGAAATGTCTATTTGGAAAGCTGGCTATTTTTATACTGCCTGTATTTGCTGCAATTATTTCATTTCAGTTTCCCTTTGTGTTTAGTAAAAATCTTTCTGAAAATACCAGCCTATCTCAGTTGTTTTAAAGGGATGGAGGAAAAGGTAGTTTTGTCAAGCTTGGGCTCGACTGTTGAAAGGGTAACTGTGGCCCTTGAGGATTGGAATGGTGTCAGAGGGAGAACTAGCTGGAAAGAGGCTCCAGTGGATGGTAAAACCCCGAAGAATGGAGTGGGGGGCCATTTGTCCATCCATCCTCTCTAGCTGAAGATGGCCTTCCAAACTGGTTCTCCACTCTCTCTTTCCCTGTGAGATACAGTGGAGTGTTGTGGAAAGAAAAAGGATGTTGGAGTCAGATAGAAATGACATTGAACCCTAACACTGCCACTTGACACATTGAGAGACCTTGGGCAAGTTACTTAGCCAATTCTGAGCCTCTGTTTTCTCACAGTAAAATGGAAATAATAAAAACCAAACTTGTAGTGTTAGAATAATGTCCGTAAAACTCAAAGCATAGGGCAGGAAGTCAATAAATGGTCTCTATAGTCATTATTATCCCTGTGGGCAGCCATAAGTAGTGAAAACATCTGAGGATTAGAATTCAGAAACTGAAGATGAGACTGAAGGAGGTGGATCAAGTGAACTAGAAAGCAAAAGTAATGTAGGTTGACATTGGGGTTGAAGCCAGACAGTGAATTCAAACCCAAGCACTGATCAGAAACAGGAGGTCTGTAGGAAGCAGAGGCACAGAAGTAAGAGGAGATAAGGGGCCCCAGCCTTCGAAAGATGCCAACCTGAGACCAAGTCATGCCCTAGCCTTTTTGCCTTCTTTATTTTTCCTGCTGTGAGCCCCTGGGCTCAGTCCCATGTGAGCTGAGGCTGGCCCAGCGGCCAGAGGGAGCAGGTGGCTGGAATATAAGTGGGGATTCTAATGTTCTTCCTCAGATGTCAAAATGCTCCGTCAACCCATTCACTCTGAGCCCCGCTGCTTGCCAGTGACTTGGGTGCAGCCCACAAGCTCTATCTACCTTTTCCATCTACTCTTTCCTTCAGTCCATGAGAAGCCAAGCAGTGTAAGACCTCAGCTGCATCCCCATCTTTCCAAGCCTGGGTGAGCGACTGCAGAGAGAGCAGCTCGTGGCCTCCAGCCCATTTCCTCCCCTTGCCAATTTTCTCCATTCCTCCCCCCACCTCTCATGGGAGGAGGTGGATGGATTACAGTCCTAGGAATTACAGCTGCGGAGATGACAAAATGGCTAGGAAGCAGGTATATCTGGCAAAGATTCACCCTTTTTTGGTAGATGTTTCTAATACCAGAGCTGAAAGAGCTCATTAAATCACAAACTCAAATGCAGTCAGCTCAGTCCTCTGCTCCTTTGGCCTTCAGCCAGAGCAATACATTCTGAGGCAACATCAACCAGCACATGGCATCCCTCTGTGGGTCTAGGACCTATGCTTTTAAAAGACAACTAGTGATTGGTGAATGAAAAGTCATCTCCCTGCTCCTGGATGTGAGTGAAGAACCAAGTAGCCCGGGCAGTTCTTGGCATCTGCATCCCTAATGTGAGAAGTCAGCCTGAGATCAAAGCCAAACTACAAAGGAGGGCAGAACCAAGAGAGCTGGGGACAATGGAGCTGTGACCACACATCATGGCGAGCCCCTAAACAAAACGAACTCTGAAATCTGCTCTGCTTCTGGTTTTCTGGATCAGTGACCGTAAGCCAGTTTGAGTCAGATTGTCCATTACTTGAAACATCAGAGCTCCTTCCTGATGACTACTTAAAGATTCCCACTGTTCTCCTCCCACTTTTGACCCAAATGGGCCCCAAACAAGGAAGTCCTTGTGGTCACACTCCACTCTGCACTATATTGACCTTGGGAAAATTTCTTAACCTCTGCATCTGAAGTTGCTTATCAATAAAATGGGATAATAATGGACCCCCTTCATACAACATGCTTGGGCCAGCATATGAGTCTCAATATACATTGGTCGTTGTTGTTATCATAAGTAACAGTAGTGTTGGTATTGGTGTTATTACCCTCAACTGCAATTCTGGGCAAATTCTTCATTCTCTTCCTTGCTCTGTGACCTGGGATAAGACCAGTTAATTTTGTATCTAATATCTACTAAGTCCAGGGTCTAAATGGAGTCTTGGAGGGAAGACCCAGCCAAGTATTCAGTAAAGTGGAGTGTGCTGTGATCTGGGTGACGAGGGGTGTGTGCCAGACCAAGGTGTCTTATAGAGGAGCTGGGAGAGAAAACAGCTGAACAAGCAAGTTCGAAGCAAAGTCCTCATTGCTTATGGTTAGCCAACTCACGCAAACGGAAAGAAAGGATCCTGGCAGATTGCCATAGGGCCATGTGATCTTCAGTGAACTGGATGGCTTCCTCTAGACACTATTGTTACTAAGGGAGATGGCTAGTTCTCAGCTCTGCCTTACTGGCCATTGGTTGTGTGGGTCACAGGGATGGGGATGGGATGGGCTGGATTAAAGGATCAGCGTCAAGGTGAAGCCCCCATTGGTTATGTGATTCTATGAACCCTAAATAGGTGCCACCATTTCTGATATTTATTTTGTGTAACTGTCAATCTCAAATGCCGTCCTGAATTCTTCCTATGACAAAGTGGTCAACAGCCTGCCTGGTACCTCCCTGATCAGCCCCACCTCCTGCTCCCAAGTCATGCCAGGTGGACAGAACAATTCTCCAGGGAAACCACAAGATATCACTTCCTTTCCTTTGTAATACAATTTGTCTCTGATAATCCACTTGTCATATCTGACTTTCCCTCTTCCTGCCAGCAGTGACAAGGGCCCCTCTCATTACACGGCTGCCAGGCTGGATCCAGTCTGGCCTCCTGCAGAATTAACTTGTCATGTCCTCCCCAGCGTGGGGACCTGTGGGGTGTCAGAGCCTCAAGCAGCTGAAACGCCGCAGGGAAAAAGGACCAGCTGCCTGTGCCATTTCCCATCTGCAGCACCATGGCCAGCTCATTAAGGAGCATGTCGGAAGGTGCTGTGAACAGAAAGATGTACAAGGAGGATGAGGATCTACTTTTGAACTTAAAGCCATAAGGACGCACGTTCGTAGGACATTTTATACCTTCCAAAACACTTTCTCACATTCTCACATGTGAAGCAGTCCATGAGGAGGTGATTATTTCTCTTTCCATGGAGTTACTTGCCATGTTGCAGAAAATCCCTGAACTCTGAGTCAGGAACACCCATTTAAGTGATGTCTCTGCTACTAACCAATTTGTGAATCTGTGCTAAGCCCCTTAACTTTTTCAACCCTCGGTTTTGTCAGCTCCAAAATCAAGGCAATAGAACCAATGTGAAGAGGACTTGATCAGATGAACATAATTTTAAAATGCTTTATGAAGTCTAAAACACTATACACATTGATTCATTATAATGGCTCTATTATGAAACTGCAGCTCAAGTGGAAATGATGAAGCCTCAATGAAGGCAGAAGGGGCAGTGGGGGCCAGACTTCCTGGGTTCCAGTCTCTGCTCCTCCTCTTCCTTACTCTGTGGCCCGGGGTAAGTTACCTAACTTCCTTATGGATCTATTATTACATCTGTAAAATGGAAAATAATAAAAGCTACTTTGAGGTTTACTTTGAGGATTAATTTAGATAGTGCAGGTACAGAGGTTAGAACATCATAAACATTCAATGAATAGTTGGTATCATCATCATCATCATCATTAACTTCTAGTTACTAAATCTCAGGGTCAGAATCCAGAATCCGTGGTTCCTGGTCCAGTGCTGCAGAAGTCTGCTGTCAATTTGATGACTCTGATGACCCTGACCTCAGATCACAAAAGGTTAGAGTTTGGGACACTGGTGACCACTGTCCACCTTTCTGTTATTGCAGACAAGAGGACTGGGGTTCAGAGAGGGAACTGAAGTGCCCAAGGTCATGGGTAGAGTTAGGGAAAGAGCTCAGACTTCAATCCAAGTTGTTGGGCTCTCAGTCTAGTGCTCCTTCCACCATCCTACTGAGCCTGAGACTCACAGATCTTAGAACTGCAAAGACTGTGAGAAACCGTCTAGCTTATCTCATTACTCATGATGGGAGGCAGTCACACGGCAGACAAGAAAAACAAGGCAGAACGGGGGTCCTCCTCCCTCACATCTAGCTCCCTTAGAAACTTCACACTGAACACCAACGAGGAAGTGACACTAAAAATTTCAAGCAAAGAGGAGAAATTGCTTTCAGAAAAACAAAAATGAGAAAGATAACTCACTTATCAACAGACGCCAGGAATGCCAAAAAACAAAAGAATGGCCTCTTTAAAGCTCTGAAGAAAACAATTGCCAGTCTAGAATTCTACTGGGAAAAACTGCCCTTCAAAACTGAAGGTAAAATAAAGACATCCCCATACAAACACAAACTCGAGAATTTGTGACCAACAGACTCATACTACAAGAAATGAAGCTTTTCGGAAGGGAGGAAATTTATTTCAGATGGATGCACGAAAGGTCAAGAAGGAATGAACGGCATTGGAGAGGGTAAATATATGGGTCACTCTAAGAAATATATTGGTCTTTAAAGCAACAATAATAATAACGCCTTGTGAGAAGTACAACATATATTGAGGGAAATACGTAGCAATAATACAAAAAAATAGGAAAGAGATAAATTGAGCTAAACTGTAATAAACATGTAGTAATGTTCTGAATGTGAAAAAAGTATTAATTTTAGGCAGGCTATAATAAGTTTGGAATGTATTTTTTAATTTCTGGAATACTCACAAAAAAGTGATATTGGAAGAAAAACAAAAACTAGAGGAGATAAAACAGACTAATGAAAATACATGATAAATACTCAAAAAAGTAGTAAACAGGGGATAATAGAGCAAAGAACCAAAGAACACATAAAAAACAGCAAGATGGCGGCCGACTCCATGGCTGAGTGGTTAAGTTCACACGCTCTGCTTTGGCGATCCAGCATTTCACCAGTTCAGATCCTGGGCACAGACGTGGCACCACTCATCAGGCCATGCTGAGGCGGCGTCCCACATAGCACAACCAGAAGGACCCACAACTACAACTAGGATATACAACTATGTACTGGGGGGGCTTTGAGGAGAAGAAGAAGAAAGGGAAAAAAGAAGATTGGCAACAGATGTTAGCTCAGGTGCCAATCCTAAAAAAAAAATAGCAAGATGGCAAATTTGATAAACTTAACCTCAATTATGTCAGTAGCCATTTTAAATTAAAATAAATAAATATTTCAGTTAAAAGATTGTCAGATCATAGTAGGAACAAACAAGACTTGTCTATGTGTTGATTACAAGAAACCCATTTTGAACATAAAGGACAGGTTGAAAGTGAAAGTGTGGAAAATAGATATCATATAATGTGCAAAAACTAAGCCAAAAAAAAAAGCAGGTGTGGCTATATTAATATCAGAGAAAGATAGCTTTAAGAAAAAGTCATTATGAATGAGAAAGAGGAGTATATAATAATGAAAGAGTTAATTCAACTGAAACTGAAACATAGCTATCCTCAAGTTGAAAATACTTAATAACATAGCTTTAATACACATAGACTTTAAGTAGACAGAGCCAATGGGAGAGATACAGAAAACCACAATGAAAGTTGTAATATTTTGGGCTGACCCCGTGGCCGAGTGGTTAAGTTCCCGCGCTCCGCTGCAGGCGGCCCAGTGTTTCGTCGGTTCGAATCCTGGGTGCGGACATGGCACTGCTCGTCAGACCACGCTGAGGCAGCGTCCCACATGCCACAACTAGAGGAACCCACAACGAAGAATACACAACTATGTACCGGGGGGCTTTGGGGAGAAAAAGGAAAAAATAAAATCTTTAAAAAAAAAGAAAGTTGGAATATTTAACACACATATCTCAATAGGACAATCAGGAAAAAATATTGAGACTATAGAAGCTTGTAACCATATGACCAAATCTGACCAAACTGAATACATCCAACAATGCAGAATGCACAGCTGTCGAAAGTGCACATGTAACATTTACCAACACTGACTATATTCTGGGCTGTAAATCAAGTCTCAAAAAAGCTTCCAAGGAAGGAAATAATTTAATATGTATACTCTGATCACTGTGGAATTAAATCAAAACTCAGTAACAGAAAAATAACTAGAAAATCTCCAAATGATTGAAAATCAGATAACACACTTCTAAATAACCCATGTGCAAAATGGAAATCAAAATGGAATTTAGAAAATATTTTTATCTGAATACTAAATATCTCAAATACTAATTATCTGAATTTGTGAAATGAAGCTAAAGCAAGACCTGGAGGGAAAGTATATGTTTATGTGCATATATTAGAAAAAGAAGAAAAGTTGAAAATCTAAGCTTCTAACTCAATAAGCTTGAAGAAAAAACCCCACCAAATTAAGCCCAAAGAAAGTTAAAGCAAACAGAAATAGAAGCAGAAAAAATTACAGGAGGAAATAGACATAAAATAGATAAATTAACATGGCCAAAAGTTGACTCTTGAGAAGATCAATAAAATAAATAAAACTGTAGTGAGACAAAGAAATAAAATAAACAGCAAATACAATTTAAAAATATCAGAAATAAAGAGGTACATTATTATAGAATTTGCTGAAATTTAAAGGATAAGAGTGTACTATGAACAACTTTAAATAAGTTGCTGATAAATCTTTTAAGTAGATGAAACGGACAAACATCTTGAAAACCACAATTTACCAAAGCTCTTATTAGAAGAAATAGAAAATGTGAACAATCCTATAACCAAATGGCTTCACCAGTAGGTCCTATCAGACAGTTGGGAATAAATAATACAAATCTTTTTGAAACTCTTTCAGACAGTAGAAAAACAGAGAGCACTTGCTAACTTCTATAATGAGTTCAGTATAATCTTGTCTTAAAACCTGAGAAAAACATTATGAGAAACAGAAACTAAAGTCACTATCCTTCATAAACACAGAAGCAACAATCCAAAGCAAGATAACAGCAAATCTAATTCAGTGGCTATTTTTCTTTATTCCAAGAATGCATTTAGGAAATAAAAATTATAAGAAACAGTATAAAAAATGTATGTCAATCTCTCTTGTGAACATAGAAATAAAAATCATAAATAGCAACAATAAAAAATAAGAATTTTTAATAATAAGAAGAAAATCATGTAGTAGGATTTATTTCAAGAAGGCAAAGCTGATTTTATGTTCAAAAATCAGTCATAGAATTCACCATAAACATAAGAAGGATAAAAATTGTGATTATCTCAAAAGGTGAAGACAAAGCATTTGATAAAATTCAACACCCACTCATGATTTTAAAATAAGGAAAAACTCAGTAACTAGGAATTGAAAAAAAATTTTAATACGATAAAGGATATCTTAAAAAAATACCTACTGCTAACATACTCAATGGTGAAATGTGACATTGGGACCAAGACAAAGATTTCCACTATCATTACTTTTGTTCAATTGTCTTGGAAGTCTTAGCCAGAGCAATAGGGCAAGAAAATAGAAATAAAAGGCATAAAGATTGGAAAAGAAGAAGTAAAACTATCATTATTCACAGAAAATTATTCACAAAATTCTGTAAGTAGAAAATCCAAAAGATCCTACAAGGAAATTATTAGAATTAATAAGTGAATTAAATAAAGTTGATGAATACAAGATCAGCATATGAAAATCAAGTGTATTTCTATATTCATATGAACAAAAATGAAATTTTTAAAAATTAAAACGTTTACAATAGCATCAAAAATATCAAGTCCTAGAAATGCAACATTTCCATAGTGAAAACTACAAAACATCGCTGAGAGAAATTAGAGTATTTCAATAGATAGATAGTCCGTATTCATAATTTAGAAGATTTACTATAATGAAGATATCAATTTCCCTCAAATTAATCTATAGATTAATGCAATTCCATCAAAATGCCAGAAGGTGTGTGTGTGTGTAAATTGACAAGTTAATTCTAAAACATATGAAAGTAGAAAGAACCTAGAATAGTCAAGGAAATCTTGAAGAAAAACAAATTTGGAGGACTTCAACTATCACATTTCTATATTTGCTATTAGGTTACAGTAATCATGACTGTGTGGTATTGGATCAATCATAATTAAACAGAATGATGGAAGACAGTAGAAATTCAAAAATAAGTCTTCACATACATTGCACTTAATTTACGGATGAGCACTAATGCAACTCAAAGAGGGGGAAATGGTCTTTTTAATACATGGTTCTGAAGCAATTGGTATTCATATAAAAAAAGAACTTTGACTCATATCTCACATCAAAAATTAATTTAAGATGGATCACATTCCTAAATATAAAAGGCAAAAATATGAAGTTTCTGGATGAAAACGTAGGAGAATATTTTTATGACCTTGGGGAATGCAAACATTTCTTAAACAGGACACAGAAAATACTAAAGAAAAATAGATAATTTGTACTTCATTAAAATTAACAACTACTATTCATCAAAAGAAATGATCGAGAAAGTAAGTAAGCAAGCCACAGATGGGAAGGAATTCTCAATATACATATCTGACAAGGATTCATACCCAGAAAATATATCTTTTAAAAATTTCAAACAACTCAATTTAAAAATGGGCCAAAAACTTGAATAGGCACTTCACAAATGAGAATATCTAAATGGCCAATAAACCCACATAAAGTTGTTCAACTTTGGGGAAATGCAAACTAAAATCACAGTGACATACTACCTCACACCCACCAGAAGAGCTAAAACTAAAAGGATGTTTGAAATTTTGGTAAGGGTGTGGAACTACTGGGTCATAAGTGACCAAGACATTGTACTCCTCTGTACGTATACAAGAGAAATAACTGCGTATGTCCACTAAAAGACATGTACAGAATTTTTATAACAGCATATTTATAATAGTCAAATCTTAGAAATGATCAAAACATCCCCCAACAGGAAAAACGATAACATTTGCATATTTGGTATGGAATGCTGCACAGCAATAAAAAAGAACGAACCACCCAAACGTACAACAACATGAATGAATCTCACCAATATACGTTGGGTGAAAGAAGGCGATAATTTCTGTCTTCTCATTGGACTCCGATACAATATGTACTCTATGATCCCATTCACAGACGTTCAAGAACAGACCAAGTTAATGTATGGCGATGGATGTCAGAAGAGAAGCTACCTCTGGGATGGTGATATTGACTAGGACAGGGTAGGAGGGAATCTCCTGAGGTGGTGGTGGCATTCTACATTTCGGTTAGTATGGCAGCTACACTCTTCACTGCATGTAAGTTAGACTTCAATGAAAAAGAGAGAAGTATTGAGCTGCTCCTTCAAATCCATTTCCTTTTATATTGTCTTTTTCTTGTCAAACTGTAAGCGCCTTTTTATGCCATAGATATCATCTCTAGATCTATTAGCAGTATTAAATTTTTTCAGATCTATTATTTATTGATTCTGTCCATTGATTTTGTTTATGGTGTCTTTCATCACACGGAATTTTAAATTTTTATATAGACAAATATGCCTGTCTTTGAAAGCTTCTGGATCTCTGGCTACAGTTGCAAGGTCTCAAGTTCCCAGCTTGTACATATAGTTCCTCGGACATTTTATAGGATTTTTATTTGTTCTTTTTTAAATATATTTACATCTTTAATCTATATGAGATTTATTTTTGTATATAGTGTGTGCTATGGACTGAATTGTGTCCCCCCAAAATTCATATGTTGAAACCCTAACCCCCAACGTGACTATATTTGAAGATAGAGCCTATAATAGGGTAATTAAGGCTAAATAAGGTCATACGAATGGGGTGCTGACACTCCAGGATTAGTGCCTGTATGAGAAGGGGCATGAGAGAGATCCTCTCTCTCTTTCCACCATATGAGGACATAGTCAGAAGGTGGTCCTCTGCAATCCAGAAAGAGAATCCCCACCAGAACCCAAACCTTTCTGGAACCTTGATCTTGGACTTTTTAGTCTGCAGAACTGTGGGAAAATAAATTTCTGTGGTGTAAGTCACCCTGTCTATGGTACTTAGTCATGGAAGTCCAAGGAAACAAGGCATCTGTTATGAGAATTCACTTTTATTTCCTTCTAGGTACATATCCATCCCTTTTAAATAACCTTTCTTTATCCCACTGATTGAACTTCTCAAATATTTTAAGATCGATGTCTAGATCTTATTCTATTCTATTATACCGATAAATTTGCCATCTCTATAAAAATTTCAATACCATACGAAAGAATAAACGTCCAGGAATAGCCATTAAAAAAAGAAGAAGAAAACACTAAGTATCCGACTAAACTATAAGGCACCTGAAATCAAATCAATATAGTGTTGCCAATGGGGATGAAGTGAGAAGTGTACCTTCACACAATTGCCAGTGGAAATTGAAGGCCATAGTGTTTGTAGAAAATAATTTGTCCAACATCTATTAAAATTAATAATACATATTTCCTTCAATCCAGCCTATTCAACTCAGGGAAAATACTCACAGAAATAAAAGCATCAGTACATGAGGAACACATGGACATGAATACTAGAGTGTTTATTTCAGTATTGTTCTAAATGGCAAAGAAATGGAAATCAAGCGAATGTCGATCAACAGAGCAATGGCTGAGCAAACTGTGGAGCATTCACACCACAGAATGTTGTGTAGTCCATTACAAAAAGTGAATTCAAGCTATCTGAGGACTTGGAAATATTTCCAAAAAGCATCATTGAGGAAAGCAAGATTTATGAAAGATTACGTATTATGATCCTGTTTTGTAAGTTAAACAATGGAACAAACTTCTGATACGTATATGTATATAAATAACTATATAGGATCATATGGGTACTAAGAGAAACATGAAATAATTCAACACAAGTTACTAATATAAGTATACAGTGAGAGCAAGGGGGAGAAAAGAATTAAGCATGTGGGAAAAACAGACTACACTAAGAAAAAGCAGGTATATAGCTACATTTATGCATTTATGTAAAATCATGTGTGTGTGTGTGTGTGTAGTGGAATATGTATAAAATTTTTTAAAGAATTTTGATATAAAAGGAGAAATATTGAAAATTAATGAACTGAGTTTAAGCACAAGAAGTTACAGTAAAAACCTGATGAAGGATGAGACAATAGGGAAAATATCAGAAATTAAAGAAACGGAGAAAAAGAAACTATAAAGATGTGTAATAAAATCAAAAGCTAGTTATTTTAAAAGACTAATACATTCAACAAACCTCTGATGAGATTAATTAAGGAACAAGGAAGAGGGACCGCATACTGTAGCACATAGGAAGAAAGAGACATCTGCCAAATGATGTAACAGATTGTCCTAAGAATGTGGGTTTGGAAGAGGAGTTAAACTTCTCTTACTCTAGCCATTTAAACAGTGATTGAATTCTCATTCACTTTCTGTAATCCAACGTGCAGCTACACAGCTATGGCAACACCACTGTGGTCTTAGAGCGCAAAGATCTGGATCAAAGCTCACATCTGCAACAGCAGGACAATGAGGAACCAAGCCAATTTTCCTAACATCTACTGAAGGTTTACAGGCCAAGCCTTGTGCTGAAAGCTTTAGATACATACTCATTTCATCTTCACGGCAACCCTATAATGTGAGAACTATCACTATTATTTTTGTTATTTTGCCCATTTTTTTCAGATAGGAAACTTCAACACAAAGGAGTTAAATAATTTGTCCAGAGTCACATCATTAGTAGGTAATAGAGCCAGAATCATCCCAGGTTTTCCGAGCCTCAGTTTCCCATTTATAGAAGGTGGCTAGTGACCCTATCTCAGAGGGGAAGACGTCAGAACAAAGAGATCAGGGGACTGAATGCATTGTTGAAAACTGCAAAGGGTGGATGAATATTATTTATGGCATGACGTCTAAGAGCCCAGTCTCCAGAGACAAACACACCTGGGTTCTGGTCAATCTCTGCAACCGAGAAGTGGTCTTGAGAAAGTAACTCTCTAAACCGCAATGTACAGTTGCCAGATTTAGCAAAGTCTTACATTTTTAGTAAAAACATAAGAAATCAAAAGAAATTTGATTTCAGTTAAACAATTAATAATTTTTAGCATAAGCATATCCCATGCAATATCTGGGACATAATTATACTAAAAAGAATTGGCTGTTCATTGGAAATGCAAATTTAACTGGGCAGCCCATATTTTATCTAACTACCCTACCTCAGTTTTCTTATCTGAAAAGATGGATAAGGTAAAAGTAGCTAACTGCCTGGCACGTTAGCGTCATCGAGTGTGCTAGGTGCCTCCAAATATATGTCCTCTTTTTCTTCCTTAGTGACAGAACCCTGATTTGTAGCTGAGCATACGGCTGCATTTCCTAACCTTCCTTGTAGAAAGCTGTGGCCCTGTGACTAAGCGCTGTCCAATAAAGATGCAAGAGGGAGTGCAGAGTGAGATTCCCAGGAACTTGTTTTGAAAGTAAAAGGATACATCTGTCCTTTATCTCCTTTTCCTCCATACTATTTCCGGAAACATGGATGCGATGGCTGGAATTCAAACAGCCATTCCAAACCACGAGGATTAGCCATGAAGACTGTGTATATCCTAGGGTTGGCAGACACAAGAGCTGGAAAGATTGGGAATTAAGGACCATTAGCAGTCGTCGCCAACGTGGCTGCACATTACAATCACCTGGACAACATTGCAAACTCCCAATGTCCCACACATTTGAATTGGGACCTGTGTGGGCATCTGTATTTTCAAAAGCTCCCTAAGGTTACGTTATGTAGACAAAGTTGAGAACAATTGTTTTAAGTTCTCTTCAGTGTTTCCCAAATTACATCCAAGGAATGATAAGAGTCACTATCCCATCCATGCTCATCCCAAGGAACTTACAATTCAATAGGTTTAGGTTAGGGCCCAGGCATCTGTTCTGTTTTGTTTTTGTTTTTACCAAGTACTTTACACGTCACATCCAGGTGACGCTTATCTTCAGCCAGGTTTGGGAAACACTGTGTGGGTCAGTATGTGTAGGTCAGTGCATCTAAAATTATAGTGAGCATCGGAATCACCTGGAGAGCTAGTTTTTTTTTAACAGCTTTATCGAGGTATATTTTATATATCATAAAATTCACCCATTTTGAGTGTACAATTCAATGACTTTTAGTAACTTTCCTGAATGGCACCATAAATCAGCTTTAGAACACTTCAATCCCCCTAGTAAGATCCCTCATGCGCACTAACAATTCATTCCCATTTCCACTCCTAGCCCCAGACAGCCACTCATCTGCATCTGTCTCTATAAATTTGCCTCTTCTGGATATTACATATAAATGGAATCATCAGGTATGTAGTCTCTTGTGTCTGGCTCCTCCCACTTAGCATAATGTTTTTGAAGTTCACCCATAACATAGCATTTGCTAGCAGTTTGTTCTTTTTTTGCTAAGTGGTATTTGGAGAGTTTGTTAAAACCCAGACCTAGTCCTGGGCTCTGCCCACCCTGAGATCCTTGTTCAGCAGAATTTTCATTTCTAGCACGCTCTCCAGCGGTGCTGATGCTGCTGGTCCACAGACTGTACTTGAGTATCACTGGTCCAGAAAATGCCAGACCACGACTGCCTACACTAACACACTTGTCTACTGAGCACCATTCTCCAAGTGACAGACCATCATCGTGAAGCTGCCCTGGGCATGTGGGTTCATCCCGAGGATGCTTATAGCCAAAGTTGCCTTTTATTTCCACTATGTCATCTCCTGACAAAAGTGTCCCTGCCAAAACTCAGAAACCATTTAGAAAAATAAAGAGAAATCAGGTCCTTGACATGTGGGAGCCTTACAATTGTCCAGTACCCAGGAAGAAAATGTTCAACTTCACTAATAATTCAAAGGATAAAAATTAAAATCATATTAACCTGTCAAATTGTCAATGATATGTTTAAGTATCAAACACTCAGTATTGACGAGGGAATAGTGAAATAAGTGCCACCATTTACAGCCAGTGGAAGATTAATTGGTAAAACCACTTGGGAAAGTAACATTGCAATATTATCCACATCAAGATCCTTGAAATGTTCATGCCCCTTTTTCTTCTTAATTCTGTTTTTAAAAATTTAATTTTAATAAAATAAGTAGAAACACCTACACATATACATGCTGTTTAAGGCAGTGTTGTGTTTCACTTTGAAAAGCTACCTGCGACTTAAATGTTCAATACAGTAGGGAGAGGGGCTACACATATTTTAATGCATTCAATACAGTGCAGAGGCCAAGAGCAGTGATGTTTGGCCTATCTCAGACAAGTTCAAATCCCAGCTGTGCCAATTTCTGGCTGCACGACTGTGGGCAAATCACTTAATATTTCTCTGGCTCAGTTTCCTTATCTGTAAAATGGACATATTAATATTAGTTACCTCAAAACATGTAATGGTTAATTTTATATGTCAACTTGACTGGGCCATAGGGTGCACAGATTCTAGGTGCTTCTGTGAAAGTGTTTTGGGGTGAATTTAGACTGAGCAGAGTAAATTGCTCTCCCTAATGTGGGCGACATCCAATCAGTTGAAGGCATGAATAGAACATAGGACTGACACTCCTCCAAATACGAGAGAATTCCTCCTACCTGACTACCTTCAAGCTGGGACATCACATTTTTCCTGCCTTCAGACTCAACTGAAACATCGGCTCTCCTGGGTCTCCAGTCTGCTGGTTAAAACGGTAAATGTTATGTTACGTATATTTTACCACAATAAAAAAAATGAAAAAAATTTACTTACTTCATAGAGTTTCTGTGAGAAATAAATGAGTTAATATGTGTAAAATGGCACACAGTATGCGTGATGTGATATTTGTTTCACAAATAAAGATCCCACATATTTTCAAAGACTATTAACATGTAAAAACACTCATGAGAGAAGATAAAATGAAAATACGCAATATAAAATCATGTGTTACCGGTATAATTCCAAGTCTTAAAATATTTTTAAGATGCATGTATATCTATTCATAAAAACAAAAGAACAATCAAGAGCAACACAACGTTAACTTGGTTAGTTGTGAATGATGATATTATGCATGATGCTTGTTTGTCTTGATATGTTTCTGATCTTTTTAATTTTGGCAAAGGCTGTGTGTTATTTTTATAAGCTTCACCCTTAAATGATGATTCTAGATATTTAAGGGGAGCTTCTGTACCCAGTATCCTGTTTACACTTCCTCATTAACTGGAAGTACCTTTCTCCTTCCAGGAGGAGAGACCATCAGCGTGTCATCTCCGTGCACTGTTTATATTCCCGAGGAAGCTCATCTGAGTGTCCAAGACAGATCAAGGGTCTGACTAGTAAGGGCATTCTTGGTGCGTTTATTTCACATCCTGCATTCAGGAGAATTTTGAGAAGCAACAGAGACCCTGGAGACTAGAAGTTCAAGGAAATAGGAGTCAGGCGAGAAAGTTGGCTCCTGTCAGACACAGGCAAACTTGGTACTTTTGTGTATGAACAATCAATTCCAGAGACATCAAGGAACTTGCCCCACGTCCTGTGTAATCCAGGCTTAGGTGGATGTCTCCAAGATTGTTCTATCTCTGGGCTCTCTGCTGTCAATCACATCCTCTCTTGCCTTCTGTGTAATTAGAGGGTTTCAGAAGACAAGAAAAACTCCAGAGAATGTCACTCCATGTCGTTCACAATTCAGCCTCAAATCTCACCATCCTGCTTCAGGTGTCCTGTATCTAAAACACACCAGGCTCCAGCCCTCCCCCATCCCATGCTGTGAATCTTCATACCATGCTTGTGTTTTATCTCTGCCTAGACACATTCTTCCTAGTCTTCTGCCTTTGTCAAAACCCTTCCCATTTTTCAAGGCCCAAGTGGATTGTCATCTTGTGAAGCCTTTCCCAACTGTGCAAGCAGAGGGGAGCTCCCCGTCCTCCAAGTTGCCAAGGCAGTTGGCAACTACCCAAGTGATTCTCGATGTATCTTCCTAGACACCTAGAATGTGAGCTTCCTGAGGGGAGGGATGGTACTCCCTCAGCTCTGTAGCAGGGGCTCAATTAATACATATCAGATATTAAAGTGTTTTGTTCAGTTTCACCTTGGCTGTGACATTTCCCCAATGGCACCCACAAGGTCTTATGTTAAATGGAGAAACTATTTTTGTCTACTCTGTGTGGCCGGTAAGAGAACATGAAGATTGAATGAGTTATTGAAAATCTGTCATTCAGGAAGTTTCAAAATTATCCCAAAGGATCATGATGATAATCATGAATTTGTCTGACTCCAACAAAGCAAGCTGGGCCCCAAACATTGCCCTGGTCACAGTTTTGCTTTATACTGCTAGAAAGGGAAACTTTTCAACTGCATTCACCTGAATAATTGAATGGTTCATTGTTTGGGAGAGGAACAATTGAGTATTCAATGGTTGGGAGAGGAACAATTGAGTGCACTGTGTTGTTTGGGAGAGGACTGATTGAATGTTCCATTGCTTGAGAGAAGAACAATTGAGTCTGAAACTATTCGCAAGAGAAATAATTAGGCATTCCATTGTTTGGAAGAGGAACAATTTAATATCCCATTCCTTGGGAGAAGAACATTTAAGGACAGACTTTAACCAATTTAGGACCCTATTCTACCTAAAAGTTAGTTTCCAAGTCATTTATTTGTTTGGAACAGAGAACACATTTACCCAGAGAAACAATGTTTGTAATGATTTGTAGATTTGTAGAGTAGTACTCCGCCCCCCCCCCCCCCCCAACATCTATTAACTTTCCGTTATATTTGAAGTAGACTGCTGGCTTTGATCTTGTTTATACCATACCACCACTTCTGATAAGGCATCGGTAAGGAATATTACCGAACCAAAGTGGGTTCACACCCTGGAGAGTTAAAAATCAGAGCCTCCATCAGAAGTAGTTGTCACGCAAAGTAGAACTTATTTGCAGGAAATAGGAGACCACATGGAATCATTTCCAAAGTTGTGGCTGTCCCCCAGCAGCCACAGCAGGGGCCTTTTATTTCAGATGGGGAATGAATATTCAAAAGGGAGGGGAGGGGATTTGCTTGGAAGGCTCAGTTCGCTCATCTGCACAGGTGCTGCTCTTGTGGTGGGGCTTGGTCTGGTTCAGGGTAGTGGGTAATTGCATCTCTTAACATAACAATAACAACAACAAAAACTAATTTGGAAAAACAGTTCTTCAGGGCAATTAGTCAGTAACAGGCAGTACATTTCCAAATCCAGCTCCGGATGTGAAAAGTTGCATTACCTGCCTTCACTGCAAACTCATGATCTCTTCCCTCATGGTCCCTCCTGATCGCAGTCGGACAGGCTAGATATTCCAGCCAGGTCACTGTAACTCTTTTTTTCCTTCTTCTTCTTCTCCCCAAAGCCCCCCAGGACATAGTTGTATACTCTAGTTGCAGGTCTTTCTGGGTGTGCTATGTGGGACGCCACCTCAGCATGGCTTGACGAGCAGTGCTAGGTCTGCGCCCAGGATCTGAAAGGTGAAACCCTGGGTCACCGAAGTGGAGTGCGAACTCAAACACTCGGCCACTTGGCCAGCCCCGGTCACTGTAACTCTTGACCACTCCACATAAACTGAAATCAGTTCTGTGTATTTGCATAAGAGAAAGTGACTCTGTAGGCCAGTCACTCCTCAGGGAGTCCTGAATGGAGCGTTGACGCAAATATTTTGCATCCAAAGATCAGTGTTAAATTTCAGGTTACTAGAGTTCCATCATTTTGTGTATCTTGTCTCCCAAGAGTAAGTGACAGTGAGTGGTACCATCAGCAAAGCCACTGGGACAAGATTCCAAAGTGTTCACTCTCTTCAAGCTGGTTGCCCCTATCTAGGCACTGATTGAATCTCTGACAGTGACAATGTCCTTCAGATAGGATTTTAAATAAATCCTTCCATCTTTCCTCCTCTTTATTTTTATATCTGTGGTAAATTGTTTGCAAAACTGGCCGCCATAATTACCTTCCCTGAAACCGTATCTTTGAGTAGTCGCCTCCCATGCTGTCCCTGGGCTTGGCCATATAACTTGATTGACCAATGGGGCAACAGAAAATGCAATGCAACCAGAGACTTGAAAAAGTGCTTATGTATTGCGGCTTGCTCTATTTATTCTTAAATCTGTGCTATCATGTGAGGAAGCCTGGTCTAGCTTGCTAGATATAAGAGACACGTGACCAGGTCACCCTTGTTTTCCCACCTGACAGTCTGCCAACTTCCAGGTGAATGAATGAGGTCATAGACTACTCACTCAGTCACCAGTCTATCTGCCAGCTGAAAAAAGGCTCATGAGCAAGTCCAGCAGAGATAAGCCAAGCTGGCCCAAACCGAAAGAAAGAGCTGACCCACAGAAACAGAAGCTGAACATATGGTTGTTGTTTTAAGCCAGCATATGTTGGAGTGGATTATCGCACAGCAAAAGCTAAGTGATACAGGAACTGATACCTAAAAGCTGGGTGCTGCCATAACTAGAATCTAAAATATGTGGCATTGGCCTTGGGACCAATGGATGCAGCCTGGGGAAGAGGCAAGGAAAATGTTAGTGAAGACTAGGAAAATGGTGAGCAAACTGGTAGTGGAAGCTGGAAAAGTAGTGAGGAAACTGCAATTAAAATACGAAAAAATGTTGATCTGAGCTATATTGTGGTGAAACAATTAGCAACACTGTCATTTATGATAATATATGATAGTAAATGTACTTAAACTTTTGGAGCTTGGAAAAATTATTTCCAAATACAATACTGAATCAGGTGGATTATTTAGGTGCCTGTAATAAGATACAGGAAAAGACAGGGTAGTTAGAAGATGAATTGTTCAGTTTGCAAGTAGAATTTAGAAGGCATAGAAGGGTCTAGATTTGCTGGATTGTAACATAAATCTGCTTTTCAATTCCAATCTCTTGAGCCAGTAAAAGATTCTCAAAGTAGGTAATAGCTTCAAAATAAAGATAAAATTAGGGATGTGGCTCTAAGCAACTTTGTAAAGACCTCTGAAAGATTTAATGAGCTGCCTGTCAGACACTCTTAGCTAGAAAAAAGGACTTAAAAGAATCTTAGGACAATTATCCCCGAGTAGAGATAGCCTTTTGTCAAATGGAGTGGACTTACAATTTGATACATAGAAAACACACAAAGTGTTAAGGGACTTATATCAGTAAAAGGCCATCACCTTTAACTAAATATGACTGATATTGCTCAAATTGCAAAAAGATCTCTAGGCTTCCAACTTTATATGGGCATAAAGCAAGCAGAAAAAACTACTTAGCTGCCAATACAGGTCATTTCTTTTGGAAAAGGAAGGATACCTCAAAAGGCAGGTTTGAGAGCCAAGACAAGGAACCCTTGAAAAACAATAGACTTGGAGACCCTTTCAAGGATTAAACCGGGTCTTGATCAAGGAACATTTCCTGTCTCCACAGTAGGTGGACAGGGCAACATCTGCCTTCAGGGATTTCAGAACTGCTCTGGATCATGATTGCTATGTGCCTCCCATTATTTTCACTTTTATGGTTGTCCTTCCCTTTCTTATTATATGGTATGTTGGGTGTGTGTGGTCCAATATCTCTTTTCTATCTAGTTCAAGGTCTCTAAATCAAGGAGGCTCACATTCAAAGAACTACATCCAAGGAGCCTCATCCATATCTGGACCTTGTGTAGATCAGGAGATCCTAGACTTTAATCCTGATGTTATAATTGGATTGATATTTTAGAGGACCCACAGGTGGGACAAGCATATTTTGCACATGAGTGGAAGGTAAACAATTTTGCAAAGAGCAGACTGTGGTAGATGGTAAAGGAAGCCTCAGATTCTTCTTTAAGAAGGCTTGCAAACTGGGGTTTTCCCTCTCTTACTTCTCTTGAAACTTGCCATCATTAGGATAAGCCTGGGCTAGCCTGCTGGATGACAATAGACATGCGGCACAGTTACCCCTGCTGCCCCTGGCCAGAAAACCATCAGACATTTGAGTGAAGCCATCTGGGACCAGCCAACCTGCCAGAACCAAACAACCTCCCAAGTGAATGCAAACATATGAACAAGATCTGCTGAGATTCACTGAGTCCAGTCGGTTCAGAAGATCCACTCATCAGAAATGTGAGCCAAAGCTGACACACCTCTAAATACCTGGGATCTACTATTAACCTCCCTGTCACAATGGTGCCCTAAAACCATTGGAACAAAGTATGCATATTCTCATTTGGAAAATTTAAGACAGGTTAGTTACATACTCCCTCTACACTATGTACTTACCACTCCCCACTCCTCCATTCAAAAGAACATTTCCTCCTTTATTTACTGAAGAGAAAAATCTCCCCTCTTCCCTAAATAGACAGTAACCTCCTTTACGAGGAAATATGACATAGTGGTTAATAGCACAGACTTTGGAGTCAGACCACCTGGATTCAATTCTCAACTCCATTACTACAAGTCTGTGACTTTGGTAAGTCACATGACCTCACTGCACTCAATTTTCTTAGCCCTGAAATAGGGTTAATAATCGTTCTCACCTCTAGGGCTGTGGGAAAATTACATGAATCAACTTGTGCTATCTGCTTACAATGGTGCTGGCATACATTAATAGTGAGTGACACGTGTTTCCATTATTTGAGGTCCAAGATGAGTCTTAGTCGATGCTGGACTCCCCCTCACTTCCTGGTGCTTTGACTGGTAACGCATATCTATAAATAACTAATCATTAATCAAAGTTGTGGGGAATTCCACAGATTCATTAGCCTATGAGCCAGTGAAGCAGATATAATATATTCACAATGTTATCAGTATAAAGTATTTGTGCAACATTTTTCTTTTGAGTGTTTCTCAGTCCTTATCTCAATCAGATCTGCCACCTGCCCTGCTAAGTTCTAAGCCTAAAAATGGGTAGACGATTTTTTCTACATTAGTGCCGTGCTTTATTATTAGACTCTGTGCAGAGAAAATACCTGTTGTACCACCTCAAAGGCTGGCCGAGACTGAGAAGAGCAGCCCCCAGATGTTTGCAGCTCACCTACCTGACAGAATCTGCCACGTGGTCTGTGGGCCTTGCTTTTCACAAGACCTTCTTCAAATCCCTAGACAATCAAACAGCACAATGTCTTTGAAGGCAGAGCCACAACATTATTACATAAGACAAAACCTGGGAATGAGTCCTCTATAAGCCAATGCCAGTGGAATTTCCCTGAATAATGAGGAAGAAATCATGCATTGCCTCAATGTAAGGAATCTTCTTCATCTTATCAGACATGAGATTTGTCAGCCTCAAGTCACTTATGGTCCTAGTAAGAACAAGTACTGATACCGGCTCAATGCAAGGTTGACATAAGGGAAGCCATATTGTAGAAAAGAAACTATATTGTAACTTTAAATGACCTCTGACTAACTAGCCCAGACATGCTCTGTAGATTTTGTGGCCCTTCCCAGCTGCTTTAAGATAATAACTTTTGCTCTTCTGAGTTCCTTAGGAATGTGATGACCCCCGGGCAGAGAGCCTATGTTAATAGCCATCATCAATGATAACTAAAAGATGAGGGTACAGGGCAGCTGCTCCATTCTCTGATGCATATCCAGTAAAACAAAGGACTATCAAAACAAAGGACTAAACAAAGGAACTGGGACCAGATGTCTGCCCCACCCACAGACCAGCCACCTCTCCCACCTGGAGATGGGCCTCGTATATAACTGGCCTGTAGTCTTTGTTCTGTGAGACTGTTCTTTCAGACATGAGTCGGCCATATTCCCTCTTGCTAGCAAGCTATAATAAAGTCCTTTCTCTCCTACCACCTTGCCTCCTGACTATTGACATGTCTTGTGATAGGCAGATGAGCCCACTTGGGCAGTTAACAGTACCATTGAACAAATCAGACATAGTTCATTGACACTGATAAACACCTGAATTGATTTAATCTCTCCCTCTTACATCCTGGATATTTGTAAAATGTGGTCTTGACTCTGCGTCAGAATCTCCAGGAAGACAGCTAAAAATTCTGATGCTGAACCTCAACCCGTACACATCAGGTCAATGTCCGTGGGGTAGAGGGGGCCTGGGAAGCGCCTCTCAATGATCCCCCCGATGCACCTGTGCACACTAATGTGTAGGTCAGATGCTGACTTTCACTACAATGACAAGAAGCACCATTAAGAGATTTTTGAGAATTGAGGAATCAGAATACATCAAATATCCATTCTTAATAAGTTCCTCCAGTGATTTCAGAAAGAGAGAAACAGAAGTTTCAAGAAACAATACTTACTGAAGCTTCCTCACACAATTTGAATATCTTCTATCCTTTTATTACATATTTTAAGAATCCTGGTTGCATTCAAGTAAGCAGTTTTTTTCCACCACTAATGGATTGCAAAAACGCATTGGTGTAGAGGAATTGGGAGTAGTAGTGGTAGTGGAAATAAAGGCAGACAAGAATCAAAAAAAGCGTAAGCTTTTTCTCTTTGCAATGAGAGCCAATGACTCTTCCTGATTAGAAAGAGGCTATAATGAGATCTCTTTCCTCCTCCTGCCTCAGCAACAATCATCATGTCTTTTTCATGAAAAGGAAGTTGTAAGTTTCCTCAAATAACTAAAAACCCTGGGGAAGGTGAAGTGAGAATAAGAATGGTAGTTAGGCAGGAACCGAACACCCTGACCCGGGAGAAGAGAATAGAATAAGATGATTTTCGCTATTTGAGAGGACTCTTAGGTTTATACCACACAAGGTTGTTTCTCATGTGGGAAATACTGTGCTTAGGTCAGTATGAATCTGCAAAGAGTCAGCAGAAATTAAGTTCTGCATGTGTGGCCAAAACACCTAGCTTTGCACAACATTCTCTTCATCCAACATATATGTATTGAGTGCCTAGCAGAGCAGCGAGCTAAAAAGAAAATTCCTGCCCTCATAGAGCTCATATTCTGGTGAAAGAAGGCAGAATTTTCTTAAATGAGCAAAACATATAGCATGTTGGATGATGATGGGTGTTAAGGAGACAAGGAGGAAAGAGTGACAGAGGTGTTGGGGAAGGGGCTGCAATTTTAGATAGGGGTGGCTAGAGGCCTCACTTAAAAGTGACTAGAGTGGGTGGAATTGTGTCCCCCCGTAAAATATGTCCAATTGCTAACCCCTGGTGCCTGTTAATGTGACCTTAATTGGAAATAGGGTCTTGGCAGATGTAATGGCAATAAGATGAGGTCATATTGGATTATTAATCCAATGGCTGCTGTCCTTAGAAGAAGAGGGAAATTTGGACATAAAGACAAAGAGAAGAATGTCATGTGAAGACACAGAGAGACACACAGGAACAACGGCCATGTGATGACAGAGGGCTGGGGTCTGTTCTGAACGCCCAGTGTTCTACAAGGACTATCCACTCAAGCTGGTCAGAACTCCACTGTCTGCATCCGGGAATATTTAATTTACAGCTGCCTGGGTGTTCTTTGCTCAACCTTGTAGTTACATCCTGTGCATTTGTATAATGTATTGGTGATACAGTATTCGTCAACAGGCTCGACAAAACCCGTGTGCAGACATCTGGAACTTTCTCTTCACAGCCCCCTCCCCTCTGGTTCTTTGCCCTGCAAATTCCAGGCAGTTCAGCTCCACAAAATCTGATCTTGGTCTCCCCAACTTGGCAAGACCATCATGCTTTGCCTGAGATCCCCCTCACCGCAGCAGGGTCTGAAAAAGCCTCCACAAAGGAGTCCAGGGCACCCATGGGGCTCGTCATCTCCAGGGATCAGACTCTGCACTACCTCTTATCTGACACCTGAACACTTTTTTCCCCATATATTTTGTTCAGTTTTCTAGCTGTTTATCGCAGGAAAGTTAGTCCAATCCCAGTCATTCCATCATAGCCAGAAATAAAAATCTTGTTTGGATTTAAGTATCTTTATGAACACAGATTTAAAAATATTTTGTAGCTACTATTCTCCTTTTGCTAACAGGTGTTTCATAAGTCTTCCAAGTCTTTTGGACAGATTCCCATTAAGTTATAATAGCTTCCTGGGTCCTAGGAAGGTGGTTCCAGGCTCATCTTATTATTTTGTCTGTCCCAGATCTGGAAGCAGATATTTCTACAGGGACCCCTGGTCTCTTCTATTGGGAAGTGGTATTTGGAGACCACATTATGGTGCTAGGTGTGTGCACTGCTACATGGTTGGCCGGTGTATCTAGACCTTTTCAGTGGGCCAATCTGGAAAATAAGGTTCTTCTTTTCTTTTTTCATATGAGGTAATTCATTACGAATCATGATCAAACTTCCAAATCAAGTTCAGGACTAAGGAGCTTTTACTTAATCTCTTCAATCTGACACCTTTGTATGATTTCCCTTATACTAATAATTCTGGTTCTCAATGATACCAACATAGGCACTCATGTAATTTATCCCACAACGTATTCACAAAAATCTCAGAATAACTGTATCAACACTACACCAACATTATGATTACTGCAGATGTTTAAGCTTATTTTGTAGATATTTTTATCCATAGAGTACATGTCACTAGAGATGTAGTCAAATTATTGCATTTTGAAGTCATTCGAAATAATTCATCTTTACTTGGTTATTTAACACACAGTTAAATTTACTTCTTTCACTCTGCTTTCAATCTTTACAGATTGCTATTTTCGAAATGTGATTTTGCTTTGTAATTATGGAAAACATCTTCTTGGCTCCAACTTGAATCTATAAAGCAAGGTATGTTCAGACATACTTAGCTTCACCCCCTATCTCCCTCATCTTGTTTCTTCACTGCCCTTATAGGTATATGTAACCTTTTTTGTTTGTATTTTTGGTTTATCTTCTCATCATTGTTATGAATATACATATATGGAGACATTATAATTTATATCCTTACCCCCATTTTCTTAAATGACGTATGCTTTTCTCCACTTGGCTTAATTTACTTGCTTTAGTTCAGAATATATTCTGGAGATCACTCTATCACTGTTTTTAATACATTTTAAACATATACCAAAGTTTATTCAACTAGTGCCCCACTGAGGTCCATCTAGGTTTTTCCATTCGTTCATGCACCTTTCTTTTAGTCCAAGAGTATTTTTAGCTTCTCCTTTAAATTTTATGACAATTTTGGTTCTGCGGACAACAGGAATCCCTAAAGACGAGTTTGGAAGTATAGATGGAGAGAAATACACCCTGTTGTTGTCTTATTTCTATTCAACAAGTGTTATTGATCCTGTGCTATGTGGAAAGCACTGGGCTCAGTGTTACCGGTGACACCAAGGTAAAGACAACCATTCTGCCTTGCCCTAAAGGGACACAAGTGGGTCAAAAAAAACAATAGACAATTAATTGTGTAATAAAAGGCAAAATAAGATCAGTGTTATGGAGATTTATAGATAAGAAGATGAAGAAAAAGCATGTGATGACTTAGAGCCCGGAAGAATCAGATCTGACTTCATGATGGAAGAATATTGGATACGTTAAAAAATTGCAAAGATTTTTGACCAACATAGGTAGAGGAGGATGAGTATCCAGGAAGAATTAAGGCCATGAACACAGATATGCTCAAGAGATGTGCAAGGTGAAGCTTGGGGTGATCAAAGCGAAGCATTGAGAGGTGGCCTGTAGATAGCACAATGCTGAAGGCTTGGGAGTCAGACACTGGAGTCCAAGTCCTGGATGATCAGCTACACTCTGACCTTTAGCAAGTTCACTCAACACGTGTGATGCTTACACTGGACCAGGCATTGTGAGTTGTCCCTTGACCAGCTGCATCCTGAAATAGAATTTCAGTGTCTGACATTGTTGATGAACTTTTTCTTAAAACTCTTCACCTTGGACTTCTGAGATGACCTCCTCATTTTCTGAGACAAACTCCCTGTTCTCCTTCCCTCTCATGGGCTGCTTTTCACCTAAGGACACAGGGAGGAGTAGCTGCTGCAGAGGAAACCTGGCCTTTGTTCTCAGCACAGAGCCCTTCCTCTCCAGGTGTCTGCCTCCTCGGCTTGGGGAATGTGTTGGTTTCTATGCCAACCACCTCCTCTAAACACAGGTCTCTTTCCCCAGGCACCTCAAGAGAACTTTCCCAAGCTTGAGATGCTGGTTGGCACCTGCAGTGTCTCAGCCATCCTATGATTGCATACGGCTGAAAATTTTCCCCAACATATCTTTCCTTACTCTAGCATACCTTATTCTTTGTTGCATTATCAACTTCTTTCAGACATTGTGATAATAATCATAATAGCTTAATAGCTGACATTTTAACATGTATTCAACAAATATATATTGATCACCTCTTTTGTGCCAGACAATGTTCTAGACACTGAGGATAAAGGCATGAACAAAACACCCAGATGAGGCTGTTATGGAGCATGCAATATATGCCAGGCATTGTGCTAAATATTTTACGCCCATCAGATGGTTGAATCCTTGCAGCAAGTCTCTGAGATCAATATTTTTGTGAAGTCTATTTCACAGGTGAATAAAATCAGTGTTGGTTAGATTAGTTAACTTGATACCCGAGCTTGTATTCTGTTCTTCCTCTGACTAGTTGTCTAACTTTAGGCAAGGTTCTTATAACTGCTCTCTGCTTCACTCTCTCTATCTGGAAAATGGTGATTATGGTACCTACTTCAAAGCGTTTCCTGAAAAACAAATGAACTTTTACCTGGAAAGAAAGTGAAACAGTAAGGGTGCACACTGAGGGTATTTCATAAATGTTAGCAATTATTATTGTCTATTTACAGTCTTATCATATGCTATGACATTCATTTTTTTAAGCTTTTGTCTTATTAGATTATGAGATTCCAAGGTCTGGATTTTGTTTTTTTCATCTCAAAATCCTCATGTGCAAAACGGGGTTAATAATACTTTGCAGGTGAGTTGTCGGATTAGAGAGAATTTTTACGTTCGTATAAAGTACGTAGCACAGTTCCTAATCTATGGTAAGTGCTCAACAAATTTCTATTGTTACAATTATTATTGTCACTACTGTCATCGTTATTAGTATTATTCCTCAATGATTGGCACAGTTCTAGCAATGGAGAGCGTGTTCAAAAGGCATTTTGTGACTCAAATGGAACTAAATGGGACAGAGTTGATCCAGAAGCACCCCCACCACCCACAGAACCTGGGGGATTACCACCACCACGCTCCATTTCCTGAGTGGCAAGTCATCACTCACTTTGGTTAACACTGGGTGGTGAGGACGCAGCCCTGCTAACTACTTAAAAACTAATATTGGGTTTGCAAAAAATGCTTTTTAATGATCCTTAGCAGCCCTTCAGAAATCCTCATTAGGAGGCAATGAATCACTGGGGGCTGTGCAGAGGAAGCACGCACGGCTGGAGCTTGTCAGCTCCCATTTGTCCCTGATGGAAGGCAGAGCACGTGCCATGTACGAGCTCCACAGAGGCCCCTCCACCAGGTCTCTGAGAGTCACCTCTTCCTCGCCTTCCTTGTCCATCTTGTCTGGGGCCTCGGGCCTCCCAGGAAGAGTACTACAGTCACCTGCCAGCTGACCCACAGGACTCCAGTCTCCTGCACAGATCCTCCCTGGTCCTAACAGCTAAGCATCATTCTTCTGCTCAAATGCCCAGCGTGGCTCCCTATCATCTCTGCCACCAACTCCAAGCTCTTCACCAGGTGCCCTTCCCACCTCCCTCACTTGCTCCTCATGACTCCCCCACACTGAGTGACTGTCCAGATCAAGTGAATCGGGATGTTCTGTCCCAGACCAAAGGTTTATTCTCTATTTTCCCTGCTTCTAGTTTTTTGCATATGCAGTTTCCATCATCTAGATTGTCACTGCTCACTCCACAGTTGTCCCTGTGACAATGTGGGGAAGGAGAAAGAACTCAGGCCATGGACCCTACAGATAGGGGTCCTTAACCCATCTTTGTCCTAAATAATCCTTTGGCTGAGTGCAAATACATCACTCCATGGTCCACTTGTTCTTCCTCATTGTTCAAAATATGACCACAGTGTTTCTAAACCTTGGTACTATTGACATTTAGGGCAAGGTAATTCTTTGCCGGAGGAGGGGGCTGCCCCGCATATCATAGAATGTTTAGGAGCATTCCCGCTTATACCAGAAATGCCCGCAACTGTCCCCTTTCCCTTAGTCATGACAATCAAAAATATATCCAGACATTTTCAAATGTCCCCTGGGGAGCAAAATTGCCCGCAGTTAAGGAGCATTGCATTGCACTGACTGTAAGAACCTATGTAGCATTCTACTTGGGGTACCGTAACTTTCCTTTTCGCAGGTCTAGTTTCCCTTTTAATAAAAACAACAGTAGCTAATATATCTATAGCACCCATTATATGCCTAGCATTGTCCTCAAGAGACTTACTTATGTTAACTAATTTATCATCATCTACCCCATGAAGTAGGTACTTTTATTGTCCCCATTTTACAAATGAGGAAAATTAGACACAGAGAAGTTACATAACTTGCCCAAAGTCACACAGGGAGAATTCACTTTCAGGCAGTGTGTCTCCAGATTCCTTCTTCTGAATCCATAATGCCTCTTAGAATAAGCAGGTAGTTTGAAATAAAGAAAATTTAATTTTACGTTCCAGCTCTGGCACCTATGAGCTCCAGAGCTTTGGGCAAGGAAGTTCCCTAATTTCCTTAGTTAGCAAAATGGAGATAATACTACTAATGTTGTGGGACCGTTTGAAGTTTAAAAACAATACATATAAAGCTTATAGAATAGGGTCTGATGCATAGGAGATCCTCAGTGAAGAGGGCTGATGATGGCAGTGACTGAGATAAAAGAGAAGGAGTTGAAAAAGCAGGAGGGGAGAAACTGTAAAATCCTAGAAAGAGAGTCATGACTTTTTTCTTCTGTGTATTCCCAGGGTCCAGACAGTGCCTAGCATAGAGTAGATGTTGCATCTCCATCTTTCCAAGACCCAAAAGCATAGGTTGATACAATACAGCCCATAGGTCAACCTGGCCCACCATCTATTTTTGTTAACAAAGTTTTATTGGAACACAACCATGCCCATTCACTTATTCATTGTCTGTGACTGTTTTCACACAACAATGGCAGAGTTGGGTAGTTGCAACAGAGACTGATGGCCAACAAAGCCAAAAATAATTGCTATTGGGCCTTTTACAAAAAAGGTTTGCCTGCCTCTAGTGCATAATTTAAATTGGAAAACACTAAATGGGAATATCTCTAATATCTTTTATTGGCTCAAATACATTCTGTGATTTTCTGAATTCTCAACTCCATGCTCATCTCTTCCATGTTAGCTTTTATAATTGACTTCATCCAACTCAGGCTTTGTCAATTATTCTCTCTCACTGCTCCCATCTTGCCCTCAGATGAAGGCACCATGCTATTAATTTTCACCATCCCTTATGTTGTCAATTTGCAGGTATCCCACAATTGCTTCCAGCATGTATTTCTGCAGACAAACTTTCTAGTGCTTGCTCGATGTTGTTAACAACGGCTGCCCTCTGAAGCTTTCTGATGGCCCAACTGCCAGTCTCCAGATGAGAGAAATGACACCAACCTCACATTCAAAGAGAATAAGGAGAAAGATTCAGACAGGCCCACAGCTGGACCTAACCTCTTCCATCTTGATTTCCCCTCCCTCCTTTCTAGTGGCTCCAGACCTGGTTGGCCTCCTGTAGGCACCCACACGCCACTCACCAGCTGTAAAAACTCCTCTCTATCTTGATCAGTTATGGTAGGACAAAGTTCTCTCTTAAGAAGAATTCAGAAACTGAAGGTGGAAAGAAAACAAACACAAAAGTATAAAGAAAAAGAAGTTCTGAGTCTATTTTGCCTTCCAGAGACTAATGCTTAATTTCTAAGTTAGCTTCCAACTCAGAAATTCCATTATTCCACAGAGTGATGCTATGGTATTAACAGATACTGTGCTTAACAAATGTAGGTCAGGGCCATTTACCAGCTGTGTGACACTGAGGCATCTCTCTTCATTAGAGAAGAAAATTCTTCCCAGAAACACCCAAAAAATAGGTTCATATGCTCTTTCCATAGCTGCAAGGGAGTCTGAGGAAGGAAGCACCTATCATTTTCAGCTTCTGTTTGGAGAAGTGGTCCCTTCCAAAAGAAAGAAGAGGGAGGCGAATGGATACTGAGCAGGAGCAGTCAATGTTTGCCATAATGAGTTACTACTATTTAAAAATATATAACAAAACATCCCATTTCTATGTACAAGAATGGATATTGTTATTTACAAATGTTAGCCACCCAGAGGGCCCACGTTGTGAGCCTGTTTTCATTTTTGTTCTCAGAAGGACAGGAATCTATTCTTTCAAACAAGATGCTTTCTTCCCTTAGAAAGGCTTGAAATTTCTAACAGATTCCTTGGGTCACCTTCCTACAGCCTGGTAAGATTGGCACATTGGAGATGAGAGAGAGGGGATAAGATAGGAGAGTATCTGAATATTCACTGTTCCCGTGTGTCAGGCACTCTGCTAATTAATTTCTGTGCATGATTTTATTTAATTCTCCTCTCAATCCTATGAGGTAGATATGATCTTCACCAAGGCCCGGGGAAGTAGGGTGAGGAAGTAAGGTGCCCAGGGCTAAAAATTTAAGGTGGGTCTCAGGGGTAACCCCATGGCATCCCTGAACTGACATAACCTAGACAGTGAGTGCCTCCTTAGATTTTGCACCCTAGGCTCCTCACTCACCTCAGCCTCATCCTGGTCCTGATCATCACCATTGTATAGATGAGATGATCAGAGAGGTTGTAATTATCCAAAATTACGTTCCTGAATATTGACAGAGTTGTGATTTAAACCCAGTCTGCCCGACTCCAGAGAATTCATCCTTAAACACTGAGTGAGGTTGCTTTGAGCATGCGTGACACCAGTACCATGGAAACAAAGTGGAGGGGATTGCAAGAGGTCTGTTAAAATTGCTAGGACAAACTGGTAGACCAGACATTCTGAAGAAAGAAGATTCCACCTCAGTGAGTGCTCACCCATTAAGGGCCACATGTTGACCACAGCTGGTAGAAGGCAGCTGCCTCCCTTCCCTCCCTAGATTGCTGTCAGTCTCACCCACAGCTCCAGCCCCTTCTGCTCTGTTCCTCCTCTGTGGCATTTGCCGTCCCTCCTGGTGGAACACACCTGCAAGTCCCTCCAGCACTCCTGAGTCCCTCTTCCAGATAATTAATTAAAAATCTAAGATAGAACATTCCCCAATGCCTCCCTGGTGTCACTCAAGAAGAGATGGTCTCCCAACTGGATACCTTGTCGTTCGCCACTTCTTAGTGTAGACTTCCTGTATGGTAAGCATCTAGGAAACTGAGCATCAGAGTTCTTTTCCACACCCAGGTGAATTTCACAAGACAATTTATCTACCTATGCCCATGTTCTCCTAGGTAATCAGAAGAGTCTGAGAATAGAGAAAACCCATCTGGTCCCTGGAAAAGAGGAAAAGGTTCAAACAGTATCTAATATTTGATGGGCAAGTACTCACTGAGCTGCTATGATGCATGAGGCCCTGTGCACGTCTCTGCCAAGGACACAAGGACACACGTGCTGAGCTGCTGAGGTTCTGCTCTCCCTCTAACCTAAGTTTGTGGCCAATTAACACCTACCCAGAGGTCCATTCTGCCACAAACATGGAGACCAGTTTTTACTACCCAAGTGAGTGTATGTTACAAACGCCCTCCATGTCTTCCTGGCCCTTTGGTTTATCTTTTATTCCCCTGATTATACAAAGTGGCATTTGCTTTATTGTTCAACAGGAAAGCCCTACGTTATATCCCAAACTTAGGAAACAAGCGTCTGTCTTCTCCCACCAGGCTCATACAGCTCCTCTCCTATCCCTGGGTAGACCTCATGGTGTAACGGAAAGAACACAGACTTTGGAAGGAGTTGGGTCTGTTTAGGGAAGTCTCAGCTGAAGCAGAAAGACTCCTTGCTGGTCTACACATACCCTGTTGATGCTAGTTAACACTTACATAGCACAGATCATGTGCCAGGAACTCTTCTGTGGGCTTTATATAGATTGACTCATTGAATCCTCAGGGAAGCTCTATGAGATAAACACAATTATTATGCCTGCTTTATCAATGAGGAGATCTAAAGCATAGAGACATTAAATTACTTGTCAAATGCTACGTAGCTAGAGAGTGGTGGAGCCAGGACAGCCCTGGCAGTCCAGTGTGAGAGACTGTGCTTGTGCTGTATAACAATGTTTCGGTCAATGATGGACCGCGTATATAATGGTGGTCCCATAGGATTATAATGGGGCTGAAAAATTCCTATCATCTAGTGATGTCGTAGCCACTGTAACATCATAGCACGAGGCATTACTCCTGTGTTTGTGGTGACAGTGGTATAAACAAACCTTCAGGTCCTTCAGGATATATTCCAGCAAAAGACATTGTTATCACAGGAGATGACAATTCCATGTGTGTTATTACTCCTGAAGACCTTCCAGAGGGACAAGATGTGGAGGTGGAAGACAGTGATATTGATGATCCTGACTCTGTGTAGGCTTGGCTAGGCTGTGTGTATTTGTGTCTTAGCTTTTAAGAAAAAAGTTTAAAAAGTTAAAAAAAAATTTAAATCAGAAAAAAGCTTATAGAATAATGATATAAAGAAACAAAATATTTTTGTGAGGATGTACAACGTGTTTGTGTTTTAAGCTAAGTGCTATTACAAAAGAGTCAAAAAGTTAAAAAATTAAAAAGCTTACAAAGTAAAAAAATTAAAGTATATTAAGGTTAATTTATTATTGAAGAGAGAAAAATATTTTTTTATAAACAGTGTAGCCTAAGTGTTTATAAAATCTACAGTAGTGTCCAGTAATGTCCCAGGCCTTCAGATTCACTCCCTCCTCACTCACAGACTTCCAGTCCTGCAAGCTCCATTCAGGGTAAGTGCCCTATACGGGTGTACCATTTTCTATCTTTCATGCTGTATGTTTACTGTACCTTTTCTATGTTTAGATGTGATTAGACACACAAGTACCATTGTGTTACAATTGTGTACAGTCTTCAGTGCAGTAACGTGCTGTACAGGTTTGCAGCCTAGGAGCATTAGGCTAGACCATATAGCCCAGGTGTGTAGTAGGCTACACCACCCAGGTTCACGTGAGAACACTCTATGACGTTCGCACAACAACAGAATTGCCTAATGACGCATTTCTCAGAACACATCCCCGTTATTCAGCAATGCATGACTGCTCTGTGCTTCACCGCCTCTCACAGAGAACTGTCGGATTAAAGTAACAGCAGCAAAAATAAAAATGCAGCTGCATTTGAAAGCAATAGGGATGATTTCCAGATGCTGCAAAGAGTGAATTTAAAGACAAGAGGGAAGAGGGGATGAGGCAAATATCTAAACTAACATTAGAGCAACACACGGGACTTAGGAGTTGGGACTGGAGTTCTGATATCCACTTAGGAAGAGAAACTGAGACCTCAGTTCCCACATCATCAGGGAAACCTTCCTGGGAGAGAATTTACAAAAACTCTGAATAAAGTATAAAAAATAAGGAAATTCTCCAGAGGTTAGAAATGATGGGAAAATAAAGAAAGATGGTTCAGAAGGGAAATTATTGTTTTCCCTAGGACTGTCGATTTCTAGTGATCAAGAACTTGGGTTTTAATAACCCTTGAACCCATGGGACAATAGACACAACCTAAGACTTGATCGGGCTGGGAGTTGAATCTGGACCCTGTATGTAAAGACAAGATTCAAAAAAGTGATTTAGAAAAAATAAATTTAAAAAACTTGCTCTCCAGAAAGCAAGGTTGGAATGTTTGTTTATCTTTGGGTAAAGCAGATTAAATCGTCCCTAAGAATCTCTACACATAAGCTCTCCACACGAGTCTGCGTCCAGAATTTACATGCGAGGTATAGTCCAAAAATAACCCAAACCAGAAGCGTAGCTGAAACTAGCCCCTAGAAAGAGTGGGACAGGGAGGCCATATTTAAGAAGATCACTTTCTGAAAAATTTTCAGAATCACAGAAAGCCACAATTCCTGGCACATGGTTAATCTCAACCTTGTTCTTTTTCCATATTCCAGCCTAGTTTTTGCCTTGCAGAATAGTTATTTTTACAGTTGACTTTTCCACTACTAGATTTTAAGTCCTTCACAAGGAAGACCTAATACAAAGTTTGCATATCAAAGGTTCTGGATAGATAAAATTTTACATACTATACATAGTATAAAACATCCACGACACAAGGAAAGCAAAAATATATTTGAAAACAAAAGTAAGGAGGAAATCAAGGGTCAGTACCCAAACACACTCAACAATTCTGAACAATTGCCCCAAATTTGGATGGATGGTTCCTGGCATTCAGCCACACTTACTAAGGTAGCGAAGGAGTCAGCAACCTTTTGCTGTTAAAGAAGAGGGAGTAAATATTTCAGGCTTTGCAGATCACATGGTCTCTGTTGAACTACTCAACTCTGCCATGGTGGTGCAAAAAGAGCCACAGACAATATGTAAATTAATGAGCATGGCCGTCCTCCAATAAGCCTTTATTTACAAAACCAGGTGGCAGGCTGGATTTGGCCCAAAGGCCATAGTTAGCCAACCTCTGAGGTTGCCATTTAGTTCCTGCCTTTTCTAGTCCTTCTCACACGGTGTGGACATTGGGAGTATGCACATCTGCCTCCACAACTAGACCATGAACTTCTCCAAGCAGGAGCATGAGGGACTCACTCTTGCAACCCCCAGTAGTAGCTAGCAAAGGCTTAGCACAGGATAGGAGCTCTGGAAATATTTGTTGTGGAAATAAATGCTTGAAAAGTGAGGCTTAATTGCCCTCCCTTTGAATCTAGCCAGTCTTTGCTACTCACTTGATGAATAGAATGTGACAGAAATGACATGGAGGATTTCTGAGGCTACAACATAAGAAATCGTGCAGCGTCTGCTTGAGTCTCTTGGAATACTGTCTGGTAGCACTGAGCAGCCTTGTAAGAAGTTGACTACTCTGCAGGAGAGAGCATTTGGAGAGGCATATGCTGAGACTACATGGAAAAGGAGAGTGACATTCCAGCCATCCCCATCAAGGGCCCAGGCATGTGAACAAGCCACATTGGACCCTACAGCCTAGCCCAGGCATAAGCTGAATACCATGAGTGATTCTAGTTGGTGCAATGTGGAGCAGAGGAATCATCCAGCTGAGTCCTGTCTGAATTCCTGACCGATGTCATGAGATATCACAAAATGGTACATTTGGGGGTAGTCCGTTATACAGCATCGGATTACTGGAACATTGGGGGATGTAACCACACCATGGAGGTAAGCTCCATCCGTGTCTCCAGGTGCTCCTGTCTGGGAAGCCATCTCCCTTAGGGAGTATTAGAATTTTTCTGCCCTGTCCTCTTTCCCGGAGGGTTCTCCTGGCTCCCATCAACCTTTGAAAATTCTTTCTTTTTAGCTCTGCCGCCCCCACAAAGAAAGGCCTTTCTGGACTCTTCCAGGCCATGGCCAACACTTCCTTCTCTTCACTTCAATAGCACATATCTCCACTACCACTCTTTGGAAATTCTTTCATCATCGTTGCCTAAAATTGTTGTTTAAATCTTACCCGGGTTTTTACTTTTTATGTTCTTGTATTTGTGGGAGATTGGGCTATATGACCTCCAAGTTCTCTTCCAGCTCAGCAATTCCAAGGTGACATCTAAGATAAGTGAGCTCTTACTCTAGTCAGGTCTAAACTTCTTCTCTTTAGAGATATATCAGGGATAGGGCCTGGGGAAAATCTCAGGGAGTCACTTGATGCAAGGGCAGAAGGACAACAATTACAGGGTCTCCTGTCATCTCTGGATCTTGCAGAGAGGGGTGCTTGGACAAGCCCCAGGTTTGGGGTCCAGGGAAGGGACACTACCTGTTGCTCTCCCTTTGTATGGGATAAGCATGAAAGTCATCTTGCAGAAGGAAATAAACATTTAAGACTGGAGTACCTGGCAGACTGGGCCTAGGTGCCAGACATTTAGTAGATTCCTGGGGATGACCAGATGCCCAGCACCTGGAGACCTTGGGAAGCATGTGTCAGGCATAGCCCCGCCCCACACTAGGGGGCAGGGCTTAGACCCAGCTCGCTGGTTGCCAGGCAACTTGAAGAGACCTGGGGGGATCCTTCAGCCCTTCTCCTCTGCATGGGGAACATTGCCCCCTTTCTCTTTTGTGTCCACCAAACCGTGATCTCTCCTGTTTTGCCCCATTGGTCAAAACAATCCTAAACCACTGCCTTTGTGTGGCCAGGCCCATCCCCCACCAGCTTGGCCCAACGCAGAACAAACATGCTCTGTGCCGCTTCAACACTGTCAAGAATTTCTTTTTCTCTGCATCTTTGAGCAGTCCTTCATGAATCCACAGCAGATGTTTCCTAGTCCTTTCATTTTCCTTTTTCAGAGGAATTGTAATCGACTGTGCTTTAATTAGGATCTCCCTCAGGATGCTCCGGCTTTCTTCCACACCCGGGAGTTTGCAGATTCCCTCTTACTGCACCAGGCTGATTAGATTTCTTAATTCCCTAAAATTTGCTGTCTCGAAGCCTAATACCCTTGTAGCGAGGAGGTCTGTTTCTCTCCCTCTCCTCTCATTATTGTGCTGAACCAGGCACCAGTGACTGGTAAGGTACTTATTCTCTGACTTCAGATCCCTTTCTCGGGCAGGTAAGCTGGCGTTGCAGCTGGAGCCTTTCCTGGATGAACAGCTTTGCTGAAGCTGAAAGATGCCCTCTGCATGAATTTGGAAACGCCTCCTCTGTGCAGCAGGTCTGCACCGGCCCCACTGGGTTGGAACTAACTTGGAGAGGCCAGAACAAGCCTACTACAGGTTTCGTTGTAGCTTCTCATTCATTTACAGTCACTCATTCCAGGAATTTCTATCAGGTTTCTACTATGTGCAGTGAAGATATAATGATAAACATGGTTCTTAATTTCTTGGACATTATTATTGAATGGGAGAGAGCAATAAGTGAAAACAATGTCCTGTGGTGCTGTGAAAGCCACTTTCAGCAAAGCAGAACACCTAGGCAGTCAGCTAACCATTCTTTGGGGGACAGAGGGGATTTCTGGGAAAAGCAACATCTAAATTGAGACTTGAAGGGTAAGTAGGAATTCAGGCCAAGGAGATTGGGGGTGGGGTGACAAGACACGGTAGGAAAAAAGAGTGTATTCTAGGCTAAAGGAAGAGCCTAAGGCAAGAGACAGTGGGGCTTGTCCTGGGACCTGCATGTATGTCATGGAATGTGATGCAATGGAAGGGAATTGAGGTGGGGGATGTGGAGGTGTGAGGAGTGTTGAGAACTAAAGATGGCATGGTAGGCAGAGGCCAGAGCGTGCAAGAACCTGTGACCCATATGAAGTCATCTGCACTGCATCTAGTAGAAGTGGATTGCTGCCCTTTATATCATTTACAGTGTGGAGTTCAGGACCTGGCACATCCTGCTCCCCAGAATTGGGAGAGCCCTGAACTATTCACACTCTAGTTAAGGCTGGTCCTGGCAGCAGGTGCCACCAAAAGACCTAAAACACACGCCCTCTCTGCTCTTTGAAGCCTGCAAACCTCTGACAAAGGAAGCAGCCTTGAAAAGAGAAAATGGGGCCAGCAGAGAAGGAGACGGAAAATACTTAGAGCCTCAGTGAACCAAGAGCTGGGTGTTCTGCACTATTGAAGACGCAGAGTGATGGGGTAAAAGGTGCTTTTGACTTTCTATTGTCAGTACCACCCTCACTACATCCAAGCATGGCCCAATAACCACCCCAGGTGGACCCGATTATTAATACTTGTCACAGATATGTGGGTCGCCTTTTTTATTTTTTGAAGTTTTAAAATGTCAGAGTTTGTCTCAAAAGCTTCTTATTGGGCCAGAGGGTAGAAGAATGGAGGAACGGGCGGAGAGGGCAGTCGTGTTCGTGTTATTTTTTGTCCAGATTCAGGGCAAAGTGGAGAAATAGAGCTCTCTAGGAGGAGCCAAGGCCGGGAGAAATAGGAATTCGTGGAGATCAGAGCAGGCCTGGAGTTAGGGACTCAGATAGGAAAAACATAGATTAAAGGGCAGGAAGACATCAAATGTTGAAGTTGGCCAAAGGATAAAACCACAAAACCTCAGTAACAGGCTGCATCAAACTACTAGTTACTGAACATTACTAATTATCAATCAATTATTATCATTAACAATGATTATTATTGTCAACTGATAATATTATCAATGTCATCATTGATAATAACAATAATATGCATTTATCAGGCACTTACTGTGTGTCAGGCACAACATTTTATAGAAGATCGATAGATAGACACATACATACATACTACAGTTAGACAGCTAGGTAAGTAGGTAGGTAGATCACAGGACTCTGTCTCCTTGTTCTTTCTCATAAGGAGATACAATCTAAAGGCTTCAAAGCCATAACTGGGCAAGGTGCTTCCAAAGTTAATAAAAAAAGGTTTATGTAGAGCAGGAAAGAGACAGGCATTCTTATCAAATTAAAAAGTTATGCTAGTGCAAAAACAAAATCTTATATAGCCTAGGTGAGGACTATTGGCGCGAATGTTAACCCTTATAGGACAAGGTATCTGATTTTTTTTTTTTTACTACTCCAGGCTATTGAAGAAAACCAGGGGATAGAAAGTCAAGAAGGAGCCCAGGGCAGCTGGTTCCCAAGTCTCTCCCTGACCCCACTTTCCCCCACATGGTTTTCCGTCTTCCTCCACCCAGCAACAGAAACAGATGCGAGCATCCCGAGATGCAAAAGGAGGCTGGAAACTTGATAATTGCTAGGGAAGAATGGCAGTCTGGGAAAAGAGGGGAGGAGAGAGGGGGAGGGAAGGGGGCTTTGTGAGAAAGGCAGAAATCTGCTCAGATTCTTCACTGGCTGGAGGATTGTCTGCAAGGGCGCCGGAGGCTGGCAGCTGGTACTCGGAGCTGCCGTAAAAGCCCTGTGATGGAAAATGCTTAGAACCAGCTAGCTGAGAAGATAGTTAAAGAAAAGAAATCTTTAAAAATGAAAGGTGCATACCTTAAAGATTTTATTTCAGCCTAAAACATACTAATGCGTATTTGTTTGCCTTTTGCCGTAGGGCCCACATCTTTCTTTCAGGATAGGCCGGCAAATTGGATACCCCAATCTTCTTGCATAAATTTCCTTCTCTAGTTTCAAATCCATTAAAATGGGATGAGAATATAGAGACCCAGGGGAAGCAATCGGAGCAAAGAATCATTCTCCATTTTTGCTATTGTTTCTCAATCGCTGTGACCTCATATATACCTGATTGAACAGTATTTTAAAATGACTTGGCTTTTCAAGTTTTTCTGACAAATTTAACTTAGTTCTTATGGAAACACTGCTCTATTTCCTTTTACATGCACATTTTATCAGCTTATATAATTTTTAATTAGGTTAAAATAGCAAGACTAGCAGGACATCAAGTGGAACTTTCACTACTGACCTAGAATTAGCTATTAGGACTCAAAGCAAGTGGCACTGTCATACCTCAGAGCCCACATCCTAAAGGGAGCTGAGAATATTAGGATGTCACACCCCCCCATGGGGTGTCGAGGGGAGGCTGAACTCCCAAACCTCTCTTCTACATAAGCAGATGACTGGGGGAAGAGATGGAATTCCAGCATGCCAGCAGAGTCTTCATGGGTGTAGGTATGGTTTTGTCCCTCAAGGAAAAGGGGGAGGAGTCCCACCTCCCTCCAAGATGTGAAAGGAGGGTCTCTGAGGACATCACCAATAAAGATTGGGGGCATGAGCAAGAATTGGAGTCTTACAGTTCATTCTTTGGTGAGATGTTGGTTATGCATCATATTTTCTGATCTCCCTCTGTTCCATGCCCAGTGGAGCAGAGGGAGAAGAGAAATGGGGAGAAATGCCAGGGCAAAGAGAGGGAAACAGCAGAAGAGGCGGCACTCCCACCATTGTGGCAAGGATGAAGGGTCTCTTGTGCATAAGTGGACACTGCAGAATGTAGCCATGAGCTGGGACGAGGGATTTGGTCACTGATGAAGGGACTTCCTTAGAAAAAGTCTGGGACTTGAAACACAGGGCATGAGCTGCAGGCAGGTGCTGTCCCAGGCAGTAGAGGGGCCCCTGCTAAGGACCCATGTTATGCTCCCGGAGAGAGTCAGCATTTCAGTGTCACTGCACAAAGGGCATTGTTGGAAAGCAGTGATCGACACAGTTGGCTTGCAGCATGACTCATTTCTCCCTGTCACCAACTTGTGTCCCAGGGCTTAGAGAGAAGAGATGTCAGTAATCAGAGTGGGGAGAAGACACAAACTGTGTCTGTATATACATATAAGTATAAAGATACCTAAACAGTAAAAATAATGATAGCAAATCTTTCTATGGTAGCTACTAAGTAATAGGCACTCTTCTAAGCACTTTACCTACACTGCTTCATTTCTAAATGTTCATTTTTATATTTATCTATAAAAATATAAAGGAATATAAACAGACATATATATATATATTTGAATTTTTATCCCATAAAAGTGGAACTTATTTACTCAGGAATAGGTACTTGTGGCAGACGCTGTTAGTTGCTAACCTACCAGGGATCCTTCTCCCTTCTTCCTTTCCAGGAGAAACCAAGTTTATTCTGGGCAGCAACATGCCCATCCCCAAGTGGTGAATCATGAGTGCTCTTAGCCTTTTCTCCTTGCTCCACATCTCTGTTTCTTCCAAAGACATCAAAAGGAAAGTCTGCTGGGAACTTTTCAGAAAGGTTTTGATTTCCTGATTAAAGAGATAGTTTGCCGAAGCTAGTCCTTCCTCCTTCTTCCTCCTTGGATGTGGATGTGGATGTAGTACCTGGAGCTGCAGCAATCATTTTGCAATTATTAGGTAATAAGTATGATTATGAAAAACCAACCTGCTAAGGTTAGTGGAACAGAAGGATAAAAAAATTCATAGTTTTGGATGACATTACTCAGCAGCTAAACCAATAGCCACAACAAACTCCTTAATGGGGGGAAGATGGGTGTTGTTTAATCATGGGTTAGGTTTCATGTAATTAGTAACATCCACCCCCAAATAGACTTAGACCTGAACTACTACATATTTAGATTTAAAATCCCTTCTATTTTGTTCAGTTCTATAGTTAAGTGTATTATATCGGTGATACGATTGTATCAGTTGTATGTCTAAAAAGAAAATAAGGTTTGGAAGACTTAAAATGAGTTCAATAAAAGAATAATATATAAATAGTACTGTAACTCTGAAAAGTAACTTCTGTATCATTAGTCGACCTCAAATAAGAAGGGATTGAATGACTTAAAAACATGGTTCTGATTGGGAAAAAATATCGTCACAGGGTTTTATCAGAACAAGTGAAATTATGTTCTCATTATTTTTCTGAGCCTGCCTGTTGTAATTATAAGAGGACAAGATTTAAAATGAAACAGAAGAGGTGTGCATCAGTAGCTGGGTTTCCTGAGTGAGAGAGAAAAGACTGGAGGAAGGGGGATACTGGATCAGTAAAAAGATTGCTTCAGTACTAATGAGGAACAAATAATAAGAAAAGAAGTCAAACTGCGTGTTGATCTTCACTGACTTTGTTACTCCAAGTCATCACACCCAGCTGCCCGGGAGAGGTCAATGTTAACTAGTATTGTGTTCTATCAAGCACTCTGTGTGTTTCTCCTCCATTTCCTGAAGATGTGCATTCAGATCCCAGCTGGAGGGTACCCCAAGTGAATAGTAACCACTTGGCCCTAGTGGGCTCCTACGTGGACCACTCTTGACCCAGGCAAACCGGCTCTGAAGAAGGGATTAGCAGGACCTTCAATTTTTGAAAAGCAGGGGCCAGAAAAATATGTCTGGGTCAAACCTTTTTTGATTACAAATGACAGAGCCCAACTCGAGCCAGTTTTTAATGGGTGGAGGGGTAGCTGTTTACGGTTCATTCCATGAAAAAGCTGAGTGTTCTAGCTTTAAGCAAGGCGGGATCCAGTTGGTCAGACAATGTTGACAGAAATCAGTCACCCTGTCCCTCAAGTCTGCTTTCCATTGTATTGGCTTAATTTGCAGCCCAGCTTCCTCCACACTGTGGGAGGGGTGAGGATGGAGGGCAGAAGCTCTCACAAGCTCCGTGCTTGCGGGATCTCAGCTTCAAGGCAAGCGGAAAAGGAGCTTTTCTTATCCACTGGTCACAACACAAGTTCTATAATTGCATCTCCTGGATGCCCAGATTGGGTCACACGCCCATTGTCTTAGGCTGCTCAGCTGCTGTAACAAAATACCATAGACTGGGGGGCTTCAACAATAGGCATGTATTTCTCACAGTTCTGAAGGCTGGAAGTCCCAGATTGAGGTGCCAGCATGGCCGTGTTCCGGTGAGGGCCTTCTTCCTGGCTTGCAGATGGCCGGCCGCCTTCTCACTGTGTCCTCACGTGGTGACAAGAGAGCTCTGGTCTCTCTTCTTCTTATAAAGACACTAGTACCATTGTGGGGCTGCCATCCTCATGACCACTTCTAAACCTAATTACCTCCCAAAGGCCCCACCTACAAATCCCATCACATTGTGAGTTAGGGCTTCAGTATATGAATTTGGGGAAGGCACAAACATTCAGTTCATCACACTCATCCTGAAACAATTGCTGTGGTGAAAGGGAGGCTACACCGTGAATGGCCAAGTTCACAAGGGCTATGCATCCTTCCCTGGGGCTAGGGGTGAAGTCAGCTCTACCTGAGCCACAGTGGACCAGGAGTGCCTTCTCAGAGGAATAGCAGGACACTGAAATCAGGAGACGGGAGATGGATCCCTGGTAGGGAAAGAACACTTCTTCTACAGATGAGGAAGGTTATTGAACTACCGTTAATTGAGCATGTATTAGGTGCTGAGAAAGCTATATGCATTGTTTCCTTTAATCTGCACCACTCTCAGAGGTCGATATCCTTATCCCCATTTTACAATAGAAGAAACTGAGACCTGGAGCATTTGGGAAACTTTCTCCAGCATCACAAAACTAGTGAATAGAGTTGCAGGGACTCCAATACAAATATATCTCATCTAAAGGGCTTACTCCCTGCTGTTCTGCCTTCCATGGTGCCATTTGCAAACCCACCAACATGGCAAGCAGGTGCCTGCTCCAGCTGAGGTGGGGAGAAGGTTAGTGCTTATCTTCCATGTGCTTGGAACCAGCAGGTAATTTCAAAGATGAGCAGAGAAGTGAATGGGACCTTGAAGCGGAGGCAGACTTAGTTAATTGGGCAGAAAAGACACATTCAAAATTATATATACTGAATAGTCTGTGTAAAAATGTAGCAAAGAAAAATTAAAGACTGGAATCGTACATCTAAAAAGGTCGAGAGTGGATGCTTCAGGAAGTTAGGACTTAAGGATTTATTTTCCTCTTTATACTTTTCTGATCTTTCCAAATTTTCTACCATGAGAATGATTTATTTTTAATCATGGCAAAATCTATTTTAAACAATCCTGGAAATACAGAGCAAGAAAAGGTAAAATAACCTCTAAGGTATTTGAATCAGGTTGCTAAGCTGGAAAAAGCTGTAAAAATGTTGTCAGATTTCTGTGAATGGATTTTTAAAAAATGAAGCATTGGAGTTAATAGCAAATTTTCTGCATGAGCAGAAGTTAATATTTTCATGCCCTCCGGCAGTTGGAAGCCAGCAGCACACAGTGCGGGTATGTGTATATTAACAACCCGGACACGGGTGCAAATAGCAAGGTTGAAAATCTTGCTGACTCAGCCAAGCTCCCAGGATTGGTGGAGACGAAGCAACGACAAACTCAGAGCTCTTCCTGGAAGACCCAGAGCTTCTAGGATTGTGGGCAGAAGAAAAGGTGAGGAGCTGGAGAAAGGAGATGAAAGGAATTCTTCCAATGGGATGCAGAGCCCTGACAGTTCTCAGTGGGGGCTCCCTCCTAGTTGCCACCTGAAACCTTTCTCCTGGTGAAATCCAAGAGAATAGTCTTCCTCACAACCAGGGCCCCTCGGACCTCTCATTCCTCACAGTTTACAAACCACTTTCTCATTTACTGTCTTAGTTGATTCTCACCATCTCCTCATCAGGCAGGCAGAGCAAGAGAACCAAATCTCTTAAAAGTCTGGTTGTAATGATCTCATATTGGAAGATAAAGAAAACAGTAAGCTTCAAGCTATGTTACAGGCTGGAAGTTGTCTTTTAAAGCCACACTGAGTGTGGAATTATTAGTGATGGGTAATTGCAAAACTGTGAATTTCTGCTGTTGCTGCATGTTGCACTAAGAAAAAAAATATAGGGATTTGAGCCATTAAGAAGTGAGTCTCCTGGGCTGCCCCGTGGTGTAGTGGTTAAGTTTGCACACTCCACTTCAGCATCCCAGGTTTGTAGGTTCGTATCCCAGGCACAGACCCACTCATTACTCATCAGACCGTGCTGAGGCAGAGTCCCACATGTCCCACATACAAAATAGAAGAAGACTGGCTCAGATGTTAGCTCAGTGACAATCTTCCTCAAGCAAAAAGAGGAAGATTGGCAATGGATGTCAGCTCAGGGCCAATCTTTCTCACAAAAAAAAAAAAGAAAGAAAAGAAATGATTCTCCCTCTAGTAATGGGACAAATCAACATCATATGCCTCCTGATGTGACACACTGAGAAGGACACAGCATCACTTCCGTGGTATTCCTGCCAAAAATTCACAACCTGAATCTAATTCTGGGAAAACAGCAGACAAACTCAAATTGAGGGATATTCTACTAACAACAGCTCTGTGCTCTTCAATAAAGACAAAGTCACGAACTACAATGAGTGAGAAACTATTCCAGATTAGAAGACACTAAAAAGATAGCAACAACTCAATGTGCCACATGATTCTAGACCAGAAAAAAATTTTTTTTTTTGGCTGTGAAGGACGTTATTAGGACAATTGATGAAAATTGAATAAGGTCTATAGATTAGATAATATTAGGAAATCAATGTTAATTTCCTGGTTTTGATCATTGTACTCTATTAAAAAGAGACTGTCTGTTTTTAGGAAATACACACTGAAGTATTTGGGGTAAAAAAGCATCAAACTTGCTCCCAAATTACTCAGAGATAGAAAGGGAGACAGATATGGAGACAGATATTTGCAAACACTCATATTTACATATAGAATCATATAGAATGATAAAGCCAATAGGGAGATAGAGATAGAGATAGGAAATGATAAAGCCTATTGAAAGTTGGAAAATCTGAGTGAAGCATATAAAAAATTTCTCTGTACTATTCTTGCAAGTCTTATATAAGTTTAAAACTACTTCAAAATAAAAAGTTTAAAAAGAAAAAAATAAATAAATAAGCCCTCATTTCTGATAGGGCAAATTTGGGATAGATGGGCAGGTGACAAGCAAGGTCCCTTTGCATCTGACAAAAGATGCAGGGGAAGAAAAACAGTTGAATATGGTCACAGGTGGGGCTCATGACATGTACATTGTTTGTTCACAAAATGCTAGACCTGACTTGACTCTTCTTTTCCCTACACAAGCCACTGTCCTACAGCAGTCATTATGGTCACATGAACTTCCAGCCACACCTATACCAGGAGATATGTCCTAATCCATGTGAATAGTATTCCCTGGAACCAAAGATTGGAGATGGGGTGGGGGGATTAGCTACTTAGGACTCTTGTAATAAATAGACTTCAGTCTTAAGCGCATGAGTGTTAAAAGCACGTATTTCAGTTGGCCCATGTGGATGGGTTGTTGAAGACTGTAACAAGCTGTTCTTATAACTGAAACAATGGAGTTTACCATGAGCTGAACACCATGTCTATCACTTTAGCTATATAGTAAGATGGCCCAGCAAAGCCAAAATGTTCCTGTCTTCAGCTCATCCAAACAAAATGGATAGACCATAGATATTCTGTCTTCTGCAAGATGCCAGCGTGGTGCATCAGACTCAGTGCCCAGACTAGGACAGTATCTGAGGAGATTGGCATGCAAAGACTTCTTAAACGACTTGTGTGATTTGTTCACAGTTTCTCAGAGAGTTGTCAATACCACTGGATTAAATTTCAATCACCCAAGTCAGGATGCAGCCTGCTGCTTATTATTCTAGCTGACCCGAGGTCTATTTGGAAGAATAGGTATCATTTCCTCTTTAAAGATGAGAAAAGCCCAAGGTTTAAATGGCTTGCCCAAAGAAACGCAGAACCAGGACTATACATCTGAATATTATACATTTTATATTCTTTTAATTATGCATTTTACCTGAGCCATTTCCTCAACTTGTGATTTCCACAGTGTATTTCCATCTTGTCATGTTCTTGCCCATGAGACAAAAACATTTCGTGGACAAGATCTTTGTAGATTCGCTTGTGAATCCACCCCAATCTCAGCCTAATATCAGTGAGGTAGTTAGTACACAGTAAATGTTTGTTGAGTAGATGGTAATGAAACTTTAGTGATCATCTAGCCCAGTGGTTCTCAACCTTGGCTGTAGATTAGATTTATCTTGGGAGGGTTTTAAGAAACCCCAATGCCCAAGACCCACCTCAGACTAACTGAATCCAAATACTTGGGGAGCGGGGGAGGGGTGGGAAAGGGACAGGTCCTGTATTTCTATATTTTTCTTTTTTTTTTTAGCTGAGAAAGATTCACCCTCAGCTAACATCTGTTGCAAATCTTCTTCTTCTTTTTTTTTTTTTTGTATGTGAGCTGCTGCCATGGTATAGCCACAGACAGACAAGTGGTGTAGGTTTGCACCCAGGAACCGGGCCCGGGTGGCAGAGCACACTAAACTTAACCACTAGGCCACTGGGGCTGGCTCAGTCCTATATTTCTTTAAAGTTCTCCAAATAATTCTAACATACAGCCAGGACTGAAAACACAGATCTAACCAAAATCGCTCGCTTTTCAGATGCAGAATTGAGGAACATAGAGTGGGGAAGTGAATTTCTCAAGGTCTTACATAATTAAACGGTGTGACAGGGACTAAAATGTTCATTTTCTGGGTCTCTGCCCTACAATCCTTTCCATTCATTGTGCTGTTTCCTAATTCAGTCATATGATTTAGAACAGAATGAGATGGGATTAAATGAGGTGGAATAGAATGAAAGGGAGGGAGAGAAAAGAAATGGGATGGGATGGGATGGGATTGGAAGGAATGGAAAGGGATGGGATAGGATGAGATGGGTTAGAATGAAATGGAATGGAATGGAGTGGAACAGAACGGAATGGAATGGAGTGGAAGAGAATGGAATGGAATGGAGTGGAGTGGAATGGAATAGAAAGGAATGGAAGTAGAATGGAGTGGAATGGAGAGGAGTGGAGTGGAATGGAAAGGAATGGAAGTGGAGTGGAATTGAGTGGGATGGAACAAATGGGAAGAGATGGAATGATATGTACAGGAATGAAATAGAAAGAGCTGTGATGCAATGCAACACACTGCAATGTGATGTGATAGAATTATAAAACAGGAAAGATGCTGTCAAGCAGAAAATAGAACGCAGATGATAGCTCCTAACATCCATGGCATGAAACAACCTTGCACCTGGATGGTGCTCTCCATACTCAAAATTCTGGCTGATTTAGTTCCACGCTCTTCTTCTCAGCTGAAGAGAGAAATCCACAATATAAGCATTTGACTTTCCAGTCAGGAAGATCCGGATTTTTTTATCCTGGCTCTACTACTTGCCAGCTGGGCAACTTTTGGAAAGTGCTTCACATCTCTAAATCCCAAGCCCCTTGATGGGGAAAATATGCCTGTCAGAGGGCTTTAATGAGAGAACGTGAGATATATGATAAACGCCAAAGAGGAGAGAGCTTGGCATGCAACGGTACAAAATATTTTTTATTCTGATTTTGTCCGTTTTTACTTTCTCAGTACTTGGCTGCCACACACACAGTGTCCTGGGGGTACTGGACAGCTAGTCTGAGGGCAGGCTCTTCCCCCTGGGAGGCCCTCATTTCCCTATTATCCACTAAGTGACCAAGCCTAATGTGAGTTTGGGGTCATGAACCACTGGGGCTCCTTCTGGCACCTTATCCTCTTGCACACCAAGTAAACATTTTGAAAACATTTTTATCCAAAACAAATGACAAAAACATTAGCAAATTTAAGGGAAAATATAATGATATGAACCACCTTATTTCCTAACAAAGCCACAAAAATGAGGCACCATTATTAATAATCGAAAGTGATGCTTCATTGCGTTTGGCACAATTTGTGATTTTATATTTATTCATTTTTCACTTTTACAGTGTCTCTCTCCCCTCTAGACTATAAGCACCAGAGGGCAAGAATTAAGTCTTACTCATCAATGTTTCCATAGTGCCTAGCACAGTGCACGTGGTAAATGCTAAATAAATGTGCGTTGAATGTATGCATAAATGAATGCATGAATGAACAAATGTAATGGGCTTTTATAGGTCTGGAGGGGCTTTTTAGAGACCACCTGGAGCACACTATGACTTTTGTCTAGTTTGCATCCATCTAACTTCCAACTGTCTATTCAATTCTTAAAAATTATCCATGGATACTTGGAATACGGAATTATCCAAATTCTAATCCACATTCTAATCTTACTCAACCTCAGTTCACTGGGACTCGTTCTGAGAGGCTATGGCTCCAAGCCCCTGAGTGCAGCCATGTTGGAAAACATTCCCTTTGTCTCTATTCTCAAAAGAGCTGTAGATGAGGCCTGGGGGACTGGACCCGGAGCTTTGTCCCGAAGGAATCCTGTCACCTCCAGATGCAGAGTCATCAGCTTTCCACCTACCTGCTAAAGTGACCAAGTAGTAGGATACCTCAGAAACCAAAGGAGACCTGGAGAAGGACAGTCAGATGTCAAAGCCCATCTGGACAAGAGTCAGAGAGAAGGAGTTTCTCTGTCCTGATTACCTGGATCCAAATCCCAGATCCACCAGGTGAGTGCTCTGTGACCTCAGGAACATCCCGCCAACCATGAGTGCCTTGGTTTCCTCCTCCTTCAAATGGAATGAGATAATAGAATATATTTCACAGGATTGTTGTGAGCCATAAATGAGCAAATACGAGTAAAGAAATTAGAACGGAAGCAGGTCCACAGTAAGCACCAGTCTTTTTCATGGTTATCCAAGGTGAAGCATGAGCAAATGTCAACAAGAAGACCTCGAAGAGGAGACACAGGAATTGTGACTTCACTTCATTGGATAGACTGCTACTGGGACAGCATGCTCTTAGAAGCCAGCACCACGTCCTCTGGACCATGCTATAACCATCTTAAAGATTCTGGAAGCATTTGATAAAAACCACTGCTGAATGCACAGAGCACAGCTGACTGGGTAAATGCATGATGTTTCCTCTGCCTAAATTCAGGGTTTGCTCCATCCTGCCACGTCACAGGCTCCTGAAAAGACCAACTTGAAACTCATATCAACATTTAAATTGTCAGGATATGATTAAGCCTTCGGGAAGATTAATTACTGACTTTCTTACGCATCAACCCCCTCCCCACTCACGTTCCCTACCCCCTACTAAGCATCTGAAAGAATCTAACGTTGTAAACAAGGATCTAATTAGCAACTTGAATTCAGGCTTAAGATCTTTTGTGAAGGTTTGGTCACAGATACTGCTTTCATCTCTGAGGATTATTCTTCAGCATCCAGAGAGACTTCAGTTACTTTCCTGGGCCTTTGGATATTTTATCTCATTTGAATACTGCTGCCAGCTCCAAAGATCTGCTGAGGAGGGGACCCAAGATTAGCCTTTACTAGGCTGAAGAAAACTCTCTTTTGTATTAGAACTCCTTTCCATGCCATTTACATCTTCAGAGGAAGCTAACTCCCACACAAGTTTCTCTCACTTCAGTTGACAAGAGAGATGTGGAGGTTTAAATGCTGGTTTCAAGTGGGGAGAGAGACAATAGAGCTTTGGGTCAGCTGCCAAGCCAAAGGTGCAATTTAGCTTGTTGGTGGAGGCCCTCAGTGTGGCCTCTAGGGCTCATGTTCTTTCCCTCTCCTCATTCCTGCTGCTCTGCCCTCATGGGCATCCGCATTGCCTCTCTCCTGGACCACACTATATCTCCACTCTACCCTCCGTCTGTCTTTATTCCTTTATACCTGTCACATTACAGCCAGATGCATGATCATCAATGCAGTTTTGATCACACCATTATGTCCAAGCACAACCTTTAGTGGCTCCCAGCTGCCCAATGACCAAAGCCCAGAGTCCTTACTCTGGCATTCAAGAGCCTCCCTACTATGGATCCAAACCACCACATCCATCCGTCTGCTTTACCCACACTTGCACACCTCTCCTCTATAGTTCTTCAAGCTGCAGGCGGTGGCTCATTAAGGAGGTACTGAAATCAATTGAGTGCATTGTGACCAACATTCTTAATGAGGTTTATAGCAAAACAGCAAACACATGGCTTTCACTATACAGCAGGCTCTGTTCTAAATACTTTACGTAGACTAACAGACTTCTCACGCTGACTCTGTGACGCAGGCATTGCTGCCATCCCTGTTTTACAGATGAGGACACTGGGGGCCAGTGAGGTTAAATAAGTTGCCCAAGGTGGTTAAGCCAGGCTTGAACCCAGGCAGTCTGGCGTCAGAGGCCATCTCCTAACCACTGTGCTATACTAGCCTCCGTGTACTATAGAACTGTGTGGAATAGAATAGAAAATCCAGGGTGTGCTGCATACATAAGGGTAACTATTTCACGAAGATCTGTTGCAGATAAATATAAATGTACATGCACACAAGTATGATAGAAAATGTGTATAGTACTGAGTGTACAATGTAAAACACGTGTCTTACTGTGGCTCATGGTCAAAATGTGTGAAACCCACTGTTCAGCCCAAGCTGAAGGTCCAGCCAACAGTCTCTCACACTTCTCTGCCTCCCTGCCTTCGCCTACTCTGATCCAAGCCCTTGAAATGTCTGTCCCCACCTACACCTCTTCAGTCCAAATGTCATCTCCTCCACAAAACCTTTCTTAGTTCTTCTCTCCATTCTGCCTTCTCAAGGATAAGCTTCTGCAGGACTTGAGTGCATTCATTTCCCCATTGAGAGTCACTTCCTGAGGGACGGAGCCTTGTCTTCCAGGAGGTCTTCACTCTCACTCCCCATTGTTTTCTTGGTTTTCTGCTATTTGACTTCTTTCTGTGTTAGCCCAGTGCAGTGGGAAGTGTGGTCCTCAGACCAGCAGCTTCAGCACCACCTGGGAACTTGTTAGAGAGGCAAATTCTCAGGCTCTGCCAAAGAGCTACTAAAGCAGAAATTCTGAGGGGGAGCGACAGCAATTTGTGCTATAATAAGCCTTCCAGATGATTCTGATGTTTGCTCAAGTTCGAGAACCACTAGCTTAAGGAAAAGCTATCCTTATTCAATATCACAGAAGAGTTTCCGTCTTAAATCTGGGCCAGTTGACTGCAATACGATGTTTATGAGGACAAGGTCACAGGGTTAACTGCATGTATCCAGGTCAGTGATATTTCTCACCCAAATACTGAATCTCTCAACCCTAACCTTCGTGCAATTGTAGGCTATTTAAGGCTATTTAAGAGAAACTATGGATGTCTTAGTGCCAATCTGTCCCCTGCTCAAGGCTAACTCACAGCTCCAAATGACCACTGAACTGTCCTTGCTCATTCACAGAGCTGGACTTGGAGCCATGAGCTATCAGCATCCAGAAGGGGGCAGTAAAAGCAAAACCAGGAATGGACAAGGATATTGTTAGAGGCCAAGAGAACTTGGGCAGAACACCAGGTTGTAAGACAAAAGCATTTTAGGAGGTATGGCCAAGACAGATTGCAGACGATTACAAAAGGCAGTGAAAGACCATGTGGGTTTAGAATGGGAATAAAATTTCACAGGAAATCCAAGGTCACAGAAATAACAAACTGAGAAGGCCTGAGAGGTGGCTGTTGGACTGAAAAGCACTTCCATGGACATTTTATATTTGAAGAAACTTAAATTTTCATTCTAAGTTAAGAAACTTGCCATTTGCAACAACATGGATGGACCTTGAGGGTATTATGCTCAGTGAAATAAGTCAGACGGAGAAAGACAAATACCATATGATTTCACTCATATGTGGAAGATCAAAAAAAAAAGCAAGAACAAATAAACGCATAGATACAGAGAACAGATTGGTGGTTACAGGGGCAGGGGACGAAGGCGAAATGCATGAAGCGTAACCAATGGAAACTAGACTTTTGGTGGTGAACACGATGTAGTCTGTACAGAAGTCAGAATACAATGATGTACACCTGAAATTTATGTAACGTTATAAACCAATGTGACCTCAATAAAATAAAATAAAAAACAAACTAGGCAGCAACATAAAAAAAAAAGATCTCAGGGTGGCAGAGCTAGAATGCAAATCCAGCTTTTGCTGCCCGCAGCCTCCCTGCCCTCAGCGAGCTGCCCAGTCTTCTGAGTGGACCCTCGTACTCTCCATTACTCTTCCTCTGTGGTCCTGCCACACTGGCCCTGAAATGCCACCACGCTGGATGCCAGGGCTCCACACTTTCTGTTCCTTCTCCTTTAAGTATTCTTCTCCTACATATTCCCACAGCTGCCCCCTAGTCTCGCCTCCAATGCTGCCACCACAGCGGTCTTCCCCGGTCATGGAGCCCACCCTCTGCCCCTGTGTGAATTTCCTGGGGCTGCCAAAATCAATGACCACATCAGGTGGCTTAAAACAACTAAAATTTGTTCTCTCACAGTTATAGAGGCTAACAGTCTGAAATCAAAGTGTCAGCAGGGCCCTGCCTCTCCGAAGACTCTAAGGGACGATCTGTTCCTTGCCTCTCTCCTGGCTTCTGGTGGTTGCCAGCAATCCTTGGCGATCCTTGGTGTTCCTTGGCTTATAGATGCCTCACTCCAAGCTCTGCCTCCACCATCACCTGGCATTGTCCTCTGTCTATCTGGGTCCACATTTCCTTCATAAGGACACCACTCATTGGATTAGGGACCACCTTAACACAGCACAACCTCATCTTAACTTCATTACGTCTGCAAAGACCGTATTTCCAAACAAGGTCACATGCATAGGTACCGGGAGTTAGGACTTCAACATATCTTTTTTAAGGTGGACACAATTCAACACAAACAGCCCTAGACACTTCCCACCACAGTATTTTATTTTTTCTTCTTCATAGCGCTTATCAGTACAGGAAGTTATCCTATTTATTTATAAATGTAGTTACTCACTGTCTGCCCACTCCAGCCGTCAACTAGAAAGAAAGTTCCTTACAGCCAGGGGACCTCTCTGTCTTGTCACAGCTGAGTCTCCAGCACCTAGAAGAGGACATGGCACAAAGTTGTGTTTCACAAATATTGACTGACTGACCAAACTGACCCCACCCCGGGGTCTTTAATTACATGGACCTGACTCCCCAGCCACAGGGATGAGAACGTGACCGAGGCTGGCTGGTAAGAACCATTTTAACAATCGACTTTGTGAGAGAGGGAGCCATGTTCTTTCTTCTGAAGTTATTGGCTGTGATACCTTAGGCTTGCCAGATAGAATACAGAATGTGTAACTTTTTTTTTTTAGTGTAAGTATATCCCAAATATTGCATGGGACACACTTATACTAAAAAATGTATTAGTGGTTTATCTGAAATTCAGATTTAACTGGGTCTCCTGTATTTATATTTAATAAATCTGGCAACTCTCTGATGTTAGCCTCAAACTGCCAGTAGCCATGTGGTCCACCCTGTGGAGAAGGCACGCCTGAGGATGAAGCCTTTCTAGAACAAAGCAGAGCCAAGAGATAAAGACTGATTCCTGGCAATATTTTCCAAGTGCCTGGATCCAGTCATATGCCTACATGCTTCCTTCTCCTCTGGCACTTCCCAGTAATCTGGGTCAATAAAACCCCTTTTTTTCTTTCCTAAGCTTTTTTGAATTAAGTTTTGCCACTTGCCAATGAAGGAGTTCTGGTGAATGCAAATCACCTCCCAGTCAGTGCCACTCATGTCTTCATGAACACTGGAGAAACTACAGTCTCTCGATCTCCCTTCTCATTTTTCTACTGCTTTCCCCAGGGGCTCTGCTTCATTCTGATGTGGCTCGTTGTGTTCAGGTCAGATATCTCTGCTGTCACCCCAGATCTGCATCATCAAATCCCATCAAGATGCGGAACCAGCACCAAAAAGACAAAAAACCTCTTTCGTGCTAATGTGGATCAGCTTTCAGAGCATTAATTCAATATGTCATATTATGCAAACCAAGAGTGGAGAATGAGAGGAATAAAAAAGGTGAAGAAGAAGGCAGAGAAGCCCATCTTGCTGCAGCAGAAACTTCGACTGAGCCTTCAAAGAGACAGGCCCCCTTGGTAGGTCCGGGTGCTGCAGGTTTCCTGAGCAGCAGAACCCCAGCCTTTCCTTCCCTCCTCCAGCCTCACTGCAGAGGCTCAAGAGAAGACCCAGTTGACCAGGCAAGGGTGACAGCAAAGGAGAAGGTCCTCAGAGGCAAGACAGCACCCCAGATGGAATTCCCTGAAGATAATTTATGTAGTATTCCTGCCGTAAAACGTGTCCGTTTGGTTCTACATAATAAATCTCTGTTTGTTGAAGTGACGGACAGCTGGGATTGCTACATTTCATTTGGGCACATCCCGATTTGATAAAGATCAACTCTTTCATTCTAGGCAGAAGGGAAGGAATAGGCCAAATACTAAGGTGCCAGTCCCTTGGCATCTGGGCGGGAGAGAAGAAGGGAAACTCACGGCCTTCCCAAGAGATCATGCAAATGGTCATAGGCAGGGATGTTGACCTCCATCCAAATTAAGCACTTCTGAGCCTGGTATTTGCCAAGCATATACTTTGTAAATCAAGACATCGTTTATTCATCTAGCAAATATTTATTCAGATTAAACAATACACATACACTGTGCTATGCACTTGGGAAACAGTAGTGAGCAAATGTTAACATGGTCCCTTCACTCTTGCTTCTCTAGTTGGGAAGGCGGGCATTGATCAAATAAACACTTAAGTCAATAAAACTATTATTGTGCTAAATGCCACCAAAGAGAGAAACATGTAAGAAAGGTTCAACGGACTTCATTCAAAATTCAACCAATATCTGTTGCATCCCTGCCTGCTATGTGCCAGACACTGCTGTGGATGCTAAGCTACAACCATACTTTATTCATCCAGGGTTGGGATCTGTTTATTAACTGGAATTATTCACCCCCCAGTGCAGAAGCTCATCTTGGTCCCAGCTTGTGTAATGAATGCTCCGCCCATCCTGTTGCCGGCTTCCTGGTTACCTCCTTCCCAGAATACTACACACTTGCCATACCTATTAGTTTAAGCCCGCAGAAGTCCAGGGTCTGCAATCAGTCACTCTGTGCTCTGGGGAAAGCAGGGCACAGGCAAAAGAGACCTTGAATCAGAATGGAGCAGGCTGTTATTTTGTGTTTGGACTCCATCTGTGTGAGTGGTAGAATTTAGAGAATTACAGAGTAGAGTGAATGTACTACCCAACTGGTTAGCATTCAGGAGCTTGCGCTTTGCTGATGATTCATGAGGTGAGAAGTTTGGGATTTTAACTGTTATATATTAGCCTTTGCATTTTTAAAAACATTCCTGGCTGCCCGTGGCTTCTCTCCAAGTCTGACAGTTCCTGGGGTAGTTGGACTTCAGACCCACCTACCACAGGGAGCTGAGGAAAACCCAGTGGTTGTTTCCTTGCTGTGAAAGTGCCCTTGTTCCTACAGAGTATCTGGCTGTTTGCCCAGACTCAAAATTCTCAAAAATTTTTGTAAACTTAGAAAGCATCCTCCAGCTGCTCTGGACCGCAGCATTTCATGTGTTAGTCAAGAGTCTTTTGACTGAAGGTAAAAACAACCCACTTCAAAGGAGCTTAAGCAATAAAAATAAAAGAGGGGGAATTTATTAGGAGAATATATGGATGATTTACAGAACCCAAGGGAGTAGAGTGTGGCTGGACCCCACAAGGGTCTGGAACAAGAAATTGGAAAGCTGACAGGAAGCAAGATGACCACAAGTCAATATCTTCTGTGTCCCTGAGTTCTCTCATCTCCACCGATCTTGGCATTATCTGCGTCATTCTTTTCTCTCTGCAGAATACCTGTCTCTTTGCTCTGTGCACGAATGGAAGGATGACTTCCCTACAGTTCCTGCTTTACCACATCCTTGCTTTCAGCCACACCACAAGTCTCTAGTCTACAGATGACTAGCTGTCATTTTCCTTTAAAGTTACAAAATTCTGCCACTTATTTGTTAAACCACACTTCTAAAGTACCCACTATGTGCCAGACAGTGTTATGCTTTACAAATATTCACTCTTTGATTTGGGCCCCTCAAAAACCCCAAATCACCATTGCTAGGGGCGTCTGAGAGGGTCCAGTAAATGGCATCCCCTTCCACACTTGTGTACAGAACAATTTGAGAGGCAAGAATATCAAGCCAAAATATTGTTTTCATTATTGATGAAGACTAGGTTGGATTATATGAGTTCTATTTGTAGGTCCTCTAAAAGTGAACCCCAGAATTTAACAGACTTACCCTCTCAGACACAGGCAAACCTGCCACGATAGGCTTGGAGCTCCAAGCAGAGATAAGATTCACTGCCTGGAGGATTTACCCTAAGGGCGCTCACACCCAAGGGGAAATCAGGAAGAGCTGAGATGAGTACGATCTGCTTCCTTCTAAATTTACCAAAAAGATAAATGGCTTCGCCTCCCCTGGGGTAGAATGTCTAAAGAGGCAGAGAGAGGTCAAATCTTCCACATGAAAAGAAACATCAAGAACAAGAAAAGCACTGTCCATCCCAAAACAATCATATTTAATATTATTCTTTATCTTCATTATTTAAATTTTTAAAACCTTTCATTAAAGAGTCTGATTTCCCTTTTTTGTTTTGTTTTTTTTAATTGGGTGGGCAAGTTTTTCTGTTGATATTTTGGAAAGTTCGGGGGGCTTTTTGTTCTAGTAGTTATCTTTATAGCTGTAACTATGTATGATACTTAATTCTCCATTCTTTAGCCAGTATCTATCAACTCTCTAATATGAACTATGACAAAAGTAAATTTTCTCTTCCTCCCGCAGCCTCTTTCTTTGCACTGCCACCCAATTTTAGTTGATTATTATATTTTTAAATATACTTGTGTTACATGATTTATCAGCTTTAAATAATACCCTTAGACCCCTGGCTATGAAAGATTAAGAAGGCAGCACATATAACATCATCTTCCACCATTTTTCCCTCTTCTTCTTTCACCTTTTCTTAACTATTTTTACCTTGTGAAAGCTTATAAGGTTTTGTTCTGCGATCATAATCCCCAGGATTATTTTAGTCTTAGTTCCATAGTTAGATGGATTCCACACTCATCGTGAGTCCTAGTTCCTCCTTTCATCCTGAAGCTCATCCTCTAGTGACTTCTTCCAGCAGGACTCTTGGGAAATGCGTCCTGAGTTATTCTGTGCTCAAGAATATCAGTCTCCTGCCTCCATAGACAAATAACAATTCAGCTGTGCAAAGAAATTATTTAGCACATTTTTTTTCGTATGGATTTTGTAAGTATTGCTCCACTGCTTTCTTCCTCGGAAAATTGCCACGGAGAAAATTGAGACTTTTCAAGGGACTTGATACTTTGCCTGGTTGCCTAATGTATTGATTCTTGACCTCTAAAGTCTGCTGGTCTAATTAGTATATGTCTCAGGGTTGATCATTCTAGGCCAATGTTTCCACAGTGTGCCTCTCCCTTTTAAAGTGTGTATGTGTGTGCGTGTGTGGTGTGTATGTGTGTGTGTGTGTGCATGTGTGTGTGTTGTCGATGAAAATAATCCATAACCAATCTATAAATGAAAATTTGCGTGAGTTTATTCTGAGCTGAAATCTGAGGACCATGGTCCGGGGCCTTTCTTCCCGAAGGAAAGCACCAAGGAAGAGAAGTATACAGAGTGGTTATATACCCCCATACAGGGTGTTTCACATATGATTGAAATGTCCCTCCCACAATAGTCACAAGATTGCCCTGTTGGCACAGCGCTTGATGGACACAGCAGGTAGTGGGTCTGCTATCTTGGTGGGCGTAGCAGGAGGCAAGTCTATTGTCTCAAGCTGGGAGCTGGGTGGTCACAGGTGAGCACCGCAATCAGTTCCTAGCCTAAGGAAAGATGCTTAATCCTTAAAGAAATGCCAACGTTGGGAGGGGGAGGGAAGTTGCACCTTTATCTCAAGGGCCTTTGTTCTTGCCATAGGGAATAACTAAAGCAGGTATACAATGCATGTTCAACAGCCACGGTCAGGCCCTTTTGGAAAGACAAGGTCAGGCCGAATTAGGTTTATACCAAATGGCTTCCTCATATTCTCCAATATATGCTATTGCTTGCCATTTTTATTTGTCAGTGTATATTTATATAATTTCTGGAAACTTTTCATGAGTTATGTTTCGATTAGTTTTATGCCCTACTATTTAAAAAGACATATTTTATCACCATGATAAAAGGAAACTAAACAAAAGAAAAGCAGACCCTCCATATTGGGTATGTTGTGTCTCCTCTATCCATCTTACATCACTGTCATTTTATGTTGAGTCCATTTTAATCCTCTGTCCATGGCCATTGTATTTAACTCACTTTTCTTAATCTCTTTTCCATGTCCCTTATTATGTTTTCAGCCATGCATAGTCTTTATTTATGTGCCTCTTCCAATAGAAAATCTTCATTCCTGTGATGGTTTTATTTCTATCTTTCTCTTTTCCTTCCCGAGCTCTGCCAGCTCACGTTCAAACTCCTTTTGTTGTTTATCATATTTCCCATTGTATGTCCACTTTATAGGCTAATTTTATGGAGGTGATTGCTTCACTGAGATTTTTTTTTAACATAGTGACAAAATATGTCTTTTTAAAAATCTTCTTCATAGTAACACTTTATAGAAAAAATGATGAAGACCCAGAGCTTGGCTGGATCTTTAAATGCACCCAACCCTGCAACCAACCCACACTCACACGCCTGGAAGACACAACCTCATCACCACACACTGCCTTGGAAATGTTCAAGACTGACCTCAGCACACCTGTCCTCCTGTGCGTCAGAACCAGCAGAATTCTAAGACTTTCTGGATATCACTTATCATTTGGACTCTCATTCCCACATGGCAAAGTATATTCTTTAATCTAATCACTCACTTACCTTGCTTCATTCCGGGAAACTTTCTTCTCTGCCCTCTGGAACGCACAGCCCTTTATCAGCAAAATCCTTTATATTCTCACATCTTCTCTGAACTGTCCCTTCATCTTCCTTCTCTAAGTGGCGCCTGGCCTTAACTAAGGACAATCATCTCCCACAGAGCTTTTCAGAGCTGGCTGAGTTCCCCCTCATTCCTCTGCACCATTGGACCTGGAGGTGTGGTGTTTGCTACACTTCTTCATCACTGCTTTTTTCAGACAACTTTCACTCCTTTCTCCTTGAAAAACCTTGGCTTTGAAGTTTATCCCATCAGATTATATCATTCACTACCCTCCTTCTTGATATCATCTCCAGAAACCTGGATCAATCCACTACATCTGTCAAAGATTTTAGCACCTGCATTATTACAACTCCCTCGGATACTATTCTGAATTATTTCAATATCTTTGGGTAGGATCCTCCTAATACCATGTTCTCTAAGTTTCTTTGTCTCTTCTATTTTAATGATCTCACTCTCCACCAACCTTAGTCTCTCATTCTTAAAATCACATATTGATCTCATCATTAACTATTAATTGCACTCCCTCCTGAACTGTCTCAGGCATCCTAAGCCCTACCTCATTTGAACTTTCCAGCTCATTCTATTTTCCCAACACCAATAATTAGGTAATCCAATGAGAACCTTCAGTATACTGATTCTATCACCATTTTATCGTCCCCCACTTCGTGTCCTTACCTCCCTGCTGATCCAGCTCAGGTTTCATGTTCCCTTACATACATCTCAAATACCTTGCCTTTTTCTCACTTTAATATATTGGCCTGGGAAAAAACCAGAACCTTGGTTAAATACTTCTTACCCAAACAAGTAAACGCATTTGGAAAATACGCAAGCACACACACACATACATGCACACACTTGCCCATTTTGCCTGGGCTTACTTTAAACCTATGCCCACTAAATTCACATGAGCCCTTTAGGAACACTCAACAATTATAATAATTTTCCTTAGCTCTTTCATTCTCTCTCTCTCTCCTAGGAAATAATTTTGCATTTTCTCCTTTCTCCTCAAATCTCTAACATCTCTTTCCTCACTTTACTCTCAACTGATAATAATGCCTTCTGTTACTTTGAAAAAGTGGAAGCAGTGAAAAGAGAACTCCAGCATACTCCTTCCACCGCATACACGGACCTGCCAGATTCACCCCCATATACTGTGTTCCCTTCTGCTGCCAAGGATGCTCCTATTAATAAAATCTAATCCTTCTCCTGTGCAATGGACCCCATCTTGTCTCACCGCCACAAGAATATTGCCCTCACATTTGCCTCCTTCCCTTCCTCCTATCAATATCTCTCTTCTAAATAATTACCATAACCATACTAGCATGCTTATGCTCCTTGTGTTAGGGTATTCAGAGAAACAGAATGTCTCTCTATCTCTATCTAGAGGAAATGGCTCCTGCAATTACGGAGGCTGAGAGGTCCCATGATCTGCCCCTTGCAAGCTAGAGACCCTGCGAGCAAGGAAAGCCTGCGGTGTATTTCCAATCCCAGTCCAAAGGCCTGAGAACCAGGAGAACCAATGGTGTGAGTTCCAGTACCAGTTTGAAGGCCTGAGAACAAGGAACACTGATGATGTAAGTCCCAGCCCGAGGGCAGGAGGAGACCGATGTCTCAGGTCAAACAGCCAGGCTGAAAGAGGGAATTCTGTCTTCCTCCACCTTTTCATTCTATTCAGGCCCTCAACAGATTAAATGAGGCCCACCCACGTTGGGGAGAGCCATCTGCTTTACTCAGTCTATGAATTCAAATGCTAATCTCATTCAGAAACACACTTACAGACACACCCAGAAATAACGTTTAACAGAATATCTGGGCACCCCGTGACCCAATCAAGTTGACACATAAAATTAACCATCACACTCCTCAACCCCACCTTCCTGCAGCTACCACCCCATTACTCTGCTTCTCTCTTTAGCAAAACTCATGTTGCGCTTCCTCACCTCCCATTCTCTCTTGTCCTTAACCAGCAGGTTTTCATCTCCAGCCTTTCACATGGCAGTAAAGGTTATTCTATCCTTCAACTTGCTCAGGCAAAAAACACTGGGCTGTGCTTTGCTTTCCCTGCCTCACCTGCACACTGCTTCCTGGATTTACAATTTGTCTGTGTGAAGTTCTCATTCAGTCCTGCCTTCTCTGCTTCTCCTTCAGGCCAAAGTGTGTCCAGGGAATCTCCTGCCATCAATCCACACCCCTGTCCCCATTGCCCCACATCAAAGCTCACTGGCTTTGCCCTCTGGATGTGCCACGTACTTTGGAGAAATGTGTTTGGCCACATTCTCCTGAGATCTGGAACTGTGAGCATCCTTTCTCCATACCTTCCCTCGCTTTATCTATCTTCACTGCATTTGGCAGCTCTTCTCTGTATATTGCAGTTCAGGGTTACAGATGTCTCCTGGTTTCAACAGAGATGGGGCTGTTATTTCTGTCCACATAAGCTTTGTTGCTTTGAGGATGATCCCCAAGAGAAGAAAGAAAAAATACTATCTCCCTCCACCATTTAAAACTGGAAATCATAAAGAATGAAGTTGTAATTTGCTTTTAAGAAGATGAACGTGACCCCATTATTTAAGGTTGGTTTGGGAATAGGAAACCAACAGGCAGGGACACCATTTGGTAATGGTAGATGGTCCAAAGAGAGGTGTGCAGGAGGCTGTCGGAAGGTGGGGTCTAAAAAGGTCAGAGAAGGGTTGGGCAAATGGGAGCCTCGGCACCTTTAGAGATGCAGCCACTCCAGTGTGCAAGTCTGGGCTCAACTGTAGATAACAAAAACTAATGCTCCTCTAATTTTTTTAAAGGTATTTGAGGCAGGGCATCAAATGCTTATACAATCATTAGAAGGTCTGAAGAAGTAAGTTCTAGGGAGGGAATGACTAGGAACGACTCTAGAAGAGCAGCCCACAACTGGCTTGTCAAGGGAAATGAGCAACAATAAAGCTCTTAGGGAATCAGGAAGCCGGTGTTCTAAGTACTGCTTCCAGCTTCATATCATTTTAGACACAATCCAGGCACCAGGAGACCAATGCCACTACAGCTGGATCCAGGAACAATTCATCTTCAGAGTAATGTGGGGATCAGGAAGCCGCCATCGGAATGTTGACCTCTCTAGAGCCAGAGTGGTCCAGACACTGGCAACATAGACACCTCACATGTGCTGTCTCCTCCCATTCATCTCGGTTCCGAATCCAAGTCTCACGTGTGTCTGGCTGGCAAAATCTTACATCAAAAACTGTACCTTTAACCAAGAACGCTGGTTTTAGGTTCTCAAACTGTCCAATATGGAAAAGCACATGAGAAGAAAATGGGGGCAGATAATGAGCAAAACTACCTGACTTTGGCCCAACTTTTTCTCCTTCCTTCTGAGCTGACTTCATCAACACTTTAGCTGCTATTAGCACGGATTTCCTGACTCCCTTTCTTTCATCCACAGTCCTCTCCCATAAATATCTTTGTTACTCTGTGTCACATACTATCCTATTTGCTTGTCAAGACAGCCGGAGGTATTATTAACCCTCATTTTATGGACAAGGACACTGAGGCCCATAAAAGGTGAAATAATGTGTCCAAGGTCACCTAGTCAATAAATGATGGAATTGAGACTTAGCCTCATGGTCTAGCTCTAAATCCCTTGTCTTTCTTCTGCCCATTAAATCCATGAACTTCTTTGACTATGCCTCCTTTTAAACTGAGAAGGGCACCAGCCTCTTCTGAGCAAGTGAAATAACCAGGCTCTTAATCACTATTTCTTTCTGAGGCCTGTTTAGCCTGTACCCCTCACTGCTGCAAATCCAGATGGTTAATGTTGTTGCCAGCCTGGCTGAGGGCTACACATGACATTACTCTGTTCTTCAGGGACTGCCGTCCTATTGTCTGCTATATTTTGCTTGTATGGATCATCAGTCAAGTTTTCCCTCATTCAGAAAAGCTATTGATGGTCACTTGCTCCTGAATGTCAAAAAGGTGCCCTCTGGTCTCTCCAAGCCACAGGCCTCATTCAGTGCATAGACTGAATGGGGCCTTCACTGGTCCCAACTTTCTCTGAAAACTGTAACTTTCTTCCACAATCTGGCCAAGTTTAACTTCTCGTTATTCTTGGACGTGTCCCTGCTTTCATGCCTTTGCTGACACTATTCTCTCTGCCTGGGCTTTCCTTCTTTTTACTAACACCTGGGTATCCAACTCTGAATCATCTTGCAAGATTTATCTCAATCACTTCCTTTTCCACAATATTTCCTTTGAATTCTCAAGCAGTTCAAAGTGAGTTCTTCTACTTTTGAGCCATGTTGACATTCTACTCTATCTCTCCTATCACATCCCTAACTTTCCACTTGGTATTAGATAAACATGATGCAGGCTGAATTATCGGCCCCAAACCTTTTACTCCCCTATGGTAATATGATATCTGCACTCTTGGCATGGCCGGGAGTACATGGCTTTGGGCTTTGACATGTGACTTGCTCTGGCCAATGGCATTGTTAGAGAATGTGATACAAGGAGAGGCTTGAAATGTACCTGCACAGCTGGGCTCTCTTCGTGCACTGCTGCCTTTTCCCAGGAGGAGAACATCCTAACGGTAGATGCTGGTCCAAGGAGGATGAGGAGCACATGGAGCTGACTTGCACCCAAATTGCAGTTTGAAACAGGCTCAGCTTCCCCTAGATCAGCCAAATCCCGGCCATTCCAACATGTGCATGAATGAAAAATACACGCTTGTTTTACGTGCCACCGCGACTTTGCTGATGCTTTTATACGACAGTAACAGACTAAATCATCCACCGGTGCAATTTCATCTCCTTTCCTAGATCACGCACTCCCAGAAGGCAAGCTTTCTATCTTAGTCTTTGTATAGTGTTGTGACAACAACATCCAAAGATTATAGGATGTTTACTATGTATCTTATGAAAAAGCTGAGGCCCAGCAAGGTTTAACAAGTTATCTAAAGTTACCCAAAGAAGTAGTGCTGGAGATGGGGTTCAAATCCAAGCAGTCTGGCTACAGAGGCTTGATGCAATACATCCATCCACACAACAGATGTTCAAGAAAATATTTGTGGGTGGAAAGGAGAAAGGAAAGAAGAGATAAAAGATGAGGGCAAATAAAGAAGAGCTCTGATTTTAATAAAAATATTTCTACATTTGCTATTGCATTTTTAAAGTATAATTGTGATTTGTGCCCTTGAAGAGGATGTTTATCATTTGGACTGCTCAGGAGTCACTCCTTTCCTAAAATCACCTCCTACCTTTCAGGGAGCTCCTGTACCCACATGTCTTGGGGAAGTGTACATCCTGGCAAGACCCTCTCATCACAGGTGAGAACCCCTCCACCTACAGGATCTCTTCTCCGCCACAGTACAGCCAAAGGGTGGGCTTGTGACCCAAGCTGACATAATTGGCTCCTCTCTCCAGGACTCAGGTGAGTGATGGAGAGAGGAGCTGCAGTCAAGCATCACGGGAATGTGTGCATGCCAGACCTCCTGGTTGGGAACCATGGGTGGGGCTCCTACTATGAACTCTCCTGAGCTCCCCTAGCTTCTCCCCATTTTCCTGCCCAGTCTCCAGCTTCCCTTAGATCTGTGAGTTCCCCATATTTTTTCAATAAATCCTCTTTCACCCAAGAAATCCAATGTTGGCTTCTGTTGCTTGCAACCAAAAACCCTGAGTGACTCTATTCTTTTTCCCAAAACAATCCCCGTGGTTATGAAACTGCGTGCTCCATGGACCTGAGATCATGAATGACCTAGGTTTTCAAAGAAGTAAGTTTATGAGGTCAAGTTGCTTGTTAGTTGCTCTCTTGCCCACTGTGGTCTGCATGAGAACAGCTCTGGGCCCAGTAGCCAGTGGTTTGAATACATCTACAGTCAAGGGAGGAAACTAAACGTGAACTATTTAAGAGCTTCTGACGCTGAATCACAGAACGTTAAAACTAGATAGAGCTTTAAAGAACATCAGGCCAACTTCTTCATTGAACAAATGAAAATAAATGAGGCTCTGAGAGGGGAGGGGACTTGTCCAGAGTTGAACAACTTAGTGGCAGAGCTGAGACTCGAATGAGGGCCTCCTGACTCCCATGTGGGGCTCTTTCCACCCCATCAGCTGCTATCCATCTGCCAAAATGTTTTGTTCTCATTTAAATAATACACAAGCAGTAGATGGTTAAGAGCATAGTTTGGGGAGACAGACCACGGGGCTCCTATCTTAACTAAGCCACTTACCAACTCTCCGACCTAGGGAGAATCACTTGCCTGTCTGCACTTCAGTTTATTAATCTGTAAAATGGGGATAATGACAGGATCTGTCCCCATAAGATTGTTATGAGGAATAGATACCATAAATATATTATCCTAGTACCGGGCAGACGGCAAGTACTTGATGAATATTAGAAATCATTATGATTATTTGTAAAAGAGGTGACCTTGAATATCAATATTCCTCCTTTTAGCATTTTAGCAGAGATAAAGGGACTGGACCAAGGTCATACATCTTGAAAGTGGCATGCTGTTCCCACACACCATGCGTGTCTCATCCACGCCTGGGCCATTTTCAGTAGCAATTGACAGGCAATCTCAACCTGGTGGGAACTTATTGACTCATTTGACTGAGAAGGAGAGCCGTTGATTTCAGTCTTGCGTCCAGCTGCTTCCATAATGGTCTCAGCCTCTTTCTCTCTCTCTCCTCCCACCTCTCTCCCACCTCTCGGCCTTGTTTCCGCCTAGGTTGGCTTCGTCCTTAAAGAAGCCCTCCTCACATGGAGATGCTTGACTCCCCAGGCATAAATTATTTTTACAGGTAATAATCCCTGTGGGAAAAAAGAGCTATGATTTCCCAATAATTCCTGCAAAAATTCTGGAATTCATGCGGATGGGGTCTATTAAAATCAGATGTTACTTTGGCCAGGTGCATTCAGTGACTAGCCAGGCCTGACTTGTGCGCCCATTTCTGGATCTGGGTAGGATGAAGTCATCCCCACTTAAATCACATAGACAGGTGTAGGAAGCGGAACCGATACCAGAAAAATAGAGGATGGAGATGTGCAGGCAGATGCAACCAGAATCAGGAGCCATACATTTCCACTCTTCTCCAATACGGAAAGACCCATTTGCCATCACTTCTCTTCCCCTCTGGCCTTCTCCATTCTGTCCATCTCCTCATTCTGCTTCCATCTCCTCCTTAGGACTTAAAAATTCTAAAGTCCTGTGTAGACTCCTAAAAGATCTCCAGTCCCAACTCTGAGCTCCAGCCACTGAGTACCACTCCCTGCGGCAAGCACAGAAATGTGGTAACCTACAAGCACAGTTATCTTTGAAGCAGATCTCGAGACTCAGCCAAGAGGGTGACCTACTTCTCTTTTCTTTAGCCCCTCAGACCCCTCCTGGGTCAGGGACTCTTGGCTCCAGCAGGCCTCATCCCTCAGCAACTGGGATCCTCTAAAGAAGAAACAGTGGGGGCTCAGATTTGCTGAGAGCCAGCATGGCTTTGAACACTGCAGGGGAAGGTCAGAGTCATCCTCGCCTACTGATTGCAGCATTTCAACAACAAGCAGCCTGCCTGTTTGCTTACTCAGAAGGCTTGGGGCGGTATAAAGGGGCATATGCTTTGGAGGCACTCGTTGTAATACCAGATCTGCCGGTTAGTTGTCAATGACCTTGGGCGGGGCACTCAGCCTGTAAGAAGTCTCAGTATTCTAATCTATAAAATAGGAGCAATAATATCTACCTTCCAGGGGTGATGTGAGCCTTATGAGATAATGCATGTGTTGACTTCTAGGGGCTGCTCAACACACTTTGGTCCCCACTCCCTTGGCAGCCTCATTCCTCCTCTTTCAGGATGAGCCAGGATCTAGGACAAATTGCACCACCTCTCTAAATGGAAGAATGTCAAGCTGGTGAATTAGACTCCAAGACACAAATTGGACTATGCATTCTAAGTGTCCCACTGTCAAATGGGTGAAGAAGCCAGTGTAGATACACCAGGTCTCTACTTCTCTTCCTCCATCTCTTCAAGGTGAGGGCTGTGGCCACCTCTGAATGTGAGGGGACCCAGTCCTTTCTTTCTCTCTCTCTCTCTCTGTTTGTCCCCTCGTGGCTAGTGGTCCAGATTAAGAAAGATTGGGGCAGGCAGTTCCAGGTTTTGGGGCCAATGCTTTCTCTTTCTTTCTGTCTCCCGGACTCCATATCCTCCAAGCCTGGAGGGGAGACCCATCATGTTACAGTGGTATGTTCTGATGCTCTGGCCTGAGCTTAAAGAATATAGAATTTTGCTGCTTCAGTTTTGGTTGCTAAGCCATCTTTATAGGAAAGAAACAGAAGCTTCTACTTCAAGATTTGGCCATTGGACCAAATCAGGCCCAATGCATGTTTGCAAATAAAGTTTTATTGGAATGCAGCCACACCCATTCATTTACATATCATCTATAGTTGCCTTTGTACTATAATGGTAGAGTCGAGTATTTGTGACAGAGACCTTATGGCTGGCAAAGCCTCAAATATTTACTATCTATTCCTTTACTGAAAAAGTTTGCTAACCCCTAATCTGTATTACCCAGCCCATCTTACTAAATTTCAACTTTGAGTTTTGGGACCAAAGCACTATCAAATAGTAAATGTTACTTTTCTTTCTTTCTTTGATCATATCACTCCCCCAGGAACCTTACAAGATTATGTAATTGGTCTTAGATAGGATTTGGACATATCTAGGTCTCCAAACCAAAGGGTCCAAATTTATAACCACTTTCACTAATATTGAAATGCATATTCCTTCGTGCACTTTCTCTTAAGTTGACTGTTCTTATTATCGTCGCTTATGGTGGTGGGACAGGAGTGAGGGGCCTTCTAGCATCAACATAGACCACGGTACTGTCTGGAGAGTCTCACATGGCTGAGCTTGGTACCAGCTCTTCCACTTGTAGCTATGTGACATTGGGCAAAAGATTTACCTTTTTTGGCTCCAATGTTCCCTTCCATAAGATAGAGATAAATAAAACTGGACTTCCAGGCAATTTTAGAGATGATGTGGGATTATAAAGATGATGCTAGGTAAAATGCAACTAGGACAGTGCTTGGAATATTCTAGGTACTAATTATAAGTCATTTATACTTTGCTGCCATCCCCCTTCTTGTAAATATGATGGCATCTATCTTTTGTGGCACTGGCTCCCTCACCCAGTTCCATGAAGTAGCCTCTGATAAATATATTTCCTGCCCAGACTGTGCCCAGGTCTCAGAACTTTCCTCTCGCTCCATATTTTTTTTAATTGTTTTTATTGGAACTCATCTGAACATTAGATATACCTGGTGTTGGTTGGTTGGTTGGTTAGAAAGAACCATTTGTACATTTGACATTTGACATTGTTCAAAAGGCATTTGACCAGAGAAGAGATCCAATTTGTTGAATGATTAAATGAATTGATGGAGATTCTCTTTTACAATATATTTTAATTTATTTTATTTACAGGACCCTTTGGTGAATAGTTTTTCTGATTCATTTGTGTATCTGCATGTCCAGCTATCCAGTAAATATTTTCTAGATGAACAATTGAATAAATTAATGGTGGAGAATTCATATCTTTCTTTTCTCCATTCTTTTCTCTTCTTTCTCCCTTCCTTTTAACATGCATTGACCACCTAGTTTGTGTTGGCTACTTTGCTAGGTCTCAATCAACTCTGTGCCCCTGGCATGCCCAGCACATGTCACATAGTAAGGAAGTGTGTAATACGTAGGACACGATGAAGAGGTAGCATGGTGTAGTTGTTATGACCATCAGGCTCTGAACTAAGACTGCCTGGGTTTAAATTCCAGATCTGCCACTTACTAACTGTGTGACTTCATGCTGGTTAATAAACAGCTTCAATACTTAAGTCTCCTCAGTTACAAAGTAGGAATAATACTAACTCTTTCATAGAGCTTCTGTGAGAATTGTAGCAGTAAATATATTTACTGCACTAGAATAGTATCTGTAGCATTATTAGCTTAGTGGGCTGAATTGGGTCCCCCAAAAAGACATGGTCAAGTCCTGAGCCTTGGCATCTGTGAATGTGGCCTTATTTGGAAATAGGCTCTTTGAAGATGTAACCAAGTTAAGATGAAGTCATTAGGGTGGGTCCTAATCCAATATGTCTGATGTCCTTATAAGACAGGGAAATTTGGATATAGACACAGACATGCACAGACAGAAGATGATATAAAGACATAATGAGAACACCATGTGAGGGGAGAAGGAGAGATTGGAGCGATGCATCTACAAGCCAAGGATTGCCAGCAAATAGCAGAAGCTAGGAAGGGGCAAGGAAGGATCCTCCCTTAGAGTCTGAGATGAAGAAACCTGAGAGAGAGAGAGAGCATTGCCCCACCAACGCCTGGATGTTGAACTTCTACTCTCTAGGTTGGTGAGACAACAAATTTCTCTTGTTTTAAGCTACCCTGTCTATGGTACCTTGTTACAGCAATCCACAGAAACGAATACAATTAGCTATCATCATTATTATTATTATGCAGTTTAAATGCTTATTGAATACAAGAATACATTCATGTATTCTCTTTGGGCTTTTAGGGCCCCTTGGGAGCCTGGGCCCAGAAAGCAATCTGGTTTGTAGAATCTTAGGATGCTTTATTGGAATCATTCTTTTCATGACATCATGGAAACAAGGCCATAAATAGCTCCAACCTGGTTCTGGAGGTTTATGTGAGTCACAAAAACAGCCTACTGATTCTCTAATGCCTCCTCGTTCTCATAACTTAACTCCCATCACCATAAGAAGCCATGTCCCACGACAAGCAACAGGCATATGATACAGAGAGGCGAGAAGAACCAGCCAAGCAGTGCAGCCTCCGTCCCCATTTCAGAAGGCTTGTCACCAGAGGTCACAGCCTAACTGGTTTTCTCTCTGATTTAATTCCTTTTCCCATGAGCTCTGAAAGAGTTCCACCTGGAATCTGACTTCAGCCAAAAGCTTGGAGCCAATTATATGACCTAAAAACTTCCTTCATGTCTTAGAGAATTTTTCCATCAAACATCCTTCTGGTAGTCATATCAATTGGAAGGTATATATCTTAGTGGGTTGATACATACCCATAGTGGATATAATTGGTTGTCTACCTAGCATCCATTTATCCTTTTCTCTCTCTTCCTCCTCTACAAGCCATGAGCCTCAGGAAACCCACCACCTTGAGTTTAGGAGTAGATCCTAGTTGTGCTAAGCGTAGTTTCATTTCCCTGGCCAGGTGTTGGTTCAGGAATGAACACTACCCAATTCAGGACTATAAAACGTGAGAGAAATTCTCCAGGTGGGCTACTGAGACCATTTTCCTAACTCTTAAGCAAAGGAAGGGAGAGGGAGAAGGGGGAAGGAAAGAAAAGAGAGGACAGAGAGAAGAGGGTGATGTAATCTCTTTCCCTCTCTGGACATTATTGGGTCTGGATATGACACCTTCAACCTAAGGATGAAGACAACACCCAGGATGGCAGAGAAGAGATTTAGAATGAACCTGGATCGTTGATAAAAACATTGAATGGCTAAATCAACCAATTTGGAAACCTGACATGTTTTTGGATATTTTCTATTATATGAGCTTATAAATTGTTTTTATTATTTAAGCCAGTTTGAGTCACTGTTACTAGCAAAATAAAGGAATTTCAACAGATAAGATATCATTTTTTTTTTTAAAGATTGGCACCTGAGCTAACAACTGTTGCCAATCTTCCTTTTTGTTTTTCTTTCTTCTACTTTATCTCCCCACCCGCCCCCCCCCCCATCCCGTACACAGTTGTATATCTTAGTTGCAGGTCCTTCTAGTTGTGGGATGTGGGATGCCGCCTCAATGTGGCCTGACGAGCGGTGCCATGTCCGCACCCAGGATCCGAACCCTGGGCCGCCGCAGCGGAGTGTGCGAACTTAACCACTCAGCCACGGAGCCAGCCCCACCATCATATATTTTTAAAACAAAATTATAATATTAAAAATAAACATTTGTTATCTTGTTTTTTCACTTATCGAGAGAATTTTCCTATGTCGGTAGAAAATCTTTATAAATTTAATTTTATAGGGACATTATTATATTTTGAAAATGCATCATAATTTACTTGACTATTCACGTATTTTGGGGTAATTAGATTATTTCCATTTTTCTCTATTATAAATAACATTGAGCTCAACATCTATAAACAGCCCTATTTAGCTCCTTAAGATAGATTAGAGAAGTAAAATTTCTAGCTAAAAAACAACTTTTGAAGGTTTTTGACATTGCCCAATTGCTTTCTAGAAAAACTAAATCAGTTTGTACTCCCATTAGCACGATATAAGAGAAACTTTCTCACCACAACATAAATCACAGGCAATTCATTAAGATAAAAGAATAGTATTCTCATCTTGATTGAAATGTTTTGATAACTAGTGATGCTGATACCCTTTGTTTACCAGCCACATACATTTTTCTTCAACAAATTGCACATTGATGTTCTTACTAATTTTTTAATTGAGGTTTTATATTTCCCTGCAGACTTGTAAGAGCTGTAGGACTAATCTGTGCAATAACTTAAATTCAAATTTATTGTAATCTTCAAAATAATTTTGGGAGGTGGGTTTGATTAAAGCCATCTGACAGAGGAGAAGATGCAGGGCAGGCTCAGAGAAGTTAAGAAACTCTGTAGTAGTCATCACAGTGTGTCAAGTATGTACAGGTAGGAGCGCACAAATACCAACTTGACATTTGCCGTTCGAAGTCACTCAGCTATAACCCAGGCTCTGTTGTTTTTCTGGCAGGTTAGCCTTTATATCTGGGCAAGTGTCTGGTTCTCCAAGCAAAAGAGATACTGGTAATCAATTTTAGAAAAAGATAAGAATGTATTTTTTTAACCATGTATGTTTCCTCTTCTTTTGACGATACATATAACTTCAACTCCTTGAGAGTGACATATTTAGCCCCATCAGAAGGCCCCCAATGTGGCAAGTGTAGCAATAAATACAGATGTTCCTATTTCATGAAACCTGGCCAGTAACTGACTGGTACCACCTGCTCCTCGCTTGTTAGCAATTGCGGGGATAATCGCATCCCATGCTTGAACTGACAGATGATACAAGCGGTAGCAGGACACTTTGAGCTCCCATTTTGGTAGAAATTATAAAAGTAAGCCAAAAGAGGAAACTGGTGGAGTCTATCAGGGTTGGGAACTATAGAGCAGTGGTGTTTAAACTGCATATAGGAATCACCAGGGAGAATTCTAAAACACCCAGACTTCAGGCCACGCTCAATACCAACTAAATAGAATCTCCAGGGTTGGGACCAAGATATTAGTATGTTTTAAAACTCCCCAGGTGATTCCACAGTGCAGCCAAGTTAGAGCACTTGTGCTATAGAATCCCACCTCTGATTTCCTGTCTTGAAAAGGAAACCTTGCACTCGGAGATCCAGGAAGGCTCCAGGAGAGAGAGAGAGAAGAAAGGAAGTGCTCAGGGAGAGCTCGGTGATGGCAGGACCAGCAAGCTCACGCTGGGATGGCATCTTCACCACATGCCTCAACTGGAAGATGCCCTTTGATTTAAAGTAAGACATCTCCACTTGTTTCAGGGACAGTTGCTGAGATTCTTCCATCCACCTTTGAGTTAATTCACACACTGAAAAAGTGAGCTCGTTGTCTGAAGACAAGAGCCCAGGTCAAAGACTGAGGTGGGTCCTTGGCTTAGAAAGCAAGTAATAATTAAGAGATGAAGCTTACATTTTTAAATAGAAATCTCTCTTGGGTCCATGAAATAGATACAAGCTTGGAGGCACACAAGGCTCAGGAACCCTCCTCGCTGAGCATGATGAAGCTGTGAGCCCTCCCCAGACTCCAAGCTCTTGTCATGTCCCTCTGAGAGAGACAGTCTCCTAGAAGCTGAGTAAGACTGTAAGAGGGTCCTTCCCCCTCCCATACCAAACAAACCAAACTAAACAGGGCACACGTGTTGAAGTCACTACCACCTGGCTCTAAACATAGTGAGCTCCCATTTCATCCTTTTGGATTTTCTTCCCACCTGTACTGCTGGCTCTCTCCTGAGACTAATTAAATGGTGGTTATTTACACACAAATGTTAAGAGTTTTTATCATAAATGGCAATTGGATCTTGTCAAATGCTTTCTCTGCATCTATTGAGATGATCATGTGGTTTTTATTCCTCATTTTGTTAATGTGGTGTATCACATTGATTGATGTGTGGATGTTGAACCATCCATGTGTCCCTGGTATGAATCCCACTTGATCATGATGTATGATCCTTTTGATTTATTGCTGTATTCAGCTTGCCATTATTTTGTTGAGGATTTTTGCATCTATGATCATCAGAGATATTGGCCTGTAGTTTTCCTTTTTTGCGTTGTCTTTGTCAGGCTTTGGTATCAGAGTGAAGTTGACCTTGTAGAATGTGTTAGAAAGTGTTCCATCTTCCCTAACTTTTTGGAATAGCTTGAGAAGGATAGGTATTAAATCCTCTGTGAAAGTTTGGTAGAATTCCCCAGGGAAGCCATCTGGTCCTGGGCTCTTATTCTCTGGGATGCTTTTGATTACTGTTTCAATCTCTTTCCTTGTGATTGGTCTATTCAGATTATCTATTTCTTCTCGATTCAGCTTTGGGAGGTTGCAAGAGTCTAAGAATTTATCCATTTCTTCTAGATTGTCCATTTTGTTGGCATATAGTTTTTCGTAGTATTCTCTTATAATCTATTGTATTTCTGTGGTATCCATTGTTATTTCTCCTCTTTCATTTCTAATTTTATTTATCTGAGCTTTCTCTCTTTTTTCTTTGTAAGTCTGGCTAGGGATTTGTCAATTTTATTTATCTTCTCAAAGAACCAGCTGTTTGTTTCACTGATCCTTTCTATTGCCTTTTTTGTTTCAATAACTTTTATTTCTGCTCTGATTTTTATTATTTTTCTCCTGCTGACTTTGGGCTTTGTTTGTTCTTCTTTTTCTAATTCAATTAGGTGTAGTTTGAGATTGCTTATTTGGGCTTTTTCTTGTTTGTTAAGGTGAGCCTGTATTGTGATGAATTTCCCTCTTAATATGGCTTTTGATGCATCCCATATGAGTTTGTATGGTATATTTTCATTTTCATTTGTCTCTAGATATTTTTTGATTTCTCCTTTAATTTCTTCAATGATCCACTGCGTGTTCAATAGCATGTTGTTTAGTCTCCACATCTTGTCCTTTTCTCAGCTTTTCTCTTGTAATTAATTTCTAGCTTTATAGCATTGTGATCAGGAAAGATGCTTGTTATTATTTCAATCTTCTTAAATTTATTGAGGCCTGCCTTGTTTCCCAACATATGGTCTGTTCTTGAGAATGTTCCATGCGTACTTGAGAAGAATGTGTATTCTGCTGTTTTTGGATGGAGTGTTCTATATATGTCTATTAAGTCAAACTGGTCTAGGTTTTCATTTAATTCCACTGTTTCCTTGTTGATTTTCTGTTTGGATGATCTATCCATTGATGTGAGTGGAGCGTTGAGGTCCCCTACTATTATTGTGTTATTATTAATGTCTTCTTTTAGGTTTGTCAACAGCTGCTTTATGTACTTTGGTGTTCCTGTGTTGGGTGCATAGATACTTATAAGCATTATTTCTTTTTGACAGAATGTCCCTTTGATCATTACATACTGTCCCTCTTTATCTTTCTTTACCTGTCTTATCTTGATATCTACTTTGTCTGATGTAAGTATTGTGACACCTGCTCTCTTTTGTTTGCCCTTAGCTTGGAGTATTGTCTTCCATCCCTTCACTCTGAGCCTGTGTTTGTCATTGGAGCTGAGGTGTGTTTCCTGGAGGCAGCATGTTGTTGGGTCTTGTTCTTTAATCCATCTCACCATTCTGTGTCTTTTTATTGGATAATTCAATCCATTTACTTTTAGGATGATTATTGACATATGAGGGCTTAATGCTGGAATTTTATCACTCGTTTTCTGGTTCTCTTGCACTTCCTTTGTTTCTCGTCCTGTGTATTTTGGTCCTACAATAGACTTATGTAGTTTTTTTATGTTGCGTTTCTTTGTTTTCTACTTATTTATTATTTGTGTCTCTGTTCTGACTTTTTGTTTAGTGATTACCCTGAGGTTTGTATTCAGAATCTTGTGGATAAGATAGTCCCTTTTCTGATGGCCTCTAATTTCCTTAGACTAAACTCATTTGGTCCCTGTCCTCTTCCCCTCCTAAGTTGTTTTTCTCACATCTTATTCCATCTTGTGTTATGAGTTTGTAGTTAAAATGACAAGATTATCATTGTTTTTGGTGCTTTGCTTCCCTTTGTCTTTAATGCTATTCTTGAGTATTTACTATCCTGCTCTGATTTGTCTACCTATTTAACTCCTTACTCTGTGATTTTTAACCCCTTTCTCCCTTTTTCTTTCAAGTATGAGGGCCTTCTTGAGGATTTCTTGTGTGTGTGGGGTGGGGTGGGGGGGGCAGGTCTCATAGCTATGAACTCCCTTAGCTTATGTTTGTCTGAAAATGTTTTTATTTCTCCATCATATCTGAAGGATATTTTCACTGGACAGAGTATTCTTGGATGAAAGCTTTTGTCCTTCAAAGATTTGAATATGTCATTCCAGTCTCTCCTAGCCTGTAAGCTTTCCGCAGGGAAATCCACTGAAAGCCTGATGGGGGTTCCTTTGTAGGTTATTTTCTTCTGTATTCTTTCTTTGTCCTTCACTTTTGCCAGTTTCACTACTATATGCCTTGCAGTAGGTCTTTTTACATTGACATATTTAGGGGATCTGACAGCCTCTTCCATGTGGATTTCCTTCCCTAGGTTTGGGAAACTCTCTGCTATTATTTCTTTGAACAAGCTTTCTACTCTATTCTTCTTCTCTTCTCCTTGAATACCTATAATTCTTATGTTGCATTTCCTAATTGAGTCAGATATTTCTCGGAGACTTTCTTCATTTCTTTTTAGTCTTAGTTCTCTCTCCTCCTCTATCTGGAGTATTTCAACATGTCTATCTTCAATTATGCTGATGCTCCTCTATGGTGTCCACTCAAGCATTTAGGGAATCCATATTTTCTTTTATTTCTTCCCTTGCATCTTTCATCTCTAATATTTCTAATTGATTCTTCTTTATAGTTTCAATCTCTTTTGTGCAGTAGCTGCTGAACTCGTTGAATTGTTTCTCTACACTCTCTTTTACCTTGTTGAGTTTTTTGATGATAGCTGTTTTGAATTCTTTATCATTTGGATTAATATTCTTGCATCCTCAGTACTGATTTCTGGGTACTTGTCATTTTCTCTCTGGTCTGGAGATCTAATATAATGTTTGATATTGCAAGAGGGAGTGGCTCTGTTTTGTTGCATCCTGGCATTATTTGGTCACAGTTACCACCTATTGCCACTGGGTGGGGGTTAAGAGCCATGTATTCTGAGCCCTCTGCCTTCAGCTGAAATCCTAGGGGCTGGAGCTGGGCTAAACGAGTTGGGGGAGGGGTGCTTTCCCCTGTGTATTCTTGGGGTTTTCTCCCTCTGCTCTCACTATCTGCTCTCCTGGGGTGCTGGCTTGATAAGGTCACCCCCTGCAAAAGCTTTCATCCCAGTAGAGTCAAGGGCCCTCAGGAGTCCTTGATGTTCCTGTGAATGAATGTCCCTTCCCCCATTCCTTCCCTCTTGGAGGCCTCGCACAGTCAGGGATCTCAGTCTATTAGGAGAGGGAGCAAAGTTTTCTCTTATCCCATTCCACCTCCTCCAAGGAGGGCCCCAGCCTCTCCGCCCTCCGTCACATGGCTGCATGGATCTCTCTGACATTTTTTGTGCTGTGTTTGGATGTCCTCTGTTGGAATATGAATGTTTTTCTCATTGTATATTGGCAGGGGAAGATTTCTGTGAGACCTCACTCCACCATGATGCTGACGTCACCTCTATTTATACACATGTGCTTCAACATTTCTGTTGTCCCAGAAAAATCTTTCTCTCACATGATCACCATTCGGAGTATTGCTTTATCTTTCCCTCCAGTTACATGTTTCCTAGTCTCTCTTTCCCATGATCGTTAGGTGGTGCAGAGCAGGAACTACAATTCCAAATTTACACGTGGAGAAGTCAAAAGCCCTTATAGAGCCCAAAGCTACTCAGTAGAAAAGCTGGGCAACACTGAGACACAGATGTGGCCAGAGAGATAAATAGTAGCTCAAAGACCATCAGAAAGCAGATAGATGCTCAGAGATTCAGAGAAAGAGAAAGACACAAAGATTCTGAGGGATAAAGAGACATAGGAGAGAAAGATTCAGAGTCTGGAGTAGAAGGGCTTTACTTCCACTGATCTGAGAGTAAAGAACCGGGAGACAGGTCTTAGCATCCAAATCTACTGATAGGTGGAGTTGGGTCATTTCCACCGCTCAGTTTCTCTCTGTGCAACTCCTGGGACTAGATCAGGGATGACAAATGAGTTTCATTTTGTGTGCCAACTCCAGTCAATCAGCAGCGACTTATACACTGTATTGACAAGGATTTGTGGCTACAACTGGGCTCATGGAGAAAGACTACAGTGATGGATTAGCAATGTCTGCCGTGGACTTGGGTGAGGAGAATTGCAGACGCATGCCAGGTGTTCATCTCTAACGTAGATTGTATCTAAATTCAAGTTTCAGCTCTAACTCTATGATTAAATGCAACCATGGTAAAAATGCAAGATCTTTTTACTAGACCACGTTTTTCTCTAAAATTGTGACTATTACCTGCCATCATTGGCTATGAGGAAAAAAATATGATACAAGGAATATTTAAAGAGGGAACGTTTGTCGGTTTTCTTCTTTTCTCCCAGAGCTTCTGGAAATATGAACATTTTAAAGTGCTATAGGCTGCTTTTTGCATCCCTTGGAGAGATGGAAGAAGGGAGACAGCTGGAAAAATTTAGGACAGTTCTAAATTATTTAAGACCCTTTGCTTTACTTGTACTTTCCAAAAGAACACAGGCACCAAGGTTTCAGCCACATGCACCCTGCTCACTCAATAAGAAATATGGAGTCTTAGGCTGCAAGAATGAAATAACCACAGTTTGTGCTCAGAAACATCTGAAAGCGGGAGTTTAGTGATTTGTGTTTTATAGTACCAGTAATCTGTCCTCTAAGAACTGAAATCGGTGAAGGAGCAGGGATGGTTGGCAAGGAATTCAGACCCATGGTGTGCAGAGGGTGGTGATCATTTGGAACAGAATTCTCTTGCTCTGAGTCTAGTACAAGCCTGTCCTTGGGGGTCTAGCCCTCCTATGGTCTTACAGCAGAGGCAGCTCTGTAATGAGATGTTCCAGGCTGGGATGTCTAGAAACTGATTTTAGGTTCTAAATGTTTCAGAAATCTGTTCATTTCTTTCCGACTCTCCCACCGCTGCCCTAGATGAGGTCCTCATCATAATTTACCTAGACTCCTGCTAAAGTCTATCTCCTTTCGTTATCTCTCATAGATAGAGACCCGCTGGTCTATCCTTAACACTGCAACCAGACTGGTATTTTCAAAATGTACACTTGACTCTATTGCTCCTGTTTAAAAGCCCTCGATGACTCCTTCTGCCTTTGGATAAAACCCAAGGTTTTGAAAACGTCCAAAGAGATCTGAGCCCTACCCATGACTTCTGATCCCCACTCATTATGCTACTAACACTAACGCAGTAAGTTTCCCTGACACATTGTGCTCTCTCTTGCCTTTGTTCCTTTGCTCATGTAGCTTCGTCTGGAATGGCTGATCCATAGCTGTCTGCCTGGCTAATTCTTAGCCCTCCATTTTACCTCTTTCTGCACACCTTTATCATGACATTCACCATATTTTCTTATAATTGTCTGTTTCTCTATTCTTCCAGACAGGAGCTCCTTGAGGATAAGAACTATATCCCATTCATCTCTAATTTTTGCCATCTGAATATGTGCCAGGCACTCTATAAATCTTCATTGACTGAAATAAACAAATGAATACAACGAAAGTATCTACCTTATACAAGACTTGATCCTGTTCTTTAGCAAATTTACCCCAAGGAAGGTACAGCACATCTTAAAAGGATTAAATCAAAGTCAACTTGAAATTTGAAATGGGATATACGAATAACCTATTTACCTCTTTTCTAACTAGTCTTCCCATGTTGACTATCTTCTCAGTGAAACCTTCCTCAGCTTTCCATCTCTTCCCGACCATGTGGAGTTATTGTTCTTCCTCACAGCTCCTCTAGCACCTAATTTCACATCTTCATCTCAGCAAAATTAAATTTTAATTTTATATATCAGTATAAACATCAGTCTCCCTGGCTAGAATATGAGCTCTGTCAAGGTAGGAATGATGGTTTATTTGTCTTTAGAGTAAAAAACCACAGTACAGATAGTAATCATTTACTGATTTTTAAAATAAACAAGTGAATTATTTATTATTATAATACCTTATATTTATTGAATACTTATTTAATTCTCATAATGACTTTATGAGATTGGCACTATTGTTAACCCTATTTTGCATATGAATAAATTAAGTCTTCCAGATTTTAGGTCACTTGTCCAAAGTTATATTACCCCCAAGTAGCTGAGCCAAAACTTGAAGCTAGACCTGTCAGAACATGTAGTGCCTCATTGGTTGGATGGATGGATGGATGATACATGGATTATGGATGGATGGATGGACAGGCAAACTACCTGGCTTCCAAAATCAGAAGGAAATCTTAGACATTCTTCACCACCACCACCACCCCCTGATGTCTTTATGGCTGCTTCCTGACACTCCATCCTTCAGCCCATCTGGTGTTTTGAGAAGATTAATAATTTTAGCACTCATTGGTGATAATGATTTGAGAGGAAAGGAAAAGAGAAAATCCAGGTGGAGAAGCCTAAGATTGATTCACAAAGAAATAATAGTTCCTTAGTACCTGCATCCTATCTGCAAATTTATTTTAAGTTATGAGATCTAAGTCTTGGTCCAGATTTCATCATTCTTTACACTCCTTGAATACTGCTTAACTCATATGTGTGTGTGTGTTAAAGATGAGTCTTTTCTCTTTTGCAAAGGATATATTGATATTTCATTTTGTAAAAGAAATGATATGATTGCACTAAAAAAAATAGATTTATCTGGTTTCGATGCTGCTGGGAAAAAATGGTTTCTCCCTGAATCTTGGCATTTTCCTGTTCCAGGAGGAATTCCCACTCAGTCTAATTAGGCTCTCTCTCTTCTTTACTGGGTCTCCATCACTCATTAGTTTCCTGCTGGGTGATGCATTACAAGGAGTTTTCTAATTACCTTTATTTTGTAGGCATCCTTACCTGCAGGTGGCCCATGAATGGTTACCTAAGCCAGATTGCTGATCTCCACTGACCACTGACCTAATACTTGCAGTCTGCTTGTTCTCTCTCTCTCTCACACTCTATTAGGAAGTCAGGAACAAAGACTCACACCATACAGTATAAAGAGTATCACCAAATGTAGGTTTCTTAAAGGACCAACATACAGGAGGTTAAGAAGGAAAAATTCACTTTTGAATTTACCCTTCTCAAAGCCTAGTGTTTATTTAGCACAAGATTTCTCAGTCAGACCATCCTGGCCAGACAGCAGCTATGTTCTGCCATATGAAACCTCTGGCTGGTTGCTACCAGCCACCACTCTCTTAAACATGTCAGCAGCTCATGGAAATTTTCAGTAACTAGAGTGACTATATAATTTGTCATCCAAATTAGGGCACTTTTGGGAGTTGAAGTGAGCACCGTTATAATTACACCAGGAAAACGAGTGCAAACTAAGACCATCCCGATCAATGACTCTATAAATAACTTAAGCATTTATATATTCCTCCCCTTAACCTCTGTCCATGTTTCTCACATTCCATTAGGCTTTGTGGTCAAGCCCCCTGTGATGTGACTCAGTTCTCACCATGGATCTCACCATATGCCTCCCACCATATGCCTCCACCAAACTCCTCATACCAAAGAGGTTTGCTTCATTGTGGTTGTTGCGTCATTGTATTCCCTCCTAGGCAACATGCTAGGTGACAGAAGGAATTGGGTCTCTCTTGTGTGCCTAGCACTTAGCACAGTTCCCAATATGCAGTAGGTCTCTAATAAATGCTTGTTTTGCACTTGAAAGGAGAGTACCTACCACGTAACTGGGTTCACTGGTGATCCAATAAAGACTTTTGGACCATGGTGATAAAGATGATGACAATTCACCCATTCATTCATTTTTCCATTACTTTAAATAAATATTCACTAGCACCTATTATATACCAACCACCATATCCTCATTTACATGCAAACTAAGGCAGGGGCGTTTGGTCTCTGTAACTTTGCTTTACACTCTCCTCTAAAATGAATCTGTTGATATCATGTGGATCCTATGCCTTTGAATTCCTAAATTTTCACTTTCCTCTTGCTGTTTTGGCCATCCAAAACACTATGCCTATTTTCCAGCTATAAGGGTGGTACTTTTTTCTAAACTGGGTCAGCGGATTTTGATCTCGATACCCCACAATGGGATAATATGATAGATTAAGCCTAGACAGTCACAATTAATTCCTAAACAGACTTAATTTAATTTCCCTTCTCCAATAAACCCAATTTACCTCAGTGGAGGTGTGACACGTCTGATTAGACCCAGTGATGCTGAGAGCAGCCAGCCCTACAGAGAAAGGGTTGCGTGCGCAGAGCGCGATAAGAGATCAAAGCTGAGGAGGGTTCTACGCAGAGTGATTAGTTTTAATTCAGCAGAACCTCCGGTTCAGTTGTCCCCTCGACTGCTCTTTGACTGAAGAGATAATTACTCTGGGAGGGGTGGGGAAGGAGAGCCAGGCTCAACCCTCACTTACCACTGGAATTACAGAGGGAGGAGAGACTAGTTCAAAAAAAACAATCTTATAGTTTTTGAATGCTAACTCAAAGTCAGAATTCAGCTCCCGTGGAGTCCTACTGATGAAAGGATGGGGTCAAATGCCAAGGCTTCAAAGAAAGCCATTTTTCTCAAAAGCGTTTAGAGACACTGATTTTTGTCAATATGCAAAGTATATTTTGAATTGAGCAAACATTGATCAGGTACCTATGAATGCTCGGAGCACAGAAGGTTTTGACCACACTGTTCTGACTTATTCTGAGTGTTGAGGGTAGTGCAATTAATAAGATACACCATTCTTTCACTACTTCTCAAAATCTTTGGAGGTTGAGGGTTGCAGACTTTGAATTTCCCTGATCCAGTCATCATTGTTAATTGCTCCTGAAAGGCTTAGATATTTGAGAGTTCATCATTTATGAGGGCAATTTCATCAACCTACTTCTCACTCCTTCAGTATTCTTCCCAGGATATGATAAAGACAGCTGCCTCTGTTTTCAATTCTTGCTCCCATCCTGACAAGCTGTGTAGCCTTAGGCAAGCTACCTAACCTCTCTGAGCCTCAATTCCTTCTCAGGATGAATGAGGATAACATGACTTGCCAAATGGAGATCAAATAAAGTAACTCACTAAAAGTATTGCTTAATACGTTCTCGATAGAACAAAGTGCCTTTCTTTTCTAGGAGTCGCTACAATGACACACTGCCTGTGGAAATATTTCAGACGATTTCCAGGTTGAACAAGGAGGCATCACCATCAGGGGTCCTAAGATGATAGCAGAAGAAAGGAAGACAAAAACATCTCTTAATCGTGACTCTGTCGAATAGAACTGAATTTTAATTAAGCAACAAGATGGGAGACACCATGCATTTCCAGGCAATTATGGAGCACCATGGGGGGTGTTGTAAACTAGAAGACTGCGGGCTGAGTAACTTTAGAAATTCACCAATTCCCACTGAAACATAAAGCCCAGGATGCCTTGTTGCCGATAGGGAGCAATATTTGTCAATGAAAATAAGAGAGAACTCTGGCGACAAGACAGAGAGAGTCATCGGAGAGAAAAATTGGATTCTTTTGTCTAAACAGAATGATCCAGAGTTCTTTCCATCTAGTGCTGAGCACATGCTGAATAATTCCTGATGGACAGATTTAATATCTTATCCACAGTCAGCTCTACCCATGTCAGCATCAGGACCAGTGAAAGAAGGGCAGGGCACATCTGAGGAGGGAAGCAAGACCTAGAGAGCTAAGGCTGTCTGGGGGGCTAGGATAGCAAGCCAGCAGGGGATAAGAAGGCAGCAGAGGAAGGAAAAATCCAGAGCAAATCTGGAATCCAGTGATGGAGGTAAAGTTAGGAAGGCCGCACAAGACCCCAAGTAGTAGATTATATTTCAGGGCTCATTCATTTCCTCAGTGCGATGCCAAGTGTTTTATGTAAATAAAGTGAAGTGTGGTTTATCATACCCATTTAACAGAAAAAGAGACTGAGGCTCAGAGAAATTAAATACATATGTTTAGAAATTTCCTCCAAGTTACACAGCTAGTAAGTGATGAGCGAGGACTTCAAGTGTTTGATTCAAAACCTGCACTCATGATCTCTATGCTGCTGTGAAATATAATCAATGTATTCAGCCAGCTTAAAATTTGTGGAAACAGTTCAAAAAGGGAGAGAAGTTGAGGTGAGAGTGCATACAAAGAGTGAAAGTGAAGCTACGACTTGAATCCAAGTCCAAAAAGTTTGGCTAAAATTTGAAGGATCCAATCATTGTGTGAGGCCAAAGCAAGCGATTGTCCAGGATACAGGAAGATAGTCTGGGTAGCAGGGAGTCAAGAGCCGGGCAAGGAGAATAGGCAGAAGAACCTTCGTTGCGTCAGCCCTCTGCCTGAGCTGGGAGCTTTTGTATACTCCCTGTTGAGAAGGGTCCTGTGCTCGGGCTTTCTAAACTACTCCTGGGAGAGCTTCTTTGCCCTGTCTGCCTGGAAAATTCTTACTCACCGGTTCAAAGGCAGAGGTTTGCACTGGCAACCCAGCGCATCCTGCAGATGAGTTTATTTTGCCAGCAACAGGCAGGAAGACGTAGTGAACTAGAACTCTGGACTACCAGGGTGACTTGGGGTCGAGCCCAGCTGTGTTACTAATAACCGTGCAAACCTGGGCATGTCAATTGCCCTGTGTAGGATACATGGAGGGATTGTCGGGGAGAGCTACAGGAGAAATAAAATTAACTGGCTTAAATAAAAAGGGGATATTATTGACTCTTGTAACAGAAAATAACAGGGGTAAATTGAGCTTCAAGCATGGCTGGATGTAAGTCTTTGGGTGACGTAATGGGGACTGTTTCTCTCCATCTATTGGCTCTGCTTGTCTTTGTGTTGGCTTTGTTTTCAGATGGGCTCTCTTCAGTTGGTGGCTCTCAGAAATCCCAGGCTTAATATTCCTGGGCTCAAGTCCAGCCCACAAGAGAGCATCTTCCTCCTAATAACCCAGAAGTCATGAGATTGGCTCTGATGGATGTTTTGGGTTACATGACTACACCTGGAGCTGCAGGTCAAGCCAGCTTAGCTTGAACTTCATGGAGGACCTCTGGGCTTTGTGGTTGGTCCTCTTTTTTCTGTCTATAATCCCTCCCTAAATAATTTCACCTGGTCCCATAGCTTTAAATATCATCTATATCCTAAAGACTCCTACCATATGCCTGTAGCTCTGACCTCTCTCCAGAACTCCAGACTCATGTATCCAACTAACGCCTTCACACATCTCTACTTCTGCGTCTATTATTCGTCTCAAATTTAGGTTTTCAAAATAGAATTGTTCATTTCCTTGAAAATGCCAATCTAGTTGCCACTATAGGGCCTTTGCACCCGCTTTTCCCTCTGCCTGGAACACTTGCCCCCTAGAACTCTCACGTGGCTTGCTTCCTCGCTGTATTCAATTTTCTACTTCAGTGGACTTCCTCCAAGAATACTTCCCCGCTGTGTATTCTTTTCCAGTCTTTCCTGGCCAAATTCTATATTCTACCTACTTTATTTTTCTTGGTAATATTTATCTCTTTCATAAATTGTATATTTATCTGTTTATTTCCTGTTTTGCCTACTAGCATGTAGATGCCATTGGAGCAGGAGTCTTGTCCATCTAGCTCACTACTATATCCCTAATACCTATAATAGTACCAAGCACATGATAAGAGCTCAGTAACTGTTGTTATGGAAGAAAGAGTGAACTGAGAGTGGAGGATGGGTAATTATCTGAAAAAAAAAATCAGGGTGATTTTACTGGAATAAGGAGAAATGAATGTCGGGCAGATACTGGCCATACTATATCCCTATATAAAAATATCTGATTATAAGATCAACCCAATTTCTGAGAATTCTCAGTAAATAAGAGATACCCACACATAGTAACACACGAGTCCAACCTTTTTCTAACTCACCCAAAATACTAGATTTATTAAATATTTTATGTACTAGAGAGACTCTTGGTTAATAATTTCAAAAGTGAAGAAGGAGTTTGTGAAGGAGGGAACAGGAGCCGCCATAATGAAGTTGCACTACATCAAGAAACACGTCCATCAAGTATTTCATTTTAGCATCAGAGCATGTTGATTGAATATTTTCATATTCCTTTCTTACACAAGAGGAGCTGTAAGGATGGGTATTTAAGAAGGTAAAGATAACGATTCCATCATCCCGAATGGGGCTGATTTGATTTCATACCTAAAAGTCGAACTACTTAGAATGCATGAACTAGATCATTCTCTTCCTATAAATACAATGGAGCAGCCTAACCTATTTTCAGATTACATGACACCGTTTTTTTCCTCCTAGAGTTTGTATTAAGAGTCTGATTTTAAGAGCAGGTGATCAACAGCATGGCCTCATTTGCAATGATGAAAGGCTGAAACCGTTTTCCACCTGCTTTCTCTGCTCTCTTTCGATCAACTGCTTTGAGATTTTAGAGATTGCTTCATTGATTCCCAAAATCTCCCCATCCACCCTTCTATCAATACTGAGTTCAAGGTTACAGGAGGTACCATTTATCTTATTGACGTAATTCCTCCTTCTATTTCCACTGGCCTAGCTTGGATCAATTTTATTAATAATACAATTGGTATCTTTCTGCATCCTTCCCCCTCCCTCAGTCCCCAAATACATCTCAACTTTAACCTCCCCTTAAAAGCATTCACTCTTTCTCAGAACATTCTGAAAAACTGTGCTCTCAAGAATAAACCCTCCCTTAATTGTCTCTGAGCTGAGGGTATTCGACCTTCAATGAATGGTTTAAAAACTGTATAGTGTATTTAAGAAGGTACAAGCTTAGGGAGTCTTTATTTCCAATGTTTGCATGTTCTTTTCATTGCACAGGGTTCTGACGTCCAATCTCACTTTATTTATCTTTCCACTATGAGCGATCATTATTTTTGTATATTTTAGATCCCTTGTTTTATTTTAAGTTTTTCGAAGGTAGATATTGTATTTTAGCCATCTTTGAGTCTCCCCTGCGGCTTAGCAAAGAGCTTGACACATGGGAGGCACTCAGTAAGTATTTGGAGAATGCACAAGTAAGCGCATTGTTAAGGTTTCTGCAGAGGCATATGTTTTATTCTCCTACAGATTTTCTAGAACATAGACTCAAAATGAGTGAACTAAATCCACTGGACTGAGTTTCTAAGAGACCAGTGTCCCTCATCTCTGTATCCCCAGGAATGAACGAGCACATCTCACGACACGGAGAAGTAAAGGTTTGCTAAACGAGAGAACACAGCATTGCTTTAAATTGTATGTTTCCTAAAGTGAAAAATTGCATATAATGCTCCTTGGATTCCAAAGGATGCCGGACTGTTTCTGCTGGGAAGAGAAACTTAATGAAGGGTATCTTATGGGTTGAGTGGGGCACCCCCCTCCTCTGAAATATAAGTCCAAGTCCAAATCCTTGGAACCTGTGAATGTGACCTTCTTTGGAAAAAGAGTCTTTGACAATGTAATTAATGTAAGGATCTTGAGATGAGATCATCTTGGATTGCCCAGTCGGCCTTAAATCCACTGACAAATGTCCTTAAAAGAGACAGAAGAGAAAAAATACATAGCAGAGAGGATGAGATGGAGGCAGAGATTGAAGTGAAGTGGCCACAAAGAAAGGAATGCCAGCAGACACCACAAGCTGGAAGAGGCCAGGAAGGATTCTCGCCTGGAAGCTCCAAAGGAAATGCACCCTTCTGGCCTCTAGAACTGGGAGAGAATGAATTTCTGTTGTTTTAAGCCAGCACGTTTGTGGCAATTTGTCACAGTGATCTTGGGAAACTGACAGATACTTATGTTGAGGTTTTATCCCATTGAATCCTCTCAACTTTGAGTCTTGTCATTTTTGCAGATGAAGAAACTGAAGCACAGAGAAGCGAAGTGACGTTGGTCTCATAGCTAGTCAGTTACAGAGCTGAGATTTAAAACGAGGTTCATCTTGAACAACGGTTCAGCAGATCTTCCTTGAGAACAGGCTTTTGCTTCCAGCCCAGGCAAGGTTCTGGGAGTATAGACTTAAAGAAGATGTGAGATCTACCTCTGAGGAGCTTTCAGAGAACATACTACCTTATACTGAAGCCTATGTTCTTTCCTCTGTATATACTGTGAAAAGAAACTTAGATGTTCAGCCTTACACGCATCAATTAATTCTTCCACACTTCGCTTTCCAACCTAGATATCCTGTGTACGAGCAAACCACCTAAATTGTCTAGCACAGATCCTAGATGCAGGGAAGGAAAGGAGGAAGAAGAAAGAGAAAGCCAATCTTACAAGGAAGGGGTGGCAAGGGAGCGGTTCTATGACGGAGGACATCGCCTTACCTGACACACAGCTGGGTGCCAATTTTGCCCTTTGGAGGGACAGAGGTTTAAGAACGCTCCCTCTGTCTTCTCTGGGAATTTCTTCAGACACTTAAAAACAGCTATTATATCCTACCAGTGAGTACCCTTTTTCAAGCTAAATCTATCCTTTGTTTACTGCTTTATAGTTTGTAAAACACTTTCACCATATGTTAACATATTTCACCCTTCCCACAATCTAACGAGCTAGAAACACTTTTCTCCTTTTCTAGGAGAAAAAATAGTTTCATGGATGTTAAGTGATTTTCATCCCAGGTCAGAGACAGGATCCAAATCCAAGAATTCTGAATATATACTCTCCTTCATCCGCACATGAGAAATTAGGGGCAGAGACCATTTCTATTAGGGAATGCTTGTCCCCCAATATTCATTCTTCCCTTCAAATTTTACCTAGTGCATGGCCACCCAAAATAAAAACAACATTTCCTAGCCTCCCTGATGGCAATTTATGGCATGTGACTAAGTTCTAGCAAAGAGACACATGCATAAAGTTGTGTCCAATTTCTAAAATAAATCCATACACAGAAGAACTGTGCGCTTCTCTTCTCTCTATCCTTCCCACTCCTAGCTGGAATGCTGATGTGTTGGCAAGACCTGAGCAGCCATCATGGACTACTAGGTGAATGCTGTTTTGAAATGGTGGATTAGCCACTAGAAAGGATCTAGGACCCAGCGATCAAAGAACTGTCTTTTACACCTTGGATTATCTATATTTACACAGGGGAGAAATTAATTTCTACCCATTTTAATTCATTATTATGTTGAGGTTTCTGCTGTTTTCAGCCAAACCTAATTTTAATTGATGTAGTTTCTAAACTTGCAAGGAGACGAAATGGTTTGAAATCTCTTAGTTTAAAAGGTTCCAATGGTTTGCTAGAGTCTTGTAAATTACCTAAAACTGATTTCACTGCCTGAAAACTGAAAATGGAGGGAAGTTAAAATCAGAAGAGTACTAAGCTATGGAATAATTATGAGGAGTTGGGATTTTGTTAAGAAAGAATTATTTCCATTGATACTGAGGCATTCTATTTCTTTTAGGTCTTGCTACATGTTGAATTACTGCGTATTATAGAGGTTGGTTAAATAATTGGGTTTTGTGTAGTCAGCTTATTTCATCATTTTGTGGTCCCAACTTTATTGAGATGTAATTCACATGCCATTCAATTCACCCATTTAAAGTATACAATTCAAGGATTTTTATATTCACAGAGTTGCCGCTACTGCTAACAATCTATTGTAGCACATTTTCATTATCCCAAAAAGGAAACCCCACACCCTATATCAGTCACTTCCCACTCCCCCTATCGCGTCTCAGTCCTAAGCAATCACTCATCTACTTTCTTTCTCTGTGGATTTGCTTCTTCTGGACATTTCATATAAATGGAATCATGCAATGTGAACTTTGTGCCTGGCTTCTTTCAATTAGCACAATGTTTTCGAGTTTCATCCATGTTGTAGTAGGTATCAATACTTACTTTTATTGGCAGATAATATTCACTGTACGGATATACCATATTTCATTTACCCAATCATCAGCTGATGGACATTGGGGCTTGATGGGTTGATTCCAATTTGGGGCTATGATAAATAGTGCTGCTATGAGCATTCCTGTATTATTTCATCTTTGAAGAGTTTTCATGATTACAAAGTTTTTATTCATAGTAAACCACATTCTATCGCTCTCTAAGTTACTGGCCCTAATTTCATTTCTTGGTAATTATTTTAGGAGACAAAATATGTTCTCATTAGTAAAGTGGAGTTGCAATCATAATGTCATGAGAAAAAGCAACTTGTTCCTAGGGTCAGAGCTTAACAATAGCAACAAAGATACTAATCACAATAATACTAGCAGCTACCCATTGTTGAGATTCTCCTGTGTCTTTATCACTTTCCATTCGTTCTGTTGGTGTACCTTAATTTATTTAATAATTCTATTGCTGGTGGATTTGGGTTGTTCTCATTTTACAACATGAGAGTTAATAATTCAACAACCATTTCATGTAAAAAAATTTTTCTTTCCTCTGGAAGTACTTTCTCAGGATAAATTCACAATACTGGTAGAAAGGATAAACCCTCTTAAGGGTCTTGATGCTTAATTGCCATATTGATTTCTAAAAGGATTTAGAAATACCGATTTCAGCACATTTCCCCAGCAGTGGGTGCTAATTTTTAAAATTTTTACAAATTTTATCAGCGAAAAACACAAACTCCTGAATAATGCCTTCATTTGCATATCTTTCATTACCAGTGAGAATAAAGCTTCTTTATTGTTTTGTTGAAGACTAGAGCTGGGTTACCTCATGGAGTCTTTGTGAAAACAAATTTAACACAAACGTTAACCCAATATCCTCATGAACAATTGACAAAGGGAATGATAACATGTTTGAATTACAGATGATTACCAAGAATAAGAGCAAGCCTCAGTGGAATTTCCCAGAAATGGCTGCAAAACTCAATTCCATTGAATGTTTTATCTTCATTAATGATTTGGGAGAAAAGAGTAAACAGCACTGAAATTAACTTCACAGATGGCTCTAAATTGAGAGGATTGTAAATAGCAATGAATAATGAGGAATTACACAGGGACCAGAAAGGTGAGAACTAGTAATATATAAAAACCAATCCATCCTGGAAAACAAGGCTGCTAGGGCAGGAAAACAGAGGCTTATATGCAGGGCAAAAGTAGAGAGATGCTATGTGCCTGCATCCACTGGACACTCACCTAGCATATGGAAAGTACCAGACGCCTCCTGTCCCCACATGCAACAGGTTCTCTCACCACCCTTTCCCTTTGCCTGAATATCTTGGTCACCCTTAATTACCCAACTAATTCCTCTTGGGGCTCAGTTCAGACTAAAGTTACCTTCTCTAACTGACCTCCAAACCATCCTCCTTCCACTTTCCTCTGCACTTCAGGGACATCCTGTGCCTACAGCCATTTTTGCACTTTTAAAACCATATTTTGGAGTCATAGAAAGATGGCTACTGTGGCATGGTAGTTTTTGAATCCCTTCCCATAAAAACATACAGAGTAATTAGGATAGCAAAACTAAAATTCCACAGACAATATCTATAACACGACCAGGTGACAAGATCTCCTCCTGACACCATAGTAACACCCAGTAAAGACAAGCCATTGTTTGTGCTGCATGGCATCAGCATCTGTGTGTAAGGTAGGAGAGAGAAGCAGTGAGGAATCTGATGGACTGAGACCAGAACAACCTCCAAAATAGCATCACACATTCATTAAGAAGTACCATAAGTCAACTTTAGAATAACAAGTGACACTGGGAGACGTTTCCCTGATAATTTGTGAGTGAATGCCAGGGAGTCTACACAAGGCTCGAGGGGGCTGAAGTGGTCTATGCCCTATAAACACTCGAAAAAATTAACTAGTCAACATAACATGGTCTTGAAAGGTCAAAACCAAGTTTCACACTGAGGAGAACTGCTGAGGATAGAGTTGAAATTGGGCAGGACAGAGACCACAGGAGCAAAGGACAAAGAATTCCAGATAAAAGTGGGAGGAAAAGGAGCCAGGAGATCTCATAATTCATAAGGCCTTGACTTTTTAGCACTTCACAAAAACAACAGAAAAGAGAACTCCAGAGCTCTAAAGCTTGATCTAAATATCAAGCTCTAAAGATACATCTAAAGATCTATCCTAACCCATCACTCCCTCCAAAGAGTGCAGGAAAATAAATTTCATATAAAAATGAGCATCATAAGAAGATAATGCTTAAATCCCATATAAAATTATCTTGAAAACAGCAAAGTAAGAGCAGAATAATGTCCTTCCATAGGATGAAAGAATGGCCAAAAATTTTTTTTAAAGAAATAGATGAAACTGTTTATAATCTAATATTTGCAAATGATCTAAAGGAAATTAGAAGCAATAATAGAAGATATGCGCTAATAACATAAATCAGAATAAATGCAAAAAAATGGAACGATAAAACTCAAGAAAAATTTAAGAACAAAAGAAAATTAGCACTTTAGAAATGAAGACTAAAATAGAAAAATGGAAGAGTAAACAAACACAACAGATAATGCCTTAAAAGAAGTAGAAAATGAAAAGAGAAATTTTTAAAATAAAGAAGAATTCAAAAAAGAAAGTGATGAACATAGAAGATAGTCAAAGATGATCCAACACATGTATAATTAGAGTGCTAGAAGAAGAAAATTAAAAAAAAGTAACAGAACAAATCCTGAAATTATTGCTCAAAAAAAGACTATCCTAAAATATTTTTTCAATTTGAAACCACATTTAAAATGGCACATATATATCTAGGTACAATCAACCCAGGCCAACCAATATAGACACATATTCTAATAAAATTGCTTGACTTTAAAGAAAAAAGTCTTAGGGCTTCCAAGCACAAAAACTAAGTCACTTATAAGGGAAAGAATATCGGATTGTCATCAAAAGTTTTGAGAACAGTACATTATGCTAGAAGACAATGAGCAGCATAGTGAATATACTGCAAGAAAGGCAGTGTGAATGCAGAATGAATGAAGCCAGTCCCAAAGTACCACATTTGTAGGATTCCATTTATATGAAATGTCTAGAATAAGCAAATCTATAGAGACAAAAAGTAGGTTAGTGGTTGCCAGGGGCTGGAAGGAGGAGGGAATGGGAAGTGATGCTAATGGGTACAGGTTTGGGGCTGATGAAAATGTTCTGAATTAGAGAGTGGTGATGGTTTCACAACTTGGTGAATATACTTAAAAGCCACAGAATTGTAGACTTTGAAAGAGTAAATGCTATGATATGTGAATTATATCTTAACAAGGCTGTTGAATGAAAAAATAGAAAGACAATGTGATTTTCTGTCTAGCTGACTTTTGGGTACAACAGCTAACAAATGATTCTCATAAAGAGGGTACTCAGGGAATATTGTTCCCATGAGCCTCTCTTGAATATCCACTTGAGTGTGAGCTTCTATTAGCCAAAGTCACTGGAACATTAAATATATATAAATGTAAACATATTTATCTGTATAATATATGTATACTTGTAGAGTTAAGACTATTAGAAGGGAGGGTACACCATATGCAATGACTATATGTAATGAACGATAATATCAATACAGCATAACTACAAAAAATGTGTTGGCAGAATGGGAGAGCATGTAGGAATTAAATTAAGCTGCTTTATTTACAATTATTAACTAGGAATAAAAAGCATTACTTTGGAGGGGGTGGAAATGAGAGGAGGAAGAAGAGATTATTTATTAATTTCGATTGCTCATTGCAGAGAACAGACCCTAACCAAAAATGAAGGTATTGCGGGTACTAAATAAAGCTATTAGTATATAGCTGAAAAAACTAGATGAGGCGTATCTCTATATACTGCTGTGGAGTGAATACCAAAATATATGTTAAGAGCAAATTTGAAAGTGTAGAGAAGTATATAGAGCATGCTCCTGTTTATTAAGAAAGGGGGGCTTATACCTATCTACTTCAATTAAAAAATCAATGAAAGATAAACCATAGATTTCTTTAATGGCTATAAGGGAGGGGAGGAATAGGGTGAAATATGTAGAGATAGAAGCTAGACTCTTTGAATATATCTTGTTTGGTAGATTTGATGTAGTTATTTTAAGTAATTATAAAATAAAAAGCAATGGCTAAAAACTGAAAATAAATCAATTTAACAACAACAAAGTGTATCCAATTGGTGGCAGAGAGGAATTATTCCAAATAACTTTAAAAGACAGTAATTTTACTGTATATCCCTAGTGGGCTACACACCAAGCATTTTTTAAAATACGAAATAAAATTTAACTGTCCTCAGTAACATATTTTTGGAGCTAGTGTTGGTATTATCATTCTGCTGTACATGTAATAATAAAGCAAATTTCTGATACTCTAATTCTATTATTCCCAATTTTCATTAGATCTAGCATCTGAGAATAGAAGAAAGGAGATACAGATGTAACAGAAAGATGACAGAGAAACCGTATAATCCTGGCATCGGAATGAAAATATCAGTATGAACTCATGATTATCTTCTCTTAAGAAATATTCTTAGAATTGTCTACTGAAGAGACCTAAAACAATGGAACCCTAATAGCAATGAGCATCCCGAAAACACCGCTCATAGTCTTGAAATCTCATTTCCCAGTAGAAGAAATCAGGGCTCTTTGTAGAAATGACTGATTCTATATGTGGAGCAGAAAATGTACAAAGTGAGCCTAAACCATATTTCCATACCATATTCCTAAGAAACTATCAAAGAAGACCACTAGTGTAATGTCAAAAAGAATCAGGAACCAAAATGAAGAGATTCTCATCAGCCAAAAATAGGATATTTTGAGCATCAGTAGAAAATAATTTCAATGGGTTAAAATACATCAAATTTATTTATATTCATGAGTGCATAATGATGCTTAAAAATTTTCAGCTAATTGGTCACTACTGGAAGATAATTAGAGAACTCAAGTTTACTATTTTTAAATACCTGCCTTCCCTTACTTCTAGGCAGCCAAATCGTAGAGGAGAGAAGTTGGTTTTTCTAGAATCAACAACTCTATATTGAATCAATAACTCAGTAAATCAAAAAGGAGCAATAGAATTGGAATGTTGCCATTTTGTAACCCCTAATTAATTAAGAAATGTTGATATCAACAATCATCACCAACATGACAGAGAGACACTATGTGCCTTCTGATCAAAGTTTTGCCAAAAAAAAAAAAGAACCTGAATTTGATCAAGCCTTGAGATCCAACTGCCAATTTGTAGAAAGTGGAGAACATAGAGAACCACTTTAAAATATATCGTGTGGATAAAATAATTCAAATCCACACCCTGGGAAGCTATAAAGGACAAAAGACAAGTTGCAAGAAGGAAAAAAGAGAGAGAGATGAAGAGGTACACATTAGGTTTAAAGAGGCTTAAAATACACGTCAGATAATCCCAGGGTGTGAACCTTATTCAAACTAGTTATTATAAAGTGACACTTATGAAAAATGGAAATTTGAACACTACCTGAACATTTGATGGTATTGAAGAATTATTGTTCACTTTTTAAGTTATGATAACGATACTGTGTGTGGGTTTTTTTGAGTCCTTATTATGTAAGGATACATAAACTGTAAAAATTCTGGAGGCAGTTATATAATATCTGAAATTTTCTTCAAAATAATATGGAAAACATACACACATACAAATGAGTACAAGCATACCAGTAAAACTGGAGAAATCTTAATAAGATCGGCATATTATATCAATGTTAATATCCTGGTTGTGATATTGTACTATAGTTTTCACAAGATATTACTATTGGGGGATGCTGAGTGAAGGGTACACCGATCTCTGTGTCATTTCTCACACCTTCATGTGAATCTGCCATGAATTCAATAAAAATTCCAATTAAAAAAAATGATACGGAGGATGTTGTTGGAGGTATAGACAAAACAAGAACAGTGATGTTGGTGATGGATTGATACTCGTTGAAGCTGAGTAATGGATTCAAGGGAGTTCATTATACCATTTTATTTATACTTGTGTATGTTTGTGATTTTCTATAATATAGTTTTTAATACATTTATTTTTCATATCTCCCCATCTGTGAACTTTTTGAAGATGGGACTTGTGTCTTTTGTATCCATGTACACCCAGTTATTTGCACAGGACTTGGTTGAAAATACACTGGTTGGATAAACTCATGGATAAATAGATAGAAAAATGGAGTTATGAATGAGTGCATAAATAAATGGAAAAATACATCAGACTGGTGGAGGCTTTAATCCCAGATCTGATGCCAAAGCCCAATTGTTATCAATTAGTGTTAAGCTAAAGATTTTGGATAATTGCAATATGGTAGACTACCTAACTGCCTACCAACATCTGATTCCCTATCTTGGTGGTAGATTATAATTCCATTGAAATAAGATTTGCCGTGTGACTTGCTTTGGCCAATCGGATGTGATGTAAAGTCATTTGTGTCACTTCCAGGAAAATCTTTAAGAGACAATTCACCATGTTCCCTCTGTTTGTCTAGGACAGAAAGACCAACATTATTCCAGAAAGTGGCCGCTCCATTGCAGTCGTGGGTCCTGAGTAATGTAGAGCAGAGATACAGCCAACCAGTGATGAGTATATAGAGTATGCAAGAAATAAACCTTTGTTGTTGAACAACACTGAGATTTTGGAGTTGTTTATTTTTACACTACAGCATAGCATGACCTGATAGAGTGAGCTACTGAGGTTTTGCTTTGTTTTATTTTAGCAGGAACTAGAACAGTAAAAGCTGGGCTTGCAGGAGCCCAGAAAAGAGTTGATGAGAGTACAGACCAGTGGCAGTGGACAGTGATGGAGCTGAGAGATGTTGTACAGGGAGAATCCACAGGATTGGGAAAACAAACAGAGGGCATCAGGGAGAGAAAGATTCAAGGAAGCATCAAGGGATGGCTGCGTGAATGGTGCTACTATTACTGAGAAAGGGAGCAGTCGGAGGTGAAGAGAAGGCTCTCATTGAAGGGGAAGATGATGGCTTTGGTTTAAACTTAAAAGGGATCAAGCAAGACTAAAAATATACTCTGTTTATAGTCTAGCAGCTTGGTAAGCAAAGTGGAATATCAATGCAGGCTGCGGGTATCAGAAGAGTAGTGATGTGAGCAAAGGTCCTTCCCAAGGTCATGTACCTGACCTTGACCTCCCAGCTGGGCTGGGCCTGCAAAATCCCTGACAGATGGGCACATGCCTGCCTCTCAACCTTTGCCAGGGAAGGCAATTTCCCTGCCTTCTCCAGGAACCCAGCGGTGTCTGACAAGGCCAGTGGTCAGCAGGTTTTCCCCTTAGTAAGCAGGCAGCATTCACTCCTGGGGTGGGCAGACCACAGAGCAGTAATCAATAATCACTTTTATCAGGGCTTTCAAGAATTGGCTTTGGAGGTAGGGTTCCAGGATTTCTGGAGACTTTCTGAGCTTCAGCCTTGAAAAGGCCTCTTTCCAGAAGTCTCTTGTCTTGTCAAAAGTAAAACAAGCCATGAGAGATCTAAGTAATACATCTTTATTTGATAGCTTCCTATGGTAGCAATCTCTTATGGTAGAGTAATAATAAAATAAAAATAACATAAATTATAATTGACTTAGTACCTTATTATCCTCCAGATATTGTGAAAAGGGCTTCTTATACATTACCTCATTCATTCATGGAGACTTCACATCTACTGTCTGAAGCTATAAGAATAGTGTGATAGAAAACACAGGCATTGCCTACTGAGAAAGGGAAATTCTGGTGACTACAAGGTCTTCTGTTTGCTGAGCAAGGTGATGGTTGTGGGGAAGGAAGCTTGGAAAAATCAGAGGTAAATTGTTCTATATAATCAGAGGAGGAGAGTGATTAAAGAGAGGAAGGAAGAAGATCTAAGAGTTGGAAAGCAACAGCTAGAAGTTGGAGCCCTGAGTGGGAGAAAGGAGAATACAACACACATGCACACAAACACACACAATTAGTGGGGTATCTGGAAATATCAAACAAATTGGTGTTTGTTGCAGGGCATAGCATGTGAAGACTTTCTGAATTCCCTCCACAAAATCTTTAATAAAATACACATTGCTCACTAATGCTTTGAGAAGAGGATTACATGGGGGTGGGTTATAAAGTACCAAGTCCTACTTGAAAGTCAGGGCAAGGCAAAACCAAGGATGCTCAAAACATTAAGCTCAGTGAATTAAGCCAGAGACAAATACTGCATGATATCACTTATATCTGGAATCCAAAGAAAAAAGTCTACCTCATAGAAACAGAGAGTAGAATGGTGGTTCGGGGGTGGGGGGAATGCGGAGATGTTGGTCAAAGGGTACAAAACTTTCAGCTATAAGATGAATGACTTCTGAGGATTTAATGTACAGCATGGTGACTAGAGTTAATAATACTTTATTGTATACTTGAAATTTGCTAAGAGAGGAGATCCTAAGCATTCTCACCACAAAAACGATAACTTTGTGAAGTGAAGGATCTGTTAAATAGAGCGTGGCAAATATTTCACAATGTATACATATATGACATCATTACATTGTACCCTTTAAATACATATAATTTTATTGGTCAATTATACCTAAGACTGGAAAACAAGAATGCTCATGAGGTCTTCACAATAATAATGACAGCAGAAAAAAAATCCAAAGTTCTAAATGGATCAGTAAACTGTGGTATATCCATACAATGGAATACTACTCAGCAATGAAAAAGAACACACTATTGATTCAACAGCACCCTAGATGCATCTTAAATGTATTTTGCTAAATGAAAGAAGTCCAGACAAAAATCTTCATATTATATGATTCCATTTATATGATGCAATAGAAAAGGTAAAAATATAGGAAGAGAAAACAGATCAACAGTTGCCAGGGGTTGGGAAAAGGGGAGGGGTTGACTATGGGAGACAACGTAGGGAAATTTTTATGGTGACAGAACTCTTCCATGTGGTTCTGAGGTAGTAGATACATGACTTTACATTTGTCAAAATCCTTACAGAGTAAACTTTATTGTGTGCAAATTTTTAAAGCAACCAGGATGTCCAGGGATCATAGGATGGAATACAGACCATGAAAAATGAATCTTATTTGTGTTAAAAATAAGTCACGTAACCTCACCGATGGGAGTAGGAAAAAAAGGAGTTGATTTAAGTAACTTTGATTATTTATGGCATTTTGACTATACCAAGGTTAAGCAAGTAAGTAAATAAATTTTAAATAATGGAAAGTAGACTGCTTAATGTTCAAGAAAGAAGTTAAGTCTTAGCAAAGTGAGGAAGCTAGAATAAACCCTTGTGGGTGGGCTGGACGTAGTGACTCATCTCCAAAGAATAAATTATGGGAAGGGGAAAGTACTCCCCTGAAAGAGGAGAGCCTGCAGACTCCAGTGTAACCAATGGACCAAGGGTAATATCACTAGTCTTAAGTCACATGGATGTCACATACCTCCTGACATGAAGGAATAAAGACACTTTACCTCAGTGGTATTCTTCCCCAAATCCCATAACCCCAGTCTAATCATGAGAAACACATCAGAAAACCTAAAACTGAGGGACGTTCTATAAGATATTTGACCAATTCTCTTCAAAACTGTCAAAGTCTAGAAGAACAAGGAAAGAATAAGAAACTGTCATAAATCGGAGGAGACAATGGTGACATGATAACTGAATCCAATGTGATATCCTGGATTGGAGTCTGGAACATAAAAATGGGTATCAATGGAAAAACAGATGCAAAGCGAATAAAGTCTGTAGTTTAATTAATAGTCATTTACAATGTGAATGTCTTAGTTTTGACCAATGTGCCACAATTATGTAAGATGTTAACATCAAGGGAAGCTGGGTATAGGACATACAGAAACTCTCTATACTGCTTTGGCCGCTTTTCTGTAAGACTAAAATTATTCCAAAATGCATGGCCTGGGAGTAGATTATATCACCTCCACCCACATCTATTGGCTAGAACCAGTCACATGTCCCTAACGGACCTGTACGGGTCGCTGGAAAGTGTAATCTGCCTGCATACACAGGAAGAGGAAATAAAAAAGATTGTGTGAACGCTTCCCATCATCTCTACCACTCCAAAGTCACAAGCCAGAGACAGCAGGTGAGGAAAAGTCCACCACCACAAGCTCAAGCAGCATTTTTCCCCAAATGAAATGCTTTTGACCCCAGCCTTGAACTGCCCACAGAGTAGCCTGAAACACTTTGGGAATCGAGTCAGGATTTAGCCACAGCTCTGGTGTTGTGAGAAGCGTTTGTGCAGCAATGTGGGAATGAACGGAATGAATGCTTTGATCACTTGCCAGCTTTATGCTTTAACTGTATTATCCCGTTTTATCCTCACAAGCCCCTCCAGTTCTAGAGATGTGGAACCTGAGGATTGGAGAGGTTTGGGGGTTCTCACAATACAGATCTACCAAAGATCCAGTGAGTAAAGATCTAACTGGATGTTTGAAGAGGTCATATGGATAAAAAAAAAAACCCTACTGGCTCTCTGTTATGGCCTGAACTGTCTCCTCCTACCCAAATTTATATGTTGAAGTCTTAACCCCATTAGCTCAGAATGTGGCTGTATTTGTAGGTACAGTCTTTAAAGAGATGATTAAGTTAAAGTGAGGTCTTTAGAGTGGTTCCAAATCCAAAATAAGTAGTGACTTTATAAGAAGAGGAAATTTGGACACAGACGTGCGTGCCCACAGAGGAAAGACTACGTATAGTCACAATATGGCCATCTACAAGCCAAGGAGAGAGGCCTCAGAAGACACTAACCCTGCCAACGCCATGAGCTGGGACTTGCAACCTGAAGAATTGTAAGAAAATAAATGTCTGTTGTCGAAGGCACCTTGTGTGCGGTGCTTTGTTATGGCAGCCCGAGCAGACCAAGACAGTCTCTTCTGAGTTATTCCCCAGGCCGTTGAGCTCGTAGGAGGGAGTGGCGAGTGAGGCTTTCTATTCTCAGCTGGCCTTTTCTGAATGGAGAACCTGAGCTCAGTGAAGCAAAGTGCTACCTGCTCAGTCAACCCGGGAAAGGAGCAGGGGCTCCATTCTGCCCCTCCCCACTGCTGCCCTTGATGGCCTTCCCAGAGACTCAGGGCTGTCTTAGTGCAGAAAGCAGAGGCTGTTCCACTCACCAGCTGGGTCACTTTGAGAGAATGACATAATCTCTCAGATCCCCAGTTCCCCCATCAATCAAATGAGGAAACCAGCAATGCCTGCCTCACAAGGTGCTAGTCAGGCTAAACTGTCTAATGTTTGTGGAAGCACAAAATACCAGGCCTGGTAGACATTGCATCACAACATGGAAATGGCACCCCCCATCACCACACCTAGGGGACTCAGGACTTTTCTCTCACGAGTCCCAGCTAAGCGTCAGGGTTTGGGAATCAGATACACCACACATATCCCCAGGTCATCAGGAGGCGAGCTTGGTTAAGTCAGCTCTCTGACTTCTGCTTATCTATAAAATGGGAACAATAACAGTGCTGCCTTCCCAGGACTCTCCTCCATCCCAAGGAGATCGTCAGCATGAAGCTCTCAGCGTGGAGGCTGGCCCATCATCATGTTCAACAAGGTTGTGGGAACATTTTGTTTTCAAACGTCTCTTGTTCCATTTCCCCGTAATGCACTAGCATGAGCAGAGCTCACTTGAACTCATTCGAGAGTATCATGTTTTGATCACCAGCTGAGCTGGTCTGTGGATGGACCTCCTTGAAGCCTCCTCGCATTATAACAGTTCAGAGAACATGATGTTGCCCTGGACTGTGTTTTGAAAACAGCCTTTTATTGGCTTCTGGGGAATGGATCCTTCCTTATAGATCTTTATTTTAGAGATGTCTCTACTTAAAAGGGGAAAACATGTTCAAGGAAGGAGGATTATATTCTTGTTCTCAGACATTATTCTGGAAAAGGAACAGAAAGTGCTCCCAACAGGACGCATCAATACACTTCTATATTTAATAGTGTGGTTTGCTTTTGTGAATTCTTTATGAGCTGGTCATTAAAAGCATAATCGCTGATTGGAATTGGCGCACAGGGAGGGATTTCCTTGCCGCCTGCTTTTGAATCTTAATTGTAAGGCTGATGAAACGAGTTCGTGTACTGACCTGGGAATGGGCCTGAAGACATCTTTTCGGTGGAGTCAAAAATGAACACAGCAGCCCACATGCAGCCTGGCTCAGGACTCAGACAATCTGGAAGGTGGTAGGGGAGGAAAACTGGACGATCTCCCCTTGGGCTGAACTCTGGCTCTAGTGGAGAAGGGATTTAAAGTCTGGGTTGACTTCTCTGGGTTGCCCAGAGAGACGAAGATTAAACAGGTTGCTCAAATAGATCCTCGAAGCTTGTACTGAGCCCCTAGTAAGTATTCTGTCCTAGATGCCCCACTACGAGCCAACCACACAACCCTGGGAAAGCCCCTTATTCACTCTGAGCCTATTTACCTACCTGTAGAATGGGAATAATAATGCCCACTTAATAGAATTGCTACGAGGTTTATTGAACTAATATTTGGCACATGGTAACTGTTCAGCATGAATGATAGTAATTGCCAGTAATATTTTTTAAGTGTTTACTATGTGTCAAGCATTTCATATGGGTTATCTCATTTAATATACACAATCCTTTAAATAGATATTCTTATTTTAAAAAAAAGAAAATTTAGACTTCAAGACGTTAAGTTATATTCCTTGGTCTCAGAGCCAGTAAGTGTAGGCTAGAAGCAGGCTTTAAATTCAGGTCTTTTGACACCGAAGTCTCAAGTCTTAATTACTACGGTATCATGGTCAGCAGCAGAACAGAAACATCTGGGTTTGTCGATAACTAAACCACAATCCTGGCCCGCAAACAGCTTGTGGACTTATGGGGCAAGTAGACATTGTAAACACATAAATGACTAAACAATGCGTTAAGTACCGGAATAGAGTCACAGACACATGCTGTGAATATCTAAGAGAGGAGCTTATCTGCCTGGCGGAGTTAGACCAGAATCACAGAGGAGGTAATATGTAAGCTGGAATCTCTCCAGGCAGAGAAAAAGGGAGGGGGAAGAATCAAAACAAGGAAATGGTACAGCAGGTGCAAGTCCTAAAATCATGAGAGGGCATATTTTGTCCAAGTCATGATGAAAAGTGCAGTATGGCTTTAACGGGTGGAGCTTGAATGGGGAGAGCAGTAACCGTTATTCACGGAAAGGTTCACTGGGGCCGGATTATGAAGGGCCATGTGTGGCAAGTTATGGGATTTATCATGTAAAAACCAAGGGTGAATGGCAGTTTAAGCAGGGCAATAAACTCATCAAATTGTGCTTTTCAGGAAAACTCTTCCATTGGGTAGTGGAAGAAGTCTTTGAAAAACTGAAAAAGACTTTGAGAACAATATAAAGAACTGGTGAGTGACAGACAAATTAGGACCATGATGTCAGCAAAGTGTAGCTTACAAACTAGGCTGGATGGGCTCTCCGGTCCTAGAATGAAACACATGTTCCAAAGATGGGGAATTGTGTCTGCTTAGAGGTCAGACACAGTGATGGAGGAGGGTTTAAAATGAGAAATGAAGGAGAGGGGAAATGCCCAGATAAAACTTTTTGCCTGGGGAAAATAAGCATACATTCAGGCATTCAACAAATTCTTATTAAGCACTTATTAAGTTCTAGGCACCAGGGGCACAAAGATGAACAAATCACCATGGTTCCTGACCTCAAGGAGTACACAGTCAACGTATATGAAGAACATTGACACAGGCGGTTCCCAGGGATAAGGTGGGAAAGACCTTGGAAGGCATGCCCAGGTATCTCTCCACCTGCCTGCAGAGCGAACATGGATGATGAACAACTTGACCTACTGGTCCTTGTCCAAGGAGGGAGTGCATTCCCAGGGCATCAGCCACCTGGTGAAATAGAATTCGTAAAGGATGACCAGGTCATGAGAAAATATTCTTTTTCCCTTCAAAGCACAAAGAGTGTAGTTTCCAAAGACCAAAAACTGGCGACCTACGTGACAATGGAGAGTAGTTTTCTGTATCAGCATTGGAATAAGATAGAACAACCGGGCTGCATTGAGGAATGTGGATTCAGGGTTTTGCCAACCTAGGTTCTCTCTCAGACTCTCCTCTTGACTTTTGTGTTGACCTGTGATCTTGATGGTTGTTTCTTCTTTCTCCCGCTTCTACGTTTCTTCATATGAAGAGCAATGACAATACTATCTTCCACTTGGGTTTATGGTGAGGAATACATGAGGGGACTTTATGAAATGCCTATTGAAGGGACTGGAATACAGCAGGTGAGATTTGGATTCTCTGAGGCACACCCAATATATATACCTCTCCTCCCTACCCAGATTTCTAAACAAGGACAGAAATAAAATATAAGCGTAAAGACAGAGGTCAAATATCAACTTTATTACTGATTACCTACTGCTGCATAAACCACCTTAAATTTTAGTGGCTTGAAAACAATATTTATTTTGCTCATAAAGCTGTCACTTGAACAAGACTGAATGGGGACTACTTGTCTCTGTTCTACTCAGCATCAGTTGGAGCAGCTCAAAGGCCGAGAGCAAGAATCATCTGAAGACTCAGTCACTCACATGACTGGCATTTGATGCTGCTGTCAGCTGGGACCTGTGGCCAGGACACTGATATGTGTCCTCTCCATATGCTGGCTAAGATCCATTAGCAAGGATTCCCAGAGGACCAGGTGGAAGCTGTATTGCCTTTTATGACTTAGCCTTGGAATTCATGTGGCATCCTTTATGCCATTTTTATACTCCTGCCCAGATTTAACAGAGAGGGGGACATAGATTCCCACCTCTTGACAGTGGAGTATCAGATCACATTTTAAGAAGGACACGTAAGGACTGGGATATATATTTATGCAGTCATCATCAAAAAACACAATCTGTCCCACTGACAGAGGCTAACCAGTTAGGCTAAGTTATGGAAGAGGGTTTAATAAAGTGACTATTTGCAAGGGTGTGGGAAGTGTTTGGGAAAAGCAACTAGACCTCGTTACAGTGGAAACTGTTACTATGCCTAGGCCTGAAGGGACAAGGGATAGGGGTGGTTTCCTGATAGAGCCACAGACTCCAGTTAAGGAACATAGCCTACCAATGGCATTGGGCAGGGAGAGGACCAAGGGGATAAACACCCCTACCTCACTCTCCTCCTTCCTTTTGATCTCCTTCCAGATTTCCCCAGCTAAAACCAGAAGGCAAGGCAACCTATTGATGGAAGACACAGTTTGAGATGCAGCGGAGAACAGAGAAGGGTAGGAAAAGGTTCTGGAGGGACTAAGCAAATGTCATCTGGCACAAAATCCATGTTGGAATATCAGAGTTTAGGTGGGATTGCTAAACGGATGGACCATCTTTCAGCCTCCCAATGTCAAACTACAACCAACCCATCAGTAGAAAGTTTGCACCTGCAGAGCAGACACAGTTACCCAGGCCACTGCCTCCTAATGGTCGTGTGGAGTAGGAAGGAGAAAGGGATCAGATCCGAACACAAATGTGGATGGATCACCCACCAGACAATCCATTCCACCACTCTGAAGGTGGGAGGTCTAAAGTGGGGAGGCTGTTTTCCTAAAGGGGAAAGTCTCTATCAAGAAAGTGGTGGGGTGGGGGGATTCTCCCCAACAGGGTTCAGTCATCTCTCCCTTTTGTTCACCTGCCCCTGCCTTCCACTGAAAAGGAAACACTGACACCAGGACAGTGTGAGCCGAGTGTAGAGTAGAGATGGAGATTTTTGTCTCTATTAAGCAAGCAGTATAATCCATCAACTCCAGGCACATCAAACAGACCAATTTAAAACAAAAGACTTTTCATTGGATTTCTACATTTTCCACATACACAAATAATACGAGAACAGACAAGCAATGCCTGAGCATCTCAATCTTACTCCTTCCAGATCCTAACAAAACCTGACAGTCTTCAGGGCAACTTTTCAAATAAACAGCCAGGAATGGACAGGAAGCAAATGCTTTGTGCAAACACCAATAATTCTCATTCTATCCTCTTACATATTGACACGTTCTAGCTGTAATCTTTTTTTTTTTTTTTTCTTAGCTATTCTCCTTTAGGAGACGGTAAAGAGGCTCAGAAGGCAATTTCCATGTCAAAGAGGGTGGAAGAGGAAGAAGGGTGGTGCGGAAGATGTTAGCCTAGTCGTGGCCTCCTGTCGGAACCCACCCCAGACCTTCCAGGCATGGCTGACCACCTCTCTTTTTTGTTCCCCCGACAGCATGAATCACACATGGCATTTCTTGCTTCATATGTTCTATGCTATCATCCTCCTTAAGGGTAGAGGCAGCTTCTTGCAAGTAGAAGCTGTGCCTTTCTCACCTCTCTATAGCTCAGTCCCTGGCTCATTACACGAGTTGTTTAATAGTATGAAATAAGGTAGACTGGAGTGAACACAGCAACCACGGAGATAATGGTAACATTCTTCCCCTCTCCGCTTGAGATGCTCAATAGATGATACATGTGAAATTGCTGTACAAACTGTAATGCACTATACTCGTCTAAATGCGAGAGGCATGGCAGTCAAGACCCAGAGGCTCCATGGTGAGACTAGTAGAGACTGTTTCATATGCCAGAAATATGGGACAGCGGCCAAGAGCAAGATGGCTCAGTTCAAATCCTAGCTCAACTTATTGCTAGCTGTGCAATTTTGGTCCAATCACTTACCCTCCCTGTGCTTTGGTCTCATCATTTGTAAAATTGAGAGCATAATGGAATTGACTTCATAGAGCGGCTTGAGAATCAAATGAGCCAAGATTAAAAACTTTCAGAACAGTGCCTGGCATATAGCAAGCACTGTATTAATATTAACTACTATTAATAAGCATTATTATTTTCATTACTAATGTTAATCATTGTATCTGGCTCCTGCAGTTGTCTCCCAAAATCTTAAGAAATGGAGCGAATCTTAGAGCTCCTGCCTTCCAACCTCCTGCTACTTCACCTCTAATGAGTGGGTGGAAGACCACAGAGAGAATTCACACGTTTCAAACACGTACTATGTGCCAAGACAAGTGCTAGGTGTCTAGTACATGTTGTCACTTTTGTCTCAATAAAATTGAGTGAGGTAGGTATTGTTATTGCCCCATTTTACAGATGGGAGATTCAAGTTCAAAGGGAAGGTTGCCTCTGGTCACAAGCTAGGAATTGGTGGAGTTTGGATTCCAGCTGAGATGTCCACACCCTAAACCTGTAATGAGCACTTTGTTAACTAGAGTCTTGCTCTGCCCCGCCCCATCACTATGTGAGAGCTAGCCTTCTCTCTCCAACCAGACTCACAGCACCTGCCATTCCTCTAGCTCCATCCCCTCCACCCACTCTCCTTTAATAAGTGGAAAGGTATTTTTACTGATTCATTTATTCGTAATTTTCAGAACACCCACCATGTGCCAGTCACTAGCGTGTGTGCTGTGGGGACAAAAATGAGTAGGAGTCTAGGGAACTCCGTGCTTCTCATGGCAGGTAAATATCAATTAGGCCATTTAATTGATTGAGATAGAGGAAGAGGTAGACAGCCACAGTAAATGTCTTAGACTGAGATGCCCCTGGAATGCAGAACCTGAGTCAACGTCTTGCATGCAGGTAGTTTGTTTTGGAAGATGAGCCTGGGAACAGAAGTGGGAGACTGTGGATAGTGAAACATGGGGAGAGGGGACACCCATGTAAGGGCATGATGCATAATATCAAGTCGGTCACCGCAGTGGGCGACTGGGGCACAATTCCCCTTGGACCTTCAGAGGAACCCTCTAGAATGCATCTCAGAATTGCCTACTAACATTTATCTACCAGCTCGTAAATCCTCTATGGTTTAAGAATTCACCGTGGGGTGTTAACTGCCTCGCACTTTCAGGCAGCACATGCTTGAGTGCGGCACAGGATTCCCATAAGCTGAAAATCCAGAGATGCCCCAGGGAAGGAAACATTGCAAGCACATTCTTCTGGGCAGAGGAGGCTGCTCCAGGAATGGCTGGAACAAAAGGAAGAGAAACAACATCAGCGTCACCTAAGAAGTTATTATGAATACAAATTTTCATGACCCACCGTAGACCTACTGAGTCAGACACTCTGGGAGTGGGTTGAGCAGTCTGTGTTTTATCAAGCCCTTCAAGTAATTGTGGTGCACACGCAAGTTTGAGAACCATTGGTCTATAGAATTGTGGCACAGGACACAAGAGGTGTCTAATACAATTAACTACTCTTACCCAGAATTCTAGCAACCAAAAATTCCAATAACTTCAGATCCCAAAGTAGAAATCTGTGGGTCACTTTCAACTCTTCCTTTCTCAATTTCCATGTCCAACACAGCCCTACCCCTTACAAGATCTATTGTCTATGGTTGCTTTCAGCAAAGTGACCACATGGCCTATAACGTAAAATATTTACTATTTAGCCCTCTAAGAAAAATTCTGCCAACTCCTAAAATAGAGAGTCCAGAAATTGACCCATGCAAATACAGTCAATGGATTTTTGACAAAGTTGCAAGGGCAATTCAAATGGTAGTCTTTTCAGCAAATGGTGTTGGAACAATTGGGTATCCCTATGCAAGAAAATGAACCTCAACCTATCTCTTGCACCTTATACAAAAATTAACTCAAAATAGGTAATAGATATAGATGGAAAACATCATCATATAAAACTCTTAGAAGAAAACTTCAGTGAAAACCATTGTGGCTTTTGGTTAGGCAAAAATTTCCCAGACAAGGTAGCAAAAGCATGCTCCATAAAATAAATTGAAAAATTATGCTTCACTAAAAATTTTTGCTTTGAGGAAATCAACATGAAGAGAATGAAGGGATAAGCTGGAGACTAGAAGAAAATATTTGGAAATCACATATCCAACAAGAAAAACTTGAATTTAGAATATGTAAAGAATGTCAAAAACTCAACAATAAGAAATCCAATAACCCAATTTCTAAAATAGGCAAAGATTTGAACAGAAACTTCACCAATGGAAATATTTGGATGGAAAATAAGAACATAAAAAGATGTCCAACATCATAAGTCATTAGGAAATGCAAATTAAAATCACAAGATATCCCTACATGTGTAATAAAATTGCTAAAATAAATTAAAAAAAAATCTGACACTACCAAGGGCTGGTAAGGACAGAGAGCAACTGGATCTTTCATGCATTGGTGTTGGGCATGTAAAATGATATAGCTACTCTAGAAAATATTTTGGCAATTTCTTATAAAGTTGTAAACATACACTTATTGCATGATCAAGAAATCACACTCCTTCTGTTTACCCTAGCGGAATGAAGACATGTTCACTCAACGCTCTGTATGTGAATGTTTATAGCAACTCTATTCAAAATCATGCCCCCAAAACTGGAAATACCAAATGTCCTTTAGTAGGTGAATGGATGAACAAACTGTGGTAGATCCACACAGTGGAATACTACTCATTGTAAAAGAAACAAATGAATGATCGTCACAGAAAACTGGATGAATCTCAAAGTCATTATGCTGAGTAAAGGAAGCCAGTCTCAAAAGATTACACACTATATGATCCTATATGACGCTCTAGAAAAGACCAGACTATAGTGGATGCCAAGGGAGAGGGTAGGGGAGAGTGTGACGCAAAGGAACAGCATGAGGGAGATTTTTGAAATGACAAGACTCTTCCGTGTCACGATTGTGAAGGTGGTTACACAAATCTATGCAGGTGTTAAAACTCAGAGAATGTACACCAAAATAAAATGAGTTTTAATGCATATAAATTAAAAGCAAACAACCAAAAAAAAAAAAACACCAGAAGGTAGACTCTGAGGTCACTTTATGTATTCAGGTCTCAGCTGCAACTCTTACTGGCTGTGTGACCTTCAGTGAGTCACTAAACCTCTCTTTGCCTCAGTTTCCCAAGATGTAAAATAGAGATAATATTTTCTACCTCATAAAGTTTTTGCAAGGATTAAGTGAGAAAATCATGTAAAGCACCCAGACAGAGATGGCATATCACATAGATGTAATAATAATGTTTGCTCTCATTAAGTTTAGTCCAGTTGTTACATTGAACGGATTTTATTTTGTCATTCAAAAACTGATCTCTTCAGGGAGTTTGTATAGTAATTCTCACCCAATTCAGAATATCCTTTTTCTCACAGCAACTTTTTCATCTATACCAGATTCCGAAGGATTTTATGAATTTTGTAATTTATCCTTATAGGACCATGAGATCATCCCTATGTATTAAACTACCAGTCTGTCTCCCTGGTTTCAAAGGGTCTCCAAGTCTGATTGCTTAAAATAGTTCATAGGAGGAAGTCAGGACCCAAAACAGGAGTCCAGAAATTGGGTGGCGGTGTCTGCTCTAACACTGCATAGTTGGAGTTCTTCTCAACTAGTCTTGAATGCCATCCCTTGGATGGAGTGAATTGTGATTCCTGACACGTAACAATAAACGACTCTCATGGAATTCTCAACCATGGAATTTTCTGTTATTCTTTTCTTTCCTGTCCTGTGGTTCTTGAAATAATCCATCTTTTATATTATTTCCATCTCCCTGCCCACTGCCTCCCACCAACCCTAACTCTCTAAAGCAAGGAGATGATGGACGTTGATATGCCATTATAGTCTTCAAAGGACTGAGTTTCTCCTTTCCCCTTTACAAATCATCATTAGCTTTCTTTAGCACATTTTCCACTGGAGATAATTGTTGTGACATGTCCTCAATTCCTTTGTAATGAAAGTGGAGCGTAACCCAAGGCTTTTCAAAATTTGAACAAAAGGATTTCATATCAGTCACACATAACACAGTCATAGCCAGCTGTCAGTTCAATGGCTTAACAAATGTATATTGAACATCATTTGTGCCATGCATGATAGGAACAAACACAACTAAGGACAGCCCCGCGGAGCCACAGGGATTCTCAAACACTGCTGTGGAGAGTGCAAATTGGAAGGACACTTAAGAAAACAGTTTATCATTATTATTAAAGCTGAACATATACTCTACAACCCAGCAATTCCACTCTTACCTATGCATCTGAAAGAACACATGCACATGTACCAAGGGAAATGTATAAAAACTGTTACAGAGCATTGTTCATTACAGCCCCAAACTAGAAACAATCAAATGCTCATCAACATTTGAATGGATAAACATATTGCTGTGTATTTATACAACAGCATACAGAAATGAAAATTAATTAACGACGACTATGCACATGAATGAATCTCACAAACGCTATTGAACAAAAGAAGCCAACCACAAAAGAATACATAAAGTATGATTTGATTTATATAAAATTCAAAAAGGACATAACTAAACCAGACTGTGGTACAGATGGTAAACAAAAGATAAGTCTGGAAATGGCTACCATAAAGTCAGGAGATGATGCTTACATGTAGCAAGAAAGCAAGTGAGTTGTCCTTGATGCTTTTGGAATATCAATAATGCTTCATTTCTTAACTTGGGCGCTTGCTTCATAGGTGTCAATTTATACTCAACTATATAAGTATACAGACCTTATGCTCTTATGTGTATTATATTTCATAATAAAAAGGTTTAAAAGAGGCAAATCTTTTTAAATGGTGAAAATGAACTCCACCTTCTTTCTCTCACTCAATTCAGAAGATACAGAGCACCTATTTAAGGACTCTGAGAAGTCAGTAGCAGCACATGGATTAGGGAAGAGGAGAATTTGAACTACCAAATGGGAGGTGTGTTTACCATAACTTTTCCTCCAGTATCGCCCCATCTGAATGCAACGCAGCCTGAAACCAGCAAGTGAGCACCAAGGTATATTAATAGAAATTATCCAATCTGAAGAACACGAGAAAAAAGATTCAAAAAAATAAGCAGACCCACATAAACCTGTGGCATTATAACAAAAAGTCTAATATCCGTGTCATCAGAGTCTAACAGGGGAAGATGAAAAGTATGAAGGTGCAAAAATATTTGAAGAAATAATGACTGAAAACTTCCCAAGTTTGGCAAAAGACATAAAGCTATAGATTGAAGAGGCTTAATGAACCCCAAACAGGATACATCCAAAGAAATGCACATACAATGACATGTCACACTCAGACTACTGAAACTGGAAACAAAGAAAAAAATCCTGAAAGCAGTCAGAGAAAAACAACACATTACCCAAAGGGGAACTATTATTCAAATGACTACGCATTTCTCACCAGAAATTGTGAGACTAGAAAAAGTACTATAATATTTTTAAAGTGCTGAAAGAAAAGAATTACCAATCTAGAATTCTATATCTAGTGATCTGTATCAGAATAAAGTTAAAATAAATGCATTCTCAGATGGAGATAAACAAAGAATTTCTCAACAGCACAGCTTTAAAGCACACCTGCTTTAAAGGAATTTCTAAAGCAATTTCTTCAGGCTGAAGGTCCATGAAACCAGAAGAAAGTTTGTAATATTAAGAATGAAGGAAGAAAAAAAGGCATAGAAAATATCAGGGTAATATAATAGACAATTCTCCCCTCTTGAGTTTTTAAAAATGTATTTCACAGTTGAAAGCAAATATTATAAAATTGTCTGGTGGGGTTTTTAATGAATTAGATGTAAGATGTAAGAAAAAATATAAAGGTGGGAGGGTAAAGCAACCCATATGATGCTAAATTTTCTATATTCCACTTGGAGTGATGAAATATTGATTATAACTAGACTGTGAGAAGTGAAGTATGTATATTGTAATCCCTCTGTTGTTGAACACTAAAAGAATTATTAAAAAGGATATAGTCAAGATCTAAATAGATAAATTAAAATAGGATACTAAAAGATATTAAAATAACTCAAATCAGGCAGGAAAGGGGAAACAGAGAAACAAAAACAAAGAGAACAAAATGAAAAATAAAATAATAGGTCTAAATCAAAACATATTGATAATTACGTTAAATGTAAATGGTCTAAACACACTAAATAAAAGACATTTTCAGAATAGATAAAAACATATGTCCCAACTATATGCTGGGTATAAGAAATTCACTTTGAATATAATGATATAGATAGATTAAAAATTTAAAAAAAAAATGAAAAATGACATGTCATGCAAACACTAATAAAAAGAAAGCTGGAGTGGCTATACTAAATAGACTTCAGAGCAAAGAAAATTACCAGGAATAAAGAGGGACAATATGTAATGGTAAAAGGGTCAGTTCAAAAGAAAACATAGCAATCCAAAATGTGCGTGCCATCTAACAGTGAGTTTCAAATCACATGAAGCCAAACCGACAGCGCTGAAAGGAGAAACAGATAAATCTACAACTATAGTTTGAGACTGTAACACTGCTCTTTCAGTAACAGAACTAATACACAAGAACTTAACAAGGATCTCAAAGAACTGAGCAAGGACATCAACCAATTGGATCTAATTGACATTTATAGAACATTCCACCCAACAACATCAGAATACACATTCTTTGCAAGAGCACATGGAATATTTACCAAGATAGATCATATTTGAAGCCATAAGACAAACCCAAACAAGCTTCAAAGAATTGAAATCATATAGAATATGTTCTTTGACTATGATGGTTTTGATACCAGCCCTGATATCAGTTCCCCTACATTAAACCCAGCGTATATGGGGTTAAAACCGAAAGCACACGTCACCCTCACCTGCTTCTCTAAGTTACATTCATATGTAGATATTGTTTTTTTAAACCTTTGTATCCCTGAACTTCATGAGGCAAATGGAAGATACAAATTGTTAGAGCCCAGGTGGCCTCATGCTAACGTTTTGGCTAGAGACAGGTCCCTTGAAGTTTTATTACAGGGATACTGATATCCAGAGAATATCAAGAAGCTGAAGTTTCTCAGACCCCAACTCCTCAGCTTCCTGACACCAGAATCCACCATCCACTGTGAAGGCAGACAACCAAGAACATCCACTTGCAGATTCCCTTATCTCACCATCCCCCTTCCTGCAAGCAGTCTCACAAGGTCAAAGGCAAGCTGGTGGGAAAGTGCTGACCTGCAAGGCCACAGGCTCCTCCTCCCTACGAGCAGCTACCTTCTTTGCAACCTTTAAAACCCTGTGCCTCCCATCTTTCAGAGAGATGAGACAAATTTGAGGGCTCACTCTTGTCTCTCAGCTGATATCACCTGAAATAAAAACCCTTTCCTTGCCATAAGCCTGGCATTCCATTTGGCCCCTCTTGTGTGGCTGGTATAGAACCTATGTTTGTGTCTGGTAACAGAATTAAACAATAACAGAAAGTCTAGAAAACCCCAATATACTTGTATATTAACAACATACTTCCAAATGATTGATAGTTCAAAGAGGAATTCTCAAGGGAAATGATAAAATATATTGAATTGAATAAAAATCTAACATAACCAAATTTGTGAGCTGCAGCTAAAGCAGTGCTTAGGGGAAAAATTATAGTATTAAATGTTTATGTTACAAAAGAAGAAAGGTCTCAAATCAATAATCTAAGTTTCCATCTTAAGAAACTAGAAAAAAAAGAAATAAGAACAAAATAAACCCAAAGTGAGCAGAAGGAAGAAAATAATAAAGATAGCAGAAATCAATAAAATTGAAAAGAGAAAATCAGTGAAACCAGAAACTAGGATTTTTTCAAAAAAATTAAAAAATTGATAAACCTATAGTGAGACTGATTATAAAAGACACAAATTTCCAACTGCAGAAATAAAAGAGATCCTGTCACTGCAGACCGTACAGACCTTAAAAGGACAAGAATATTGTGAACAACTCAACAACATGAACTTGAAAAATTAAAAGAAATGGACCAATTCCTTGAAAAATTGCAAACTTCTAAAACTCATCCAAGGTGAAACAGACGACATGAACAGGCTTATAACTATTAAAGAAATTGAATTCAAAATTTAAAACCTTCCATAAAAGAAATCTCCAAGCCCAAATGGTTTCACTGGAAAATTCTCCCAAACATTTAAGGAATAAATACACCAATTTTTTGCTAGAAAGGGATAAAAAATAATAATAAAATTAAAATTAAAAAATAATGAAAAAGGGGCCAGCCCCGTGGCGCAGTGGTTAAGTGCGCACGTTCTGCTTCAGCAGCCCAGGGTTCGCTGGTTCGGATCCCAGGTGCGGACATGGCACCACTTGGCACGTCATGCTGTGGCAGGCATCCCACATATAAAGTAGAAGAAGATGGGCATGGATGTTAGCTCAGGGCCAGGCTTCCTCAGCAAAAACAGGAGGATTGGCGGCAGATATTAGCTCAGGGCTAATCTTCCTCAAAATAATAATAATAATAATAATAAAACATTTTTAAAGAATATAGGCTCCCTAAAAGGAAACCCTTGTGCACTGTTGGTGGGGTTGTAAACTGGTTCAGCCACTCTGGAGAACGGTATGGAGGTTCGTCAAAAAATTAAATCTCTTACAGAAAATATAAGCAGAGGAAACACTTTCCAACACAGCATTATCTGGATACCAGGGACAGTTTAGGGCTGGCAATGCAGAATTGGGAGTCAACAGCATAATAGCAAATAGCAGCACATAAAAAATCCACGCAATTAGCTGTTATCGCCCGAGGAGATCATGTTTAGTAGGAAGAACCAGGGCCTGTGAGAGAACACTGGGAAACCGCAAGGGGCTGGCAGCTGAGAAGAGGGTCAGTGAAAGGGACCAAGAAGAAGGTCAGAGTTGAGACCAACAGAAGCTGCAACTTCAAAAAAGAAACGAGAGGTCAATAGTACGAAATGAAGCAGTGTGACTCAAGACGAGAAGAAAGGTGCTGGCAATTAGCGCCCAGTTAAGAGTTTAGGCTCCCTATGTGTATAAGTTAGCTTGAATTTGCACCCCAGGGTGAGTTAGTATTTGAAGTACCCCAATCAGGAGCCCAACCACCCGCGGTAGATGCTTAAGCACTTCAGGTGTTGTTATAGGATTCCACACCAGAGGGTTTGCTAGAAAGGATAAAAAATAATAAGAAAATTAAAATTAAGAAAGAATAATAAAAAACAATTTTAAGAATACGGGTTCCCAAAAGGGAACCCTTGTGCACTGTTGGTGGGATTGTAAACTGGTTCAGCCACTCTGGAGAAGGGTATGGAGGTTCATCAAAAATCAGGAATAGAACTACCATATGATTCGTCAATCCCACTTCTGGGCATAGTATATCCAATTATATGAAAACGGGTGCTGCACCCCCATGTTCACTGCAGCGTTATTCACAACAGCCAAGACACAAAAAACCTAAATGACCATCAATGGATGAATGGATAAAGAAGATGTGCTATATACATACAATGGAATACCACTCAGCCAGGGGAAAAAAGGAAGTCCTGCCAATTGTAACAACACCTCAAAGAAGGACCTTGAGGACACTATGCCAAGCAAAATAGGTCAGACAGAGAAAGACAAATACTGTATGATGTCCCTTTTATCTGGAACCTAAAAAGAACCAAACTTGAAAAAACAGAGTGGCATGGTAGTTGTCAGGGACTGGCGGGTGGGGGAATGGGCAAGACGTTGTTTAAGGGTGTGTACTTGCAACCGGTAGATAAATGAGTCCTGGAGATCTAACACTCAGTACAGTGATTATAGACAATAAAACTGTATTATAAGGGGCCGGGCTGGTGGTGCAGTGGTTAAGTTCATTCACTGCTTTGGCGGCCCAGGGTTTGCCAGTTCAGATCCCGGGTGCTGACCTATGCACCACTTATTGAGCTGTGGTGTGGTAGGTGTCCCACATATGAAGTAGAAGAAGATGGGCACAGATGTTAGCTCAGGGCCAATCTTCCTCAGCAAAAAAAAAGAAGAGAGAGAGGAGGATTGACTGCAGATGTTAGCTCAGGGCTAAGCTTCCTCAAAAAAAAACACCTGTACTGTAAACAATAAATCTGCTAAGAATATAGATCTTAGTTGTTCCAACCACTAGAAGAAATGATAATTACGTGACATGACAGAGGTGTCAGCTAACACTACAATGTAAATCATATAGAAATACAAATGTATCAAATCAATATGTTGTACCCTTTAAACTTACACAGTGTTACATGTCAATTATATCTCAATAAAAAAAAAGAGTATAGGCTCCCAAGTCTGTCTCACTGGGCTCAAATCCTGGCTTCACTATTTAACTCAGAGGAGTTCTTAACCTCCCTGTGCCTCGGTGCCTTCATCCGTAAAGGGGGCTGTTAACAGTCCCTGCTTCAAAGGTTGCTGTGAAATAAAAAGGAGCCGATGGGAGGAAAGCACTTGGCACAGTTGCCTGGCACATAGAACGTGCTCAATAAATATTAGCTGCTGCTATTTCAGTGCCCCTCCCGCCAACTTTCCTGGCAGGCATCAAACTGAACGTATGTGGAGGCAGAATGGAGTAAGCCGCCGACATCTCACCTCGGCGGGTCTCGTTGCAAACACATCACTCCTGCCCCTGCAGTGACCTCCGGTGTCAATAAAGCCTCGGTCCTTCTCTGCAAATGCTCGGAGAATACAGTGAGTACCCAATCATGGATATCATCTTATTTGCTGATTGTTCCATGTGAATAAGCCTTATCTTCCAAATATAAATAAAAGGCAACATGGTATTTATAGAGGAACAGTAACCCAGTTTTCCAAAACAAAAGGTTCTAGTCCTTGATTCTGCCACCAATGGGCTGTGTGAACCTGGGCAAGTCCATGACTTCCCTGAGCCTGGGTCTCTCATTAATACTGACACTTGGGCCAGCCCCAGTGGCCTAGTGGTTAAGTTCGGCATGCTTGCTTCTGCAACCTGGGTTTGGTTCATGGGCATGGACCCACACCATTCGTCTGTCAGTAGCCTTGCTATGGTGGCAGCTCACATACAAATAGAGGAAGATTGGCAGCGGATGTTAGCTCAGGGAAAACCTTACTCAGCAAAAAGGGAAAAAAGTACTGACACTTATCCTTCCCATTTCGTGTATAGCTGTAACTGGAAGCAGCCTCCTCCCCTCGCTCAACACTCCTGAGAACCAAAACGATGTGGCCCTATCTAAAGTTGCCAGCCTGAGACTCACCTGGGAGATTTCGAAGATCAGCAGGCCAGTGTAGATGACTGAGGGAGTGACTGCGTTACTCCAGAAAACTTCAAATCCCCTCCAAGAGGTCGCGAGGTTATCCAACCTCTGTTCCATACAGCCGGTGAGGGACGTTTCACTATTCACCAAGGCTAAAACCCAAGAGCCCGCTCCACATTTGAACAGCTCTCACCATCCAAAACTCCCCCTTAGAATGTGGAAGCAGAAGACTCTCCAGCACGAGCGTCAGCGCACCTGGATGCCAGGCCAAGTCCTGACCCCAATTAACTGTGAGATTTTGGACAGATGCTTCCTCTCTGGGCGGCTTGGTCTTTTCACTTCTGGTTCTAAGGTCCTTCATTCCAAGATGAAAGGGACAGAAAAGTCTTCCTGAACTTCAGTGAGAGAAACTTGTTGATTGAATCACCTAAGAATGAAAAGAGCTACAATGTAAACCACCAGTGTTCCAGGGTTGATGGGAACCACCCAGAGAGCTAAAGAAAAGCAAGTCAGTTTCCAACAAAAATACTTTGTTGCTTTTTAAGAAGGAAGTTCTTTCCCCTCCTCTCTCTTTGGGTGGCATTTAATGTTCATGGAAGGTAGCTTTTAAAGGTACAGCGGCAAGAAAGCAAGATGACAGTGATGCAAAATGGGACAGGGGGAGCTTATTCTCCTAATTGCTTGTTATTCAGGGGCACGGAAGGAAATCAACCCACCATCATTGCCCAATTATTTCTCCTCCTGAAGATCATTAAGGCTTTCTCAATTCATAATCAATACGTTAAAGTCCCTCTGTTTTATAAAACAGTTCATCAATATTTTATGGTTTTAATAATTTATGTTTTATTACAGAAGCAGATGGAACCCTACAGCACACATGTTCTCTAGAGACGACAGCGGGGAAGGAAAACCTGAGTTGCAGATTCTGGACTTAAATAATCAGACTTTCTGGGACCCTGACTCCAATTTGGAATTTGAGAGAGAGAGATGGTGGCTGGGAGATGATCCACCTAACTATAAACTTCATGAAGGGACCAGTTGAGATTATTTCTTGACCATCTAGCATGTGTCAGGCACTATGCTGAGTACTCCACAGGCATCACCTCATTTACTCCCCCCAATAACCATAGGAGAAAAATGTTATTGTCCTCACTTCACAGATGAAGAAACGGAAGTTCAGCATCAGCAAGGAACTTAGCCAAGACTGCACAGCCAGGAAACGGAAGCGCCAGGGTTGAAATGAGGTCATCTGCCTCCGGCATCCACACAGTTAACACCTCTGCCACAGAGTGGTCAACATTCCTCCCTTTGGAAATGTTTATTCATGGAGTACCAACTTTTCTAAGCCTTGGGGATGCTGAGATGAACTCCATAGGCAGAGACCTGAACTCATGGAACTCACATCGTGGTGGTAACCCCGATACATATACAAGTAAAGGTTTTTGAAAATCAAGAGAACTCAGAACTCCTACCAGATTCCATCAATGCCCCCTTGCAACAAGGCTCCTCAGCCCATTTCACTAGCCAGGTCATGGCATGACTTGGCCATCTCAGCTGGGCTCATGTGGTCAAGAGCGAAGACCCAGATTGGACAGTGGGGAGACCAGACTAGGTTCCAAACAATTGGCCCCCAGAGATACCTGTTTTGATGAACTATCCCCTGTGAATGTGTTTTCTCAAAGCATCTGTGGGTGTTCTCCTGGGTGCTAATGTTTTCCCGGTGGCTGTTATTCCCAGGGGCGCTGTGGTTTACTGCAGCCCGAGGACAGTAGCTTCTTTCATCAGCACACAAAGGAACTTTAGGCTGGCGCAAACATTCTGTTTCATGTTCCAAGGTGGAGACGAATGTATAAAGGCTAGTTTCCTTATAGTTTCGTCGTCTGCTTATGAATCTGGCTCCCACATTAATTTCTTAAAAGGGGGGTTTATGTTTCATTCAGTGTTAGACCTCATTGCCTAACACAGTGCTTGGCACACAGTAGGTGCCCGTAAACGAATGAATCACTGTTTGAAGTCAAAGCCAGGGGCTGTCATTTACTTCCTGTGCAACGTTGGGCAAGTTGCTTAACTCTCTGTGCCTCAGTTTTCCCCTATGTAAAATAGAGCATAAAATAGCACCTAACTTATAGAGCTCCTATGAGAAATAAGTGAGTTAACAGACATGAAGCTGTTAGAAGAATGCATGACACGTGATGTATACAAAATAGCTGATAGTTTCCTGGTTTTTTCAGAAGGTATATAATCAAAGGCCATTTTCTTGATGAATATAATTTTCCCATGCACACTTTCCCAGTGAGTGTTTATTCCACTCAGGATATGTTTCTGTATGTATTTTTAATACTAGGTGTGATTTTTTTTTCCTATAGATATTTTTCCCTGTGCATATTTTTTCAGTGATCATTTCTCCTAGTAAAAATTGTTCTGGTAGGCATTTTTCCTAGGAAAGTTATTTCTCCAGAGCTATTCCCTCCCTTACCTTTTTTTCAATGATTTTTCCCATAGACACTTTTCCTAGAGACTATTTTCATGGTGAGCATTTTCATAATGAACATTTTTCCAGAGGATATTTTTCCCAGGGAGCATTTTTAGTGAGAATTCTTCCTAATGTGTATTTTTCCCAGTGGGTATTTTTGCTAGACAGCATATGTTTCCATGGGATATTTTTCAGAATAAGTTTTGTCGCCAGTAGTTGTTTCCCCAAATAGGCATTTTTTCCCTAGATTTACATGTTTCTCCTTGGGTATTTCCCTCAAGAAGCATGATCCTCCTTGTGGACTGAATTGTGCTCCTCTACCCCCAAATTCATATATTGGAGCCCTGACACCCAATGTGACTCTATTTGGAGACAGGGCCTTTAAGGAGGTAATTAAGCTTAAATGAGGTCATAAGGGTGGGACCCTGATCCAATAGAATTAGTGTCCATATAAGAAGAGGATATTGGGACACAGACATGCACATGCACAGAGGAGAGGCCGTGTGAGGACAGAGCAGGGACAGCCATCTGCAAGCCAAAAAGAGAGGCCTCGGGAGAAAGCAACCCTGCTGAGACTTGATCTTAGACTTCTGGCCTCCAGAACTGTGAGAAAACAAATTTCTGCTTTTTAAGCCTCCAGCATTTTGTTTTGGCATTCCAATCAGACTAATACAGTCCCCAGCACTTCATCTTTTTCTGGCTGGAGCTGAAACAATGATAACCTCTCGTCCACTCTCTGCTGGTCCCTCAAGAGCACCCCTTGCTCATCCCACATTGAACACTGGCGTCTAACAGAACAGAAGCAGAAGCTCTATACCAGCCTACAGCTCCCTTTATGCTGATGAAAGTATGTACCATCTTTAATCTAATTTCTCTCCCAGCCTGCAGCTCTCCATGATTCCAGCCCTGCAAAACCAGCTCAATAACGAGTGCCCTGTTTCCATCAAGGCAGTCCTGAGGTTGTACCTTAAAGCATTGCAGACATGTAAAGATCCTGAGAAGTGCAAGAGGTGGCTGGGGTCCCTTTGCTTGGGTAATCATAGGGGAGGACACCCCAAGGGCCCATCCCTTCCAACCCGAATATGGTTCCAGACACCTGGCTGTGTGTGTGGACTTGTTTAGACCCTCCCCGCCTACAGGGTTTTCATGGAGATGGGCACAGCAGTTGAGAAGAGCCACCTTACCCATTCAAATATTAGACACTGGATAATCATATCTTAATTCCATATGAGCATGGGGAGAAATGCTTGCAAAACAGACCAGAAAAGCCAGAGACTCAGGCTCGTGAGTAGAGACCATCTCTGAAAAAGATAATTCACCTTCAGCCTCCCAGCATCACATTCTAAGCTCCCTGTCTCTAGCTTTCTACGCCCCCCCCAGACCCACCCCCACATGCTGCTGATGGATTCTGTTCCTTCTACACAACTGCACACTAAAAATCCTTTTCCTCCCTGCTTATCTCCATCCAATTTTTTTCACAACAAAAACAATCAAAAACTGATTCATGGTGAAGTCCAAACACTTGATAACAGCTAATAATGTCACTTCATCTCCTCTTCCTATTTCTTTTTCTCACATACTCTTTTAAAAGAATCAAACCCTTAAATTAGAGGAATAAAGACCTTCTATATGGAATTTGCAGGACTAGCTAATTGGGAGAGGGATGATTGGCAGGTAGGAACACATCTGCTGCGTACCTCCCTCCACCGCACCTGCAGCTGGGTGGAAGTTCAAGAAACACAGTCGTTTTGCAGGGCATTGCACGGTGCCCAGTGGAGATTCTGCAGATAACATAAAGAGCACAAGATGCTATCCCCCTACCCAAGTCAGCACAAGGCATTTCATAGAGAGAAATCTTCATGAGAAACAGAGTCACTGTGGGTAGCAAAAGAATAATGCCCCATCCCCCAACAAAGGTGTCAACATCCTTATCCTCAGACCTGTAAACATGTTACCCTGCACAGCAAATGGAACACGGCAGAGATGTGGAGATTATCCTGGATGATCCATTTAGACCCAATATAGTCACAAAGGTCCTTTAAGAGGGAGGCAGGATGGTCAGAGCCAGGCAGAGAATTGTAATGCGCTGCTGGCTTTGAAGTCGGATGAAGGGATCATGATTCAAGGAATTGAGGTGGCTTCCAAAAGCTGGAAAGGGCGAGAGAATGGATGCTTCTCGAGAGCTTCCATAAGGAACACAGCCCTGCTCACACTTCGATTTTAGCCCAGTGAAACCCACTTCAGACTTCCAACCCCCAGAATTGAAAGATAATAAATGTGTGTTGTTTAAGTCACTGAGTTTGCGTTATTTCAGCAACATTAAGAAACTAACATACCGTGGCCCAAATCACTACCCTGTGGATGCATAATTTTTCAGTCAGATAGCCCATTGCAGAGAAGGAGCGGATTCTCCATCAAGCTGGTGATCGTAGTGGGTCGAATGGTGACCCCCCAAAAAGATATGTTCAAGTCCCAACTTCCAGTACCTGTAAGTGTGACCTTATATGGAAATAGGGTCTTTGCAGACATAATTAGATTAAGGATCTTGAGATGCTATCATCCTAGACTTAAGGTGGGCCCTAACTCCAAGGATTAGTATCCTTATAAGAGAAAGGGAAGAGATTTATGAAACAGGGACACAGAGGGGAAAAGGCCATAAGAAGACTGAGTCAGAGAGTGGAGTTATGCTTCCCCAAGCCAAGGATCACTGACAGCCACCAGAAGCTGGCAATGGCAAGGAAGGGTTCTCCACTAGCTCTTCACAGGGAGCTCAGCTCTGCCAATACCTTGATTTCGGGCTTATGGCCTCCCAAACTGTAAGATAATACATTTCTGTTTGTTAACCTGTCAAGGTCGTAGTAATTTCTTATGGCAGCCAGGCTCCAGTTCAAATGCAACCTGCATCATCGCCTTCTCTGCATCACCAGGAGGAACTTATCTCCCCTCCCCTGGGCATCTCTGGTTGCCACTTGGGCAAAGAAGAAGAGGACAGCATGAGTGAAGCATGACAACGTACTATAGCCACCTCTTCAGAAACGCTCGTCCATCCCACCATCGCCCCCTGAAGGGTCTCATGTCCCCACCTTAGAGGTGTGGAAATAAGCCTGAGAGGTTACGTAGGTCAAGGTCGAACAGCCTGCAGCTGGGCACATGATGCTGTCAGAATTCACCCCAGCTCCTGCACCTCTCCTGCTCCTCGCTTCGTGTTCTCTCCAGAGCACTCTGCACCACTCTTGTGGCATTTGTCCCTTTGCCTACCTTCTAAGTACTTATGTCTATGTCTTATCTTTACACTAGACCAAGAGGCCCTTGAAGGTCTATGCTGGTTTCAGCTCAACTCTCCCCACACCTGTGACATCTAGTAGATGCTCACCTCATATCTGTAAAAGAGAGAGAGGTAAAATGCAGAGGTAAAGGGGAATAAGGAAAAGAGAGATTGACGGAGATGGGGAGGGAATGAGGGAGGGAGGAGAGGAAGGAATCAGGCATATGTAAGAGGCTTTAGGCATTTCCCCTATTTTCTGTCATGTTGCTCCAGCCTCAGCTCTGCCTCTTAATCCCTATGTGGTTCTGGTGTTCGGTGGACATGACTGGTGCTCACGAATAACCATGTTCTCTTCTTCAGGGGCACACTGTCAGACCACATTTCCCAGCTGTGGCCACAGAACTGAGTTCTGGCCAACGGAATGGGAGCAGAAGTAACGTGTGCCACTTCTAAGTCCAGCCCACGAAAACCCCCTCCGCGTGATTCTTATACCCTTTCCCCAGCTAAGCCGAGATGTCTCTGAGGACTTATAGTAGGAAGGAGCCACAAGGTGGAAGGAACCTGGGTTCCGAGGGGCTGTATGAAACAGAGCCCCTGCCTGCCATCTCTGGACAGTGATGTGCGTGAGAATTGCAACTTTAGTAAACCGCTAAAATTTGGGCAGTCTTCCCTATAGTAATTAAGTTACCTTGGGCTACTTACTACCTGTCTCCGAGCCTCAGTTTCCAAATTAGTAAAATAAGTTGATTTGTGTGATATCTAACATGACCTGTCATTAAAAACTGCAGGTCTCTGGCTTTCTCCAGAACTTAGCCCCAGGTCTTTGATGATAAAAAACAAGCACCTTCATCTACCAAGTGGGCTCTTAGCGTTATGTATGTTACACTCTGAATGGATCCATTTCTTTTAATAACAGAACAGCAGACCCATCCATAACTGGCTTATTCCCGAAACAAGGTTTTGAATGACTGAGCCTTGGAGCGTTTGTATCCCATAACATAAAATCAGTCCACGACTGACTGAATTTAACTAATTTCAATTTGTGGGGTGGCTCCTGATTTAAACAGCTTTTCTGTTTTTTTTTTTTTTTTCCCTATCCCTCAGCTCCTTGCCAGTTGTATTCCTACAGAAGGATGATGATTCTATCTTCCAGCTGAGAGATCTCTCCGGGGCAGTGTCCACCTTGAGGGAGCAAACAGACATCTTGATTTCCTCTGTTTGGGAAGGGTGGGGCATCCCTAGAGGGAAGGGCAGCCCCCTCCCTGGGCTGGCTTTATTCCCTGACAGTAATGAAGTCTTTCTGAGTTCTCATGATATTAGCTGTGGGTGAGACCCATCCGGGCAGGGGAGAGAATAATGGTGGTTTCCTTTATTTGATGATGATGATTGATCTTCCTAATGGTCCCACTGCTTCCCTGCTTGCCCCCTAGAGTTTACTGTCAACACAGCAGTTTGTATGATCCTGCCAAAATGCAAGTTGGATTATGTTCCTCCTCTGCTTGCAGAATTCTAAGAAATTCTATCTTGCTCAAAGTAAAAGTCGAAGTTCTTACAAAGGCCCATGCGGCCCAACATTTTCCGATCCGACCACATTGCCTTCTTGTCTCTCATTGTTCCTTCCATCCCAGCCACACATACTTCCTTGCTGCGACTCAAACACCCTAACCAGACTCGTGCCTCAGGGCCTTTGCACTTGCTGCTTTCTCTTTTTGGAACACTCTTCCCAAGATATCTTTACATCCTCCCACACTTCCTTCAACTCCTTGTTCCAATAGAGAGCTCTTCCCAGAAAATCCCATTCATAATTTCAACTCCCCTCATCAATGGCTCTGCGTATCCCTCTTCTCCGATTTTATTTTTCCCCATAACCCTTTTCACCCTCTAGCATACTCTAGCTAGCATACCTAGCTTTATTTTATTATCTACCCAGCCCTTCCTGAGTATAAGCCCCATGAGGACATGTTGTTCTCCAGCTGCCATTCCCCAGAACCCTGAAGATAGACTGGCATGTAGTGAGTGCTCAATAAATATTTGTTGAATAGAATTGAAATGCCCTTGCATTTATCAAATGACATTAGAGACCCCTTATATTTAACATATTACATTATGTGCCCTGGACAGAGCTCAACTATTGCTGTTTTTACTGTAAGACTTCTGTAATTCTCATATGGTCACCCCACGGTAGCAAGGGGTATGGCATTGCCCCACTGTGAAAAGCCAGCCTGGGGAGGACGCAGAGAGCAGGGGGAGTTGCTGAACCACTGGGACCTCTTTCACTTGGGGCTGGAGGTACCCAGGCCACAGCAGAGGTTTCTAACCCAGGATGTTTGGAGCCCCATGCTTCAGAAGGCCTGTAAACCCCCTGAAACCACAGGCAAAAATATGAGCATATGTGTGTGTGTGTGAAACAGATGCGTGCTCATTCATTCTGTTCACACCCCAAATACCTACAAGTGCCAGCACCTTCCTGGGCTGTTGGGCTACAAAAAAAAACGAAAACTAAACCCCTGCCCTTGTGCAGCTTACCTTCCAGTGAGGGAAGAAACATTAAACAATATGTATTTCTGTAAATCATAAAACTAAGAGGCCAGAGAGTGACCAGGCTGGCAGGCAGCTTTATCAGGTAACATGGACTGGAAGCTCCATTCAGGAAAGGGAAACTTGAGGGGCCGACCCAGTGGCATAGTGGTTAAGTTCATGCACTCCACTTCAGCGGCCCAGGGTTCACGGTTTGTGGGCTCGGATCCCAGGCACAGACCTACACACTGCTCATTAAGCCGTGCCTGGCAGAGACCCACAAACAAAATAGAGGAAGATTAGCACAGATATTAGCTCAGGGTCAGTCTTCCTCAAGCAAAAAGGAAGATTGGCAACAGATGTTAGCTCAAGGCCAATCTTCCACACCAAAAAAATAAAGGTGGGGGGGACTTGAGCAGAGATCTGAACAAAGTAGGGGAGTGAACAGTACAATCCTCTGGAGGACAGCAGTCCTGGCAGAGGGGACAGCAGTCCTGGCAGAGGGAACAGCAAACGCCAAGGGCCTGAGAGGAGAAAATCTTGGCATGTTCAGGAGATGGGAAGGAAGACAGTGTGGTTGGAGTGGGGTGAGCAATGGAGAGAAAGGCAGGAGAGGAGGATAGAGAGATTAGGGGACGGGCATGTAGCATCTTGCAGAGCAATGTATGGACTTTGCATTTGATTTATCTGTGAGGATAAGGGGATTCCAGTGGAGGGCTGCGAGCAAAGATCTAACACTATCTGTGACTTGGCGTTTCAAAGATCTCTCAAACTGCTGTGTGCAGAACAGACTGAAGGGGGCAACGTGGAGCGGGGAGACGATTTAGGAAGTAAACGCAGGGGTGCACATGAGCAGATGGCCTGGACCAAGCTGGTGGTAGCGGACAAAAGGAGAATTGGCGTTGCTGCTGATTACGTGTGGATGTACGGGCGTGTTTCTGGAGAGAAGGTCTTTATTGGCATCTGTGTCTCCTGACAGCCCAGCATGCATTCCTGCTTCTTCTAGCAAAAGTATCTCCATTTCTCCTTTGGTCAACCACCCTGCCTCAATGGACACAGCAGGCACGGAACTGTTCTTCAAAGTTCCCAAACCTCCCTGGCTGAGGGGCCGGCCCCGGACTCAGCTAGGTCAATGAGGCTCTCTTCCCCAGAAAACTGTGTCTTCATCAGAATGACAGGTCCAAAACTGGAACATGTTCATCCTGACAGCAGTCCCCTGAAGGGGCTGCCCATGAGTTCTGTGGGCCAGACCCTGGGACCACTTTGGTCCCCTTCTTTTCCCATGACTGGAAGTTCCACTTTCCCTTTCTTTGCACCATGCTATCGTATATATATCCATATACATGTAAGCACATATGCATATCTACATATATGAATATATACATACATATACATATGTAAATTCATATATAAACCATGATATATTATTATACTATTTATAATTGGTTAATTTATATGATGTAATGTTATGTTATGCTATGCTGTGCTATGCCATGTTATGCTATGTATACATTGGTCAAAGCTTCTGTTGTTAGAAACCAAATAACCTTAAGCAATATCGAGTCCACAGCTGTAATCAGATTCTCCAAGGGGTCTGGTGTCTGCAAAGGTTAAGCATAATGTTTTACAGCCTGTTAATCAAAGTGTGGTCTTCGGACCAGCATCAACATCACCCAGGAGCTTGCTAGAAATACAGAATCTCAGACTCCACCCCAATCTACTGAGTCAGAATCTGAATTTTCCCAAACTGCCCAGATGATTCCTGTGGTCACTAAAGCTTGAGAAACATGCCTGATTGTCAGCGCAATATGGAAGGAAGCTATCAGACTGAGAGCGAGGAAACCCGGGTCCTAGACTTGGTTCTGCTACTAAATAGTCATGTGATGTTGCCAAGCATCTTCCCTTCTAATCTTCTACTTTTAATATTCTCACCTCTTGCAAAAAAGAGAGAAAGTAGGTCTGTGACCTGCTGGATGCTCCCATGATGCTTTGTACCTACCGATGCCAGCATGTGGCATGGAACAGCATAACTGGCTAACTGTCCATATCTCCCACTGGCTGGAGCGGTGAGTAGCTTTATTCACTTGCCGAGAAATATTTGCTGAGCCCCTTCTGTGTGACAGGCACCTGCAATATTCTGGGATGATTAGCTGTGTGCGCCCCAGCTCAGTACTAGAGTTCAGTAAATGTTTCCGAACAAATGATTTAATGAAAGGATTACTTTAGAAACTAATTAATGCATTGAATGTACGGTATAAGGTGGTTTTTATTATTACAAGAATTATCTCTGCAGAGATACCTCTCCAGTTGCAACAGCCTATGAATCTGTGGAACGAGTCATTTATTAATTGAAGGGTTAGCGAGGATGAATCGGATCTTCCAGAAATCGCAGACCCTCTTTAAGAGAAGACCCTGGCTTCTCTTAAAGAAATGCCATCAGCAGGTTACTTCGACCTACTCACAGAGACCTTCTTAGAATGCAAGGATTAGCAGATAATGCACCTGCCTGGAAAACAGGTGCTGACTTCTACTTTATGGCTAAGCTTTGAGGGGGGGATAAAAGCAACTGTTTCCATAGCAACAGAAATGCACAATTTAAAGAACATAGTGTCTTGCTTAAGTCTATTTATAAAGAATGTGTAGGAAATACAATTAAGGAAACAGCAGATGAAGTACTTGGGCTCCGGCTTAATTGTCTTCCATCATTTAGTGCTCAAGAAGAACGGCTATGAGAGGGTTGAGGGGTCAGCGGCCGAGGAAGGTGCACCAAGGTGAGCACGTGACTTCCCTACATCTCTGCAGAGAGCAGAACCCCTTCACAGTCATGGCATTCCCATCCCCAAAGTGGGAGCTCCCACCGCCCAAGCATAGCCCTGTTCAGACAGTTTTCAGGGCTGGCCAGAGATGTGGGTTACTAAGTCATCACCTTAAGGGCCTGATTTAATAGCCCCCTGTGGCTTAGTAGATGGCAAAAGTATTGCGACCTGAAATTCCCACCAAGCTGCATTTAGAACCCCAGCCTCCTTTGCAAAATTCATAATTCCAGCTGTGTGCTTCAATGATGCCTTACTCCACATTTCCAAAGCTAGCTCCTCCTCCTGACTGAATTACTTCTGTTCCATCACCCTCTCTAGCATCCAGGATGGGTACCTCCCACACCTCTAAATCTTGCCCATCTTTTCTCCTCAATTGTCTCTGGAAACCTTTCCATCATCATGACCCTAGACTGCGCATAATGCAGTAGAGCCGGGCTGGGTGCAGGCCTTCTGATGACAGTTCTGGGCTCTTTCATGAGCCACATCACCTCTCCCACCACACAGGCTTGTCCTGGTACTCCTGGGGGTATCCAACTTCCTAAATCCAGTGTGCTAAGCAAAACCTTGACCATGCATTTCCTGAACTTCCTAGCCCAGCTCTCGTGGTTCAGAAGCTGGAACAGGCACGTGCTGGTGTTGTTCCCTACACAGCCTCACCAGGCAAGTTTCAGCTTTCACCGATTCTGTGGGAGCTGTGGTCCTGCATTCTCCCTCACCGCTTACATTTTCATCACTCATGGGCCATGCATGCAGAGTGTGCCCAATTGTCAGTGGTGACTGCTGACCTCTCTGCTCCATCCTCTCCTGCTCCACAGCAACCTCAGACTCTTGTTCAACCTGGAAAAAGGAAAAGGTCATCCCCAAGCATGCATGCATCTCTCTCACTAATGAGGCAAATCTGATAGGGCCATGTGCCATAGACATGGACTCCTAAATGGAATAAAACGTGCCTCGCCTTGTCACGTGGGTTGATAATGAGCCAACACTTCAAAACAAAGAGAAAATCAGGAATAAAAGCACAAGGATACACAGCACCTTGCTTGTTCAGTGAACTCACCTGGCCGGTTTCTCCAGCACCCTCCTCCCTCTTCCAAAAGAGTAAAGCTTCTGATCTTTTATCTGTAATGATTAAGGTCTATGAGCACAAATGCTGCTGGAGAACTTCATCCTCAGACCATCTTCCTCAGGCCAAGTCCAAGTTCTTTCTCCTCCACCCCCAGCTGCTTCCTCAAACAAGCCAGACACGTTCCCTAGAGATGCGCTGCTCCTTCCACCTGAATCTCTCTCCCAAACCCTTGTTTGTTCCATTTTCAACTCAGACTAACTTTCCTGGACCACCCTGTCTAAAATAGCCCCTCTCGAAGTCACCCTTTATTCGCTCTGTATTCGTCATGGCATTCATCACTGCCTGCAATTATTTTGTTCACTTACAGCTCCACCTATTTTCCACTTCCTCCGCTTGGATCTATTTCGTTGAAACAGATACCCTGTCTATCTTATTCGCCATGATATCCCCAGGGCCCAGAACAATGCCTAGTGTGCAGTACAAGCTCAGTAAACATGCATTGCATGCATGCACACAGGCATGAGTGAATGAATGGTTTGTTAAATAGCCTAGTGTTTAGAACCACAGGCTTCGAAGTCTGACCTTCTGTGTGAATTTTGGATTGAACATTTAATAGTTACCTGACCACAGGCAAGTCAGTTAACTGTTCAAGGTCTCATTTTCTTCATTTGTAAAATAGGGCAAAATATAGTCATTTATCATAAGATGATTGTAAGAATTGAATGAGAACACGGGTCAAGCACTAAACACAGTGGCTGGCACATAACCTCAACAAATGGAAATTATCATCTTCCTATTTTCCCCTATTCTATTGTATAATGGTCTTTCTACTGTTGCCAATTAATGGAAGTTACAATTCTTTTTCTATCTTACCTATAGAAAGTTCTCTTAGGGAGAATCTAATCCACTTCTTTATTGCCATATGGAAATCCTATCTTCTCACAAATCACCATAAAATAAGAACATCGTGCTTATTATAAAGCATCTACAATGCTCAGGTATTTGACATGCATTATCTCTTTCACCATCACAGAACTCTGCCAAGGGAGAGGGGCAGACACTGACAATTGTCACAATATCCATTTTACCGTCCTTTGTCAGTGACAGAACCCAGATTATTGGGGGAGGGGAGCAAAGAGAACGTTTCCCCAGCCTCCTTCCATGACTTGCTCAAGTCAGTGGTATCTGGGCTTTTCTGTCATAAGTAGCAAAACCTAATCCTAACCTTTACCGTAGGCATTATAAGCCATGTTATTGATGAACTTCAGAAAGAATGAATAATTTGTCCAAGATCACACAGCTAAAAAGTCACCAACCCGGTATTTGAAGGCAGATGAACTTCATTTCACTATACAAATCTTTGCCATTAACCTGCAAGCTATTTCTCAACTCAGAGCGGAAGAGATCTCAGAGGGGCTCACCTCAAACCCTCAGACAACAGGGGAACATGAAAGATGACCATTTGGCCTCCAGGAATGTTCAGCTCATGAACTACTGTTCAGTTCTTGATTTTTATTATAAAGAAAGTTCTTCATGATGTGACGGCTGAAATTTACTTCTTTGTAACATCCACACCATGATTTTCAGCTTTCAAACCGGGAAGGCTGTTGCTGTGTCAGCTCAGCCCTTCAAACCTTTCAGGACAGCTGTCAGGTGTCCCCTGGTCTTTTGTTGGGCAACAACAATACACTTTCATTCATTCATAAGATAGACAGAAGGAGCGGGTTCTACTGTGCTATGCCTGGGGCAGACCTGATCGCTGATCTCATTACCGTCAAACAGGGCTTCCTACAGTTGGTCACTTTTAAGTTTGTCCACTTCTTTTGAAAGAGTGGTCCCAGGCAATGTTTCTGCCCACGCAGACAAGGAACCCTAAACTTAGATTCTTGGTGTCCACGAGGGCCCAATCCTTGGCTTTCTTTTCTTTTTTTCTCTATACTCCCCCTTGACAGTCTCAATCATTCCTATGATTTCATTGGTCACTTGAATGCCAACCAATCCTGGGCTTTCATCACCAGACACTCTCCTGGGCTCCAGATGCAAACTTTAAGGTCTAATTGTCAACCCCACCTTGATACGCCACAAAATCCTCAAACGCAATAGATCCAAAACTGAATTCATCATCTCCTTCCCTCCCTCTCACCTCCAATCCGGTTGCTGCTCTTGTGTTCTCTGTTCTGGATAATGTCACCGCGATCTGCTCAGATTCCCAACCATGACTGATTCCTTCCTCTGTCTCAGACTGCAACTTCTGCCAAGCCAGTCTTTCACATATCTCTCATATCCATCCCCACCTCTCCATTTCCACCTCCACTATCAAGTCCCTCATCTTTGTTTATGTAAACAATTCCATAACACCCCCAGTGAATCCTCCTGCTTTTAATCTCAACGTTGCACCTTCCAATTGAACCTACACACTATTAACATTGATCTCTCTAAAACAAACACTGGACATATCACTTCATGACTTTAAAACCTTCAATGGAACATGCCTACTTCTAACATCAAGCGTAAATGCTACAGTCTGCCATCCATAAAATGCCCTCTCTGGTCATGCTACAGTTTGTTTTCAGCTTCATCTCTTTCTACTCCCCCTTCTCCAATTCTACACACTGCACTCCAGCTACTTGAAACAACTGGCTGCCTCCCAACATACCCCATGCTTTACTGACCCCGAATCCTCTTCTTCTGCAGGTCCCTCTTTGGTGAGAAAAAGCCAGTCCCAGGCACCAGACTGGTTTGTCACTACCCATGTGCTCCTAGCGCATCATACAACTTTTGCTAAAACCAGGCCAGGTGACTGCAGATCACTTTTTATGTGACAGTCATTATGACCACAAGCTCTTGGAAGGCAGGATCACTTCTTACCTCTGTATGCCCATGGCTTGCATACACTCTGCATGTAACAAAGGGCAAATCAGAAGGTGATTGACCATTAATGAGTCCTTTCTATGCATCAGGCACCACCTTGGTCATTTCACACACTGTTCACCTGACTCCTGTAAGAGGAGGTCAGAGACTATAGCATAATAATATGCTTAATATGTAGCATTTATCGAGCATTTACTATATGCCTGGTCTCAAAGCAAGTAGTTAAACGAGCAAGGAGGTGTTTATTCAAGGCTATTGCAATAGGGGAGAGAGGCCAGAACTCAGTCTGAGCTCAACTGCACTGAAACAAAAGGTGAGAGAGGTTTCATAAGAGCTAGGAAAGGGGTCGGTGGGGATTGTAGGCCACCTGTGTCTGCTAATTTGCCTGGTGTTATTTCTAATATTTTGACATGACACCATTTTCTAAAGTAGTAGGCTTCTCTTTTTCCTTTTCCATGCTTCAAATAATGTTGACACCATCACTTTTGTGTTGTTCAGGATATCTAAGGAACTCTTGCTGATTGTGGACTCTTCTTTCACATTGATACTATACTTTTGACTTTGACCACCATCTTTAACAAGCTGAGCTCCTCAGATGTCTTCTAATGGGTTTCTTAAGATATCTCTAACTTTTGTCTCTCATTGTATTCATTCATGATGATACAATGTCCAGGTTTCTTTGTAAGAATTTATAAATTCTTTCTTTCAACAATTATTTATTGAGCACCTACTGTGTGCAAGATACCTATTGTAGATCCTGACACTACATCACGTAATGGGAGAGATGCCATCACTACCCTCCCAGAGCCTATATTTCACTGGGATAGGGCATGAAGTCGTTGTAATATAGTTCCTTAAATGTTGTCTTAACCTAGTCTGAGGCTCTGGCTAGAGGCCAGTCAATTCTTCTTCTTGAGCAGTTGATTAAGTCCACACCCACCCACCTCCCTTGTAGGGCTCACACTTTGGGCCGCTATCCACCTGCTCTAGTTGTCCCAGGACCAGGTACCAGACAACCATGGATAACCCATATGTCCCACAATCTGTTGAAATTATTCAAATTAGCCAACCCTAAACCTGCTGGCCTTGCCACAACCTTTCCTTCTTGCAGAAACCACAATAAAGGCCCTTGTCCACAGGGGTCTCCCCCTCGGGCTTGTGACCCCCATCCCCCTACCAGTGGTTCCCCTGACTGTCCCTGAATCATGTGCTATTTCTCCCCAGGGAGCTGAGAATCACAAAACCATAAAACTTTCTACAGCTTCTCTGCCTTGCTCTGTGTCTGGCCTCATTGTACCTCAACCGAGCTAATATGAATAAAACAGTGGATCAGTTGAATCTCAAGTTCTTAAATCTAGGTATGATTGTCTCAAATTCCCATTCTCATGGCTGAAAGAAGTAAAATACCATGAAATTTCTGCTAATTCCTGTGGTTTAGCATCTTGCGTCCCCACATAGTATCTCTGTTCCAAACCCAAATCTCCTTGGTAAAAAACTCACCTTCTTCATCTCCTTCCAGAAGAAATCCATTCACAACTAGTTTTTGTAAAAATCGTACTGATGACTTGATGAGTTATTCGGTGGATATGGGTGAGGTTGCCTAGAGAGAGTATGGTGAGAGAAGAGGAGATATAGAATGACCTGGAGGAGCTCTGACATTTCAAGGCTTAGTAGAAGAGGATGTAGTCATCAGGGAGACTGAGGTGGAGCTTCCAGGAAGGTGGGAGAAGGAACAGGAGAGGGTGTGTCCAAAGAGTCAAAGGAAGGAGGAGTGTGAAAAATTGCTGTGGCATCAAGCACCTAAATGTTGAAAAGTGTTCATTGGATCTAGCCATGCGCAAACCTTTGGAGATCTTCTCATGAGATATTTCAGTAGAGTGGTGAAGACAAACACGAGTCAGATGAGGACTATGTGGGAGGTGAGAAAACAAATGCATATATCTCTTTTAAGGAGTTTGACTAAGATGGAAAAAGAATGTAGTGGGAGATGCTACAGCTTCCCAAGACTCCAGCCTTCAGCTCAGTGTCATACTCAAGGGGCATAGAGGCAAAGGTACCCACATGGCCATGGGAGTGGATAGATGGATGAGAGGAAGGAGTACTCCCGGGCAGCCATGATCTCTACCTGTGGCCAAGGGACCAGGAACACCTACCTGCTGCAATGCGAGGACACAGAGTTGCCAAAGGAAATGTAAAAGCAACAAAAGGCTAGCAGTGGAGCAAAGCAACTGAAGAAGAAAATAACGAAGACCACAGACTCCAGCAGTGTCAGCACACACATCAACTCATAAAAACAGATGGCACCAAAAACATGCACATGCACACAACGATGGGAGTACGTCAAAGGAATACAGCAGCCAGCTGAAAGAGCTCCCAATGGCCAAAGCTGGAAAAACTTGAGCAATAAAATAAATAAAGTACTATTGGATTATAACCCAAACTATAAAATAAATTATCTGTGAGACCCATACTGATATAAATAAATAAGTGAGTAAATATATAAATGACAAAGAAGAGGGATCTCCTGTGCAGAGGAATTACAAATAATATTTGTAGCAAGTCCACCTTCAAGTGGGTGGAGCATAACTTCCCACTCCTTAAGTGTTGGCTGAGCATAGCGACTTCCTTCCAAAGAGAACAGTATGGAAAGGACAGTATGGGAAGAGGAGAAACCTGACATATGCTACCTGGACCAGGTGATCAAGGTCAACATCAACAGTTGTCATTCACACTGATAGTGTGTGATGGGATAAAAATGGCACTTGACCTCTGTGATTTTCCTCCCCAAAACCCATAGCCCCAGTCTAATCATGAGAAACACATCAGACAAATCCCAATTCAGGGACGTTCTACAAAATAGCTGACCAGTACTCTTCCAAGTTGTCAAGGTCATCAAAAACAAGGCAAGTCTGAGAAAATGTCACAACCAAGAGGCGCCTAAAGAGACACGATGACTAAATGTAATATGGTGTCCTGGATGGGATCCGGGAACAGCCACAGGACATTAGGGAAAACTAAGGAAATTTGAATAAAGTATGGACTTTAGTTAATAGTAATGCATCAATATTGGTTCATTAATTGTGACAAATGTACCATACATATATAAGATGTTAATAACAGAGGAAACTGAGTGTGCAGGAAATTGGAACTCTCTATGCTCTCTTCGCAATAATTCTGTAAATTGAAAACTCCTAAAATGAAAAATTTATTAAAAACACAAAACAGATGGCATCAGATGAAGCATGCTTCGGGCTCTGCATATCTGTGGAGATACTCTGACCAGCCACTCTGCAACAGCTATCAGTAAGGATTTCACAGATCTGAAGTGAATTCAAAGACCCTGTTTCTCTCCTCCCCATCACCTCTTTAAGGTCACCTAAGACACCCTCTCCCTTTCACTCACACTCCACCTTGCAGAGAAACAGCAGAAGGGCAGCACTCTGAAAATCAATTAGTTAATTATCAAAGCTAAAGAACGAGCTTAAAACATTGGACTTTGATCACAGGATTGGACCTACCCGACGGGGCAGAGTCTCCCAAAGATGACTAGAACAATCTTGAAGAAATAAGCAAGCTGCATTTACCTTGCACAACTGACTGTAGTGTAAGTAAACGTGCAGCTCCTCTCTCCACGCCCAGGATTCTTAGGAATCTGTGTGCAGCATGCACTTGCCCCCGCAGGCTGATGACCACTCTCCAGACCAGAAATACCGTCAGGTCATACTGAGGCTGCTGCCAGGACGCTGAGAAACAAGCGATGTGCAAAGGCCCCATGCAAGCAAGTCCGCAGAATAAAGGGAGGGAGTGAGGAGGAACATTCTCTTCACTTGGTAGAGTTCCTTCGTCTAGCACTCAAATTCACTCCATTCTGGAGGTGGGTTGTGAAGTCCACCTAATGCAAACCCAACTTCAGACAGCTGGAAGGAAGAAATCCATCTCTGCCCCTGAGCCATCCATCTCTCAGGGGACTGTCAACTGGAGAGATTCAATTGATCCCAAATAATGTTGGGATCACTTTCCTTGAAGCAGAAGAAACGGGGATTAGTACTGAGCATTACTAGTGCATCCTACAATGCCCACAGGAACAATGCCATTGGTTTTCCTCCTTATTTTTCCATGTTCAGGTGAGAAATTAGATCGCCCATTGTTTTCTGCTTTGGGAGGTGGGGGCAAGGAGGTGATGAAGCCTCAGGGAGCATTACTTAATTACAGCTAATTTCAGAGAAAGGTTAGCGAGTTCAAACTAACTAATGTTGTGTGGTATTTTTAGAGACTTGAATAAGCAAGCGTGCAACAGCAGACTGAGGAAGCAGGTCCCGCAAGATGGGAACCATAGCTTGCTAGGGAATACTGGGTAAGGAGATACAGCCAGTGGCAGGAAATACACTCCCTTGCTCGTGATCAGGAAGTTTGGTACCGTGCCTTAAGTTCCAAGTACAGAGGAAGAGTGGAACAGAGTAACCCACAAACTCAGTCTAGAGCCCGGTGATTCCCACCCTTCTTGCCCACCCCTGGACTCTGAATCAGTAGATCTGGTCCAACAATTTGCATGTCTAACAAGCTTTCATGTGATGCTGACTACTGCACCAGGGACCACACTTTGCATCTCACTGATATGGAGAATTTTTTTTAACACCAATCCCTGCAGATTCTGATTCATTTGGTCTGAGTTGGAGCCCAGGCAGTATTGGTACTTTATAAGAGCTGACCAGGCAAGAGGCAGAAACAGCCAGCCAAGGAGAAATGAGCAGCACTACCACTCACTCCCTAGGACCCTACAACAGTAAAGCAGGAGTCAAAGTGTAGAGATGTGGGTGTGGGGTGACCTGAATTATGAGAGTTCCAGGAGTTCAGCTCTTAAATGGACCTTTTGGAACCTTCCAGTTTACAAGAGCAGAGGGTGAAAACATGTAGAGTAATCTCAAAGTGTATGGGCCCCCAAAGAGTTAGGAGTATGGGCACCAGTGTAGGATTAGGGGAACCAGTGGTTAGCCCCATATAAAGGAGGTGAACATTTGCCAGGTGTCTAGGCTCACTTACTAACCATACTTGGTGAAGGTGCCATCCACAAAGCAGAATGCTTCCAGTCTAAAAGATACGGTTCAGCTCCCTGAACCCTTGAAATCTCTGCCCTATCTGGTGTGGAGTAAAGGAGATTCCTAGTCAAACCTTAATATTCTTGGGGAAGGGGAAATGCAAAATTCTCCTAAGGAAAGAGATGCAGGGAGAACATGTTTATTTACTCATCCACTCAATAATATTGACCAAGTAGCCACTCTGTGCCTGGATAAAGCTGTGAACAGAGTGCAAGCCTTCATCCCTGTGCCTCCCTTTTCCCATCTCAGTGTATGAGAGTTTCCTCCCCACCTGTCAGAAGCATCCCCATTGCCTGAAGATGTCAGATTTTTAGAGAAAGAATGAAAAGAACAAAAAGTTGTAAACAGCAGGGGATTCATGAATAAAGGCTTCTCAAATCTTGCCTAACGCATGGTCACTCTTCGAGACTCTGCCCCTAGATCTGCCTTCCTGAGTTCAGAGATAAGCTTTGACTTGAACTGGTAAATTAAAAAAAAAGTGATCAACTCGACTTATTGTGGCAATCATTTTGCGATGTATACAGATATTGAATCATTATGTTGTACAACTGAAACTAATATAATGTTATAGGTCAATTATACCTCAATTAAAAAGTGGTAAAATGATTTAAAAAAAGAAGGGAAATCTAGAATTAAGTACAAAGGAAAAGTAATCAAACAAGGTCTGAATTGAACATACTGGCTGAAGAGTCAGGGTCCCGCTGAATAGATGTGAGAGGTAGTTTCCTTCGCCAACCCTAGTTAGGAGGATGGTTAATTAGCAATCCCTAACAAAAGCTGCTTTCATGGTGTCTGGAATATAAATTGACATTCATAACACTCATTTAAAGAGTGAACAATAATCTCATTTGTAAAGCATTTCTTTTCAAAGTCATTGCTTATCTCCTACACTCATTAAATTATTTATTCAGTGCTTCCTACAGACTATGTACGCTGTGAATAGAGACAAAGGACAAGCCCCCACCCTCAAGTGGTTCACAATCTAATGAGGAAGAAAGCCAGATAAATGGTCTGTGGGGGTACAGTTTGACGTGTGCTGTGATAAGAGGGATTTGCAGAGAGGAAACTCAACCCATGTTGAGGGAATTGGGAAAGCCTTTCTGGAGGAACTGACACCTAAACCAAGATTTGAAGGACAAGAAAGAGTTGGGCTAAGCTGTGGACTGTATCGTGTCTCCTCGAAATTCATGTGTTGAAGACCTAATCCTGGGTGTGATGGTATTCGTAGGTGGGGCCTTTGGGAGGTAATAGGGTTAGTTGAAGTCTTGAGGATGGGGCCCCATGATGAGGTTAGTGGCTTCATAAAAATGGGAAGAGAGAGAGATGCTCTCAGGCGAGGACGCAGAGAGAAGGCAGCCACCTGCAAAGCAGTAAGAGGGCCCTCATCGGGAACTGAACTGGCCATCACCTTGATCTTGGACTTCCCAGCCTCCAGAATTATAACAATAAGTGTCTGTTTCTTAAGCCTCCCAGTGTGTGGTATTTTGTCATAGCAGCACAGGCCAACTAATACAGACTAATAACAAAGGAAGGGACAAGCATCCCAAGTAGCAGGAGCAGCACAAGCAGAGTCCCAGAGTGATGAGACAGCCGCCATGTTCTGGGAGCTATAAGCACTTCTGGGTGCCTGAAGCACAGGGTTCCCATATTACTGCTGCTACAAGGTAATAACGACAATGACAATTAGACAGAAGTTCAAGACAACAGATACCAAAGAGCTAAATCGCACACTACCAACACTAATTAGTATGTGCATTCAAGGAAAGGTAAGTTCAGTAAACACTGAGGGCAGGGGCAGGAGGATTTCTTGGAAGGGATGTGGCAGCACAGGGGACAGACTCTGGCCCAAATCTCATAGTGGAATCCAATACATTCCCATTTTGCATTGAATTGTAAAAGGAACATGGTCAGCCTCTCTCTTCTCATCCCTGTGCAGAAGTTTTCTTTCCATAGGAAGCTATATAAGGACATGGATTTGCTTGAGGCAGATTGGAGAGGCCATGGCTTTGGTAAATGTGCATGGAGCTCATTCAAATTGGATGGATTAAAGTATATGTTAGCCAAAGGATTTTCAAAAGCCTTTGCCAGGCCGGTTACATACAGGCAGCTCTCCTGATCATCTGAGACGCTTCCACGTGCTGGGCTTACAGCTATGGCAACATTTTAGGGCACTCACCCAGCAAAAAAATTAAATTATGCATTGAAGTGGAGGCGTGATGTGCAAGAGAGAGACAGCAGCATCTCTATTAAACCACTTAGCACCACCATCCTCAGCCACTTGGGGCCAGAAAAGATGGTGTGTTTGAAGGGTGGTGTTTAAAAAAACTCATTCCAAGCATGTACAGAAATAATTTTTTCTAACAATTAGGAAACATTTTCAGATACTTTGCTGTGGTGAGGTATTTCAGAAACATTTGTCTTTAAATGCCAGATTCCTCAGACTGGTTATTGCAAAGGTATCAAAAAACCACTATTCTATTTGAAGAACTTTGTTTCAGAATGCACTCAGCAGTAGTGGTTCAAAATGGGGAAATTTCCACTGTTTTTCAACCTTTGAAAGATATTCAGGAACGCCTTGGGACCCTCAGGGACCTTAATCACAGGCCCCCTACTTACCACCATATCGTCTTCTCTTGAAAGTCTTCAGTTGACCTCAAATACTATCAAAATGTCAATAATTATCCAAATGTTTCATGCTGTTGGGTGCCTCTGTTTCCACGTTGTTGCCTCTGCCTAGAATGAATTTTCACCAGTTTGCCTCATGAACCCCTTCGCATATCCACTGAAATAAACAGACATGACTTCCTCCAGATGCCATAAGATAAAAAGTCACTCCTTTTCTTTCTTCTGCAGCAACACCTTTTCCCCTTCGATCTTGGCCACTTGGGCAGTGTAGATGAGCTTCTGCTCCTCTCTTCCCTACCTTATAAAAATGGAGAGTTAGAAACAGCTTCAGAACATGACCCTTTGTTCCTCGCCCATCCTGGACACACATCTTCTCTAATTCTGCCCCATACTTATTCCAAAGCTCTCTCAAACTCAAGTGGGCATGTTCCTTATCTAGTAAGCATCATTTCTGTGTACGTTCTCTTGATGGACACATAGGTAGATGGATGCACAAATAACAATATCTGACTGTTCTGGAGTTCTTTGTGCCGTGAGCTTTTCTTAGTAGTTCCCATGTATTGACAAGCGGATTTTTTCTTGCTCTCAGTCTTCATAGACCTGGGCTAATGGGGCAGGGTGAACCAAAGGATCAGCCCATATTGGCCAACTGGCCGAGAATAAGGATTGATTCCAGGCATGCTAAGGAGCACTCAATTGACTTTGGCACAAAGTGCTGTGGGAGCACAGAGGATGAGCTGCCCATCTTGCCCAGGAACAAAGAGGGCGTCACAAAGGAGGTGCCCTGTGCAGTCATTACATCCATGCCAATGTATCTGACAGAGCGATATGACACCTATTTGTGATGTTTGATAGTACACTGATGAATATTTATATTTAACATATGTGTCAATTTAAAGATAATAGATAGTACAGGTGCAACGTGGATTTGGCAAAAAGTTGAACAACCCAAGTTTACTACATACTATTCTATTTGCTTAATCATGAATACCATTCTGTTTTTACTGTGAGAAGGTCAGTAATCTAAGTGTTTTCAAAAAGTAATTCATTTGATCCTCATAACAATTCTATGAGGTGGCTACTGTACTATTTTTAGGTCCAAAGGACAGAGGAAACTAAGGCACAGAAATGTTAAAATAACTTACTCAGGTCATGGAACTAGCAAGCGGAGGATTTGAAACCAGGCACTATGGGGCTAGAACCCATTACTTCGATACTATGGTCTGCTGCCTCCTATGTAGATATGTGTGGAAAACCATAAGCTCAAGGAAGCTAGGGCGCATGTCTCTTTTTTTCCTCTACTGTATATCCAGCCCTTAGCTTACAGCATGGCACCTCATAGGAGCTAAATATTCAATGCTTTTGAATAAATGGATGATAGAAAAAAATAGAAAGAATATTACTTTGGTTGTATTGGTCACACTATTGGAAATATCCGTTTACATGTTTGTCTTCCCTTTAGACCTTGAGATTCTCAAAGACAAGAACTAGATCGTAGTCATCTCAGAAACTTCTCATGTCCAGCACACTCCTATCACATAGAATTTGCTCAGTGAATTCATTCTTTCAAAGGACATTTATTTAGTACTTCAAAACTAGGTATCACATAATAGAAGAAGATCCATAAATGGTGCTATAATGATGCTGTAAACATTTGGGGGAGAATGTTTTTTAATCAAAGATGATGAGCACATCAATCATAGGTCTTTACCTGTCTACAGTCATCATCACAACAGGGCTAACTCCCTTTAAGAAAAGCCAGATCTTCACAATGGAGAAATTGACAAAGCAGCCACAAAACATGTGTTATGAAGGAATACAATACTCCTCTATATCGATTCTCTTGAAATGTACTACAAAGTTAGCCCATTTTTAAAACTTTAACTTATACTCACTTTCTCAAGGACAGCTCTGTGATTTAAAGTGAATGAACTCATAAATCAATCAGTTTTCATTATGCCCATATATCTCATAGTGATGCCCACAAGAAAGGGCACGGAGCATTCTCGTCAAATAGTTCATAATTCTTCTGACAAAATTATGTGATGGTTACCTTTTCAATTATAATTAGTGACATTATCCAATAGAGTATGGTACAGAACAGTGGAACAAAAGTGAACTTTAAAGTTAGACCCATGTGGTTTCAAATTCCAGTCTGCCACTTCTGGTTGTATGCCCCAGAACAGGCAACTCCACCTTTCCTTCCTCACCTGAAAAGAAAATGGAAATCATAATGTCCTTCTGCACGGAGCATTGTGAGATAAGGTATGTCAAATGCCAGACACATAATAGCTCTGAAATAAAAATTATTGCCTTTACTTCTTTTCCATGACCATCTGTATTCATAAAAAATTATCAGCTCCATATTAGTAACAAGCGACACCTAAGCTAGAAAAGACAAGCCTTGCCAAAGTCTTGACTTCTTGAGTCAACCGCACAGGGACTCTGGTTATCCAGGGAACTAAGAGGGAATAGCAATAGAAAAGAATAATAAGAGGGACCGCCCCCAATACTGGCGTTCACTGGGCATTTTAGTGAGTTCTTTGAAAACTCAACCAAAGGAATTCCCATTACACTGTTTCCTGGGGTGACTGATGCAATCTCCAGCAAATTACATATAATATATGCATATATGCACATATTCAGTAGTATGGTACAATTTTTTAAAATGTGCATCCTAGAGCCAGACTACTTAAATTAAATCTGAGACTTCAACATGTATTAGCTGTGTGTCCTTAGGAAATGTATCTAACTTCTTTATGCCTCAGTTTTGCCATTTGTAAAAGGGAGATAAGAATAATACCTACCTCCTAGAGTTCTTTGGAGGATTGATGAAATAATGCATGTAAATCACTTAGAACAGTGCCGCCATGTTGGAAGTGCCCAAGAAATTGTACACATCCAAGTGTTAATAGGGTTATCTGGGTGTTGGGATGATGGCTGATTCTCATTGCTTTATTTTATTATGTTTTTTCTGAATCTTTTACAATGTTAGTATAGTAATTTACGCTTAATGTTGTTTCAATTTGAGAGATTTTTTAAAAAATGAGCGGCCTTCAATTCAAAGAAGTGGGAGACAGTTGGAGAGTTATATAGAGCCAATGGGTGGAATCCAGGATTCCAATCAAATTGAAGATTGGGAGATGCAAACTAGAGCAATTCCTAGGTGGGAAATAGCTGCAAGGGCTTTTTAATAGATGGCCAATGGGGTGAAAAAAATCTTTAAAGTTGGGTCCAAATTCAAACGCCTCCAGTGATTCCTTTAGATTTAACATGGAGGAATGAAGCTGAGAAGGTGTAATCGCTAAGGAGTAGTGGGAACCCTGGACATCTGGACAACACACACCTCATCTAAGAGAGCAGCCACCCCAGCTCTTGCTTGCTGTGGCCATGCAGTGTTTTCATATCCTCTGATTGTTGAAGAGAACTCAAAAATCTGGAATTTTATGTAAAATATGACAAATTTTAAATGTTGGAAATTAATTTAAATTTTTAAAAATCTTGAAAGCTAAATAAACATGTCATGAAGCCATCAGTTTACAAGCAATGCTTTAAAGACATAGAGGAAGCAGAGAAACTTCATGTAAACACCAAGAAGAGGCGTGAGAGATGCTCAGTGAATGGCAAAATAGAAGGCACAGAAAGTCTTGGGTTCTTGACGACTTTGTGGAGACAATAAACCAATCCTGGCACTACCTATCTTCTGTCTTGTTAAAAAAATAATAAACGCTTAATGGTTTCATCCACTACCAGCCAGATTTTTTCTTATTTGCAGCCAAATGCATCATTACATATACATGAAGCAGAAGAAGATCAGGAACAATTTGGAGAAAAAGGTGATGGTAGGGACAAGCAACTGTCTCAAAAAAATCAATTCACTCACTCAGTCACTTTACAAATATTTATTGTGTAACTACACTGTGCCACACACTGGGCTGGACACCAGGGTTTCAAGGATAAATCAGACTCAACCTTGGGGAGCTGACAATTCAGTTGGCATTTGCAAGCCATCTTCATGGACCAAAAGGAAAACGAGAACTGGCTTAAAACATCAGGCCGTGTGAAAGGACTACTTACAGGTGCAAACTAGAGGACAATTTCATACCAGCCCAGGTGAAGAAATAAATCTGTAGACAGGCCTTTGGCTGGCTGCCAAGAACGTGGAGCCTGTGTACAAATGTCAAGGGTGGAGCGTTCAAATGGTGGCCCCCATGCCTTATTTATAACCCATTTTCATCTGCCTGCTATCTGGGAAGGGCCTGGCTCTCATCTCCTTGGCACTTTCTTGTACTGTCCAATTTGACACCATAATTTAACATTCTCCCTTCTCAGATACTCCTCAGGCCTGAGAACCAGTAGATAAGCAGAGTAGAGGACCCTGGAGAGATCTTAGGGAGACTGGGGCATCTGGAAGGAAGAAATTGGCTGGAAATTACTCTGCCTTATAGAGATGAGCAGGAGGTTGTTATTCTCATCCTCTGTCTGTATCTCCTCCTCTAACTTCCCCAGTACGCTCTTTCTATGTGGACACTAACGCCAGCTGTGGGGAAAGGTTGAAGCTGGTTCAACAGTCTCAGAAAGTCAAGTCAATTAAAAGACCAGGGCCAGATGTGTCCAGCAGGAAAGAATCTCCTCTCCTTCTGTTTCAAAGTCCTTATGCTCAGAAGTGGGAGGTGGGCAGGAGGTACAAAGGGCAGAAAAGAGAATTTCTTCCAAAAAGAGCCCTATTTCCTTCTCCAAAGTCCTCTCCAATAATCCGAAGGAAGACATTTCTTTGCCTTTCTTCTTCGAACCAGGATTTGCCTGATATGGTTGAGGCTGGGCAGCGAGTAATTAATTTAAGCACACAGAATACTATTATTAAGGTCCCTTGTAAAGTTCAAAGACTCATAAAGTTTCAGAACTAGAAGTGAATTTAAACACCATAAGGTCCACCCCCTTGTCCCATCCCATGCTTCAATCCACTCTGCTAAATCATTCATTCATTCAACAAACAGTTCTTCAACACCTACCGTGTGCCAGGCACTGAGAACAGAACCGTGAACAAAACAGGCAAAGATCGTTGTCCTTATGGAAGCCACACTCAAATGCCAATGGTTGACCCAGGTTAGTTTGAATAAGTAGATGAGTTCCCATGACCTCTGGGGCTGGAAAAGTCCTTCCTGGGACAGGTCTGCTTTCTACAAGTTTCTTCTCTCCACTGAACCGAAATAGCCTTTCCACCTTCCCCTCACTCATTCCCCTCACTGGTATTGAACACCCACACAATTTTGGGGCATTTAGCCTGAGTTTTTCATCTACTTGTCATTTTACATTTCTCATAAACAGTCTGCAAGGAAAACATGATGTATTTCCATCTTACAGATGGGGAGCTGAGCCATGGAGAGACGATGTGACTTGTCCAAAGCCACTCATTTGGCAGTGGAAGAGCCAAAGCTGGAATACAGACCATCCCATCTGGGATCAGACTCACTGGTGAAGGCAGCCCAGGACATTCTTGCAAGATCCTGTCTGGACAGAGAAGAGAATAACCTTCCTCCTTGAGATGGATTCTTGAGATGAAAGAGGGCTCACCCCAGCTGACTGCGATTAATTCAAGAAGGGGCAAGAACATTTCTCCCTTCAATATCCGTGCTAATAAAGGATCCTACGGAGGGGAAAGTCCCCCACTTCATTGTTGCCCAGAACGAATCTTAGCTGCTCACTGGAATTGCAGAGCAATGCTCCCACTCTGCCCAAAGCTTGTCCTCAAGGACTCCTTGAAGCCTGTGGACCCACAATTTGCCAGCAAATCCTGTAGCCATTAGGAAGAGCTCTTAAAGAAGAATGCTGGAGGGTGGAGAGGAGAGCCAAAAGAGAGTGCTCTCCTGAAACAGGCCACGAGTCACAAAGGTGATCATAAGGACCCCAAGCCAAAATGCTCAGGCTCACAGAGACGGCCTGGAAGGGCCTTCTTATTGCTGCCTATTTCATTCAACAGTCTGTACTGCAAGGCAGGGACTCAAACCTCAGGGTGCTCTGGACCAGCCCCCTCATTTTACAGATAGGGAAACTGAGGCTCAGAAGAGGGTCAAGTGCAGGCCTAAGGTAACAGCCAGTAGGCACAAGAGTCAGGAGAAGGGGTTGCAGGTTTGCGAAGACAGTCTCAGGCATTGCTTGGTCTGATTTCACATCATTTGGGTGTTAATTAGATGTCCAGTCCTGGTCCAGAAGAGCAGCAGGTCTTTGTGGCTGTCGGGGAGGGAAGGACGGGCAGGGTGTTCCGGAGTGACCCACACCAAGATGTGCAACCATGGGAAAGTTACTTAACTGCTCTGTTCAGCATCCTCACCTGGAAAGTGTGGATAATAATGATAATATTACCTCTGTCCTTGAGTTTCGTGGATTAACTGGGGTACTCCAAGGAAAGCCCTTAGCACACAGCCTGGTGCATTGGGGGGCTCAACAAATAGGGGTTATGATGGTACTAATCCCTGTCATGTACTAAATAGCTACAATACGCTGACCAGCACTGAGCATTTTACATGCATCATTTCCACTCAACCCCTCCATTCAGTGAGATCAGATTATAACCCTATTTCACTTCAAGAGAGAAAACTGAGACTCACTCAAGGCATCAGAGGCCGGATTTGAACCTGGATCTAGTCACATTCCAGAGCCTGTGCATTTAGCCACTACACAGTGTCTGCGGGCACCAAGAGGATGCAACTTCCAAGATAAAACACCAGCCAGACAGACCACACTCACACTGGGCTCCCTGCCCACAAATATCCTCCACTGACTACAAACTAGTTCCCGAGAGCAAGGAGTTACCCATCGTGTTCACTACTTATCCCCAGAACCCGTACATTTTGGTGCTCAGTGTTTGTTGAGTAACTAATAGAAAGAAAAATAGCATCACAGACCAAGTCACTTGGAGGAAGAGAATGAAGGTGATGGATGGCCATTCACATTGCTCCTCCTCTCTACTGCCCCATGACTTCTCTCCCGCTCCCTCTTTTTCGTAACGAGAAAGATCACAGAACCCATCTCTCTTCCTCAATCTTCCCATGTTATTTCTACTTCTGGCAAATTGATTTTTGACTAGTGTCGTATCTCTTCCAGGCCCCTTCTAGAGCTAACAGTCTCCTACTCACCCTTCAAAACCCAACTGACCTGCCACCTCCTCCGCAGAGTCGTCTCCACTCCATCAGGAGATGTAAGCACCTGTTCCCGTGCTCTGGCTGTTCACAGCCCTGCTTTTGTGCTAACCAGGCTGAGACCTCTGCCTGCCACAGTGCTCTATCTGTCCTCCTTCTTATAGTGAAAGTTACCGAAGGACAAGGCCAGAGTCCCCTTGTCTCTACCTGCAGTATCAAGCAGAGGGCCTGGCCGCTAGGGGACGCTCACGAAATTTATGGAATGAATGAATGACTAGAATGTGCCCAGTTCTTTAATAGAAGATTTATCATTCTGAAATAAATAGAATTCAGGTGTTCGGTAACTATTTCTTTAGTGCCGACTCTGCACTGGGACAGTTTGAGGGCCTGGAGCTAAACAATTAAACAAGGCAAGAGAGATAAGAAGCGAGTCCAGAAACAGAGAACAAGATATTTTAGATAGCGATGAGTGCCATGAAGAAAATAATGCTGGGGGATATGAGAGAGTCACTGGGGGCCCTAGAGACAAGGGGTCTGAGTGTCCTCGCTGAAGAGGTGACATAAGCGCTGAGACTTGAATGACCAGAAGGAGATGTCAGGAAAGATCAGTGGGCAAAACAGTGTCAGGCAGGGTGAGTGCTGAGCGGAAGGACTTTCAGGAAGAACCGGCTTGTCATGTTGGACGTACAGCAAGGGGACCGGGGACCCAGGGGGTGGGAGTGAAGAGAGGGTGGAGGAGATGAGCTTGGAGACTGTGCAAGGGTCAGATTATTTGGGCCTCATGGACCAGGGTAAGGACATTAGGGGGGTTTTAACAGAACAGAGGCATGATCTGCCTTTTCTTTTTGGGAGATCTCTCTGACTGAGGTGAGAAAAACGGGGTTTTGACACCATAGAAGGAGTAGACACAGGAAAACCAGTTAGGAGGCCATTACATTAGTCCAAGCATGAGCTGGTGGCAGCTGGTCTGGGATGTACTAGTCGTGCCGGAAAGGGGAGGTGAAATTCGGGAGGTCTTTCAGAGGAGGAACCTACAGAACTTATTGGTGTAGTAGATGCGGAGGGCGAGGGGAAGACAGGAAGGAAGGATGGTTCCTGTTGAATCAAATGGATTTCTAAACTAATTCATGTCCGTGACTCCAACACTTGCAGAGAGGACCCTACTCCATTTCTCCCTCCACATCCAGCAGAAGGTGCTCGAATGTGAAATCCACCAGCACACCTGGCTGCCTTCTTCCTACTCCCCAATCCACCTTCGCTTGCCTCCTGCATCTTTTCCTCTTCAGAGCCCACAAGTCACTGCCATTGATTTCTCCAGCGAAATGTAATTTGAGAAAGGTTGGTTTACCTTTTTAAAGGCATCTTTTGGACACAAGAAGACACTACATCGGGGATGACAGCTTCCATGGAAAGCAGTCCCATCTCTGGCATGCCAAAGCACTGTCTGAGTCGACAGTGCCGGGGGAGTGTGGGGGAATGCAACATTTTTAGGAAGTGCTGACTTCAGGGGGAATTTCATGTCTTGGAGCCAAGTGGCCTGAACCAATTGCCTGTCTCTTTGCCTCGTGGTTCCTGGAGCCCTTTGAGGAGGTTGAGAGCCTCATTACCACAAGAGCCTAACGCAGACCCACAGCATTGAATTCTCGTCCAGGCTAGGGGATTGGTTTCTTGCACTTTATTTTCATGGTTTAAATAACAGATGGGGGATAATGGTGGCTGTTTTACCAACATCCAAAGTTGAAAAACGCCCCCCACCTCCTGACCACCCATTCTTCCCTCCCCACCATTGGAGCACATTTGGCAGACTGAGGCCCTCCCCATGTTTTCAGAGCATTTAGTCATTCAAAAAATATATACTTATAAAATGCCTCCAAATGTTCCGGGGTTGCAGCCATAAGCAAGATAGAGGCAAAGTCCCTGCTCTCATGGAATTCACATTCTAGTGGAGAGGGACAGATCGAAACAACAGATAAGATGATTTCAGAGAGTTGCATAAGAAGGAAAATACAACTGACTGCTAAGGAGCATCTCTAGCGCAGGGTCTGGCAAACATTTCTGCGAAGGAGCAGAGAGTAAAACTTTCTGGCCTTCTGACCCACACAGTCTCTGTTACAGCTACTCGACTCACCTGTCGTAGGATGAAAGCAGCCACAGACAATGTATACAGGGATGAGGAATCAAACTTTATTCACAGAAACAGGAGGCAGGCCCGTGGGCTGTAGTTTGCCAACCCCTGCTCTAAGGAAATGTGGGAAGAATATTTACCACAGTGGACTGAAATAGGGTGATATTTAAGCTGAGGCCTGAATGATGAGAAGGAACCAGCCACCTAGAGATTAAAAGGGGAGGCATTCCAGACAAGGGAATAGCATGTGCAAAGCCCTGAGTCATGACAATTTCAGGAATAGAATGAAGGGAGAGAAAAGGGTGCAAATTTGGGTCAAGAAGTAGGCAAGGATCTGGTTGCAGTGGGCTTCATAGTCCATGATGAGGCCTGCCTGGCACATAGTAAGTATCCAATGAATTAATTATGGCTCTATCAAAGGAGATTTAAGGACCTCTAGGTAATTACCCAAATACTTTAGACAGAGTTCCATCATCTTTGTTCAGCTCTGTACGTATTGGTTCTAGGCACAAAAATCTCACTTTATTCCTGTGATCAAACTCCCATCCAGAGCTTCAGGTCTGTGAATTATGTTTCAGCCTCATCTCCCATTAAGGCACCACCTGTGCCTAAACCCTGGCCCTATAACCTAGCTTGAGACCCCAGATCCTCCAAAACTGGGCCCTCATTGACTTAAAGCTGAGGGATGCTTGCCTCTTATCCCCTAAAATGGAGAGTCCTGTTATGGACCAGCTGCTGACAAGCGAGGACTTGTTACTGCTGTCGTCAGGTATATTCACAAACATTCTAGTTCTCCTCCTTCCCAGCACTTCCTCCTCCCCTGAAAGTTTTATATAATCAGTGACTTGCTCTAGCCACTCAGCTGTAAACAGATGAGGCATGTGTCACTCCCAGGTAGAAGCTTTTAGAGCCAACGTACAAATTGGCACATCTTTTTCTCTCCACCACCATAAACGTGGAAGTATTTGTCAAGAGAGCGTCTCCTCTCACCCGCGCTGGACATATAGTATTAGCAGAAATAAACTTGTGTTGTGTTGAGGCACTAGGATTTTGGGATTATGATTGCAGCTAACCTACTACATCCTGACTTATACAGAAATTAATATTTAAAAGTAAGAGACTGCCATACAAAAATCTGAAATATATTACATGGCCTACCTAGAAGTTGGACAGTAGGTGACGTTGGGTGTCCAAAACTAAGTGGAGAGAGCAAGCCATGGGAACATAGGAACACAGCAAATCTAGGAAATATGACCACTAATGAGCTCTGGATATGATTTCTGGCTCATGGGAACTACAAGATGTTAATTCTGGCCTCCAGAAGCTCATGCTCTGTGGAGAGCACAGTCAAGTAAACAAGCAAATGCAATACATTGTGTAACAAATGCCACGGTAGAATGGTGAACCAAGTCATAGGAACCAGAGAAAGTGAGTGGCATTAATAATACACTGAATTGTACAGTAATAGTAAGATTAATTGGCCAGGCTGTTTGGTAGATTATGTAGGCTCTATAAAAGTAGGGATTTGTCTGTCTGAGTCTCTGATATATCCATAGGACCTAAGTAGGTACTGGGGAGTAGGTCTTCCATAGATTTTTGTTGAATAAATGAACTTTGAAATATAGAGAAATATAGAGGTGAAAGAGTATTTAAGGCACAGATGGGCACACGCCAAGACGTGGACTTTATAGCCTAAGGATTTCTACCTACCTGCACAATATTATATGCCCAGGATAAGAAGGAGAATGAGGGAGACATGAGGGGAGGGGTCATGATGATCCTGGAGAAGTAATCTGGGGCTCTGATTTGCAAAACCTTGCATGCCACACTGCGTGTGGCTATTAGCTTGGAGACCAGGCCACTCAAGGTTAAATTCCTACAGGGAATAGGAGTAAAATGAATGTGTGAAGCCATAGGTTGTTAAGACGATATGCACTGATACAAACATGGGCAACTTGATGGTGCATGTTCCTCCAAAAAGCTTTCAACTGGGGGTGCTTAAAAATATTGTGGTGGCCAAACATAGCATGTCTTTAGGCCATGGGCCATTTGCAAGGCACTCGTTTTCAAATCCTGCTGAAAGAGACGAACAGAAGCCAACCAAAGGTTCAAGAAAAAAATACGAAAGTCCACAATCCATTATCCATAATCTTGAAATTCTAAAAGCTGACAACTGAAGCCTTTTTCATGAGTTTGGCACAAACTCGTTTGGCAGCAAACACTGACTGAACTTACATGAGGCTGTTTACAGTCTTTATTTGCCCCTCTTCATGGGAATATTCATACGTTTCACGCTGATGTTTCACGCTGATGCGCTTGATCATGGCGTATTGCCCCAGAGTACATTGTTAGACCTGCACCACTTGTCGTATCTTGTTATTCTTAAATCCAAAAGATTCTGAATTTTTGGAACACTCAAAATGTTAGATAAAGGATTATGGACCTCTAACATGATCGAATTCATAATCTTTCGGTGAAAAACTCTGGCAGCAGTGTTAATGCTAAAGTGGAAGAAGAGGAGAAGGAAAGGAGTTAAGGAGCTGTAGGCAAACCAGTGGTGAAAAATATTGAAAGCTGCTCCAAGATGGAAATGCTGGAAATGGAAGGGTTTGGGGGATATTTCCCAATCAGATTGGCACAACTTGTTCCTGATTGGAGGTGGGAGGTAAGAGAGGAAGGAATCCAGCGTGAGCCTCATGCTTCTGCCTTGTAAGAGTGGACAGATGGTGAGCCATCCACCACAAGAGAAAATAGAGAACAATTAGAATTGAGGAGAAAAATTATGAATGCCAATTTGGACACATGGATGTGAGGTGCTTCTGCATCCTGTGGTTGGAGACATGTGGTAGGGAGTTGGAAATGTGGATCTGGAGCCCGGGAGAGATGCTGGTGACAGAGGTACAAATTTAGGAGGTGTAGTGAATACTTGAATAGTGTCCTCCCAAAATATATGTCCAAGTCCTCACTCCCAGTAACTGCCCATGTGATTTTATTTGTAAATAGGGTCTTTGCAGATGTAATTAATGTAGGAATCTTGAAATGGAACATCGTGGACTTAGAGCAGGCCCTAAATCCAATGACTGTTGTCCATATAAAGGAAAAGAGAGGGAGATTTGAGATGCAGAGAGAAGACAGAAGTAAAGCCATGTGAAGATGGAGGTAGAAATTAGAGTGATGCATCTTCAAGCCAAGGAATGCTAAGGATTGCCAGGACCACCAGCAACCGGGAGACAGGAATGGAATAGATTGTCCCGCAGAGCCTCCAAAAGGAAACAACCCTACTGACTCCTTGATTTTGGACTTCTGGCCTCCAGAACTGTGAGAGAATACATTTCTGTTATCGTAAGCCACCCAGTTTGTAATAATTTGTTACGGCAGCCCTAAGGAGTTAACACCGAAGGCTTCAGCCTTGCAAAGCATTTTCAGTCCCAGAATACGGCGAAGGAGGAGAAAGGCAAACCCAAGGACAGAAGTCAGGTGACACCAATATTGAGTAGAAAACAGAATGGTGACTGAGAAAGGGCAGTCAGAGAGGTAAGACAAGAACTGGGAGAGTGGAGGCTCAGGAAGTCCTGAGCTCCAGGAAGGAAAATGTACTCCACAGTGTCAAATTTTGCAGAGATGACATATATAATTAAGGCTGAGAAGAGAATACCAGATTTAGCAATAAGGTCATTGATGACTTTGAGTTGGAAAAGTTTCAGTAAACTAAGCAATACATAATATATAAGAAAAATGAAATGAGTAAAGAATTCTTTCAAGAAGTTTGGCAATAGTGAAGGGAAGATGGTGGCCATGTCAGTAGCTTGAAAAGGTTTAGAGTCGAGAGAAAGGGATTGTAGGATGGGAAGCATGAATATGTCTACAGGCTTTTCTGGGAACCAAGTGCTGAGCAAGGCTATCAATATAGGAGAGAGCATAGAAAACACAAGAGTTAAAACCATGTGACAGAGATAGTTAAACATCCATCGTCATTTGAGGTGGAGTATAGAGTATTTCTTAGTATAGAGCTGTTGTGGGAGGCAGGTACCAAGTGAGTGGCAACATTTCCCAGCCTCCCTTGAAGCCAGGTGGGGACGTGTGATCAGTTGCCATCAATGGAATGGAGCAGAAGTGGTGGGAGTCTCCTGCAAACCAAGGTGGGTGAGAAGGGGTATGCTCTCTCTATTCTTTCTTCCCGCATCCACCAGCCAGATGCAGAGGACTTCATAGCCCTTAGAAATGGCAGCAAGAACAAAACTGAAGGAGCCTGGATTCCTGAATCACCACCTGGAGCAAAGCCTCCGATTAATAGGAAAATCCACAGCGGACTATTATATGGATGAAAAATAAAGATTTTCCTAAGACACTGAAGTCCGGGAGTTAATTTGTTGTAGCAGCTAGTGTGACTCTAATACAGTCTGCACATTACATGTGCCCGGATCTTATACTGCTGGGTTCCTGCCACCTGCCAGAGAGCCCAACTCCTCCTAGATTAACTCACTAACACCATCTGCCTGGCAGCACCTGGCATCTGCTCCATCCTGACCGAAGGTCTTTCATTCATTCAACACAAATGTATTTATCTCCTTCTACACATAGTGCACTGGGCTGGAGACAAGGATATGGCCATACATGTGCCTACATTCCAATGAGGCGTGCAGAAACTAACCAGATAGACAGATAGACGTAGGGATATGTGATGTGCTGTAAAGAAATACATAAAGCAGAATAAAAGGATAGAAAGTGATGGGTGGGGTGGGGTGCAACTTTATTTTTTTCTCCACAAAGTCCAAGTACATAGCTGTATGTCCTAGTTGTAGGTCATTCTAGTTCTTCTATGTGGGACGCCACCACAGCATGGCTTGATGAGCGGTGTGTAGGTCCACACCCAGGATCCAAACCGGGGAACCCCAGGCCACCAGAGCGGAATACACCAACTTAACCGCCGTGCCACCAGCCAACCTCCATGCAACTTTAAATAGGTGGATTGGGGAAAGCCACTTTGAGGATGTGACACTGATGCAAAGACTTATGAGAAGTGATGGAGCAGGCAAAGAAAGAGCTGTGGCAAGTTTATCCAGACAGAGGGAGCGGCTCATGCAAAAGCCCAGAGAAGAGCGTGTACTTGGCATTTTTGGAGAGCAGCAAGAAGGCCGATATGGCTGGAGCAGAGTGAGCAAGGCACACAGGGAGTGACAGAGGTGAGGCAGAAAGATCATCAGGTGTCAGATCACTTCGGACCATGGTGAGGACTTTGAGTCCTTCCCGAGAAACAGGAGCACTGACCCTACTTAGCATCCCAGGCAGGTAGGACTTCCCCTGCTGTTTCCCAAGAGCCTGCTCCTCCCCGCAGACCTGTCCAGGGCCCAGCTCCTGCCCATCTGTTCCCGCCCTGTTAGCCTGCTCTGAGCTCCCCTGGGCACCGAGCAGCCAGACTGCGGGGTGCATTTGCCAAGGATTAGCAAAGCAAAGGAAGTGGCTTTTTCCGTGGAGAGGTGACTCCTCTGCAAAGAAAATAAAGCTCAGAGGCTTACTAGGGGAGAAGCTGCACCCACAAGGCAGTGAGCACTAAGTCTATATTTGAGCTGAAAACCAGGCAGACAGGCGGGCGGGAGCCCAAACACAACTGCTTGTGCCTTATGCGATCGCAAATGAGTAATTCTGCCTCCCGGGTTTCAGGAAGCGCCTCCAGCTCTGAAACGGAGCCATTCCTCATGCCAAAAGGCTGCAAAGACGTGTATGAGGGCTTTGGAGGCCTCCACAGGTGGAAACACTTCCAACAGTCGCGATAACCCGCATTTGCAAACTACACGTCCACTTATGTCACCCTGTCCTCATAACAGATACGAGGGCGATGGCCAATTTTATTTTATAAACAAGGACATTCTGGCTCTGAGATGAAGTATGATGCCTAAGGTCACAAAGCCAGTGACTGGGTTATTCTTGTGAAACACGTTTAAAAGCAATCATTATTCCCCTGTGTGAAATCGTCCACGGGTACTTAAAATAAAATTCAAACCCCTGCCCACATCCTACAAGGTCTTACACCGGTGATCAGCTAACTGCAGCCCACAGTCTGAATTTGTAAATAAAGTCTTACTGGACACAGCCATGCTCACTCATTTGCATATTGTCTATGGCTGCTTTTGCACTACAATGGGAGAGTTGGGTAGTCGCTTCAGAGGCTGGCCCACAAAGCTGAAAATATTTATCATCTGGCCCTTTACAGATGTAATTTGTTGACCCTTGGTCTTCACGATCTGTCCAGGGGTACCTATCCTCTCTTTCTCTTCTGCATTCCTTACCACTCACTCTTTTCCAGGTACAGTGGTCTTCCTTCTCTTCTGCAAACAATTTCTGCCTCAGGACCTTTGCGCTCGCCATTTTCTCTGCCCAAAACACTTTTCCTCGTGATTTTCACATGCCGATTTCCTTTCACATTTCAGGTCTCAGATCGAATGCTGTCTGCTCAGGGAGGCCTGCCACAATCCACGATCTTCCTGCCTAACAGGACCCCAGCCTCAGACTCAGGTATCTCAAATTCACTGCTCTACTTTTTATTTTTTGGTGGCGTATATCACCTTCTAGATTATCTTATTTGTTTAGGTACTTATTGTCAGAGTCCCCCACTAAAATAATAGCTGCACGGGAACAGGTACCCCCGCTATCTTGGTCGCAACTAAATCCGTGATACATAGAATAGTGTCCGACACAGTGAATGCTTCATAGTCAAGTGCTAAATGAATGAACGAATCCAAGAATTAGTGAGCGAATTATAACTATCCTTAGTCTACATCGGGGTTTCTCATCCTCAGCACTATTGGCATCTGGGGCTGGATGATTCTTCGTTGCAGGGGGCTGTCCTGTGCCTTGTAGAAGGCTGAGCAGCATCCCTGATCCCTACACACCAGATGCCAGTAGTAACCTCCCCTCCCACCCACCAAATTGTGACAACCACAATTGTCTCCAGACATTGCCAAATGGCCCCTGCGCAGGAGAGATTCACTCGCAGTTGAGAAGCACTGAGCTGACGGTGCCCTCGGAGTGTAAAATGTAACAGTGTAGTTTTACAAAAGACCACAATCATTCCAGATTTCTAGTTAATTGCAGCTGCACCTCAGGCTACCTCTGTGTTGGGGCCAGCTCCTTGATAATCTGATGATATTGCTCCTTTAGGGAAGTATCAGCATTGTTCTGGAAACAGATGTCCCAAGTTAGAAACCACTTTACTATTTTCATCCCCAGGCAGTGATTAATGACTGGGGAGCCAGACGTATAGAGCTACGCGTTAGTACCGCTTTCTGGACTGACATAAACGTTCAGAGATGTTGTTGTATTACAATGAGGGTGATAGGGAGGAGGCAATGTGGACAGAGAGGCCACGGGGTTCTCTGGGGGATTCGGCCATTTATGGGGAATCAGAATTACTAATGTGAGTGTCTTGTTAAGTGTTTTTCCATGACAAGAAGAAAAATGGATGAGAACAGAGATGGAGCAGATGCACTGACTGGCAAGGGCTGCTGGTGATCTCTGGGGTACGCGGATGAGGGGGGATGTGGAAAGTCATTTAGCGATCGTGTTTTCTGCAAGGAGAACGCTGAGCGCGGGGAGCCTGCTATTGCTGTAATCCGGCTGCCACCGCAGCTGCCTTTGATGTAGAAGCTGGTCAGTGTATTTTGTTCAGTTCCTGGGGATGGCGTCTGTTTCAATAGCTCTGGCCCCCATGGGGCATAGCTTAATGTGCCACCCCATGGATACAGTCCTGACTCATCAGAAGGACGGTTGTCCTCCAGCAGATGACCCATGGGGCTCCATGGTGGCAGCAAAGAGGAGGGACTCGGGCCAGGACAGTGCCCTGACCCATAAGCTGCATTTTCTGATGAAAGTGGGGCTTGGAGGGGAGAAAGCATCCGGGAAGGATGCCTGTTGAAGTAAGTAAATTTCTCTCGGGCTGACTTCCCAAAGGTCCTTTTCCCCTTCTGACAGCCTCCAGGGACCAATCCTGCTTCCTGTTCCTCCTCACTGAGGCTGTGACTGCCTGTATTTCTCAGCTTTGTCTCCCACCAAAGACCAGTTTCAAATTAGAAGGCAGTCCTGGCTCCCAAATTTCACTGTGGAAAACAAGCACAGAGTCTTTTCTTCTTGGGGTGTCAGGACTGGGAAATAGACAGGGGTGAATGAAAACAGCACAAGAAGGGAAATGAATGTAGTGGAATCTGTTGTTTTTGTTTATCCAACATCCGTTCCTCCTTCTGAGTATAACACTCACATCTGGGGGGAGATTCTCTGTCCCTCTCAGTTCCTGGGATTTGAGTTACGGCTAGCCTCAGCCACGCCAGATTCAGGAGGAGGCACATGGCCCAGGCCCGTGGCAATCATGATATTCTATCCTTCTGTTCGTGGTGATGAGTTTATAGATGCACAAATGACCCAGGTCAACCTAATCCTTGTTAATTCAAGGACTTATGTTGAAGAGTTCAGGGAAGATGAATGCTCCTCCTGCCTGGATTGAGGAGAGAACAGGATGAAGGCCAGAAACTGCTGGAAGCCATTTTTCCACCACTGGTGGAGAGCCAGCCAATGGAGGCAACAGTAAAAAGCAGCACTGCGAGGTGAGGACAGCTTGACTACATCTTGATGACCCTTTGAAACAGCCGTGCCTGAAACCAGCCCTACTCTGAACTTGTCAATTACATAAGGTATACATTTTATAAATTTTGATTTTTTTCGCAAGCATGTTTCAGTTGAGTTTTGTATCTCTTGCAAAAACAACCTTGTATTTTAACTAAGTTCCCATATTCTCACAAATTTTGCACAGATAGTTCTTCAGTCAATATTAGTTTCCTTCATTCCCTGTGATTCCTAAGCCTCCTTTTGTAAACAGTGGGTGGGTATTTCCTCACATCTAAGAACACTCCTTCTTTAATCCCAATTCTGGAAGCTTCTAACTAAATATTTATTGAGCTGCTAATATGTTCAAGGCACCATGCTTGGTTCTTTACCTAGGCTCTTTTCATTTAACTTGGGCTATTAGAATATGTGATAGAGAGTCTTACTCCCAATTTAAAGATGAGAGAACTGGGATTCAAAAAGCAAGGTAAGTGCTGGAAGCTATACAGCTGATAAATGACAGAGTGAACATTCAATCCAGCACACCTGTCCTGGGTCGTATAAACTCTTCTCCCACTGGAGCCTGAAGCTACAACTAGGAAAAACATCAGTTATGTGCCGCTTGGCCATTATGGATTAATAATATAATTCACCATCTGAGTGCTCACCAGAAGCCCAAGCCCTGGGCTAAGTATGTTGTCTATAATATTTCTAATACACAAGTCTGTAAGATAGGGACTAATTTCTTATCATCATCTCCATTTTATGAACGAAGACACTGAGACTCAGAAAATGTAAAACAACCTTCCCAAGGTTATACAATTAGGTCAAGAAGAGCTGAGATACCAAACCACAGAGACTCCAAGTCAACGCTCTTTCCAGGAGCCACATTTCTTCTCAAGACTCAAGTCAGAAATTAACATCTGAAGAGCTTTGCTTTCTCCCACCCCTGCGTCTCCCTCATCCATAAAAGAAAGCCCTTGGGAGATTTTGTCATATGCCATCTACCTAAATACTTCATGCAGGAAGAGCTTGACTCCCCAGTTAAAAGAAGACACTTGGAGGCCAGGTCCATGACTCACACACGTACTCACCCAGAGGCCTAGCAGGTGCATCATACACACTGAAGGAAAAAAGCAACCCTACACTATTTCCCCAGGAATCTGGCTAAAAATGCAGATGCCCAGGTCTGAGCCCAGATCCAAGCCCAGGTCCACTCAATCATGGGATGAGTGGATAAAGAAAATGTCATATATGTATTGGAATGGTATGTATAAATTGTATAATTATAAAGATTACAATAAAAATTATAAAAAGTATTATAAAATTATATAATTTATATATTATTACATAGAATATTCCAAGATATCATATTTTCTTTGTATTTATGTATTTATTTATACATGTTTATAGATTATTTAAGTATACCATATATGACATATGTTATAATAGAATATTATATAGCCTTAAAAAAGGAAATCCTGTCATATGTGACAACACGCATGCGGACATTTTGCTAAATGAGGACATTATGCTATGTCAAACTCATAGAAGCAGAGAGCAGAACAGTAGTTGCCAAGGAGGTGAGGGGAGAGGGAAGTCGGAAGTTACAAAGGTTCAGCAATGCTGGGTGAATACGTTCTAGAGATCTGCTGTACAACGTTGCGCCTGTGGTTAATGATGATGTACTGCACCTTAAAAACCTGGGAAGAGGCTAGATCTCATGTTAGTGTTCTTACCACAATAAAATAAAAAATATTTTAAAGAATATATGTGGACAAAGCATAGGAGTCTGCGTATTAACAAGCACCCAGGTGACAGTTGTGTGCGTGTGAAAGTGTCCACTTTACTAACAGCTAACCTGAGGGACAAGGCTACACCTCCTTCCTTCATTTAATGAACGTCCTGAGTGTCTCCTGTACAAAATGTACCTTGCTAACCTTTGAGAACAAACAGTAACCAAGGTCCCTGCCCTCAAGGGACCCGGCAGAGGAAAAAGGCTGTATACAAGTAATTTCAAAAATCATTGTTTACTCACAAGTATGCCACATTCTGTTGGAACATATAACTGGAGGCCTTGACATTGTCTCAACGTGTGTGTGTGTGGGGAGGGGTACGGGTCGGGGGAGGGATGACCACATTCTTTGTGGACCAAGTAACGTTCACGCTGGGCTCTGAAGGTTGGGTAGGAAATAACCAAGAAAACAGGCAAAGTGACTCAGGCATAAGGAACAGCATGTGCAAAGGCCTCGAGATAGAAAGGTGAAAATAGGGTTCTAGCAATTGAAGGAAAGGGACAAGGTCTGTAGCTTGGAGAGAGAGGGTAAGGGTGCTAGAGTATGAGTCTGGTGGAGCACAGGGTAGAAGGGTTTGTACAGCACGATCAGATTTTCATTTTGAAATATTGGTCCAGCTGCTTTGTAGAGAAGAGATGAGGACAAGGCGGAAGCAGGAAAACCAGTGAGGAGGCTTGTTAGCCAAGCAGGAAATGAAGGTAATGTGGACTGGGTGGCTGCGGACAGCGGACACAGCAATATAGGTTTGGGAAATAGAAATGACAAGTCTCAGTGACTGAGCAGATACAAGGGTAAAGGAGAAGAAAGAGTTGCAAATGATTAGATGGAAACTCCATAAGAGAACCAGATTCTGGCAGGGAATATGACGAGCCTGGTTTGGGAAATGTTGAATTTAAGTATATGTCATTCAAGGCTCAGCCGCAGGCAACAAAAATCACTCTAGCTATTTCAAGCAATAAAGGATTTAATTCACAGAATTAGGTTTTCTTTCTGTACCTCTTCCCATGTAACAAACCAGTCCAAACTTTGGGGCTTAGACAAGAGCCATTTCCTTAGCTCACGATTCTGTGGACTGTCAATCTGGGTTGGGCTTAGCAGAGTGGTTCTTCCGGTCTTGGCTAGGCTCACTCTAGTCTGTGGTCAGTGGTGAATTAGCAAAGCAGTTCTGCAACCTGGACATTGACTGGCTATTGACTGAGGGTGATGAGGTCCACTGGACCACATATTTATCATCATTTAGCAGACTGGCTTCAGCTTTTCTCAGGGCAGCTGGGAGGGTTGCAAAGAGAAAATGGATACAAGCCCTCTTAAGCTGTAGGCTCAGGATGGAGACAATGTCATTTTGCACCATTATGTTGGTTAAAGCAACTTCCAACACCAGCCCAAACTCTAGAAGTGGGAAAATAGACTCCATCTCTTGATGGGGTGAGCTACATTCTTGTTGTGAAGAGGCGTGGATATTGGGAAGAGTAAGGGATTGTGGCCATTTTTGCAAATAATCTACCACATGTACTTGAGAAAATCATTGAAAGGATTAGCAGAATCTGCTCCATGCTCAGCCTCTAAGATCTGAGAACTTGTTCACCAGGGGAAGCTGCTGCTTCTGCCACAATCAGAAAGGCCACTCCGGGACCACTGATTTCAAGAATACACCACTGTCATTGTGATCCAACAATTGAGAAGCCACTCACGCTGTCACTTCAGCAACAACTGCCTGTCTAGTTCCAAGAGGGAAGTGACTGGAGCCTGGGACCTTGCTGCTGAAGAATTTGACATTCCAGCTCCTGCAGCAGGATGATGGCCTCCACCTTGCAAATCTCATGCAAGTGCATATAATTGGTGGAACCTGGTTTTTGATCCAGAGCTCCTGCTGCAAAGGAGTCTGGGAAATATGATTGCTAGGTTTCCAGCCTCAATAGTACAGGAAGGTACTCTAGAAGGAGTTTGGAATGGATTCTGGGTGCCAGACCACCAAATATATCTCAAGGTGATTGTGAAAAAGCAAGGAGAAATGATAAGGAAGTAACTGGATAGATGCAACTGTGACTCAGGTAGGGGATATGAGCTGATTTGAGATTTGAACAAAGATCTGAGCACGGTCCAGGAATTCATCACTGTATGCCTAGGACTCATGCCGGGACCAAACATCCTCACCATTTCTGGGATATAGTTAACATCCTATGCCATTCCCACTGTCTCAGTGATTCTTGCTTCAAGAGAGGAATGGTAAAACATTCTTAAATTACACTGAGGAGATCAGAGTCTAAGCTTGTTACTCTATGGCTCTGTGAACTTGACTACCCTCCTCCTTCCCACAGTCTTGGTGTTTTCCCCAGTGCAGCAAGATGAATAGGATTTGTCCACATAGGTGAATCTCAAAAGCCTCTTTCAGCAATAGAACCTATGAGCATTCCTTGCTCCCTTGCACAGGTATGACTCATCCTCCCCCTCCAGAGTCTCTTTGTCGAATCTACACTTCCCAGCAGGTACAAGAGCTTATTCACTCAACACTTGGCAATTACAGCAAAGAAGGTGACCTGGACGCTGGCCAGGCTGTCCTGTTTCCCACTCCTGCTGAGCAGCAACTGTGCCCCTAGCCCTGGGATCCCTTCTTTCTCTTTTCCATTTCACCCCTCCCTCCTACACAGATCCACCCCCATCCAGCCCTGGACCCAGTCTCTATCTGGGGGGCCAATTACGGGACGTAATCCAATTGTCCTACGAGAGCAGCTTGATGGCTGAGATCTCAGTAAACCCTTAAATCCATCCATTACTGACTCAGTGGTTACTCAGGAACCAGCCAGGTGATTGGTAAAAATGTTTGGGGACCACAGAGCTTTGCCCTGTAGGGTTATTCAATGGAACTAAATGATCAACTGAGAGAGGTAACTGAAATGGAAGAGAAAATTCTAGAAACTCAGCAGCTCCATCTTTTTATCTAATCAAAGTATATGAGAAAGAATTCAGCCAGAGTAGTCTCCTAGACATAAAAGTGAAAAATAAAAAAACCTATCTACATTTTTGGAGACCACTCATACTGCACTTAGCAGGTCCCAAATTGCTTCATACACCAGGAACTGACATAAAGATCCCTCTTTCCCACTTCTTGTCCCAAATTTTAGTTCTAAAAATATGGTCTCCCTATTTCCATTAATTGCCCCCTCTAAGTCATGCTCCAACAACTAAAAGTGATCTTCCTGAAATGCAAACATGATTGTGTTTTTCCCTATTTATAAGCTTTTGATGACTTTCCATTGTCCTCCTTTACGTTGTACATGAGACCTTTCATGATTTGGCCTCTGCGGGCCTCTCCAGCCTTGTCTCTTGCTACAACTCCCTCTTCCAGGCTACACTCCAGCCCTGCTGAGCTCCTCACACTTTCCTGGAATCTTCAATTCCTTTGCACATGCTTCTCCCTATAGCTAGGATAGTTCCCCACTCACCACCATAGGCCTGTGTCTGGCTTCCTCCAGCTCCTGCCTTGGAACTTTATCCAGCCACCACTGTTTCCAAAAAGCCCTCACAAACCCCAGTAGAGTGGGTTCCAAACCGAACAACCAGGTTTCCCTCATCCTCTTCCCAAGCGGGAGCTCATGAAGGTAGATATTGCTTTATTAGTTGTCAGGGTCTATTCCAGAAGAGGCACAGAGTGAAGGTTAACTTTTAAAAAGAAAATCAATCAATTAATAAATTAGACAATCAACGGTCTCTGAAGATATAAAGTGTTTTACTGGGTCCCTCAATAGTAGACCCCAGGAAAAATGAGTACAAAATTATAAGACCAAGGCTTTGGATTCAACTCACAAATGGCACAAATAACACTGCTGTGTTTCTTGGCCAGAGATGAGATCCCTAACCTCCACACTAACCCTGATGATCGGTCACCATGGGTATCCAGAGAACAGAGTACAAAGATGGTAGCCCAACCCTTTCTCCAGGTTGGTCAACAAATATTTATCAAGCAATTACTGTGTGTCAGGCATGGTTCTCGGTGCTGGAGATCCAAGGGTAAATTTGACAAAAGCTCTGCTGTTGCTGAGCTTGCAATCTAGGCAGGAGACAGTGCATAGAGAAGTGAGCCTGTAAATCAACCACATAACTCTCGTGAGTGTTAAGTGCTGTGAAGAAACCAGAACAGGACAATGGAAAGTTGAGTGACTGAGACAGTCTGCTCAACTCCAGTGCCTGAGAAGGTTGCTCAGAGGCCACGGAAGACATCACTGAGGAAGTGGCCTATGGACTGAGTGCTGAATGATGAGAAGCATCAGGAGGCAAAATATTGAGAGCATCAGGTTCCAGGAAGATAGGGGAGCATGTGCCAAGTCCCTGAGTGGGTGACAAGTTTGGGGCACTCAAGGACAAAGAGGCAGCCTGTGGGCTGGAACTCAGTGAGTAAAGGGGGGAGTGGTAAGTGCTGATGTCCCAGAGATGTGCAGGAACCGAGGATGGAGAATTGTATAGGCCACCCAGGGAGTGCCGATTTTCTTCTAAAAGCAATGGGAAGGGATTGGAGACTTTTAACATGGGAATGGCATCATATAATTTAAAAGATCTTTCTAGTTGCTATGGAAAGAGTAGATAACCGGGACAAGAGGAGAAGGAAGGCATGGATTAGGAGGCCAATGCAGCCACCTAGGTGGGAGGTGATATGAGAGATGATGGGGCCCCTGCAAAGGTAGTGGCGATAAAGATGCTTATGCAGTGGTCAGATTGGAGGGAGGGGAGACAGCCAACAGGACTTGCTGTTGCATGGGGTTAAGGGTAATAAAGAAACTGAGAATGACTTCCAGTTGTTTTGCTTGAGCTATTAGGTGGATGATGCAGACACTCACTGAGATGGAGAGGTCTAGAAGAAAGACAGATTTGGAGAGTAAAAGTGTGAACACTTTCCTCATGTCATACTTGAGATGTCCATAAGATGCTGAATTGGACGTGTGAAAGAGATCACGGATGTGGGGATCTGGAGCAGAGGAAGGTCAAATCCAAAGATAATAATTTCAGCACAATCACCAAAACGGGCATTATAAGAGCTTGCACTGGATGAGATCACTCAAGAAAAAAGCACATGAGAAAAGGACCCTGGACTGAGCCCAGGGTCACCTCATTATTTCCAAATCAGACAGAAGACAATGTCAGCAGAGGAGAATGACAAAGCTACTGAGGAGCAGTGACAGCAGGAGAGGTTGTGTCCTGAAACCCGGAGAAGTCCAGCGCCTGAATAGATAAAGAAAGAGCCCAAATCAATCATCCTCCTGGAAAGACATTCCATCAGTGACATCATCTCCACAGAGGAAGGGAAGCACTTAGAGAGGAAAGGATGTGGGGGTAAATAACTATATGATAATCAATAACCATGTCAGGCAGAAGAACAATGTGGTTCAAATAGTAATTACAAGCCAAAAGCTCAGATCACGGTTCAAATTAATTCTGAGAGTTTAACCTGGAAAATCCCAGTCCCAAGAATAGGGAGAGCCCAACTGGACAGAAACATCAGGAAGGACTCCACTCCATCCTTTAGATAATGTCTCCAAAGTGCCCATTAATTTAAAAAAAAGGTCTTAAAATTTAACTTAACTTCTCATTGCTTGGCAATGCTTTTAACTGTAGCTAATCAGTTGTAGTTTCAGAGTGAAATGAGATGCTCCTGCTACAAGAGGCAGGACACCAGAGGAAAGAAAGGGGTAATTCAGATTGTTCTGGATGCCTTGGTTCTTAACCGAGACCCCTTGGAGAGCTGTGGATAGAACTCGGGGGCCTTTGAAGTCGGGTGGCAAAAAAAATTTTTCTTTGTTTTCACTAACCTCTAGTATTTGGCATTTCTTTCAATACCTTTGAGTCTAGCACCAAGAGAATCAAGATATTTCTCTATCACATGACCATTGTTGCAGATATCTTGAAATACTGTTTAAACTCACCTACTACTTCGAAGGAGACTTGCTTCTAGATCTTAGTATTCAATGTGTCAATTAAAAAGCACGTACATTACTACATCACAGGGCTTGTTTGTTTTACTTTATAAATATTTTGATAACTAAATTTCAATATAATTCCTTGATACTCTTTCGTGTTTTATTTTATACATTTAAAAGCATTACTCTGAGAAGAGGTCCACAGGCTTCACCAGATTGCCAAAGGAATCTATGACATAAAAAGATGAAGAGACTGTGTCTAGAAGGAAGTCTGGCCCCAGTAGGGAGAATTGCTTCGGGGAAAATGGAGAAGATGGGTGACTCCAGAAACAAACCTGACCCAGAAGAGAAGGCATTCAAGAAGTAAGACACCACACATGAGAAGGGCAGAGTGAAGTGGAAATTGCTCCTCAGAAAATCAAGAAAACATCAAGTAGAAGTCAAAATATTCTAACTCTTAGTACTTGGAAGAGGCAAAGAAACAAGTACCCACTTTTCAGAATAATCTGAGGCAGAAAAGCCCAAAGTAGCAATTTCATAGCAAAGGTTAAAGACAATAGTGCAGGTGATAGATTATTACATTAATGGTTTCCAATATAGAGATGCCAGACTTAGCAAATAAAAAACTGGATTGCCAGGGTCCAGCCTGGTGGTGTAGTGGTTAAGTTCATGTGCTCCACTTTGGTGGCCTGGGGTTCACAGGTTCGGATCCTGGGTGCAGACCTATCCAGCGTTCATCAAGCCGTGCTGTGGTGGTGTCCCACATACAAAATAGAGGAATATTGGCACAGATGTTAGCTTAGGACCAAACTTCCTCACCAAAAAAAAATTGGGTTACCAGTTGAATTCGAATTTCAGATAAACAAAGAATGAATTTTTAATAGAAGTATGTCCCAAATATTGCATAGGATGTACTTATCCTAAAAAAATTAACAAAGAATAATTTTTAGCTTAAGTATTTCCCAAATATCGCATGAGACATAGTAAAAACAATTTTATATCCAAAAAATTATTCTTTACTTATCTGAAATTCAGATACAACTGGTGTCGTGTATGCTATCTGGCAGTCCTAGAAGTAAATAATACCTCCCAGTAGACACACATTTGCACGGTCCCTTCCATATTGATTCTAGCCCTGTGACTTGCTTTGGCCAATGAGATGTCAACAAATGCAACGCAGACAGAGACTTGATAAACGCCTGTGCAATGAGGCTAATCCTCTTGGAAGGCTGCTGTCATCCTCTTGATTTAGCCTCTTTGAGGATGAAAGAAACCATGGGGAGAGAGGCCTAGCTGTGCCTAGCCCCAGTTGACCCTCCAGCTGAATGCAGCTGCAGGAAGGATCCATATGAGCCCAGGAGAACCTCCCAGACTACCAGCCCACAGAATTATGAGAAATAATAAATTATTGCTATTTAGAGGTGGTTTGTTATGTAGCACCAGGTAATTGATACAGTGCATCTTGTTATAATCCACTTAATGAAGATTTCTGGAGCACCTACCACATAGAAGCCACTGAAATAGGTAGATGAGCTTCAATTCCCAGAGTGCTCTGATCCATAAGAATCATGAAGATTATTTCTTAAAAGTCCATATCCATGGACCAGTCCTATTGAATCAGAACCTTTGGAGATAGGACCAAGTAATTTGCATTTTTGACAAGCCTCCCCCCTGATTTTTGATCCTCTTTAATGTTTGAATATTACTGCCTTAAAGACACACAAAAATCACTAGACACTGCTCTTCCTTCAAGCTATGCAAGCTGGGAGAGGAGACAGAGCCATACACAGTACTTGTAATACAGGGTAGGAGGAAATGACTGCTCGAAGGGGGCAAAAGGAAAACCCCATGAGCCACAAAGAAAGGTGAGGTTAACTCTGAGGGAGGGTACAAGAAAGTTTCAGAGAAAGAAGGCTTTAGAGCTAGACCTTACAGAGTGAGTATGGGTCCTTTCAGGGTAAGGGGTAAGTGCTGGGTAAGAATTAGGGTTCCTCAGTTTGGGTCTGAGCTAATAATAGCCACCGTTTATTGAGCAACTACTATGTGTAAGGGAATGAGCTAGGCTCTTTACACATATTCTTTTAAATCTTCACAACAACTCTGCAAGGAAGGTACTGTGATCCCATTTTTGACTGAGAAAAGATGCTCAGAGAGATGTCGCTTGCCTGAGGGCATGGAGCTAGGAGATGGCTGAGCAAGGATTTAATACCTGTCTGCCTGACTCAATGAACCAGGTATCTTTCACTGTTTCACATTACCACCAACAAGGAGCCAGCTCACCCTTCTGAACCTCCATTTCCTCATCTATGGGGTGGGATGGGAGGTATAAGATGATTTCTGAGGCCCCATTATTGGAGCCCTATCAACTCTACTCTAGATAATGATTGTACTCATTGGATGAGGGGAGGGGCTAGCACAGCAACTGAAGGCATGAATCCCAGCCCTTGGGGATTTTTTGCCATGTACCTGTCTTAATCAGCTTGAGCTGCTATAACAAAATCTCAACTAGATGGCTTATAAACAACAGAAATTTATTTCTCACAATTCTAAAAGTTGAGAGTGCAAGATCAGAGTACCATCACGGCCCACTTCTAGTAGGAGCCCTCCCCTGGGTTTCAGACTGCCGACTTCTTGTTGTATCCTCCCCTGGCAGGGAACGGAGAGAGGGAAGCAAGCTCTCTAGTGACTCTTATAAGGATGCTAATGCCATCATGGGGGCTCCACTCTCATGACCTCATCTAATCCTAATTACCTCCCAAAGGCTCCACTTCCTCATACCATCACATTGGGAGTATGGTTTCAACATATGAATTTGGAGAGGACACAAACATTCAGTTGCTAATAGTCCCCAACTCAGAAATACCAACCACCAACCATCTGCCTGTCACTTTCAATTATTGTGGCTCTAAAGACCCTGCTTGCCTCCTGCAGGAAGGAGAGAATGAGAGGGATAGATAGGATGAAGGGAGAGAGGCAGGTTAGTGAATAGTTGAGTGACGGAATGAACGACTGAATGGAAAGTAAGTTAATAAATGAATGATGAGGAACCACGTGGTTGAGGAAACTCTGATAAAATGGCCCCCAATTTCTTAGCCAATTTAAGAGGAATGTCAAGTGCTTCAGAGCGAGGCCAAGAGTGGAAATATGTGCTCCAGAGACAAAAAGAATTTAGCAAGCATCGGCTTTCTAAGGAAAGCACAAGACAAGGTGTGAAAGTGTGGCAAGACCGACCTGCACAGCTTTGGCTTTTGATGGTCCAGAAGGAAGGGCAGAGAAGGGTGGAGGGGCAGAGAGCACACAGCTGAAGCTGAAAGGAGTGCCAGAGCCCTGGGACAGCGACGGCAGCCCTACACTAGCTTGTCACGGAATAAAGGCTGAGTGGGGAGCATGTGACACTCCCTGCACGGAGTTCTACCCAGAGTGAATGAGAAGCCACTAATTGAGGATAAAATAAACAGGGAGAATTCGCTGCAAAAGATCAGCAAGGACACTCAGATGCCTGGGTGGCGAAGTGTTAGGATCATTAGATTCTGAGACTGTGCAGGTTAATGTGATGGTCAAGGATATCAGCCCATGCTGGGAGCCCTTGATTCTGTACTAAATGAAGTCAATTCAGATCACTTAATTAACTGTGTTCTGAACTTCTCTTACTTTGAAGAGAAAAGAAAATTACTTCCATTTTATTCTGATTTCTGAGAAAATTAGACTGGCCTCTAAGACTGTGCATGTAAACACTTTGAAAATTATAAAGTGTTTTTAAAATGCAAAAGATTGTTTTGTTAACCAGGGAAACCTGCTTAGAAGGGGGAAAAAAGAAACCAACATTTGCCTGCCAAACACTATCCCAGGCACTTCATAAACATCCAATCATGTAATGGGCACAATGGCTTTAAAAGATGTCTTCTTGTCTCCACATTACAGATAAGGAAACTGAGCCCAGCAGTGTCCAGCCAACAGGAAACAGAGCCCCAGGTTGAGAGTCTGGCAGGGGGCTTGCCGCCAGGACTGTGATTTGTGAGGCATTGTTTAATTTCCCTTTTCAGGGTACAATCCAGAGAGTTCATCTCTTCAAATATTTGCCTTACTGAAGTATCTTTTTCACTGTCAAAACCCATCCCTATTAACTGAATTTGGGAATCTGATCTAGGACCTGATTTTTCAGTGATATTTAATGCTATTGCTTCCTGTTCATTAAAAGGGTAAACTTAAGTTGGAAAGACTTATGCCCCCAGTCGAGGCTCCTTCCAGTGGTAATAATGATAAATTATATTTATATAGAATGTTACAAAATTCCAGACATCTCACATTAGCACATTCAAAAGGGAAGCCTTGATTTGGCCCTGAATCTCTCCCACCCTTCTGTTCCTCATCTCAGTCAATGTCACTGGCGTCCATCCTGCTTCTTAGGCCACGCGTTTAAGAGGCATTTTTGTTTTCCTTTCCCTCACCTCCAACTCGTTCCCCATCCAACCCTGAGTCCCAAATCCCTTCATTTTCTTCATCTTCATTGCCAGCATCACACTCCACTATCTTTCACTTCCCTCGTTGCCAAGGCTTTCTCACCGATCATCCATTTCCAGTCCCGTGCACTCTGATTCATTCCCACGGGTAGCCCAGGCCATCTTCTTAAAACAAATTAAGTCATCTCCCTGTTCAGAATTCTCCAAAGATCTGAGGTTGAGTTAATAGTATCGTGCTAACGTTAGTTCTAGGTTCTCATAAATGGACCATGGTTATGGAAGACGTCAACATTAGTGGGAACCTCTGCACATGGCATAAAGGAACTCTCTGCATTATCTTCGTAACTCTAAATCTAAAATTGTTGCATAAATTTTTTACTCTTTTTTAAATCTTCCAGAGTCTTCCCTTTGACCTGGACTAGAATTCAATCTCCTTCCCAAAGCCTGCCTACCTCCCGCACGCCAGCTCTTGTTTCCCTCTCTTGTCCCTGCTGCTCCAGGGACTGTGGCTTCCTCTTGCTTCTTAGAAAACACCAAGTGTAAAGTCCTTCCTCAGCTCGGGGCTTTGCCAATACAGTCTTTTCTTCTGGTAACTTCTTCCTCTGTTCTTCACGTTGCTTCTTTTTTAAATTTTTACTGGGGTCATAATAGCCTGTAACATGGTGAAATTTCAGTTGTACACCCTTATTAGTCAGTCACCATATACATGCGTCCCTTTACCCCTTATGCCCACCTCCCAACCCCCATCCCCTCTGGTAACCACTAATCTGTTCTCTTTGTCCATGTGTTTGTTTATCTTCTACATATAAGTGAAATTAAACCATGTTTGTCTTTCTCTGTCTGGCTTATTTCTCTTGACATATTACCCTCAAAGTCCATCCATGTTGTTGCAAATGGGATGATTTTGTCTTTTTTAATGGCTGAGTAGTATTCCATTGTGTGTATATGTGTATATATATGTATACACATATACACACAGAGATATTAGACTGGGTTCTAAGACTGTGCATGTAAGCACTTTGAAAATTATAAAGTGTTTTTAAAATGCAAAAGATTGTTTTGTTAACCAAGGAATCTTCTTCACCCATTCATCAGTCAATGGGTAGTTGGGTTACTTCCATATCTTGGCTACTGTGGGTAATGCTGCGGTGAACACAGGGGTGCAAAAGTCTCTTTGAATTGTTGATTTCAAGTTCTTTGGATAAATACCCAGTAGTAGGAGAGCTGGACTGTATGGTGTTTCTATTTTTAATTTTTTGATAAATCTCCATACTGTTTTCCATAATGGCTGCACCAGTTTGCATTCCCACCAGCAGTGTGAGAGGGTTCCCTTTTCTCCACATCCTCTCCAACCTTTGTTGTTTTTTGTCTTAGTGATTACAACCATTCTAATGGGTGAAAGGTGATACCTCACTGTACTTTTGATTTGCATTCCCCTGATGATTAGTGATGTTGAAGATCTTTTCATGTGCCTGTTGGCCATCTGTATACCTTCTTTGGAAAAATGCCTGTTCATATCCTCTGCCCATTTTTTGATCAGGTTGTTTGTTTTTTTGCTTTTCAGTTTTATGTGTTCTTTATATATTTTGGAGATTAACCCCTTGTTGGATATATGATTTGTAAATATTTTCTCCCAGTTGATGTGTTGTTCTTTTGTTTTTTCCTGGTTTCCTTGGCCTTGCAGAAGCTCTCTAGTCTGATGAAGTCCATTTGTTTATTTTCTCTTTTGTTTCCCTTCATTGAGTAGACAGGGTATTTGAAAAGATGTTTCTAAGGCCAATGTCAAAGAGTGGACTGCCTATATTTTCTTCTAGCAGTTTTATGGTTTCACATCTTACCTTCAAGTCTTTAATCCATTTTGGGTTAATTTTTGTGCATGGTGAAAGATAATGGTCTGCTTTCATTCTTTTGCATGTGACTGTCCAGTTTTCACAACACGATTTATTGAAGAGACTCTCCTTTCTCCATTGTATGTGGTTGGCTCCTTTATCAAAGATTAGCTGCCCATAGATATGTGGTTTTATTTCTTGGCTTTCAATTCTGTTCCACTGATCTGTGTGTCTGTGTTTGTACTAGTACCAATCTGTTTTGATTACTATAGCTCTGTAGTATATTTTGAAGTCTGGGATTGTGATGCCTCCAGCTTTGTTCTTGTTTCTCAGGATTGCCTTGGCTATTCAGGGTCTTGTGTTGACCCATATGAATTTTAAGATTCTTTGTTCTATTTCTGTGGAGAAGGTCATTGGGATTCTGGTTGGGATTGTATTGAATATATAGATTGCTTTAGGTAGTATGGACATTTTAACTATGTTTATTCTTCCAATCTCTGTGCATGGAATATCATTTCATTTCTTTACATCATCTTCAATTTCTTTCAATAATGTCTTGTAGTTTTCATTGTATAAGTCTTTCACCTCCTTGGTTAAATTTACTCCTAGATATTTTATTCTCTTTGTTGCGATTGTAAAAAGGATTGAATTCTTGAGTTCTCTTTCTGTTAGTTCGTTATTAGTGTATAGAAATGCAACTGATTTTTGTAAGTTGATATTGTAGCCTGCAACTTTGCTGTAGTTGTTGATTATTTCTAATAGTTTTCCAATGGATTCTCTAGGATTTTCTATATATATAGAATCATGTCATCTGCAAACAGCAAGAGTTTCACTTCTTCCTTTCCAATTTGCATATCCTTTATTTCTTTTTCTTGTCTAATTGCTCTGGCCAAAACCTCCAGTACTATGTTGAATAAGAGTGGCAAGAGTGGGCACCCTTATCTTGTTCCTGTTCTCAGAGGGATGGCTTTCAGTTTTTCACCATTGAATATGATGTTAGCTGTGGGTTGCTATGTATGGCCTTTATTATGTTGAGGTACTTTCCTTATATACCCATTTTATTGAGAGGTTTTATCATAAATGGATGTTGGATCTTGTCAAATGCTTTCTCTGCATCTGTTGAGATAATCATGTGATTTTTATTCCTCATTTTGGTAATGCAGCATATCACGTTGATTGATTTGTGGATGTTGAACCATCCCTGCCTCCCTGGAATAAATCCCACTTGATCATGGTGTATGATCCTTTTAATGTATTGCTGTACTCAATTTGCCAATATCTTGGTGAGGAATTTTGCGTTTATGTTCATCAAAGATATTGGCCTGTAATTTTCCTTCTTTATGTTGTCCTTGTCTGGCTTTGAGTTGAGGGTGATGTTGGCCTCATAGAATATGTTAGGAAGTGTTTTGTCTTCTTCAATTTTTTGGAGAACTTTGAGAAGGATAGGTGTTAAATCTTCTTTGAATATTTAGTAGAATTCTCCAGAGAAGCCATCTGGTCCTCAAGTTGTTTTTTGGGAGGTTTTGATTGCTATTTCTATCTCTTTACTTGTGATTGTATATTCAGATTCTCTCTTCTTGATTCAGTTTTGGGAGGTTGTATGAGTCTAAGAATTTATCCATTTCTTCTAGATTGTCCACTTTGTTGGCTTATAGTTTTTCATAGTATTCTCTTATAATCCTTTGTATTTCTGTGGTATCCATTGTGGTTTCTTCTCTTTCATTTCTAATTTTATTTATTTGAGCCTTCTCTCTTTTTTCTTAGTGAGTCTGGTAAGGGCTTGTCAATTTTGTTTATCTTCTCAAAGAGCCAGTTCTCACTTTCATTGATCCTTTCTGTTGGTTCCTTTTTTTTTTTTTTTTGGTTTCTATTTCATCTATTTCTGCTCTAATTTTTATTATTTCCCTCCTTCTGCTGACTTTGGACTTTGTTTGTTCTTCTTTTTCTAATTCTGTCAGGTGTAGTTTAAGATGACTTATCTGAGATTTTTCTTGTTTGTTAAGGTGGCCCTGTATGGCTATGAATTTCCCTCTTAGGACCACTTTTGCTGCATCCCATATAAGCTGGTATGGTGTATTTTCATTTTCATTTGTCTCCAGATATTTTTTGATTTCTTCTTTAATTTCTTCATTGATTCATTGGTTGTTCAGTAGCATGTTATTTATTCTCCACATATTTGTCACTTTCCCAGCTTTCTTCTTGTGGTTGATGTCTAGTTTCATAGCACTATGGTCAGAAAAGATGCTTGATACGATTTCAATCTTCTTAAATTTATTGAGGTTTGCCTTGTTTCCCAACTTATGGTCTATCTTTAAGAACGTTTCATGTGCACTTGAGAAGAATGTGTATTCTGCTGATTTTGGACGGAGTCTTATATATATATAAAGTCCATCTGATCTAGTTTTTTGTTTAATTCCACTACTTACTTGTTGATTTTCTGTCTGGCTGATCTACCAATTGATGTAAGTGGGGTATTGAGGTCCCCTACTGTTATTGTGTTGCTGTTAATTTCTCCTTTTAGATCTGTTAATAGTTGCTTTATGTACTTTGGTGCTCTTGTGTTAGGTGCATATATATTATAAGTGTTATGTCCCCTTGGTGGAGTGTCCCTTTTGTCGTTACATACTGCCCCTCTTTGTCTCTCATTGCCTTTCTTATCGTGAAGTCCTCTTTGTCTGATATAAATATGGCAACACCTGATTTCTTTTGTTTTCCATTAGCTTGGAGGACATCTTCCATTCCTTCACTCTGAGCCTGTGTTGGTCTTCAGAGTTGAGATGTGTTGCCTGGAGGCAGCATATTGTTGGATCTTATTTTTTAATCCATCCACCCACTCTGTGTCTTTTGATTGGAGAATTAAATCCATTTGCATTTAGAGTGATTATTGATATATGAGGGCATAATACTGCCATTTTGTCACTTATTTTCTGGTTGTTCTGTATTGCCCTTGTTTCTCATCCCACGTGTTTCCAACTGCCAGTCCAGTTTGGTGTTTCTCTATGATGATTTTCTCAGTTTTCTCTTTATTTATTGTTTGTGTTTCTGTCCTGATTTTTTGTTTAGTAGTTACTGTGAGGTTTGTGTAAAAGATCTTGTGGATGAGATAGTCCATTTTCTGATAGTGTCTTATTTCCTTAATGTGAGCAGTTTCCAGCTCTTTCTTCTCCCCTGTCTCAGTTATTGTTGTCACAGCTTATTCCATTTTGTGTTGTGAGTTCATGATTAAAATCAAGTGATTGTACTTATTTTTGATGCTTTCCTTCCCTTTATCTTTAATGTTATAATTTAGTGTTTGCTAACCTGTTCTGATAGCTGCAATTTTCTGATTTTTGTCTATTTATCTCCCTGCTCAAGGCTTTGTAAACCTTTCCTTCTTTTCTCATGCATGAGGGCCTTCATGATCTGTTCCTGTAGTGGGTGGGTCTTGTGGTGATGAACTCCCTCAGCTTTTGTTTATCTGGAAAAATTTATTTCTCCATCATATCTAAAGGATATTTTCATTGGATAGAGTATTCTTGGATGAAAGTTTTTCTCTTTCAGAATTTTGAATATATCATTCTACTCTCTCCTAACCTGTAATTTTTCTGCTGAGAAATCCTCTGAAAGTCTGATAGGTGTTCCTTTGTAGTTATTTTCTTCTGCCTTGCTGCCATTAATATTTTTTCTTTGTCATTTACTTTTGCTGGTTTTACTAATATAGGCCTTGGAGAAGGTCTTTTTACATTGATGTAATTAGGAGTTCTGTTGGTTTCATTTACATGTAATTCCAGCTCCTTCCTCAAGTTTGAGAAGTTCTCAGGTATTATTTCTTTGAACAAGCTCTCTGCTCTATTCTCCTTCTGGAATACCTATAATCTTTTTGTTGCATTTCCTAATTGAGTTGGATATTTCTTAGAGAATTTCTTCATTTCTTTTTAGTCTTAGTTCTCACTCCTCCATCTGCAACATTTCTATATTTATGTCCTCTAAATTACTTATTCTTCCTCTGTAATATCAGTTCTATTTGTAAAGAACTTAGGATATTCCATTATCTTATTAATTGTGTTTTTCATCTCCAAAACTTCTGATTGTTTGTTTTATAGTTTCAATCTCTTTTGTGAAGAATTTCCTCTGTTCATTAATTTTATTCCTGAGATCATTAAACTATCTATCTTTCTGAGTTTATTGTAACTCATTGAGTTTCTTTATGACAATTTTGAATTCTCTGTCATTTAGATTGCAAATTTCTGTCACTTCAGGATTGATTTCTGGGTACCTGTCATTTTCCTTCTGGTCTGGAGTGTTACTATACTTCTTCATACTATTTGATGGGGTTGATTGTGCCATCGCATAGTAGTAGTATCTGGTCACAGATTTCAACTGCCACTACTGGGTGGGGGGGAGGCAGGAGCTGTGTCTTCTGAGCTCCCTGTCACTCTTGGCAGAGGTGCTTGCCCATTGGCAGCTCTAGTGACAGGATCTGTCCGTGTTTGTCCGCTCATCACTGTTGCTATACACACGTATGTGCAGGCACTTTGATGGAGCTCCCCTTTGTGGCCAACTGGCTGAGTTGGTGCTCCAGGAGGGGGGTGGCGGGGGAGCAGCACTTTCTTTCACCTGTGTGATCCCACATGCCCCCTCTCTGCACTCACTGGCTGTAGGCTTGGGCTGATCAGCTTGGTGTGAGCACCTCTATGGTTGCTTAGCTGCCTCAGCATGGAGCATTCCCACAGGCTGGGAAGCAACTCCAAGAGCACAAGCATTCCTGTGGAGGGCTGCCTTTTTACCCTTCTCCTCTTAGTGTCATGCACCAGCCACCAGCAAAGTCCTGTGCCCTAGATAACTGCTGCTTGGGGATGGAGAGGAGATCTCCTTACCTCCTTCCATTGCCTCCCAGGGGGGCCCAGCACTCCCACCTTCAGATGTATGGCTGCATGGATCTCCCAGACATCTGTTGTGTGGTGTGAATGTCCTCTGTTGGTTTATGAATGTCCTTTTCTCTGTATCTTAGAGGGGAGACACTAAGGGAAGAGCTCACTCTGCCATGTCGCTGACATCTCCAGACCCATGTTGCTTCTTTTTGGCCCTCATGTCTCAACTAGAAAAGCCAAGCTCAGAGAGTCTTCCTTGACTGCCTTCTAAAGTGGTTTTCTCTCAGTGCCTGCTTGCACCTGACTGTGGGTTCCCTGAGGGCAGAGACCTTGTCTGTCTCATCAGCCTCTCCTCTAGCACATTTTCTGGTACTGGAACATGCTCCACATGAGTCCTCCTCGCCACTGTCTTTCAGCATAATTCCAAGACGGATGTTTGGGGTGTTTAATGCTGTCTCTGGCCCCAGGATTTCCTTCACAGGAGTGCAGCCCTTAGGGACCTAGACAAATTTGTCTTCACCCAGGTATCAAGGGAATAGATAAATTGTAGAATTTACATTCCCAGCCTATATTTTAGAGAATAAACATTTTGAACAAGATTGATAAAAGAATGAGAAAAATCCCTTTCTTCACACTGTTTCTCGTCCCATTTCAGCCATCCCTCAACACAGCCTTTAGAAAGGATGTGGAAAACATGATATTGAGAGGTGAGAAAAATGAACCTGCCATTGAGACCATGATCCTTAATTCAGATAAGTGTGTCTCAGGAGACATCCTTCTGTCATCTCCTTGAGAACTATTGATATCATGTGGCCCTCAGCTCAGCATCTTAGTGACTGATTCCTCCTCTTGCCATATCCTAGGCCAATGGATCCAGTAAGTATCAAAGTTACAAAGACTCTGCATATCCCCCATGGGAAGGGGCAGCCTTCAAAACAAACAAAGTGCACATCATGGTTCTGTTTAGTGAATAAGAAAATGTGATACAAATAACTGTCATTCGTTGAGCACTTTACTACATTCCAGGCACTGAGTGAAGTGTTTGACTCATATTATCTCAATTGATTCTTCACAGTGTTTTCTTCAATGAGGTAGCCAAAATACCTAGAATAGGTGCATAGTAGATGCTCAGTAAAGTTTCCTATAAATGAGTGAGCAATTCTCTCACATAGGTATCATGAATATCGCCATTTTATAAATGAGGATCCTGAGGCTTGGAGACACTAATTTGTTCAACACAACACAAGCAGAACATAGGGAATCAGGATTGAGACCATTATCTAGTCTGAGACTATGTGCTTTCCAGTTGTAACAGCTAATCATCACCACCCCTGTTCCAATCCAAAGCTCATTTTGGATACAGGTCCATAATATTGCCACTCCTAAAGCACAGATGCTTACTAACCCCCAAAATCTAAGGACAGTCATCCTTGCACCCAATACTTCTCTACAGACTTTCCAGATGGTTGGCTATGCATGTTGTTCTGAATGAAAGAACAACCTCACAAAGAGACCTTTCTCCAAAATGGAATTTGTCCTTTAAATTTGAAAGTAATCTGACACTGTATGTCTTTCATTAGTTCAGGGTTGCTGAATTTCCACTTACTTTTCCAGTCAGTAGGTATACAGGGAATACACATGGGTTAGAAAGTCCGGATCCATTTTGCTGAGTAACCCCAGGGTGAAGGGTGGAAACACAGGTCTGATCGGTGTTCTCACCAGCCTGCTGGTCAGAATTCAGGGGTGCAGAGTCTCACATAGCCCTGCTAGTTCACAAGGCTTCTAACATTCATATGGGCGATAAGAAGCCATAGGGGAAAAAAACCTGGGAAAGAAGGTAAAATGGCAGTGAGAGTACCTCTTAGAGAATAAAAACAATGATAGTAAGTAATATTTATTGAACAGGAAAATCATCCATGAATATAATGGGAATGGGGACTCTGGAGATGTGCAAAATGGTAGACTAATAGATGTGTCAACAACTGTACTAAACACCTCACACAAATTCTCTCAATTAATTTTCACAATAAACCTTTGTATAAACAATATTACTGTGTGCAGTTTCCAATGAGGAAAGTGAGGCTCAGAGAGATTAAGCATCTTTCCCAAGGTCACACAGCTACTGCATGAGAGAAGAATTTTACCAACTGCTATGAAAATCAGCAAGAATATGGAGAAGTTCTGTGCCTTGGGGAAATGCACGGAGCTTTAGGAGACTTGGGTTTTAGTCCCGAATCTACTTCTCACCAAATATGTGTTCATAGACTAATCCGTTCCCTGCTCTGAGCCTCAGTTTACTTATCTGTCAAATGAAGAGACCAGACCATATCAGCCAATTATATGCAGGTTTACAGCCTGTGGATAGTTGGTGTTTGGAGAAACAGAAGAGGGGAACCTAGTGTAGACTAAAGTCAAAGGAAGACATAGAGGGGTCCCAGGAGATAATGTTTGACCTGGGATTTAACAGGTAAGTAGGAGTTTGCTGGACCACATAAACAGGGAGTACTGGGAACAACATATTCTAAGGGATGGAGCTGGTGAGCATAATGATTAAGAACACTAGTGGCTTTGAAGTCAGAAGGCTGAGACATAAACCCAGGTTTATACTTCCTGGCTGGGTAGTTATTTGAATTTACTAGTTATCTCAGATCCCCTGTCTATAAAAAGGGAAAATAGTAGAACCTGCTTTGTGGGTGTTGAGAAGACTATACGAGATGATCCACGTAGTTTCTGGCCTAATACAAGCATTCAACTCAGTGAGCTTATTTTACTATTAACTCTACTATTGTCATTAAGACTTGAGACAATGACATGTTCATGGAAGGGCAAGTGGATTGGTATGGTTGTCCATTCACCCATTCAGCAAATATTTGTTGATAGCACATGTGTATCAGACGTGTTCTAAATTGATAGGAAGAGAGGGGGATGGAAGGCAGGGATAGTTAGAGAAAATAAAGAAGTTGGGTGGGGGACATCATGGAGAGACTTCTGTGCTAAACAAAGGAAATCAGCATTATCTTGAAATCTATGGTGAAGTATAGAAAGATCTTAAGCAAGAGAATCACTTGATCACACTTGCAGGATAGTCAGACCAGAGGCAGGAGACCAGTCAGGATGTGGTAGATGATCAGGCGAAGGGAGATGCTGCCCTGAACTGGGGCAGGGCTGGGGGCTGTAGGTGGAGGCAGTGATGGTGGAGGTAAGAGAGTAGGTGCAAAAGATATTGAAGAGGTGCAAACTATCATATAAAACTCGGTAATTGGTTGGATGTAGAAGGAGAGGGAAAGGAAAGAATTTAGGAGACGAATGGATGGATAGATGGATGGATAGATCAATAGATTGGTGATAGGTTTGGATATAAAGCAGCTCAGCTCTGTTTTAGACAAAATACAACATAATTTTTCCCCACATTCCATGAAGAAGCATTAGGTCAGCTCCTCAATATTCTCCCAAGCAAGTGATCCCACCTTTATATCCAAGGACGTTTGTAGTATGCATGTTCTAAAATACTTTCAGCTTCAGAGTTATGTTTAAATTATTTCCCCTGTTGGCCTCTGGAAACCCCTTTGGGTTACGTTATGAGTAGACGAAAGTCCACTGCTCTGGGGGATGGGAGACTTCCATCTCTGCATCTGGTTACATGGAAGGAGGAGTCTTTAGTGGATCACTTCTCCTCTCCGCCTCCCCGCTTTCCTTTTTAATCTATGAAATGAAGTAATTGAGTTAGATGCTCTGGGACTGTCTACCTATTTCTAACCTTTTCTATTTGGAATTAAATATCTCCACGATATTATCTGGAACACCAGAAAGTATGTCTTATTAAATGTATTTACAGTGATGAATATGTCCGCCATTTCCCTAGGTGTGTTATCTAATTGGGATAACTTTTCTCCCAATCTCAACACCTTATTTCAGGTCCTAAATTGCCTGGATTCAAATCCAACCCTGCCACCTACTAGATGTGGAACCTTGGGCCAGTAATATAGCCTCACTCCATAAATCTATTATTTGTCACAAGATATTTGAGAGAATAAACAAATGTGTCTCTCTTAAAGGTGATAAAACAGAAAATAGTTACTGGATTAGACTTCAGTTCTTTTCAACTCTTTTTCTTCCAACTGCTCTCCTGCTCCTCAAGCTGGAATGATTTTAGTCTTCAGTTACATCACTGGAACAAGATAAAAAGTCACCAGCGTTCCGCTTGGAAGCCTGGGGCTGATTTGATAGATACTCAAGACTCAGCAGGTCCTCTCCCTTCCTACCTCACTGTGCCCACAGCTGGACTCCAGAAACCTTGGAATGTTAATCTACCATAACCTGAAACCAGGATCACTACTGATTTTACAAACATCATGTTTATATTTTCAAATTTGATTCACGAAAACAACTTTCAATCACCATAGATGACAGAGCCCAATCTTTGACCATTTTTTTATTAACTACATATCAAGTAACTCTTATATCTTCTTGACCTGTCATACCACCTGAAAGTCCACTATAAACATCATTTTAACCAAGTCTTACTATAAAACTAAAACCTTAAGTTTTTGCCAGCTAATGCCAGACCCCCTTCCAAATCCACAAGAATGATAGACAGACAAAAGCATGAACCTTGATATGAATGGATCAAGTACAAAAGAGAGAGACAATAAAAGATAATTCCTATAGCACAATTTTCCCAGAGTCTCAAACCAGGTTAAGAGAATTAGGGGTTCTGCTCTTCAGAACTTATATGAATACACAAAAACAATACCAAATGAACTCAATAATTAATATATAAAAAGCTCCAAAGACCTTTTGGTGGAATCAACCATGTGAATCAAAGTCCTTTTTTGTTTGTTTGTTACCTTATAGTTTCCAAACAATTACCATGGCAATAACGATAGCAAGAATACAGCATATACAGTGTCAGGGGTTAAACACTTCTACAGGTGTTAAATATATGTACCAAATGCGCTGACAGAGCAGCAAAGAGACGCTCTCTCATCACCTTCTCCAAACTTAAATTCAACAGACCACAAAACAAAGATCAGTTTCCTATTGAACAACCCACTTAAGCTGTGGTGTTAACCCTTTGTGTTCTGGAAGCTAGTGAGGCACACAACAGTCTTCCAAAGCACAGGGAGGGTGGGTTGGCCAGGAACACTAGCTTGGCTAAGGTTAATTCTCAACATCAGAAATGATATTTATCTCCCAATGTGGGGCAAATTAAATTTGAGATGGCTCTAGAGGGCCATCTCTCTTCAAAAATCCCCAGCACATACTTCCTACAAAAATGAATGTTCTGCCTCATACCTGGAAGAATACTGAGTTTTATCCAAATGGTTTATTATTTTGGAGTTTGAGGATGTGAAGGGTTTGAAAGACCGAGGACTCTGATTTATCAAGATTTGATGCTGTTATTGGGGAATTTTGACTACATTTCTCTCACTGCAACCTGATGAGTCATTTGATGCATGCTTTCCTCTGACTCAGACATTTCCTCAACCTTCATGGCCTCCTCTCCAAGCCTGGTTCCATGTGAAACCCAGTAGCAAGTCCACTAGGAGGTACTGCTGGAGACGTTGATGAAAATGCTTATTCCAATTGGCGTAAACTGGAACTTAAGAGGAAAAATCATGTGGTCATTAGAAATCCCTGCTTTTTGGACACAGTAGCAATATGACCTTGGCCAAATTACTTGACCTTTCAGAAACTTGTTTTCCTCATCTGTAGAATGGAAATTATGATATTAACCCTGATGGTCCAGCTATCCCACTACTGGGTATTTATCCAAAGAACATGAAATCAATGATTCAAAGAGATTTATGCACCCCTATGTTCATTGCATTATTCACAATAGTCAAGACATGGAAGCAACCCAACTATCTATCAATGGATGAATGGATAAAAAAGATGTGGTATATATATACAATGGAATAATACTCAGCCATAAAAAAGACAAAATTGTGCCATTTACAACAACATGGATGGACCTTGAAAGTATTATGCTAAGTGAAATAAGCCAGACAGAGAAAGACAAACACCATATGATTTCACTTATATGTGGAAGATAAACAAACAGATAGATAAGAACAGATTAGTGGTTACCCCGAGGGGAAGGCAGTGGGGAGGGCGAAAGGGGTAAAGGAGCACATATATATGGTGATGGATAAAAACTAGACTATTGGTGGGGCCGGCCCAGTGGCGCAGCAGTTAAGTTCGCATGTTCTGCTTCGGAGGCCCGGGGTTCGCCGGTTCAGATCTCAGGTGCGGACATGGCACTGCTTGGCAAGCCATGCTGTGGTAGGCGTCCCACATATAAAAATAGAGGAAGATGGGCACAGTTGTTAGCTCAGGGCCCGTCCTCCTCAGCAAAAAGAGGAGGATTGGGAGCAGTTAGCTCAAGGCTAATCTTCCTCCAAAAAAATCCCCAAAAAACTAGACTATTGGTGGTGAACACAATGCAGTTTATACAGAAACTGACATATAATACTATACACCTGAAACTTACACAACTTTATAAGCCAATATGACCTGAATAAAAATTTTTTTTTAAAAAAAGAACATTAACCCTGAAGGGCAAATGTAAGTCTGAAATACCCTAATATCTGGGAGACACTCAGCATGGTGCCTGGCAGGCGATAAGCGAACAATGAATGGAAGGCACTATTTCAAGTGAACAATGAGGAATAGAAATAGAAAAAGTTGTACTCAGAAAATGGGCATGCCACCAGCCCTGGGTGTCCTCTAGACTTGTCACAAGCCTGGAGCTGGGAACAGTCCACCAAAGTGAGGGACGAAGTGAGCTTGAGAACAAGAATCTTCTTGTCTGTGGACTGTTAATGCTGGTAGCATTGTTATTATCTGCCTTCTTGATTACAGCCATCTTAATGGGTATGAAGTGGTGTCTTACTGTGGTTTTTAATTTACAATTCTCTGATTGCTAACAATGTTGAGACTTTTTCATATGTTTATCGGGTCTGTTTGTTTGTTTTCTTTGGAGAAATGTCTATGCTGGTAGTATAGACCTTGGCACATGGAAGATGCTCAATGACTATCTGAGTGAATCAGTCCAAAATCAACAAAGTTAAAACCATAGTAACAATAATATCAAACACTTCTCTCATGCTTACTAAATGCCAGGTACACATGGCAAACACTTTAAATAGATTAACTCATTTAATCCTCACATCAGTTCTACAGGGAATGTCCTATTATTATGCTTATCTTAGCGATGATGAAACCAAGATACAGACGGAGGTACCCATTTTCCCAATTTCACACAGCTAATAAGTAGCAGAACTGGAATTTAAACCCAGGCAGCCTGGTTCTTGATTCTGTGCACTTAAATCCAAACGCATTATCCACTTTGAAAAAGAAATATGGTAATTAAAAAAAATAATAATTCATGATTATTTTTGGAAAATTGGAATGTAGAGAATGTTAATCTTTTGGTTTACTTCCTTCTAGGCTTTTTTCTATCCTTATTTAAGCAGATTATGACCACAGCTTACATACAAATTGATAGCCTGCCTTTACAGAGACTAGTTACATAATTAACTTTGCTACAAATCTCCTTGTGAAAAATTTTGCAAAGGGAAAATAAAAAACATATTTATTACTTGCAGGTAATGGTGACCAAACCAAAAGTTAGAGTCCTTCCCAGCCCTTTGGTCATAGGATATCTGACAGAACTCGCCTCCCAGAATTTGAATCTGGAATGTGGAAGCTGATGAAGCTTAACTGGTGCCTATACCCTGACTTTATATGTTCAAGAGCATTCCACTTCTTCCCATCTCTAGCATTACTGTTCCCTCCACAATCACTCAACACCTTTTTCCCTCTACCCGCTTCCACATCTCCCAGTTAGGAGTCTATTTGGACCACTGCTGTTGAACACAGGAGGGCACAGTAACTATTTGTTTTTTCCTTTGAGTTCTCATTAATTTAGTCCTCTTGGGCATGTGAGTTCCAGTAACAGAAAGTAGAGTCTGTGCTTTTCAAAAGCAGTTAATAAACTGTTACAGCTGGACCTTGTGCATCCTCTGCCCGCTGCTGCTATCCAAGCACAGCATTTATTAAGCCATCTTATGTTGAAAAGAGTATACTAGGTGTGAGAGTTGGGAACCTTAGTTTCCCCAATATTGACCTGCAATACCTAAGTCAGTCCCCTTATTTCTCAAGTTACTTCACCTAGGAATACATGGGCCCAGGTAGTGATTCCATCTTTGGCCGATTGATAGTATCACCTGGATACTTTGGTTTAAATACAAATTCCCAAACTTTCCCATCCCTCCTAGATTGGAATTTCCAAGGGTAGGACCCAAGATGTTCTGTTTTTCAAGTATGTCCCAAAATATATCTGATGGTCAGTTGTGTTGTGAACCACTAAACTAAGTCAAGGTACACTCAAAGATACTGGGTAAATGCATTTCAACTGAAATTTTAGCTGTTCACAAGGTAAATATTAATCAAGACACAACTTAATAATAAAAAGACAAATAATCCAGTTAAAAATGAGCAAAGGATCTGAATAGACATTTCTCCAAAGAAAACAAGCAAACAGACCCAATAAACACACGAAAAAGTCTCGCGATTATTAGCAGTCAGAGAATTGCAAATTAAAAACCACAGTAAGACACCACTTCATACCCATTAGGATGGCTGTAATCAAGAAGGCAGATAATAACAAGCGTTGGTGAGGATGTGGAGAAATTAGAGCCCTCAGACACTGCTCATGGGAATGAAAAATGGTGCAGCCACGGTGAAAACAGTCTGGCAGTTCTTTGAAAAATTAAACACAGAGTTACAACATGACCAAACAATTCCTCTCCCAGGTACATACACAAAAGAAATGAAACCATGTGACCACACAAAAACATGTACACAAATGGTCACAGCAGCATTAATCACAGTAACCAAAAAGTGGAAACCACCCAAATATCCATCAACTGACAAATGAATAAATAAAATGTGGTATATCCATGTAACGAAATATTATTTGGTAATAAAAGAAATTAAGTACTGATAGATGCTACAACATGGATTAATCTTGAAAACATTATGCTAAGTGAAGGAAGTCAGTCACAAACGATGACATTTTGTATGATTCCGTGTGCATAATATTTCCATAATAGGCAAATCTATAGATAGAAAGATCAGTGGTTGCCTAGGGCTGGGGGAGGGGAGTGATGGGAAGGTGGGAATGGCTAATAGGTACCAGGTTTCTTTGAGGGGCTATAAAAATATTCTAAAATTGATTTGACTATGATTATACAATTCTGAATACACTAAAAACTCTTGAATTTTACACTTTAAATAGATGAATTGTGTGGTATGTGAAATTTATCTCAATAAAGCTGTTTTCAACAGACAATCAATTAGCTCAGACATTTTTGACCCAGTCTTTTCCTTTCCCTAGATATGCTAACCATCCCCAAACACTGTCTCATAATGGTAAGCATTTATTTAGCTCATAAATCTGTGGGTCCCTTGGGTGGTGCTGCTAGACTGGGCTGAGTTGTACTTGGCTGATCTTGGTTGGGCTCACTCATGTCTACAGTCAGCCGGGCAGTTGGCTGGAGGTTGGCTAGTTCAGGATGGTCTCAGCTGGAGTGATTCATCTCTGCCTCATGTGATCACTTCTTCTCCAATGGGCTAGCCCAACTTTGTTCACATGGAGATAGTGGGGTTCTAAGAGAATAAGTGGAAGCCTGCCAGACCTCTTGAGCCCTAGGCTGAAATTGGAAATTGGCACACAGTCACTTCCACCACATTCAATTGGCCAAAGCAGGTCATGAAGCCAGCTGAGATTCAAGTGGGTGAGGGTGTGTCACTGAAACATTATATCACAAAGGGCAGGCATACAGGAAGCATAAAAAATTGAGGCAATTTTTATAATCAATCTATCCCACAGTCTTTGGGGCAGTAAGTCTGGCTTTTAACCTCATATTATCCACTCATCCTGCAGGTAGTTTTTGGCACAGTTTTTGCTCCTTCTTGCAAAAGAGATAAGGCACACTTGAGCTTCAATCAGATTTCTTAGTTGAAATTAGACTTAAAACTGCTTTAGGCTACTTACTTCGAAAAATTTTAAGGTTAAATACAAAGAGAGTGTTCCATACCTATTAACAGCAAGTGTCTTATGACCCATGGGTATAAATAAAGCAGAATTCAAACTACCACATACTGGAGAGACTTGATATTTCTGAGAATTAAAAACTTATTTAGATAATACCTTCCTTGGAGTGAAAGCAGAGTACTGGAAATTCTTACATATCCTGTGTGATTCACCCATTCTCATCCATTCAATTTATTATGACCCTGTGCAAGACACTGGGGATACAAGAATGAATAAGACCCCATCCATTCCTTCCAGGAGTAGATTGAGGTGAGACTAGGAAAAGCGAAGCTACATCCTACAATCCAGAGCATGAGAGAATTTCAAGAAGGATGGTTAGTCAGCAGCAGGAGCTGCATCAGAGAAGACCATTAGAGTGACAATGAAGAGGATCCTTTGGGTATGGCAGAGTTCATTCATTCTATAAATGTTATTTGAGAAGGGACAGTATGCTAGGCCCTCTGTTAAATGCTAGAACACAGAATTGATAAGTCTTTTTGATCTCTAAGAACAGACTAGTGGGAGAAAATAGGCTTCAAAAAGTAAAGTGAAAAAAAATGTTCTGATGGAGGTTACTGGTCTCCTTACAAAGTATGCTTTCAGTGCAAAGAGAAAGCAAAAACATAACTTCTGCTGGTCGGATAATGAGTGAAAGATAAAGACTAGTAATGGTAATTGTAGTGAAGAAGGAATCAGGGAGTGACTTGAGGGAAATGATGACTTCTGGAAATGTTTTGGTTTGTTTTGTCTTTGTTTTTGTTTTTGTATGGAACCCCCAAAGTATGTTTGAAGGCTACTGGAAGAAGCCAGTAGAAAAGAAGAGCTTGAAAATAGAGTTGGGGGTGAGGAATAGCATTTCCTCCTACAAGGAAACTGGATCCAGGACACAAGATTCAGGATTTACTTTGGAAAGGAGTGGGAACCACTTCTTCCTATGAGCAAGAAGGAAAGCAATAAACTTGAATTAATGCCCATATTTTTTAACGAATTACCTGAACACAGAGCAATTTATGTCACTTGGGGTCAAAGAGAGGCAATCTAAGGAGATTTACCTTGGGTTCAAAAATATTGGCATTGCCAGGTATATTTCTAAGGTTCACTGGGAAACAAGATAGAATAATTGAGATTGAGAGTTTCCAGGAAAGCTATGACATGAGTTTGCTTAGATATCTTTTTAAAAGATGAATGTGATGGAAGCTGAAAGCAATCATGGCAGCAGGTCTCTGTTTTCTTGGTGGGGTTTGAATAAAGTCATCTGTTGAGAATAGCAGGATGGAGTGAAGCATTGACTTTACAGAGAGAGGCAATGACTTGGACCAACTGACACAAAGATGGGAAAGGGTGCCAACCAGGAGTCATCTCCTGAGTTATTGAGAACTACTGTGGAGTGATTTGTATATTCTGGGAGAAATGCGGAAGAGTTCATGATGGTTTATGGGAAGGCTAATTAGGAAACTTAGTCAGATGCAAAATTATCCCCATGAATTCCATGCATTCCAAAGCTAAGGAGTTAAGATTTGAGGACTGCCTGCTGTTTTGGATCTTGTGTGCTGCCAACTCTTCTCTATTACTGTTGATAATTGTGTCGGTTCCATAGCGTGACTCTATATATAAATGTGCAGGGCGTGTCACACTTTTCCTAGGTGACACTAGTCTCTAGGCCCACTCTTTGCCTTTAAAACAGTAATACTTGTGATTGTGCCTGGAAGAAGGACAGCACAGCCAGACATGAAGGCTACCAAGACTTTGACGGTTTGTGAGTGATATGTGTACCATCCTAATTCCTGAAAATACATACGCTCCATCCCCAAAAGTCAGCTCTGATATCTCTTATTAAAATATGCTTTCTTACTTGCTAGGAGCACAAATGGTTGAGGGAGATAGTTGACACTTTCATACTTTTCTTTCTTAACAGTAAAATTTCAAATAACTATACTTAGAAGAAAATTGCTACTTTTAATCATAATCTTGATGTAATAAAAAAAAATCCCAGCACAGATTTTGGAGTCAGATAGTTCTAGGCTAGAAAATCACCTCTATTATCTGAGGTCTGTTGAGCTCTGTTTTGTTCTCTGTATTATTGGGCTAACCATATGTACACAAATATGTGTATAGAGTGTGCAGACAGACAATAGAAAGATAGATGACTGATAGAGAAAGGCTAACAGACAGAGATGATAGATAGATAGATAGATAGATAGATAGATAGATAGATAGATAAAGATAGAGAAGAAGAGAGGGAAGAAGAAAAACTTACACGTTATTCAAGTTATGCTAGTAAGAGCACAGACTCTGGAGTTAGACTACCTAAATTAAATCTAAGATATTTCATTTACTATCTATGGGAACTTGGGCAAGCTCTGCCTCATAGGTCGGTTGTGGGGATTAAACTCAATAATCCTATAAAATCTTTGACACGTAGCTATATTAATAACCAATAGTTACTACATGCCTACTCCATATCAGCAACCAAGCTAAGCTCTTAATGCACAGTAACCTACTTAACTCTCCCAACATTGCCATGAGGAAGATATTGTCCCCATTTTCAGATGATAGAAGGAGAGTCTAGTCCACCGTGTATAGCCAGGAGGTCTATGCATTACCCAGCCCTGTGACTGCCATCCACAAGGACTAGATGGGGCTGGGGTTTTAGAGAAATTAAGTAACTTGCCCAAGGTTATATGGGAAGCAAATGGTAGATCAATGACTTAAACGCAGGTTTGCCTGATATCTAAATAAATATGTTTTTAACCCCTAAAAGCATTCGAACTTAAGTACTTAATATGATATTACCCAACTCAGGCTGGTTGAAAAATCAGTTTAGTGTTCAGATAGGTAGAAAAGAAAAAAAAAACTGTTGAAAAGATTATCTTGACATGTCTGCATTTCTTCTCTGACCCTCCGTCTCAGGCACTGCACAAATTCCATTAGCAAGCCTACAAAGCCAGCTTACGCTGGATTTAAAATCCTTTTGCACTTAAGCTCTGGTTGTTCCCTTCTGTTGATTAACTGGGTATGGCTTGTCCTTTGCTAATCCATCTGCAAATGCCCCTTATTTCCCAACCAGTAGCTATTGGGCACTCTTGCCTTTCTGTTCCTTAGTGTTTGCCGAGGAAACGAAAGCCAATTTAAATCGTAGCCCGAGGAAATCTTAATTAGGAAGTTGGTGTGCTCTGTTGTCTTCCTCCCTGCTCTGACAAATTCCGCAGCTGAAGGACCAGCCTCAGCACAGTCAGGAGAGTGGAGACACTCTTCAGCATTTAGAAGGTCCAGCCTAGAACAGACATGGAAGGCACCAATATGCAGATCCAAGCTCATTCAGGAGTTGTCAGCATCTCACTCTAGACTGTTCTTTCATCAGTGACTTCAGTCCGCTTTTTTTCCTCCTTAGTGTCATCCACAGATTGAGCTCAAATCCAGGGTTTGATTTGCAGCGTGACTAAAACATTTGAGGGACACCTCTGTCCGTGGTTCTGAAAAATGAAAGCCTTGGAAGCATCCTCCTTCCTTCCTTTTAATACCAAGGCCTCCTGTCCACTCTCTGTGAGAAATGCAGAACCAAGTGCTTTACTTGTTTGTCTTGTAAACACTTCTGATAAGAATGTAAAGCATAGTGATGGAAATGCAATATTTTGACCCATGCCTAAAATTCTACATAAAAATGTAAAATATCCAGTTTTTAAAAATAAATTCTTCTTTTGTATTTTCAACATATGATGATGAGTTTCTAATTGCTAGATCTCAATGGATACATTGAAATCACAATGTGGTAGTTTTATTTATTTTTTTTTTAAAGATTTTATTTTTTCCTTTTTCTCCCCAAAGCCCCCTGGCATTCTGGTGAAGTCTAGGGAGCCCTTCATTGTAAACATTCCAGGTACATAGTTGCATATTCTTCGTTGTGGATCCTTCCAGTTGTGGCACGTGGGATGCTGCCTCAGCGTGGTTTGATGAGCAGTGCCGTGTCCGCGCCCAGGATTCAAACCAACGAAACACTGGGCCGCCTGCAGCGGAGCGCGCGAACTTAACCACTCGGCCACGGGGCCAGCCCCCTGGTAGTTTTATTTTTAAATGTCAATATTTATAATGCACTGAAAATTACATCCTTTGCAATTATTTAAACTTCAGGTAAAAATTTTAGACGTCAATTGACAAACTCTTGAAGGGGACATTATTTTTCAAAATTGCTTTCAGAGATGATGAGCAAAAACATTCAGAGTCTACTCTTAAGCCAAAGAAGGGATATGATAGAGGAAAAAGCTGAAGGTGCAAAACTTCTAAATAATTATCTTTTTAAATCTGTGCTTATTTTTAAGCACCTGTCCCTCTTCAGCTATGATGGCAAACATTTTAAGGCCTGGAGATAATACGCAGGAAATCAGCATAGATGGATGATGCTACATAGAAGCCCACCAAGGAAGGCAGACCCACAAGCATGGAGTCCCTTTGTGACATGACAATTTCTCATCAAAGCACAGGGGCATCCCATCACCTTCATCTCCTTCCTCTGGCTCTCTCTTCCAGGACCTTCATCTGCTAGTTGTTGCTCTATGAGGCAGGAAAGTTTCAAGAAAAAGGCAGTGGTTAACAGAGTTTCTTCCACTCATACACTAATTAAAACATATTTATCAATAAGCTCTATTCTACTCATGTTCTAAGTGGTGAGGAAGGCTTCACTGTGAAAGAGACATTCCAACTGAGACTTAAATGCCTCCAAGGAGCTAGTGATGGGAAGGGCCAGGAAAGAGCATTCCATTCACAGTGGACAGCAAGAACAAATTTCCTAATGCCTACTTTATTTCAATATCTCTGACAAAGAGAAGGAAGACCAGCATGGCCAAAGCAGTGAGTGAAAGGGAAAGAGGCATGAATATAGGTTAGAAATGTACGAAGCCACCAGATCATGCAATGCCATGGTAAGGGAGTTGCATTAATTCTAAGTATTAAAAGAAGCCATTTAAGGTTTTTGTTTAGGGGATAAAACTCTCTGATTCACATTTTTTAAAGATCATTCTGATGCCCACGTGAAGAATATAAAATAAAGACTTTAAGTAAAAACAATAGGTTACACATACACACACACACACACACACACACACACATCTGTTTTCTCTCCCTCTTGAAATTCCACTAAACTTACAGTTAAGATATTTTGTTCTGAAGTAGCCACTCAAAACAATTGGAAGAACAAGGGAGTAACCCTGTTTGAAAGCTGGACGCATAAATAAGTGACAAATGACTTATCAGATCTGAGAAACCAATTAATTTGCAAGAAGTAGGGAAATTTGAGAACCAACCAGACTTGGATACAGACTACTCAGAAGTTTCAGATTTGTGGCATTGGATACTTTGCACATCAGAGACAAGGAAATCAAAGTAAGAAGGATTGTGAAAAATCGGCTTAATTTTTCAGGTGTACAGATCATCTTCCCCCTCCACACAGTTGAGTGATTGCTTTCAACTTTGAAAAGGACAAGAGGTTTGTCTCCCTAGAGAGGGTGAAATAGAGGGTCTCTGGTCTTGGAGACATCAGGTCCATCCAAGGGCAGGGTTATCAAACTAAATCTTAGAAGATGAGGTGAACATATGCATTTTAGATGCTGAAAATCTCAGGCATTGTCCTTTTCTCTAATTCCAGAATGCTGGCATATATATGTATATCCTGTAGAAGAATCTTTTCGGAGGGAAACAGGAAATAAAAGTACAAAAATGTTTAAGTACCAGTTTGGAAGTCCCCATATTCAGATAATAGAGATTGTGGGAAAAGAGAACAAAGAAAATTAAGGGAAGCCATCAAAAAATAATTCAAGAATATACAAAAATAACATGATTTCCCAGATTTGAAAATGTACTGAATACTCAGCACAATGGATGAAAATAAACTCAAATCAAGTGAGATGCAAGGAAAAAAATAGGATAAACAATCAAAAAGACTGCAAACTTCTTAATAGTAACACTGAATACTAGAAAGCAGTGGGTAAAATGCCTTTGAAATTCTTAAGGAAATTTATTTCCAAGCTAGATTTCTATACCTAGCTAAATTCTCAATGAAAAATCTGTGTAGAATTAATCATTTTTCAGATATGCAAAGTCTTTTTCAAAAAAGTTCTTCTATGAAGGCAATCTCTGTATGACTGCACTCATATGTGGAAGTTAAACATGTAGATAAAGAGAACAGATTAGTGGTTACCAGGGGAAAGGGGGGGTGGGGGTGGGCACAAAGGGTGAAGTGGTGCACCTACAACACGACTGACAAACAATAATGTACAACTGAAATTTCACAAGGTTGTAAACTATCATCTTAATAAAAAGTAAAAAAGCTTCTCCTATGACTCTTTTCTCAGTAAGCTACTGGAGAATATGAACCACAAAATAGATAGAGTAATCTAACAATGAAGAAACGGGATATTAGAAAGAGGAGACTGTCCCCGGGAAAGAGGTGAAAAGAATCTCCAGTATGAGTGATAAGGAAGATTCCTAGATGAGCACTGTACCCCAGGCATAAAAAGGGCTGGGAGTTCAAGGTGTATCAAGCCTAAAAGATCAGAGTATTATTTACAAAGATTAAATAGAAAGAAAATACATAAAACATCTGTACATCTTGAAAAAAAGACTCAAAGTTGAATTACAGGTAAGAACATAGAGAGCGAAGCAAAAGGATAAAACAAGATAAACAGTAGTTCTGGGGAAGATAAAAGTTGTACAGAAAAGGGAAAGCAATCATAATTTACTACATTGCTTAGATGTGAATGGCATTCACGTAGTATGATAAGGTAAACATAGACTATTGATCTCATCAAAATTGCAGTGCTTAGGAAGATCAGGCAGATAGGAGGATGGCAAGAACACGCATATGTGGTGAAACCAATGGGAATTCTTAGACAATGTCTAACACCGAAAAAAATAAACATATTGTAATACAACCTGGTTATTTCGGAACACAGAAATAAACATCAGAATTCTGAACTAAAAGAAATTAAAATTACTGTTTCTAGGGAAAGGAAAGCTGAACAAGAGAGACAGAGAACTGTTGTTTTATGTAAAAAAAAAATTTGTACTATTTTACCCTTTAAACAATATGCATGAAAAATGTTTTATTATAGCTAAATGTATGGTATACTTAGGTTGAGCCATGTACTGTTCTAAGCATGAATTATGCTCATTTAATTTTAACAGCAACTCTAGAAGTTTCACCCTATTATCACTTCCATTTTCCAGATGAGAAAACTGAGGCTCAGTTACTGTGTGATAACAGGGCTCATAAGCAGTAGAGCTGGGATATAACTCAAGCAAACTGGTTCAAGAGTGACCACTCTCAAATGCTATGCCAAGGGGTCTTAAACTTGTCTAAGCCATTGACTTCTTTGGCATTCTGGTGAAGTCTAGGGAGCCCTTCATTGTAAACATTCCAGGCAGAAGCAAAGCATATGCAAAGATGCACAGGTATGAGAGCCACAGCTGTGTGTTCACAGGACCACGGTCATTCAGGATTGTTAGAGGGACACATCTTTCCTTCTCCTGCTGTGTTCCATGTGACCTCTCTCCATTCCTTTACCCACTCCACCAAGGTGGAGTGACTTATCTGATTGATAAATTTGGAAAGAATGAAATAGAACTCCCTTTATCCTCTTGTGAGAAAATTACGTGCAAAGAGCAGGAGTTCTATGCATCTTCATGTCATGCATTTTACACCTGCTGGTTTAAGATTCCCTGAGCCAGGGTTGCCAGTGGCTGGATGGGTAACTTGCCTGTTTCAAGGGAATCAGCTAGCAGGCCCATGCTGCACACACAAGCTGTGTCATCCAACTTGGCTCTTATCAAAATGAGAGGTGATGTTCTGGAAATCTGATTCCTTTGGGCTTTTTTTCTCGACTTGTTCAAAACCCAGAAGAGGAAGAATAACACTATACCCCTCAGAGACTCTAAAAACCACAGCTAGATCTTAGATCATGAGTAGGGGGTGCAGGCAGATATCAAAGTGGGGTGGGAAACAGGGGAGAGACTGGCCAGGGAGAGTACTGTGTCCCCAGCCTTGGAATTCTGGATTTATCCTGAGGGCAGTGGTTTACAGGTCTGAAAAGTGGTTCTGCTGATCTGGGCCAGGCATAGCCTCTATCGGCTGGCCTCACTCCTGTTTCTGTGGTCATCTGGCTGAGGACTGACCAAGCAAGAATGGTTGTCAGCTGGGGCGATGAGGACTCCTGGACCACATCTCTCATCATCCAGCATGCTAGCCCTGACTTGTCATGGTGGCAAGGCAATCATTGCTTTCCAAGAGAGCAAACAGAAGCATGCAAGGCAATTTGAGGTCTAAGCTCAGAACCGGAACAAGATCACTTCTTCTGTATTCTACTGGCGAAAGCAAGTGACAAAACCAGCCCAAATTCGAGAGATAAAGAAATAGATGTGGGAGGAGCTGAAAAGTCACACTCTTGAGGACATGGAAATAGGGAGAGGTGGAGAATTGGAGCATTTCTGCAATCAATCTACCATAGGGAATTTACAGACACAGCATTGGCTGGGGCAAAATAATCACCTTACCAGCAGTGACCAAGAGAGAGAGATTTGCTTGACAACTATGGATGATGATGATGATGACGATGATAAAGATAACACTTAGCACAGTGTTCTTCAAAATAAATCTATGAGGTCAATACTGTTGAAATCCTCATTTTATAGATATGAAAACTTAGTTTTCCAGCAGGGAGGTGCCCTAGTCCAGGTTATCTAGCTACTAAGGTAATAAGTAGCGAATCTAGAAACACACATACAGAGTCACCATATGGAATGCTGGATGGCTGGCTTGGGTCCCAGCTATAGGCAAACTTTGCCAGAGGTTTCCCTACTTGGCTGGGAGCTGCAGGAGACTTTTTTTCATCGAGATCTCTTGCTCCTATTGCTTCTTTCTCTTTTCATCCCTCTTGATTATTCCTATTCCTGTTAAGTCTATTTTTCTGATTTAGTTCATAATGTTTTATAATAAAAGACTTTTTCACTGCTTTATAGAGACATGGAGAGGATTAGCAGTTAATTTAATGTTTGCAAAATGCCTTGAGCGCTTTGGAATTAAATACGTCGTGTGCAAATAAATAACTAAAGGCTTTAGAGTAGAGACATTGGTCTTCTATGAATTACATGTTAAGTATCTAAATGCATGTGCGCACACAGCCAGCCAAAATTCTGCTGATCCACTAGGCGATCCTAGAATTCGCTCTTTCTAGGTGACCTTAGGATTTGCTCTTTCACATGTGGTATTAGAAGGAAGAGATGTAAGCCAAAATTCCATCATTCGCCACATTTTCTATGTCTATATGGAGACGAAAATCAATAAAAATGCTTTCCTTAATGTTTGGTAACCCAAGTATACACATGCATGCACGCACACACACACGCACACTCCTCTTTCCTATCCTTTCTATCTCCTCCTCTCCCTGTTCCCACTTTCTCCCCACAACTTTACTTCTCCAGGATTCAACCAGCAGCCGGGTGACTGAGCAATGAGGGGGAAGAGGAGATATACTTTAAAACAGAGCAAGAGAGAAAGACAGCAAGAAGTTTTAAACTTACATGGAGACTAATCTCTAGTTGATTAACAAGTGTTTATATTGATAACCAGTTTAGTGGCACTACTCCCTCTACCACTGAAGATAGGACCACCACCTATGCAACTCAGTCTTAGCTTCTTGAATATCAGCTAAGTGTCCCCTGAGAGCTCAGCATTCATGAAAGGTCAGGGTTCCTGGAACCTCTGGAACTCATAATTTAGCTGAAATTACATATGGATTTAATATGCCTTTGTGTGTTGTACTAAGACCATTTAAAATATCTTCTCTTTGTAAGATCCATTTCAAGTCCTAAACAACCGATATGTGAACATATTTTTAGAGTAAAACTTATGGTTGTTAAATATGTGGATTTATAAGCAGATAAAGCAAATCAGAGAAGAAAGAGTCTCCAATTTCTAGGCCCACCCCTCCAACCTCATGGTGCATTTTTAATGGCTTTTTTTTAAGAGCAGTTTTAGATTCACAGCAAAATTAAGAGGAAGGTACAGAGATTTCCCAAGTACCCTCTGCCCTCACACTTGCATAGCCTCATCTACTATCAACATCACTCACCAGAGTGGTAGAGAGTATTACAATCAATGAACCTACATTGATATGTTATCACCCAAAGCCCATAGTTTACGTTGGGGTGCACTGTTGGTGTTGTGCATTCTGTGGGTTTGGAAAATTGATAAGGACATGTATCCACCATTATAGTATCATAAATCATCGTGCGTTTTGGTGAATGATTTTCCCTTCAAGGCTGCTCTTGACTTTCCTTTTGATCAGATTAGGGGGATAGGTAGAATAACGCATCCTGCGAGTGGTCCTAACTTCCAAACAACTTTAGAAGAAATGAGGGCTGGAAGATGGACAAAGAAACGAACATGTCTTGGCATCTCTAGACACTGGCTAAGTTTCGTGTTTCTGCATTATCTCATTTAATCACCATACCTCCAGGAGTGGATGCTATTACCTACATTTTACTTACGAAGTCAACGAGGTTAAGTATCTTACCCCAGATCCCCCACATAGCTCTTCAAAGGACTGCAAGCTCCTTGAGGAGAGGACAGTATCTTACTGTTATATCTCCCAGGACCTAGCACAGGACCTGGCAGAAAATAGGCGTTCAGTACATATTAACTGAAGAGAAATCAAGAAAATGGCAGAGGTGGAACTGAAATCCACTCCTGTCAGTTTCCAAAATCTGTGCACGTTTCTACAGAACCGACTTCTCTGTGCGTAAGATCACTGAGTTTTCACCCTGGCGTAGGAAATGCCCCAAACTAAAAATCTGGTAAGCTATTTGTTCCTTTGTTCCTCCTCTCCTTCCTGAAAATGAAGTATCATTGGAATGCATCTTCTTTGACAGTACAGATATTTTTCATTCCTTTCATTCACTTGTATTCTTGTTGCCTTTTCCTACTTCCAGAGATGGGCCCCAAGCTTGAACAATTCCCAATAGACCCATGCATGTCTCTTATGGAAAGACACTTGAATAAGACCCTTTAATCCCTGGCAAACTACCTATTTAGGTTTGAGAACTATATACAGATGGGAAATTCTCATTTTATTACTAATTTGGGCTTTAGACCCGCACCTACACACCTGGGCATGACCTTGCCCTGAGGCAGCACTCGGCCCCAGTTTCCTGACTTACCGGGCTCCCCTCACAATGGACTCCTGGCTACTCCGTGGACAAAACCACTCTCTTCAGGCCCTTTGCACTTGCTGTTCCCTCTGCCTGGATCTCTCTTCCTGTAGGAACTACATTTCTCACTTCCTCACTTCCTTCAGGTCACTGCTTAAATGTGGCCTTATCAAGATGCTGTTCGTGACCACATTATCTCAAACACATTCTTCTACCCCATCGTTCTCTGTGCCCTGAGCCTATCTGTTTTCTTCACAGTCTCAACACCCACTGACATGTTACAGGTGGATGTGTTTATTTCCTCTCTCTCTCTCCCACAGAGATGTAAGTTCTTCATTTGCTCACAGCTCTATCTTCAGTGCCTAGAACAACGGCTGGAACTTCATGGGAACTCAATACTTTCCACATGAATGAATCCCCATGTCATGGATGGCAAACCCATGTGCCTTCACTCCTCTTTTCTGTGTGCATGTCAGACCTCACTAACCGATCATAGTAACCATTCCTGCTAAACCAAGACAGAGCCTGAATCCTTCCCACACAGCACTCCAGGCAGCAGCTACCAACCTACCGAAGTCGACAAGGCACAGAAACTTACGTGCCCTCCTGAGGTCACTGCGGTTGTCCACCCTGGTGAACTAAGCTGGGCACAGATCAGGCAGGAGGACCCTTGTTTGTCCCTCTGGCTTAAGTCCAAGACTAGACCCTAGCCAAGTGGCTCATTCCTATGTGTCTTTATTTTCACTGGGTCCACAACCTGATCCTCTGACTTGGCCCAGAGGTGTACTGGAACTGGCTGGGATGGCTCCCCAGAGCGAATCGTACATATCTCTTCCAAGTCTGTGTTCAGCGACCATTTGGTAGCCACGGTGAAAATGTTTAGACTGCGAAAATCAGCAAGCGCTACAGATCAGGGCTTTATTTTTATTTATTTTTTTTTTTGAGAGGTAGTTGTTAAGCCAGCACTCCACTTCCTAGACCCTCTAAGTTCCAGTAATCAGGAGAAATGTGGGAATCAAGTCCAAAAAGAATATTTCTTTCCCCACTCAGAGCAGAAGTGGCCTGAGCCACTCACGGGAGGCTTCCAACCCAGGGCCCCCATGTGGTTTCCATTTGGCCTTATGAGGGAGCTAAGGGAAGGGATGGAGAGCCCCACCCCAACCCCCAAACAGGCAGCAGTCTGGGTTACAGGAGAGACAGAGAGGATAGCAGCTTGCCGTGTTGAAAAACAGGGGCTTTCGCCTCTTTGTTCCTTCCACGGAAAACTCTACTCCATCCTCATAGGCGGCTGGGAACATTACAAGAGGCCTTCCTTCCAAATGGGGAGGTGAGTTTGCAGGGCAGGGCCCTGGAGAGACTCTGAAGAACAGCGTTTGTCCTATGGTGGTTTTTAGACTACTTGCCTCAGAATCCAACGAGATGTTTGTTAAAAGTTTCAAACATGTCTTGCTCAGACTCAGCAAATGGGATCTAGAAAAATGCATTTCAATGAGCACAACAAAATGACTCTTATGAGCACAACAAGTGATTATTAGGCTCAGTAAAATGAACCAGACTCACTGAGGGAGGTTACTTAAAATGCACATGTCTGGGATGTCTGAGCCTCACATCTGGGGATTCTGATTCAGTAGGTCTAAGGTAGGGCCCTAAAATCCATGGTTTGATAAAGCTTTCTAGGTGATTTTGATGCTAGTTCAAATTACGCTTTGAGATAAACACAGATTTTCCTTTTTCTTTTCCACAAGATCAGCTTTTCTGAATTCCTTACTTCTTTGTAAGAAAACCTGAGTACTTTCATAGCATAAACACTGCTAAATATGCACTAAACTCGTAATATGAGCAGGCATTATGCTAAGCCCTTTGTATGGATTATTTCATTTAATCCACAAAACAAGCCCATTAGGTGGAAACTTTTATTGCAGAGGTAGAGGCTATTATACTCCCATTTTACAGATGAGGAAACTGAGGCTTGGAGAAGTGAAGTCATTTATGTACAGCCAAAAAGCTACTGAGGCAAACCTTCATTGGATTTATACCTAAGAAGTTTGACACAAAAACCTATAGCCAGAGCTGGCCCCATAGTCTAGTGGTTAAGTTCGGTATGCTCTGCTTCAGAAGCCCAGGTTCAGATGCTGGGCATGGACCTACACACCACTCATCAAGCCATGCTGTGGTGGCGACCCACATACAAAATAGAGGAAGACTGGCAACAGACGTTAGCTCAGGGCAAATCTTCCTCAAAACAAAAACAAAAACCTATACTCTTAATCATTAAGCTCACTGTCTCCCAAAGACTTTTAAAAATAAAAAGATAAAAAATTCAATTTAGAAACTTCAGTGACTTGAGCAAAAGGATTTTTTAAAAACTAATCCTGAACATTTTACCAAATGTCAAATTCCATTTTTCTGGATTTTCCTCATGTAGAAGTCTGAACTGGTTAAAATAGATTTATACGGGTGAAAAGCAATCAGAATAATTGGCTTGAGTGGAACAGAGTAACCAATAAATGAGCTTGAACATGACCTTTCAGAAGCGGCCCTCTGTCTTGTTCCTGCTCTCTGGCCCTGAATTGTCGCTCTTTAATTGGTAGTTTGTTCTCTAGTCGGGCTGCCTGTTTTTGACACTGGGTAATGCATTATGAGATAATCTACTTTCTGTGACTTCACACGGTTCCCATGGCAACCGTCAATGCCATTTCCCTGCAGAATGGCTGCTTCATTTGTTCCAAATGTGTTACAGGAATGTAAACATCTTCGATAAAAACATCCAGTATGATGACAGTCCAAGCAAAGAAGGACATGTGTATAATTACAAAAGAAAAATAATCTATAATTATCCCAACTTCCTTCCCCAAATTAAAAAGAGGAAGAGTAGCGTGTTTTTTTTGTTGTGGTTTGCTTTAACTTTTTTGTTTAGGGGAAGAAATAAGGAAAAGGTTTGCTTAACAAGACTTAATTGAAGAGACACAGCACCTCTGTGAAAAGACCTTATTCACTAAAGCTTCAGTTCATTAGAGCTGAGGTGATAACATTTTTGGAAGGAAATAGCCATATCCATCAACCCCACCGCCACAAATACAAAGCAAATGCTCACTGAGAGCATTGCCTCAGGTGACCCAGACGTCCTGACATTCAAAACCAATAATCCAAGATTCTCTTGGTCAATGGAGAGAGCTCTTTATTTTCAATTCTTACTGGCTAGCTATCTGTGTCCTCAAAGTAAGCTCCTGAGGAAATTTCTCTAATCAAAACTTTAAGATGAAGCCTCAAAGTAATGGAGGTAAATTGATATACAAAAATCTGCACATATTTAATGTACACAATTTGATGAGTTTGGACATAGCATCTGGATCTCTCTTCTTTGCACACGTTGTTCCTTCTGCCTTGCATTCTCTTCCCACCTTCTAAGTCAGTTCATTCCATTTGTCTTTTGGAACTAAGTTCATGTGTCATCTACTCTAGCAAGTTGTAGATAGCAGAATTCTAAGATGGCCCCCCAAGATTCCCACTCCCTTGTATACACACCTTGTATAATCTCCTCCCCTTGACTGTGGGCAGTACCTATGAATATGTGGAATTTCTCTCCTGGGATTAGGTTAATCAAATGGGACTTTATCCTGAGTGGGCCTGATCTAATCAGGTCAGCTCTTAAAAGAAGTTAATACAGGGCTATCAGTTTTAGCTTGGACATGTAAAGACCTTGGAAATTGTCATGTCCATCCTTACATCAAGAAAAAAATGGGACAACCTGAAAAATCAATGAATATTTTGGACCCAAGAGATAACTGAAGATGTAGGAGAAACTGCCACCGTAAAATCTGGAGAGATAGTCTTGTCCAGAGAGACATGGCTGAGATCTGCTTACCTGGAGAAAAAACATCGGGGGCATAAACTGGTTAGAAGCCTCAAAAGGTAATTTTGACAAATCGCATGTGAGTGAGAAACTCCTGGGGGCCAGAGTCTTAGGAAGACCCCCTACACTTCTGTGAACTTTACCTCCAGGAACTCTACCAGGTTTATGTAGTGAAGATCTAAGAAAGGTCCCTCTGTGGCTCTGGCAGCAGGAGGGGAAGAGTAATCTCTTGGAAACAAACCAAGAGCCTTCTCTGCTACAAAGTTCTTCAGAGGAAGCACTTTTCCAGAGCTATCCAGCTGGAGGAAAGGGAATTCTTCCCACCTCAGCCCTCTTCCACATTCCTATCTCACCTAAGTGGAGGAAAAACAGTCAACATGGGTAAGGGATTCAAGAAAATAGACAGGAAACACTGTAGCCAGGTAAGGGAGTAGGAGACAGGGCCAAAAAAAAAAAAAAACTATATCACTAGAGAAATACTTGTGAAGGTCACAGCCACCAGACATAAGCCCAGCAAAGACTGAGATTTAATTGGAAGGTTATAGAATGCTTCCCCTTCCTCCTACCTTACCACCACATGAACAAGGCTCCAGAGAGATAACAGTGGGTCCAGCTGAAAGAACTGCAAGATGAAGACTGTCTCTGAGGAGGAATTCTTGGGGAAGTCCAAAGTCAATAAGAGACATGAACAAGGACATTAAGGAATTTAGAGCCTCTGGCACCTACAGCTACAGCAAATATTAAACGCAGTCCAACTTGTAGCCAACTTAACATAAATCCTTACGCTAAAGGCCTATTTACCCCAGCTCCTATTGTCTGATACAACACGTCTGGCTTTCAACAAAAAATTACAAGGTAGGCCAAAAGGCAAGGAAAAATTGTCTGGAGAGATAAAGCAATCATCAGAACCAGACTCAGAGATGACACAGATATTAGAATTACAACAGAGAATTTTAAATAACTGTGAATAACATATTAAAGTATCTAATGGAAAAAGTATACAACATTCAAGAACAGATGGGTAGTGACAGCAGAGAGGTGGAAATTCTAAGAAACAATTAAATGAACGCTAAAAGTCAAAGCACAGGAACAGAAATGAAGGATGCCTTCAGTGAGTTCATCCATAGACTTAATACAAGCCAAGGAAAGCTTCAGTGAGCTTGAAGATGGGTCAATAGAAACATCCCCAAATGAAATGCAAAGAGAAAGAAAAGCATTGAAAAAAAAAAAAAACAGAATAGAGCATCCAAGAATTGTGGGACAACAGCAAAGGCTGTAACATATGCATAATTGAAATACTATAAAATGGAAGAGACCGTGGATCAAAATAAACATCAGAAGTAAAAATGGCTGTGAACTTTCCAAAATTAATGACAACACCAAACCACAGATTCAGAGAACAACGAGGATAAATAAACATAAAAACAAAAATATTGAGACATTCATATCCAGACTGCAGAAAACAAAAGACAAAGAGAAAATATTGAAGAAGCCAGAAGAAAAATATACCTTACTTGTACAAGAACCACAATAAGAATTACAAGGGATTCACATTGAATGAAACTGTGCAAGAGACAAGAGAGTGGAGTGAAACATTCAAAGTGTTGAAAGAAAAAAACTCATCAACCTAGAAATCTATATCCGGCAAAATTATTCTTCAAAAGTGAAGGAGAAATAGAGACTTCTCAGAAAAACAAAATTTTATTGCCAACGGACCTTCCCTGCAATAAATGTTAAAAGAAGTTCTTCAGGCAGAAGGAGAATTATATGGGTCAGAAACTTGGATGCACATCAAGAAAGGAAGAACATTGGAGAAGAAATGAAGGTGAAATAAAATCTTTTATTTTTCAAATTCTTAATTGATCGAAAATATAACTTACTGTTCAAAGCAATAATAATGAGAAGGTACTGGGTGATTATATCATATAGAAAAGTGAAATAAATAACCATAATATCACAAAGGATGGGAGGGAGGAATTGGGAATACTCTTTTATGAGGTACCTGCACAATCTGCAATGTGATATAGTATTATTTGAAACCAGAGTTTGATTATTTATAAATGGATATTGCAAACTATAAAAGGAATGTGGTATCCTGAATGGGATCCTGGAACAGAAAAGGATATTAGGAAAAACACAAGGAAATCTGAATAAAATGTGGATTTTAGCTAATAATAATGCATCAATATTGGTTCATTAATTGTGACAAATGTACCATACTAATGTAAGATGTTAATGATAGGAGAAGTACATGTGGTATATATGGGAACTCTCTGTGTTATCTTGTGAGTTTTTCCTAAATCTGAAACCATTCCAAAGTTAAAGAAAAAGAGGTGATACTCAGAGAGGTTATCCTGCCAGTGTCAAGAAAGCAAGCAGATGACACCACGTCTGGAGAAGGTCAGTATCTAAGAGCTGAGGACATCAGTCCTACAACCACAAGTAACCAAATTCTCAACAACCAAAATGAGGTTGGAAGAGGACCCTGAGCTCCAGCTGAGAATCACAGCGTGGCCAACACCTTGATTGCAGCCTGGTGAGACCTGAGCAGGGGATTCATCTGAGCCGTGCCTGGATTCCTGACCCACAAAAACTGTGAGAACTGTGTCAGAACTCAGTTCAGGCGTCAACACTTCTGGGAAGCATCCCCTGACCACTCCGCCTTGGCTGTTCCCCAGCGTGTCCTCAAGCATCTGGGCACCACACTCAGCACAGAGTGCTCTGTGGCATAAGTGTCCGTATACTCCCTTGCCCCACAAAAGCAGGAGCTCCTTTGGGAAAAAAACGGAACTCTCTCTTTCCAACTAGAACAAGTTTGGCGCACAGTAAAGATTTGCTGCACAAGCGAAAGGAGTAAAAATGTAAGAACTATTCAACATTGGGAGCCACTGCTGCTCAGCGCACAGCCCAAATGTGAGGAATAGACAAAAATGCTCTGCAACAGGGAAGCAAATGCCTTTAAAGGCCAGGCAGTGAAGTTTGCGCTCTCTACTCCAAGGCGGGACACCCCTGGCTGAACTGAGAGCTAGTTCACTTCAAACACAATTTTAAGGAACTTGATTTATCTGATGTCTTAGTCCAGAACAGATTAGATGAAATTGACAGGAGTTGCCACCCTGACAACGAGCACAGTGCAGGAAAATAAAAGGCACCCACCTGCTGAAATTGGGGCATCTTGCTGCAAAAATGTACCGAGTGGGTGTTTCATAGCCAGTCTGTAGCAATATGATGATTGCAGATTTAAACACAAGGCGATTGTAATAATGGACATCTGCATCGCACTGTCCATGTACAAGGTTCATGCAATCTTCTTAACAAGTGTATGAGAAATTAAGAAGCTTGCTTGCAAGGAATGATAGATTTAAAATTCAGGAGGTAATGGGGATGAGGGATGACACAGAGTACAGAGGGAGAGGAATATGGGATGGAAGAGAATTCACAGGGGCCTCCAGAAGTATTGGTGACGGTCTGGGGGTCGTACAACGGTGTTTGCTTATGATCCTTTATACTTTATAACTATATTCCACATTTTTATTTGCATGTAGGAATTTATAACATCAAAATTTTAAAGCATGGCTTGTTTGCCCAGGGTTACAGAATTAGTCAGTGGCAGAGCTGGCTGGCACTTCAATTCAGACTTTGTGATTCTAAATCTGGTGCCACTCCCACAGCTCTTTGGTGTCACTGTTGCATAGCAAATATGACCACAAGCTCTGTTATGATGCATCCAAACCAGCATCTGTGTGTGACAGGGGTCTCCAGGGAGAAGACAAGAGCCTCTTCCTTGGTTAATACTGCCGAGTTTAATAATAAGTATGCCATTGCTGTTTACTCTTATAGGCTTTGCAATGCATGGATGTGCATTGCTTTATGCTATGTCTGATTTTATATGTAGAAAATCACTCAATCACACCACAACTGCCCTGCAAGACAAGTTGTATTGTTCTCATTAACAGAAAAGGAGGCGCAGGTTAAGCAACTCATAGACTAAATGAGATTGAATTCGTTTCTGCCTGATTCCAAAATGTCATTCTAGCCACTAGTCTCTTCTTGTAAGTCAGGTCCCCACTCTCAATCTTTTAATCATGTTTCTTAGCAGTCAAGGATGGGGCATTCAGGATTGCTCAGACTCTGACCTGGCAACCACCCCTTATGCTTACACAGGGGACAATTACAGAATGCTTGTCAAGGCTTCACTTCATTCAGAGCTTCCCATGAGCCGAATTCATCATTGTGGAGTTCAGGTAAGATGCTGAGTGTGAGACTCAGATGTGAGGTCTAAGTATCCCACTGCCTTCTGACACTGGTGGCAAACGTGCCTAGGTAGGCATGCAGCAAGAGAGAGAGAAAGACAACAGACAGAGAGAGAGAACTGAGTCATCAAGAAGGCCCCTGAGCCCACCTACCTACACTGCCACCTGGATAAGGGGTGGGGATGCTGGGGTCCGTGCCTTTGTAGTCACAGTGACCTTGCTTTCTAGAAGAACAGAGCCTGGTGGATATCCTGGACTTGGAATGATCAGATGAGGAACTCCCTATAATTTTTCCTTCTTTATGGCAATTCAGTGCCTGAAACGTGCTGCTGGAAATAGACGAGGTGTTTCTTCAAGACCCAAATGGTACTTTCTGTCTTGCTTCCAACACCAGCCTTAATGAGCCCAGGCACCACCCTGGCTTTCCTGTCTTCTGCAGCACATCAAGCTGATGTCTTCATTCAGTGGTTCTGAGAGAGTTCAAGGTCCAGCTCTGGGTCATAAAGGAAAGAGAGGAACCCATCCTCTCTCCATTCCATGCATATCCATGGGCTGGTTCCCTTCTGACATCATACTAGGCACAGGCTCATGTGAGCATCCCACTTATGCCCTCTCACCTGGACCCCCACGATCTCCCTGTGGGTACCCTTTTGCCTTGCCACATCATTAACTGGAAAAGCTTAGGGTCATTTGCATCCTTAGAGATGCTACTGTGAAAAGCAATTGTGAAAGTACTTAAAAGTCCAAGATCTCCCATAAATCCTACTCTTTAAGTGCCTTCCTCAACAGAAGGGTAACTGTCATCAGTTTCTGAACCTTAAGCTGGTTTCCACTCTATGGAATATTCTCTCTTACCCATCCCATTCTGTGAGTAATTTTTTAAGTACATATACTTCCATGTGGCATAAATCTCAGCCTGGTCAACCCCATCCCTGCTCTATTTGTCTCCATAGTTCAGATCTTCTTTTTATGTATTCTATTACTTTCTCGTATGTTTTGTCGATGATTTCCCTCCTCCTACCTGAACTAAAATATTAGCTCCACGAGGCCAAGGTTTTTTGCCTGGTACCTTAATGCCTTATCTCCTATACCTCCAACAGAGAGTTGCATAGACTTGTGCCTGATAAATATTTGTTGAATGACTGAATGAATGAAAACTAGGAGCGGAATTTTTTTAGTTTCCACATATGCCTGAAAACAAGACAAGTTTTCTTTTCTCCAAAAACACTATGCCTAAGAAAATAGCAAGTCATCTCATATTCAAGTCCTTATACAATCTCTGTATGAGGCTGCTCACTCAGTTTTTTCTGGGTTATTACATCACATTTGCAGGTGTTAGACGTCATTCTAAACAAAGTCTGAAGCTAGCCCTACCCTCGTACTTCCATTTTTGCCTAAGCCAGTCTGAGTTCAGTTTCTGTCACTTGCAACTAAGATTGCTGACCTTTAGAGGAAAGAGCAACTGATCCTGTTCAACAGACTCCTAGTGGAAAACTGTGCTAAATAATGTAGACTATACAGCACTACTATGAGCCAACAGTGCTCTTCCCCATGCTTTACATATATGAACCCATGAGGTAAGGACTATTATTATGCTCATTTCATAAGTGAGAAAACTGAGGCACAGCAAGGTTAAGGACCTGCCCAAGTCACACAGCTAGGAAGTGGTGGAAGTGGGGTTTGAACACTATCAGGCCCCTATGCTTTACTGCTCTCACCAGCTGGAAGCCCATGTGAGGGGATGAGAGCCTTAATAGAAAAGCTGTCCAAAGAAACCGTGCTGGCCCCTGTTTGTGTCCGATGAGACATCTGGAGACACAAGGACAGGCTGACTAGAGGGGGATAGTCCCTCACAGGACACCTGAGGATGCGTGGCTCTACTAGGTCAGTGACCACAGATACACACACTGACCAGCTGCTGTGAACATGACTGCAGCTCAGTGCTCAGCCAGCTGGCAGGCTGGACATTTCCGCAGTGGCCCCTTCCTGCTCATCCCCTTGGGCAGTCCTGGTGGCTCTGACTTGAATCACAAAATCTCTTGTAAATTGAGATTACGGCCTTTTGAAAGGAAAAGGATTACTGATTGTTATAAGAAGGGTTCTTCCTGAAATGGAGTGTAGCGGCTTTGACTTGTAGTAAGCCCCGTGCTGGTCATACACCAGAAGGTGGGTTCCTGGTGGTAAAAACCCATGGAGCACAGTTGGGGATAAAAACCAGTAGACTCTTGTTAACTCTCAAGAAAGGATAAGCATCACTGTGTTCTGTCCCGACCTTAAAGTGGAGTAAACATGCAGCCACGGATAAAAGTCCTGGCATCTGCACTGAGTACAAGCCAAACAGCAGCAGCAATGGTTCACCCAGCCCTAAGCACGGGTCTCTAGGTTGTACAGACCTAAATTCGAATGCAAGAGCCACCAGGAGTTGCACAATAGGAGGCAAGTTACCCAAGCACATCAGAGCTGCTGTGAGATTAGTCTCCACTGTGCTCAGCACAGAGGAGCTAAGGGTAGCTCCGCAGATGGTCCCTTCCATTTTCCCCTTGCTCCTGACACCCTCTGGCAGTGATCACCTCTTCCATGCTACCTGTCTGCCTCCTCCTGACCTGAGACTCCTCGGCATCTGCTTTATACCCAGCTCTTTCTGCATCCTCCCAACATGCTTATTAATAACCATCAAGAATAATTATTCAGGGTTAGACTATAGCAGAGAGTGAGATCACAAAACAGTGACCAGACATAATGCCCTGAAGATACCTAGCAAAGTCCAAAGGAAAAAAAAGGAAAAGAGAGTGGAAGAGAAAGAGAGAAATCAGTCCAGGAGAGTCTATTTCTAACTCTTACCCTAACCAATATGTAGCCTTACGTAAGTCACTCAAGATGCCTGGGCCTCAGTTTTCTTGTCTGTAAAATGGGCACATATGGAATAATCAGTTCTATAAAATAAGTATTTAAAGACTTATATTAATATTATGTTTAATTAATATATTTAAAATCTTACATTAAATACTTATAAGTATTTAAAGCTATAAATTTCCCTCTGAGCATTGTTTTAGCTGCATCACATAGATTATGTTATGTTTTCTTTTTCATTTAACTCAAAATATTCTCTAATTTCTCTTATGATTTCTTCTTTGACCCATGGGTTATTGAGAAGTGTGTACACTTGGGAATATCCCAGATATCTTTGTATTATTGATTTCTCATTTAATTTCTGGTGGTCCGAGAACATATTGAGACTTGATTTATGCCTATCTTGGTGACTGCTCTATATGTACTTGAAAAGAGTATGTATTTTGCTATTTGTAGGTAGAATATTCTATAAATGCCAATGAGGTCAGGTTGACTGATAATGTTGTTCAGGTTGTCTATAACCTTACCGCTGTTCTATTTGCTTGTTCTATCCCTTACTGAGACAGGCATGCTTAAATCACTTATTATAACTGTGGATTTGTCTACTTCTCTCTCCAGTTTTATCAAGTTTTGCTTCATGTATTTTAAGCTCTGTTATTAAGTATATAAACCATAAGGATCGTTATGCCTTCTTGATGAATTGACCCCCCTTGCCGTTATGAAATGTGCCTCTATATTCTTTTTTTCCAGCTTCATTGAGGTATAACTGACAATCCAAAAACTGTATCTATTTAAAATGTTCAACCTGATGACTTGATATATATATACATCGTGAAATATTTACCACAACCAAGCCAATCAACATATTCATCATCCCATAACTTTGCCATTTTGCTTTTTTTAATTTCTTTTTTCTTTTTTGTGGTAGGAACACCCAAGATCTATCTTCTCTGGAGAACTGATGTACAGCGATGTAACTCTAGCTGACAATATTGTATTGTGTGCCTCTATATTCTTGATAACATTCTTCCTTCTAAAGTCTACTTATGCTGATGTTAATATAGTCACTCCAGCTTTCTCATACTTGGTGTTTATATGGCGCGTGATTTTTCTTCCATTCACTTTTAACCTATCTCTGAAAGTATATTTAAAGTGAATTTCTTGTAAACAGCATAGAGTTGGGTCTTGCTCTTTTTATCCATTCCAACAATCTCTGCCTTTTGAGTAGGCATTTATATTTAGGCCATTTATGCTTAATGAAATTACCAATATGGTTTTTAAATTTATCATCTTATTATTTGTTTTCTATTGTTTCATCTGTTCTTTGTTCATATATTTTTTTCTGCCTTCTTTTTAGCTACTTTGTAGTATTCCACTTTATCTCCACTGTTGGCTTATTAGATACAATTTCTTTGTTTTATTTTTCCAGTGGTTTCCATAGATTTATAATATGAATCTTTAACCTATTACAATAGATTAAATTCTTCAAATATTATACTACTTCATATGTAATAAAGAACCTTCTGTTTCTTCCACTGTTTGTACTGTAGTTGTCAAACATTTTACTTCTACATAAATTATAAGCCCCAGAATAACAAAGTTTTTGCTTGAAACAGTCAATTCTCTCTTAAAGATGATTTTTAAGAGAAGGAGGAAAGTCTTTTTTATTTACCCACATTCTTACCACTTCTGGAGCTATTTATTCCTTTGTGTAGCTTTCATCTGGCATTATTTCTCTTCAGCCTGAATAACTCCCTTTAATAAATCTTGCAGTGCAGGTTTACTGGTGATAAATTCTCTCAGCTTTTGTTTGTCTAAAAATGTCCTTTTTTGTTTTCATATTTGAAGCATATTTTCACTGAGTATGGAATACATATTGACAGTTTTTGAGTTTTAGAGGGTACATTAGTCTGCTTGGGCTCCCATAACAAAGTACCACACACTGCATGGATTAAACAACCGAAATTTGTTTTCTCACACTTCTGGAGGCTAGAAGTCCTAGATCAAAGTCCAGCAGCATCAGTTTCTGATAAGGGCTCTCTTCTTAGCTTGCTCACAGCTGCCTTCTTTCTGTGTCCTCATATGGTGAAGAGAGAAAGCTCTCTGATGTCTCTTCTTAAAAGGACACTAATCCCATTGGATCAGAGCCCCACTCTTATGATTTCATTTAACCTTAATTACCTACTTACTCAAAATACAACCACACCAGGGCATTAAGGCTTCAATGTATGAATTTTGGGAGGACACACACATTCATTCCATAATAGTGGTTTTTTTCCCCCCAGTACATTAAAGATGCAATTCCATTGTCTTCTAGTTTGCTCTGCTTCTGTTGGGAAGTCTGCAGTCATTTTTATCTTTATTCCCCTGAGTATGTCTCTTTTTTCCTGGCTACTTGGGGTTTGTTGAGTTTCTTGGACCTGTGAGTTTATAGTTTTCAAAAAATTGGAAAATTTTCAGGCACTATCTCCTCAGATATCTTTTCTATCCCTGCTCCTGTCTACTGGAACTCCAATCGTCAAAAGGGAGATCATCCTGGGTGGGCCTAACCTTATCAGGTGTGCTCTTAATAGTGGGTCTAGCAGTCACAAACTAAAGAGGTCAGAGAGATGTGCTCCTGCTGGCCTAGAAGAGGGCAAAGAGTTATGTCGTGAGCTGCCTGTGGCAGTTATGTATTAAGAAATGCTCTCTGTGAGTTGAGAGCATTCCATGGCCAACTGCCATGAGAAAAACAGGGACCTCTGTCCCACAACCACAAGGAAATGAATTCTGGCTAATAATCCATGAGTGTGGAAGAGGACGTCAAACCTCAGCTGAGAATTGCAGTCCTGGCTAACAACTTAATTTCAGCCAGGGGAGACCCTGAGCAGAGGATCCAGCGAACCTGTAGCCAGATTCCTAGCCCACAGAAAAAACTGTAAAATCATACATTTGTGTTATTTTAAGCCACTAAGTTTGAAGCAATTTGTTACGCAGCATGGAAAACTAATTCAGGAAATTAGGAAGCTCACTTGAGCTTCCATCAAACAAGAGATGGTGCCAGAATTCAAACCCAAGCAGTTTTGGTCCATTCATTCGCCCATTCATTCATTCATTCATTCAACACTGCTGCTGGGTCTGGAAATAGGGCAGTAAATAATTGGCATTTCTGCTGTCACGGGGATTCCACTCTAGTGTCTCCAGAACCCGAGTTTTTAATGCTATACTACACTGCCTCCCTACAAGCCAAAGGGACTATAAGACAAAATCTAGCATCCTCTGCTAGGAGAGGGGATTTTAAATCCTCATCTGCTACTTTTCAAGGGCAGGTGGTTTTTCCCATATAAGGGAATGGGGAAGGCACGCTAAGATGAGATCATCACACCCGGCAGGATTCCCATATGTCCCACTTTGCTTTAACTTTCCTCTGGGACTCAAGGGGTCTTTCCCATATAGACTAAAGAAAGTCAGTGTCGGGGGCGTCTGCCACAGTGTGGTTAGTTATAAATTTAACCTTATTAATCTGGTTTGTTTCTGTGGGGTTTTTTCCCTAATCAGGTTGTGATCTTTTAAAAGATACTCAAGATAACCCGTAGATCTTCCACTATGGTTTTATTTATTTACACTTTTTTTTTTTAGATTCACTACTTTGATGCCAGTGCCTGGAGAGAAAGGACTGGAAAGATGACGATAGTCTGGGAGGGCTTTGGTTAAGCCATCTCTAGGTGTTTATTCTGTGTCTGCTGCACGCCAGCACCCAGCCATGTGGCAAATGTGAAGGAAACTACTGCAAGGCTGTGTCCTCGGAGAGCCTGGACAGAAAAGCACATGAATTGAAAATCTAACAGTATAAAGCTTCACAGATGCAGCCATCATGGCACACTCAGCCATCTTTGGAGCCACACAGACCTGGCTTTGAAGTCCTGCTCCACCTCTCTCCACCTTAGTAGATTTCCAGAGTAATAATAATGATACGAATAGCCACAATCTTATTGAGCACCTATCGTGTGCCGGGTGCAATCCTGAGCCCTATATAATAATTGCAATGTCTAATTCCTGTGAATCTGGAAAGTACAGGATGTTATCTATTTTATAGAGAACCATAAAGCTCAGAAGAGTTGAGCAACCTGCCCAAAATCACCCAGCTAAATAATGGGGGAGGTGAGATTTTACTCCAGGTTTCACTCCTCAACCTAAACTCTGAGCTTCAATTTTCTCAATTATAAAATGAGAGTTTCATGATCCCCACTTCACAGAGTTGCATGGAGGAATAAATGAGATAATCTCTATAATGCACCTGGCCAAAGATAGTTGCTCAGGACCTGTTGGTTGTCTGTGGAAGCAACTCTTGGGCTGCAGGAGTCCCAGTAGGCTTCCTGGAGGAGGTGCGGCCTTGGAAGGATGGATAAGACTCAGAGACCATTTCAAGCTCAAAGTATAAATAGCTACCTCCAGTTAGTCTTCTCTGTGGTCAGGCTGCTGGGCACCATGCCAAAAAAAAGAAAGCTCTGCCTGCTTAACAACAGCACCGCATTCTCTTTCTTCTCCAGGTAACTCAGTCGGGGGAAGGCATCTGTGATCCTGCTCTGGGTGCAAAATGCTCAACGCTGGGCACACACCAGGCTGCCCGACTTGTCTTTGCAGAACAGCTCCATAAAGAGGCAGTGGTGCCCTTCTCGAGAAGTTACAAGCTCTTTTCCGTTTGAATTGACAGAGAAATATTTATCCAGGGTTGCAAAACTCCTCCAGGAGGGCATTCCATGAAAAAAAAAGACAAAAGAGAAAAGAAAGAAAGAAATTTCTTGCTGGATTGGAGAAGCAGCGCTTCCCTTTTGACATTTCATAAGGCATAAATCTGATAGCAGCAGAAGCCCCAGAGACCGGCTGTTAGCTGAACTGAAGGTGAAGGTGTTCTGAGGAGGAGCCCGGGCGGGCGGCGAGCGCTGCGTCCTTGGCTTTCTTAGCCCCAGCGCTTTCTTGTCTACAGAATCTCCGGTAGACGTCCTCCTTCCCAAGGTTAACTCGCCAGGGACTCCAGCTTCCAGTTTACGCTCTGAAGAATGCATGTTTTAATCCGTGCCCCCCGCTCCCTTGCAGAACCCATCCTGATAGGTAACAACTCCGGGGTCTGAATTTGAGAAATTGGCCAGAGCCCTCCGGAGCCTCGCAAGAGTCGGTTCTCATTATTTCTAGCTGGCTTTTTAAAATCACCCCTTTGCTCTTCCGTGAGAGGGAGAGCGACTGCCATCGGGGTGGTGACGTTAGGAACAAGGAGAGGTTTCAGATAAGGATCCTCCATTTACTCAGTGCTATCAGCAACTGGAGATGGGTTTCAGTGACGCATTTGCTGCAACAGCTTCAAAAAAATCTTTTTTAAAATAACTATTGGGTGGAGTTCAGAATCTGATCCTCTCTGAGATGTATTTAAGGATCTCTTTTAGTTACTCAGCATGTTGGCTTCCAGTGGCTCTTGAACTATAGCGTACACGTGATTTGCCTGAAAATGTGGATTCCTAGCCCCCACTCCAGAAAGGTCTGATTCAATAGGGTGGAACACTTGACCTGACTTAACAAGTGTTAGGTGTGATTTTGATGCAAATAAGTAGGGAGTCAACTTCTAGAAACTTTGGTTAAATGAAAAGAGAAAGGACTCTGGAGTCAGATAGCGGTGTCTGACTCCGCTTCAAATCCTCGCTAGATCATTTACTTGCTGTGTGACTTTGGGCATGTGACAACCTCTCTGGGCCTTAGTTGTCTTATCTGTAAATAAACCTCTGTCTCAGGGAGCCTGTCCCCATTTGGAATCCTAATCTACTGAATCTTTGGGTGAAAGAGGAAAGCGGGTAGGAACCCACATTTGATTGAGCCCTGCAGTGTGCCAGGCCTGTCCTTACCCTCTGGAGCACTCTCTCTTGCTAAGTATTTTTCCTTCCAGAGGCACAAATTTGCCTATGCAAATCGGTTTGGGCTTCTGAAAAATGCCTTCAGGGCAGTGGTTTTTGATCAGTATTCTAACACAAAATGTGCATGGTGGGTTCGCTTTATTCAGCACACATTGGTTGTTTTGTAAAAGCAAAGTTGATTTGCACAGTTTATTTAACGCAGTTCAGTTCATTCATTCAGCAAGCATTTCACTGAGTTCCTACTGTGCTCCAGGCCCTGCGTGAGATGCCGGGATCCCATGATAAAAAGGCATGGGGCAGCCCTCGTGGGGCTGGGCACCCTGACATCCCTGGCTGGCCAACAGAGTGAGTTAATTAGAAGCAGCTGGAGCAGACGCCGCCACGCTCAGCCTGGGGTAGGAGAGACGGAAGAGAAGCGATGAGGGGACAGCTCTGGGAGCCAGGACGAGCTGAGTCAGAGCTTGGCTGCTCTAAAATGAAAGAGGCTCAGGCCAGGTGAATTCAAAACACCTGCCTAAGATAATTAGCAAAATAATGTAATGTGATGTTGAAACACTGGCATCCTTCTCCTCTGCTGTGCAGGCTTGTAGGGAGAAGGCCAAAACGATGGAGAGGGCATGCACGCCCCCTCATTCAGGAATACTGAGACGGGAGCAAGCAGGTTTTCTCAAAATGTGGTCGCCAGGCCACCGGCCACACAACCATCTGGGGAACTTATTTAAAATTCACATTCCTAACCACCCCCCCCCCAAAAATTTTCTGATTCAGAACCACAGGGGGAGGGCTTGGGAGCTGCATATATACCAAGCTCCTCCCCCCATCATCCCGCCAGTGAACCTGCTACAACTAGTCTGAGAATTGCAGAATCTTGTGACATCTAATCCTCATAGCTTTTGTGGTAGATGTGTCTCCCTCCTTTGTGGTATTGGTGGTAATACAAGTAACACTTGATAATGTTTGCTGCGTACTTTCTACCTGCCAGGGAGTGGTGCAGGCACTTTATATATACCTCAATTCATCCCCACAAAAAAGCTCTATTTGCTCCTATTGTTATCTTCATTTTACAGATGGGGAAACTGAGGCACAGAAAGTTTGGTGACTTGCCCAAAGTCTTACTTATCAGGGATGCAGCCAAGATTCAAACTCAGACCTATAGATCACACGAGAAAGAATCCAACATTTTGTAAAAACAAAACCAAATAAATGCAAGATGTTGATAAAAGCTATTTTGGGGGTGGTGGGAATACAAAGGCATTTAATTTTTGCCTATGTGCCCTTCTAATTTTTCTACAATAAACATGTATTTATTTTTAGTGTAAAAATAAATCTGGGTTCATATTTGTTATTCTGCACTTATTTGCTGTATGAATTCAGGTAAAATCTTAATCTTAGAGTTCAAAGTTCTCATCTGTAAAATGGGTGTAATAATCATTATTGTCAGGTTGAAGTAAGATATTTATATTAAACAGATAGCTCAATGCAGTTACACACCTGGTGCCAAAACATGTTAGGTCCGTCTCCTTCTTTTCCACTATCACCCTCTGTCCCCACAAAAGCCATCCTGTCGCTAGTGACGAGCTGGAGCGACAGTGTGAACTCTTAAGCCTTCCGCCCCCAAGTGTGGTCCTGGACCAACAGCGCGGGCATCCCCACCTAAGAGCTACTGACTCCAGATATGCATTTTAAGACTCGCAGGTAATCATCATGGAAGCGCGGGCTAGAGATTGCTCTCCACAAGGAGGAGTGTCGCACAGGAATAAAAGCAGGGATGCACTGGGTGCAGGAAGAAGATGTTAGAACTTCTGTTTATATTTATTGTTGATCCCCTTTTTAACGTCTGATATTTGTGACTGTTTCATGACATATTTAGTTGATTAGTAGTGAGGACACACATATGTATAGTTTATAAGTAAACACTGTCCTGAGTGAAGACAGGGCTCAGAGTTCTGCACACTCAGATCACGTCCTCGCTTTCGGCCACGCATCACTCCACACGCCAACTTCCAGGAGTTCTGTTGGATGGGAAGGGGGATGCCCCTTCCCTGCTCCTGCTCCTTCCTTACTTTGAGGAAAAGACTGCATTTTGGGAACACTTCCAACCTCTATCCTCCCTGGGAAGCTTGCCCCTTTCTCTTCCATCTCTTTGGAGGGAATGGAGAATGCATTTCACTCTGCCCTCCCATGACGTGCTTCTCAAAGGGGCCACTCTGTCCCTATGCGTTACGCCATCCATCGTCACACTCTCTTGAAGCATATTCCATCGTCTCTCACCTGCCTTTTCTCACTGTACGTGCCTGGAAAAATCCAAATCCTGGTTAACTGCAACCCCCAGCTTGTTTAGTGACGGTCCCGGGAAGTTGGATGTGGCCAGAAAAACACACGCCCAAGCTTACAGCACCCTCCTTAAATCCATGTCCATGAAAGTCGGATGGACCCTTCATCCTGCCTGCCCCTCCTGCCATATTTTTCTGCATCAGATGCTCTCCCACTGTCCTGGATGATTGTCCCTCATTCCTCAAGCCTCCAAAATCTCCTCCCCGTCCCCCCACCTCAGCTGATGACCTTTGTCCCATGCTTCAAATTTTGAGAAGAGCGCTGCCCTTTGCCAGGGCTTGTCTGGCTGGATTTTGTGTTTAGATAGTTCAGTCCTCTGGAACCAAATCAGATCATCTCTAATTTGGTGTTCTTTCCAGCACACACAGCGCCACTGGCTCCCTCTCAATATTGAATCCAAACACCACAGTTTTAGAAACTGTCCTTTTTCCAAGCATCTTATTAATCCTCAAAGCATTGGTGAACTTTAAAAACTTGTGCTAGCGGCGTGTGACACGTGCGACAGCCCACGGCTTGCACTCCCCATTTTCCAGACCGGGAAAACTGGGACACCAGGCTGAGTTCCCGGTCCAGCATCATACAGTGAGTCAAATCAGAGTTGGAGGGTTTTATGCCCATCCTACAACCCATCGCCTCTTTGGGACTGTATTCTAACAAAGGGGAATCAAAAAATACAAAATATAAAGTCTTCTCTCCTGCCCCCCAATCAAGTTTGAATAATGCAATCTAGACGATGAATAGAAATGAAGGCTAGCTTCAAGTCTCAGAAGCCAGGGTGGGAGCTCGGGGCACCAGGGAGAGGTCAGTGTTTTTATCCAATGAGACCTTTTAAAATAACAGGAATGGCTCTGCTCTGTGCTGGCTGCAAAGGGCGCTGAGTTCTTCCAGTGCTTCTCAAAGGCCGGGCAGGCAGAGGACAGGCATTGCAAAACCAGCGGAGCCTAGGAAAAATACATATTTCCAGGCCTTCGCCTCGGCCTAGGGAATCTGGATCTCTAGGGTTGGGTAAGAAAATCTTTATTTTTAACACACTCCTCAGCTGCTCCTGGTGCACAGCTGGGTTTAGGAATCCTTGAGTCCTCATCATTAGGAATCTATTTGTATCCTAAAATGGCAAAGCTGGCCGGGCCTTAGAGATAATTTAGTTCAATCTCTCAGTTCACAGATAAGAAAACTAAGTCTTGGCGCAATGTGGCCTAAGTCCCTAGACGCAGGGTGAGCTAACTGCGGCCCATTGAACTTGGTGTTATAGTCCCAGATCGAATTTCGGGATCCAATTGGCACCCCTGAAATCCACGTGAATATGAACTTTTTTAATGGCTAAAAAGCAGAGCCGGGTTTCTCATTTAGATTCTTCTTTCCAATAAAGTAGGTAGTTTAAGTCATAAGAATAGGCATCCTTACACACCGTAAGACTCAATAAGGTGATTTCCGTTTTGAATAGGGGAAAAGATGCATCCTGTGAACTGTTTTATTTTTCTGCATTGATCTTCAAGTATCGAGCAGAGTTGGTCCTGAAGTCAGGTCTCTAGGTCCTTACACAGCTCCCGGGAACATTTTGCTCCCCGTCTCTCATCATCCCACTCATTTGGATGGATGCCTTTCAAACCTTGAATGATCAGGTGACCTCCCTAGTCAGACCCTGAAAGCCACTGCATTGCAATGTACAAATGCAAATGTATCCTGCATGTGCTTTCTCCCTGTGGCAGGTTTGCAAGCAGAGGTGGTAAACACTGGTGACATCTTGAAAAAAAAAAGCAGGGGCCCATCCGGTGGTGCAGTGGTTAAGTTTGTGCATTTTGCTTCAGTGGCTCCGGGTTCGCCGGTTCGGATCCCAGGCACGGAGCTTGTCAAGCCAAGCTGTGGCAGGTGTCCCACCTACAAAAAAAATAAAGGAAGATGTTAGCTGAAGGCCAATCTTCCTCAAAAAAAAAGAAAGAAAGAAAGAAAAAAAGCACATGCCTCTGGTCCAGGGTACAAAGTCAGCTGACAGGAGAATAAACGTACCATCGTCGTGGGTGTGAGAATTGAGAGGTAGATGCAGCAGTCCCTGCAGGGACTGTAGGGTTTGTCCCTGCAATCTGCTTGAGCTGCCAAGCCCAGGTCTGTTTCTCTTGCAGCCGGCAAACTGGGTGCTCTCCTGGGCATCTGCCTCCTGAAATTGACCAGAGCTTGCTGGGTGCCCTGAACCCAGCGCAGCGCCTGGCACGTGATGGGCACTCACAAAAATATTTGTTGACTCTTTGAACTTGACATACCCCCTCGGATATCCACATGTTTCTTGGGCCGCTTCCAACGTAACAGCTGACACCAAAGTGAATTCAATGGCATTTTTACCCAACAAGCATTGAGTACCTGCTGTCTGCTGTAGCTGTATTAAGATCAGTGAAATAGAGGCCCTCCGGGCCAAGAGGCTGTAATGGAGGGGAAAATGCAGACACGCATTCAAGTCACCCTTACATCGGGCAGCCTGTGATAAACTCAACTCACAGTGCAAAGAGGCAGGCAGCACAGTGGGAGGATGCCTGCTTGACTTTCTCCTTTTTATATGTATTTTTAAGAGCTTTATCGAACTATCTCTGACATAAAAAATTGTATATACTTACGGTGTGCAACTTGATGTTTTCATATACATATACAGTGTGAAATGATCACCACAATCAAGCTAATTAACATATTTATGACTTATACATAGTTACCATTTGTGTGTGTATGTTTGTGTGTTGAGAAAATTTAATTTAAGATCTATCTGCTTAGCAAATTTCATGTATACAATAAAGTTTTGTTAATTAGGGTCACCATACTGTATGTTAAATCTCCAGAACTTATTCATCTTGCATAACTGAAACTTTGTGCCCTTTGACCAATATTGTTCCATTTCTCCCTTCCCTCAGCCCCTGGCAACCACCATGCTACTCTTTGCTTCTACGAGTTTGACTATTTTAGATTCCACTTATAAGTAAGATAATGCAGTATTTCTCTTTCTGTGTCTTACTTAGATCGCCTAGAATAACGCTCACAAGTTCCATCCATGTTGTCACCAATGGCAGGATTTCTTTCTTTGTGAAGGCTAGCTAATATGCTATTGTATGGATACATATCACATCTTCTTTATCCATTCATCTGTCTGGGGACACTTAGGTTGTTTCCACGTCTGGGTCATTGTGAATGGGCTGCAATGAACATGGGGTGCAGACCACCTCCCAACCCACTGCACGTTGTTAATTGCCTGTTGCCCCCTTTCCAGATGTGAACTCCTCAAGAGTGGGGATCTTTGCTTCTGTTCACTGATCTTCTCAAGCACCTCAAACAGTGGCACATAGTAGGCGATTCACAAATATTTCTGAATGATTTTGATTCAGTGAGGTTTGGATACCAATCCTCAGCTATATGACCTAGGACAAAATGCTTTTTTTAGCTTCAGTTTCCTTATCAATGAATCTGGAATAATGACAGTTAGGAAGATCAAAATTTATGAAAACAAGTGGTTTCTAACCGATGGCATTAATGTTACTGTGATCATCACATAATCTTAGTGTTAATATTTTTAAAAGGCACCATATCTTGGGAGAGAAGGCAATTAATTACAACTGGAACATTGATTCTATCTTTTACATATCCATTAGGTTGCTTTCAGCCACAAGTCACAGAAAACCAACTCTCAGTGGCTTAAAAAAATGGAAATTTATTCTTTTCTCATAGAACAAAGAGTCTGGAAGTGGATCCACAATGTCAAGCTTGGTGTCTTTGCAATTCTCTTGACCAGGGTTTGGCAAACTGTGACTGACAGGCCAAATCTGGCTCACCAACTGTTTTTACAAATAAAGTTTTATTGGAGCATAGCGATGCTCACTTGATACATATTATCTGTGGCTACTTTTGCACGACAACTACTCAGCGCCAGAGTCGAGTAGTTGTGAAAGCCACCATATGGCCCACAAAGCCTAAAATATTTGCTATTTGGCCTTTATAGAAAAAGCTTTCTGGGGTTGGCCATGTGGCCAAGTGGTTAAGTTCGCGCACTCTGCTTCAGCCCAGGGTTTCGCCCGTTCGGATCCTGGGAGTGGACAGGGCACCACTCATCAGGCCATGTTGAGGTGGCGTCCCACATGTGACAACTAGAAGGACCCACAGCTAGAATATACAACTATGTACTGGGGTGATTTGAGGAGAAAAAGCGAAAAAAAAAAAAAGAAGAAGAAGATTGGCAACAGTTGTTAGCTCAGGTGCCAATCGAAAGAAAGAAAGAAAGAAAGAAAGAAAGAAAGAAAGAAAGAAAGAAAGAAAGAAAGAAAGAAAGAAAGAAAAGAAAGAAAGAAAAAGTTTTCCAAACCATTCTCTTGATCATTTCCTAATGGCCACACATCTGCTTTTAAGACAAGAGGGAAGAGGTGGCGCAAGCCACACCTGACCCTTTAATCAGGAAAGCAAAAGCTTTCCCAGAAGGACCCAGGTGACTTCCCTTTTCACCTCATGGGTCAGAACTAGGTCACACAACCACCCCTTGCTGAAAAGGAGTCTGGGAAAGTATGGATTGTTACAATTGGCTACACCTGAGCTGCCAATGAGGGAGCCGCTAGCCATGTGTGGCTATTAAGCCTTTGAAATGTGATTGGTCCAAATAGAGCTGCGCTGTAAGTATAGAATAGATATCAGCTGTCAAAGACTTAGTACAAAAAAGAATGTAAAATACCTCATTAATAATCTTTATTGATTACATGTTAACATGCTAATATTTTAGATATATATAGGGTTAAATAAAATATACTATTGAAATTAATTTCACTTGTTCCTTTCTACTTTTTTAACATGGCTACGAGAAAATTTTAAATTACATGCATACTTCACATTTGTGGCTCTCATTCTAGTTCTGTTGGACAGTGCTGTGCCAGGCTAATCATGATCTGTTGCCTAAGGCTGGGAAAATTGGCACCCTAAACTCAATGGGCATTCTGTCAGCAAGGAGAAAGGGGAGGTGGCGGGAGACAGATATTGGAGAGTAACTAACAGGGTTTGCCGTACTTCATTTATTTAACACAAGGACAACGAAATGGGTACCTAGTTTGTGCCATGCACCATGGCAGACATTTAGAATACAACACCAAGCAAACCAGACATGGTCCTGCTGTCCTGGAACTTAAAAAGTCCTCCTGGAAAAAGTAATATGGACCCCGGACCTTGTAGAATGAGATGGACTTCCTTAGGTGGTGCTTTGTGGAATATGATGGACTTTGACAGGCAGTTTTGGGTGAGAAGAGCAGGAGAGAATTCCAGACTGAAGGAGAAGAAAGTGAAGATGTTTGGGGGGAGAAAGGAGGTAGGATGAGGAGAAAGGAGGTAGGATGAGGAGAAAGATTTTGACCCAGACCCGTTGCCCTCCTCTCCCTGCTGCATCCTAACGCAGGCACACTCATCTTCTCTCCGTTTCCCAAACATGCCATGAGCCTTCCCACCTCTGAGACTTTGCCTCTCCCACTCCCCTTACTGAGATGTCCTTCTTCATTTTCCTCGTCCCCTTTAGTGAAATACTATTATACTCTGAAGCTTGGCACACACATTCCCTCCTCTAGGAAACCTTCCTTGACCCCTGATCCCAGAGGTTAAGGTCTACTTCCTTCGTGTTCTAATAAAAATAATATTGGTATTAAAGTAATAGTAGTAAACGTCTATTGAGCTCTTATCTGTAACCACGTTAAATACTGGATATGGGTTAGATTATTTGAGTTGCATGACCACCTTAGTCAGTAAAACTTTTATCCTATTTTACAAATGAAGAGAAGAAGGGTTAGAAACATTAATGGTTCCGTTTCACATGGCCTGACCTAAGACTGAACACTAAGAAAAAGTAGGAGGCTGCCAGGTCGATTCAGGGTAAAAGAAAGACATTTTAGAGAGAAGGAAGAGAGAGACCATGGTGTTTCGCCAAAGCAGATGATTCCCCAAGAGCAGAGGCAGATGGGGCAGGGGTGAGACCCAGGGAAAGATGGAGAAGGAAGCAAAGATCAGACAGGGAAGAGCCCAGTACCCCACAAAGATGCGTGGCTTTTACTTTGCTGATAATTGGGAGCCGCAGAAGGGATCTGCCTAGACCAAGGACATCTCTAAATTTGCATTTTGGAGCCAGGAGAACATTTAGCAGGAAATTCCATTCATCCAACAAAAGATGACGACTGCGTCAAGACAGTAGCAGAAGTAATGGAGAGATCTTGGAGGGCCCTAGGAGGTACGCTTGACAGTCCTGGTGAACAATTCGCACATTGGGTGAGAAGATGAGGTTGGCTCTCCACTTCTGATGGGGTTGTAGCACCCACCTCATTTAATCCTACACGGCCCTTCAAGTTAGGTGTCAGCATTCTTGGTTTACAGAGAAGATGAGTGGCTTGCTCAAGGTTACACCAAGTATATGATAGAAGCAGAAAGTCTGTCTGGCTTTTCCAAAGCCCAGGATCTTGCTGCCATCCTATACTGCCTCTAACCCTAAATTAGGAAATGATTTCCTATTCTCAGTGCTCCTTGCTTGTCAGATGTTAACTATTGGATGACTCACTCATATATAAAGTGTTTAAATTCTTCATTAATCTGCAGAGTATCTTGCTATCTGAGTTCTTCACTTGACTTTCATTTTGTTCCCTTTTGGGTAAATACCATGTTGCAGATGGACAGCAGTCCCCCCATTTTATGTCCTCTCACGCCTTTCATGGTAAGGAAAAGTTACTAATCTTCCCTGACCTTGACTGAGCACCACCCTCACTCTGCCAGTCCTCCCCCCATTCATCTCCCAGGGTCTGGGTCTGCTCAGAAGGAACCCCTCCAGAAGCCAGAGAATCTTCAGCAAAGCAGGTTACATTGGGAAATTTATACCTTGGCTATATTTGGGGGGAAGGTAAAATTTTATTTTAAAAAATAAGACCAAATTTAATGTGTGTGCCCTCAAAAGCCTTGGTGTCGACCTCAGTTATATCACTTGTCATCTCCTATTGGCTTTTGAATCAGCTGCAGAATGTGGTCCCTCTCACTACATTGTGAGCGCTGTGTGGCTGGAGCCTTAGTCTTCCCCCATCTTAGTATCACCAAAGCTGGCCTCACTCAGTGCTCAGGCATGGCGCCTTTAGCAGGCATGTAGTATTGCAGGAGGTCCTTGGGCAAGTGATTTGTGTTATCTGAGGCCCACTTCCTCATCTCAAAATGGGAATAACAATGTCCACCTAGCAGGGTTGATGTCATTAGATGAGACAAGTATGTCCAGCAGGTAGAAGCTACTTGATAAGTTTTAATTTTGTTAGTTCTTCAAGGAACATTGGAGAAATTAAATAAGATAAAGACAGCTTCATAATGAAATAAGTTGTTTTCGTGTGTGTTGTGAAAGACTGGCTTCCTTTTTTTCTTTTATGAAGGTATTCCATACTTGTTCTGGTTTAATTGGTTTATAAGAATTTACTCAGCCCCCATCAGATTCTTACCACAATGCCAGTTATTATTGGGAGGAAAGGGGGAGATGGAGACGGAGCAGTAGATAGAAAGAGGAGCTAATATTTATCGAAAACTACTAATTGTCAGACACTGTTATGAGCTGAACTGCAGCCCCTCAAAGTTTATATGTTGAAGCCCTAACCCCCAGTACCTCATAATGTGACCGTATTTGGAGACAGGGCTTCTAAAGAGGTAATTGAGACCAAGTGAGATCATTAGTTTGGGCCCTAGTCTAAAATGACTAGCGTCCTCATAAGAAGAGGAGGTTAGGACACGATCATATACAGAGAGGGGACTACTTGAAGACATAGGAGGAAGACAGCCATTTACAAGCCAAGGGGAGGTGGCTTCTGAAGAAAGAAATCCTGCTGACACCTTGAATTCAGGCTTCTAACCTCCAGAACTGCAAGGAAGTTAATTTCTGTTGTTCAAGCCAAGCCATCTGTGGGACTTTGTTATGGCAGCTCTAGCAAACGAATACAGCCCCCATGCTTAACGTATCCATCCTTTATGTATTCATTCATTCATTTGTCAGATATTTACAGAGCAGCTACAATGGGCCAACTCCAGTATAAAACAAGTCAGATGTGCTCCCTGCCTTCATGGAGTTTCCAGTCTAGCTCACGTTATTTCATTTACACTTCACAACAGCCCTGTGTGATAGATAATTATGGCAGTCATTCCCTTTTTACAGATGGAGAAACAGAGGCCCCAAAAGAGCAGCTGGACAGTGTGGTACACAATGTTTTAGGATCCATGGGTCACTTAGGGGTGATCCGAGCAGGGTCAGTAACCGAATAGGTCCAATCCAACCAGTAAGGGATGGCAGTTGGAATCCCAAACCAGTGACATGATGGATTGTGGAAGCCTCTCCATTAGTAAAGGACAAGGCAAGATTCACCCTGGCCCCCAGGGAAGGGGCTCACAGGAGTTAGGTAGCATGATCCCATGGGTACCAAGGGCACAGCCTCTGTGTAGTCACTAAAATTCACATCTATATCCACTCAGTTTGAGAGAAGACATGGGTTTTCCAGGCCCGCCACAGTCAGGACACATCCTGGATATGTCCATGGGAGATTTTATAAGCTGTTTGCTGAGAATATTACACCCTCTCCACTATCTCCTTACAAAAAATTTACTAAAACTGAAAAAACCATCACACAATTGAATTTGGCATGGGAGTCAGTGAAGGGCCAAGCTTTGTAGGAAGGTTCTCTCAAAGCCAGAGCAAAGCCAGTCCAGACAGTTGAAGGGGCAGCTAATGGCTGATTTATAAAAGGTAGTGTTTCCTTTTACCAAACACCTACTGTGTGTATGAGATCATTGCATGGATTATCTCATGCAAAATGTACAATAGCCCTAAGAAGCAAGAACTATTATCCTTTGCATTTTGCATTTGAAGAATTAAGGGCCAGAGAAATTCAGTAAGTTGCTCAAGATCCCATCATCCGTAACGAGCAGAACTTGGGTTTGAACTCAGACCTGTCTGATACCTCGTTCTCACTTTTAACTACTACACTCTCTCACTTCCTTGGTTAAGGGGTTGGGTCCAGCCTGCAGAGAGGACAGTCCGCGGAAGAGACTGAGAAGGAAGCCATCACAGTTTTTGACTCCCCATTCCCCTTTCCGCCTACCCACCAGGGACTTTGCTTTTACATTTAGGTCGTGTTTTAGAAAATTGGAACGAGAGCGAAGATCAGCTACCTGGCCCTACATCCTGTTCTCATCCCCAAGCCCTATAACTGGTAGAATATATTTGAAAAAGACTACATCTATAGCAGAGACGAAAGTCAGTGAAAGACAAGTAGATCAGAAAATATCGGGGAAGACTGAAGGCAAATAGGATCAGGACAATGGGGGAAAACAAGGTCTAAAACATCTGCAGGGCTTCCCAGGTTCTGGGGACGCTCTGAGACTAGAGATAATGCATACCTTGCGTTGCAGGAAAGGGTTCTGGTGCAAACATCAAGGTGGTTGGCTGGGGAGCCCATATTTTAAGCATTCAAGCACTTTAGCACCTTCTGTGCTCTCTTGGGCCAAGCAGTGGGCAGTGGAGGTTCCTGTCCCACCCCTCATCCAGGCTGGAGTTACGAGTATTGGTGTTTTGGCTAAAGAACCAAGAGAGGACCCAAAGATGTTCGGTAACACCAAGAAAGAATGGGGAACCCCTGTATATTACGGGAAAAAATTACCAAAAGACTATTCTCAGAATCATGTCCTGTTGCTTCACCACAACTATTAGACCAGTGGTAACAAACAAAGAGAAGGCGGGGCTCCGAAATACAAAGATAGCACATAACCTAAAATCACTGAACATCTGAGGAAAAGCAACACCCTGAGAGATGTACATATCACCAGCCTTAAAATAGAAGGGAATCCTGTCCCACGCTACAACAGAGATGAACCTTGAGGACATTATGGTAAGCAAAATAACCCAGTCACAGAAGGACAAATATTGCATGATTCCATTTATAGGAAGTATCTAAAGTAGTTAAACTCATAGAAGCAGAAAGTAAAATGGTGGTTGCCAGGAGCTGGGGGAAGGGAGAATGGTTCAATGTCTACAGAGTTTCAGTCATGCAAGACGAAAAAGTTCTATAGATCTGCTGTATAACAATGTGCGTATAGTTAATGATAATGTACTGTACACTTAAAAATTTGTTAAGAGGGTGGATTTTGTGTCATATGTTTTTGTGCCACAGTAGAGAGAGCGGGGGAGAGGAAAAGGGAGGGAGGGAGGTTGGGAGGGAAGAAGGAAGGAGAAGATGCATGCATTGATTCTTCCCTAGAGGCTTCAGAGGGAGGACGGCCCTGCCAACACCTTGGTTTCAGATGTCTAACCTCCAGAACTGAGAGAGGGTACATCTCTGTCATTTTAAGCCATGCAGTTTGTGGCCATTTGTTTCAGCGGCCCCATGAAACTAGTGTAAGACAGAAACACCAAGCTCAACAAATGGAAGAACTAACACCCAAGGAAATATAAGAGGGCAAAAAAAGGAAAAAGACTTTAAAAGAAAGAAAAGCAAATATTTGCACAGGGACAAGGGAAGATACCCATGAAATAAGAATAGGTTCTTGAGAAATAATGCCAATTAGCCATCATGGATAATATAACCCTAAAAGTCATACTTGATAGTCTGAAGAGCGGGATGGTATGTATGGAGAAGGACGTCAGAAATTGGTAAACTGAGCCAAGGAATTCTCCCAGAATGCTGCACAAAAGAATAAAAAGTTAAAAAATAATCCAGAAAAGAAAGTGATTCTAGGAGAGAGAATAAAGTATTGAGGAAGTAATAATAAAATGAATGAGAAGACATCTCCCAGAGTTAAAGAAAGACACAAGATTTCAGACTCAAAGGGCACAAGAATACTGAGCAGCTTGAATGAAAAATTTGGGTACCTAGCACATGAGGTGCTCAGAGTTCCCCACCCTTACCTCCAACATTTATATCAGGCATATCACTGTATATGTGGAGGCAGTCTCCTTTCTCTCTCATCTTCAATGCAACTTCCCCATGATCTGAAATGCAATAAAAGCTTCAGTTCAGATTTCATCCTTGATTCCGGGCCAATATTTGTGGTGTATAGAATTGGAAGTGCCCATTTCAGAAGAGGCCTGTGGTGTAATTAGAGTTTATTAGTCTCAGTAGTGGGTGTTCATCAGCAGTTCATCCAATTTGACACAGTCTTGGCCTGTGACAGGCTAAAGTTTTAATCCCTGGCAAATTAAAGGGGGAAATCAAGAAAAGGAACCATCTCTGAGATCATTAATACGTATAAAATGTGCAAAACGCTAAAAAAAAAAAAACCGCATGTAACAATCTGTTTGGATAATATTTGAATGTATTTATTGGAGATGTTGACATTTAAGCAAGAAATTGTTGTTCATAAAGTGAAGTGGACTGAGGATTATAAGAATCTCTAATCAGATAACAAAAATAAAGAGCTACATAAACCAATCGATTTTTTAAAATTAAAATAGCATTAATCTGGGATGTAAGATATCAATTTTGTAATCATCGTTCAGGGCTGGCACTTGGTGAGGTCCAATGTCTCTTGAGGAGTGAACGGTTCACAGGATTACTTTGTTAATCAACTCTTAGGAGACAGAATTAGACAAAAACATTTTACTTAGTAAATGAAACATATTCAATTTGGTGTTTCATTCTGCGTCAGTCTGTCATTAGAGGAAACCATATCAAGACTTGTAACAACAGCTTTCCATCAATAATTGTTTGACAGTTACTATGCTCCTGGGTGCACCTTTCAAATTCATAATTAGGAAGACTTGGCAGATGGGACACATTGATCAATAACATAGTCAATTTTCTATTACGGAAATAAATTGATATTTCCACTGTAAAAACATTTCTTTCAGTACCTCAGAACAACACTATTTATCTCTAAGAAGGTAACTAACAGGAGATATAAACGTTAGACAAATTCTAGCAGGTGCTTACCAGTCCTTTCAAATATATTCCACTCTCAATATCCCTAGGAGATGTCAGTCTCGCTTAGCAACTTCCTCAAAAGAGAGTTATTCCCAGCTTTCTGCCTAAGAACAGGAGAACTGGATCCAATACTTATCTTACTGTTCATACAACCGGGGTCACTGTTATTTGAGATGGAGTTGGCATTGGTGAGAGGTATGATACAGAAGAATACAGATACAGAGCACAGACGTAGGAATCAGACAGATCTGGATAAAAATCTTAGCCTTGAACTTGAACACATTGCTGACTCTCTCTGAACTTTATATTCCTCACCTATAAATTGGAATCACCTAGATCTAAATTCAAATCCTTGCCCTTCTACTTGCTTAACCACTAGGTAAACTTAAACAGGTTCCTGGACCTCTCTCAGCCTCGCTTTCCTCAGTGGACTGTTGTGAGACTTAAACGAAATGATGTCTATAAATATCACAACAGCAACAGCATGCCTCACAAATTTTAGTTTCTTTCCCCTTCCTTCTGATTTGTTATATGGGCAATGTACAAGCAATGTACCAGGCTATAGAAATTTGAGATTTGGATGTGCAAACTTCTCAATCCTTTTAGATGTCGTTTCCTCTAAGAAGATGAATTTATTCCCAAATACAAAGTCATATTGGGGCCAGCCCAGTGGGGTAGTGGTTAAGTTTCCACACTCTGCTTTGGTGGCCCGGGGTTCATGGGTTCGGATCCTGGGTGTGGACATATATACCGCTCATCAAGCCATGCTGTGGCTATGTCCCACATACAAAATAGAGGAAGATTGGCAAAGATGTTAGATCAAGGACAATCTTCCTCGCCAATAATTTTTTTAAAAAAACAAAATCATATTAACATACCAGCTTGCTTCATCAATTGGTTATGGCATCTACTTGACTGAGTCAACCTCAGATACTTGTTGAGAAACAATTCACAGGGCATGAGAGTGGATGGTTAAGAAGACAACATCATGACCTCCAACATAAAGGGGTTAAATCTAGTTGGGAAGTCTCCACTTAGATTGAGAACACCTAGTCAGGACCATGATACTAATGTCTCTGAGGGTTAAGGGGAACCTTGACTGTCAGGATCTGAGGAATTCTCATTTGCTGAAGTGTATCAGAGAACATTGTGCCCGAGTCTTCTGGTTCCTGCAGTCTCCCTTTCCCACTAGCAATCTAGCCAGCTTGAAAAGCTGGGAGTGTTAGAGTCCTGCTTCAATTACTGCCAGTTTCATCACCTCCACAGTCCACTCCACGTTAAGATATTATCTGCCCTCTCCATTTTAGCCATTTAATATCAAAGAAGGCTCAGAATCAGAATAAAGTTTGGTCACTTTCTTGGGTCTTGCTTCTTGGAAACCATCTCAAGACAGTCAAGGATAGTCGGTGGTAAAAGGAAGACTAGGAAAAGAAAATGCTTGCTTGTTTAGGGGGGTGGGAGGATGGGGATTCAAGAGTTCTATTTTGGACATGTTAACTTTTCATTCCTATTCAACACTCATGTGGAGATGTCAAGTAGGATTTTAGATATACAAATCAGGAACTCAAAGGAGATGTCAAACAGCAAACTGATGTGTTAAATTGGGAAATCATTATTACATGGAGATAAGTAGAGTCGTGGAATTACTACAGATTTCCCAGAGAGAGAGTGCAGAGACAGAAAAGCAACAAACCCAGGGACTGCCTCCTGGAGAGATGGCATTGAAGGATCCACAAGATTTAGATGGATGAAGAGAGAGAAATGCCCCCAGGTAGGTTCAAGCATATGAACAAAAACACTGCAGGGTAAATTATGATGTCTTGTTTGGTGAAGGTACTACTGACCAAGTTTTCAAACTACCCCCGTGGAGCCCCTGGCTTCCCCAAGCTCAGCAAGGGCTGACATTTGGAGTCCGAAGGAAGATCAGCCATGCGGGTCTCTAATCCCTATTCCCTGCTTCAACCACAACAGCTCCTTTCCAGTCTCTTTTATACTTTTTAGTGTGATATATTCTGTAAAGACAGAACTTTAGTGCTTTTTAAAGAAGTTGGTTTCATAATAAGATCACAGGTCTCAGAGTCCCAAGAAATATCCTGTCATCCAGATTCTGGCCCTTGTGTACTATATGACCTTGATCAAGTTTCCTCTGATATAAAATGACGCTACTAACACTTCCAACTTTGTGAGTTTGTTGAGCAAATTAACTAAGAAAATCTATATAAAGTACCTCACGGAGTACCTGACACTTAGGGGACCCTCAACCCTTGTTGATTTCCTTCGTTTCTTGAGAGAGTGCTGAGCTGGGAGAATACACTGTCTAGGATTCACTGGCGTTGCTAGCCTGACCCCAGTGCCTTCTCATCTCCTTGAGAGTTTCTCCTATCCTACTCCCAGCCTCAGCAACACTGACACACACACACACTCTCTCTCACACACACACAGAGCACACACACACACTTTTATTTCTTTCCAGTTCCCAACAATGTTAAGTCTTCACTTTATTTCAGACTTACCTGCTCATGCTCCCTCCCACTCCCACCAATTCTCACATATCAGCTGTGCTGGATCGAGGCTTTCCCAGGGCCCACTGGGCTCCCTGATGCCTTACAAAGCCACTTGGATCCTCCGTGGGAACCTGCCCAATGGACCCATCCTCTTAGGAGCCTGACTTGAATGGGAGGCTTCCAGAGTTCATGAGCTCACTTCACTGCACCTAGGCCCGGAACTAAAGATGCCTAGAGAGGAAGCTAAAAGCTGAGAGAATGGGAAGAGAGACATTTTAAAGACTTGGTGGAAAAGCTATAAATTGCTGCCTTCCTCTCTGGGGAAGACTGTATTTTCGAAAGGTGGCTGAAACCATCGCTCCCATTTCAGATGCTTTTCTACAATGTGACCTTGACCCTCCTCCCTGAGAAGTGAGATCTAATTCTCCTCCCCTTGAAATCTGAGCAGATCTCATGACTTGCTTGGAAGCAGCAGACTGCACCAGAAGTCACTCTGTGACTTCCAAGACTGGGTCAGAAAAGGCCAGGCAGCTCTCACCCGGCTTTCACGGAAGACTCACTCTGGGCACCCTCCTTCCCAGACATCAGGCACCACGCGGTGAGAAGTCCATGCCACATGGAGAAGTCACACACAAGTGCTCTGGATGAGTCATCCCAGCCCAGGTACCAGACAATACTTCCAGGTGATCCCAGCCTCCAGGTGTCTGAGTCACCACCAGCTATGTGAATATCCCCAAGTAGAGCCCAGGCATTGTTGAACAGAGACAAGCCAACCCTTTTGCTCCCTGCCTGAATTCCTGACCCACATAATCTGTGAGCTGAACAAAATGGTCATCGTCCTACATCACTTGGGGTAGGGCGGTTTGTTACGCAGCATTAGTGACTGGAACACTCGCCAAAACATGTAGCAAATAAGCGTGCATGTACACGCATGCTCACCCATAGTGGGAAGTGGGACAAATGTTGAAGAGGAAAGATCGACCCACTCTCTGTGTCCCAGTTTCCCCACCCATCAGGTGGCAGGGAGGTGAGACTGTGCGCCCAAAGGCCCTCCCGGCTCTAACATTCTGCTTCTCTGATCTTCCTTTCCTTCCCTTCCGTTAAATCCTAATCTGAAATCCTTCAGTTTCTCTGAGATATACATGACTGACAACTCCCCAGCAGTAGTCGCATTTTAGACAGCATCAAAGCCAAAGGGAAAGGAATAAAGCTTTGATGGTGGAATTTCAGAGCCAGTAGTTATTTTTTTTAGGAGATACGGAAGAAGTGGTTATCCTGTCTTGAAATTATTTGTATTTCATTGTCATCTAATGTATTTGTATGTCATTGTTAGATACTGAGTTACATTATCCACAATGACTGTTATTATTACACGGAGTGTTACCACCTCTTGATGCTCACTGTGTGCTGAGCATTCATCTAGACACTGATCATGTGTTATCCCGTTTAACCCTCACAGCAGGAGATGCCCCCACTTCATCAGTGGTACCTGCCCTGAAGCCATGTTAGAGAACACAAAGAAATCCATCACATGGGGAGATGAGCCTACCTGAGAATTCTACCCTAAATTTTGGTCTACCCAGCCCGGGGGTCTTCAAACCTTGTTGCAGTGAGACACTTACGTTTTATATTCTGAATCAAGGTGTTCCTCTGATAAAATTGAACAATGTTCGTTTCTTCATTTGCTGGGGAAATATGTTAATGAAGAGGGTTTTCAATTTTCCTCCCATAATTTTTTTTTCAGACCTTTGATATTCCTTCCACTGCTGGTTAGGAAAATCAGTTCTAGTTCAAAGGAGAGGAAAATATTGTAGCAATTATGAGAGTGGGCTCTGGAATTAGAACCGGGTTCAAGAAATAAACAAAATGAGCCACTTGCTGCTGCGTGACCCTGGGCAAGTCATTGTTCTAATGTCTAATCCTGTCATCTGTAATTTAAGAGTAACTATAGTTCCTGCCTCACAGAGTTGGTTGGGATTAATGGAGATGATGCATTAGGCACAGTGCCTGGCATGTGCAAATAGTGAATAAAAGTTTGCTGCTTTGATTAATAAAGCTTTCCTATATCATTGCAGGCAAATACAAGATAGAAGGCTATTTTCAAGGTGATTTTGACCTGCCAGAGAAAGTCTCAGGAAAAAGGGAACTTGTACATGTGTGTGTATGCACGTGTGAGTTTTGCAAATTAGATAATGTCTTACAATAAAATTTCCAGATTTGTTGTTTAATTTTCCACTCTTCTTTTCTGATATAAATATGCCCTAGAGAAAAAATAATATATGGAAGCAAGAGAAGTGTGGTCTTTGGAGTAGAAAGGATTAGTTACTTGTCTTCTCTGAACTTTGGTGCGGATATGAAATAGGTGCTTAATAAATATTTATGGAACAAATTGTAAAAATTATTATACTAATGTCTACCTTTTTCTTTTTTAGTATTAAATGAGATATAAAGTGAAAGTGCCTAGCTCCCACTTGCTAGTTAGCAAATGTTCGTTTTCTTTATCCACATGGTATTTTTGAAGGGCCTGACATGTTTTATTAAGAAAGTCCAAATTTGATCAGTTCTCTTCTTTCTGGGGAATTTCAATTCCTCTGTTTATCATGTGGATAGCAGTGTTTGAGCTACTGAGCTGTTTTTACTGAACATGTTCACTCTCTGTTCTCTTCTAGAGATTCTAACAACATGTTGTGTAGATAAAGTAACGCTGCTTCTCACAGGAGCTCAACAAGCTGCACGTGCATTAATCCTCATTCTTGCGAAGAAAGTAGGAAACGCATCATTTTTCACTAACTTAAGAGATAGCTGAGTTTGCTTTTGTGGAGGACACACACACACACCTTGAATATGGTGTCTCCTTATAACCATGAAGTCTGAGATCCTCAGGGAATCATTACACTCCCTTCCTCTGGAGATAAATTTAGATCTCCGTGACTTCCTGATAGAAGATGAGTTGTTTCATCTTTAAAATTAAGGAGTAGTGGGGGAAAGTTCCGGTGATTCTTTTTTTAATGCTCAGCAATTTCTACTCTTCCACTTAGAAGCAACTAAATTCACATCACATGATTCACCTTCCTGCCATAAATCTGGTGATCAATCTAAAAGCCCCAGTCTGCCAGCCATTTCCTAGGCAACCAACCCCAAGTGACTTTAATGGACAGCCCATAAAAGATAGAGCCCAGCAAGAGAAAGGAAAAGCCTGTCATTTTGTACTTTTTTCTCAATACGTTTAAATAATTAAAAACACCATCAAGAAACTAATCCACAGATAAAATGACATGTAAAATATGATTGCATAGTGCTTTCTACCTGCATTGATCCACTCGAGAGGGAAAAGAGCCATCTACTCAAGCCTTTACTTGTCCTAAAAGAAATTTTTTCCAACTTTTGAAATGAAGTTAGAATTATCAGGCCAGATCTTGTTGAGTGGATGAGTTACAAATAGACATGCACTAAATATTTGCAGCAGTAATGACCTCTACATTTCCTTTTAATCTGGAAATATCACAAAACACTCTTTTTGGAGTGCACATTGGATTAAATTTAGTAATTCAAGGAAGCTTAAAGGTTAAAGCATCCATTTGGGAGTCAGTCCTCAGTGAATCCTTGATCCGAATATATCAGTGCATGACCTTTGGAAAGAATATGTAATCTTTCTGAGTCCCTGTTTATTCGTTCATAAAATGGGGGTAATGAAAAGAAATTGTATCTCATCAGGTTACTGGGATGCTTAAATCAGATAATGCAGGTAAAACACTTCATATAATGCCGGTCACATTGTAAGCAATCAACAAAGGTTAGAAATAATGAATGAATCACCTTCTTGTATGTAAATACTTTCTGAGCATTAGGCACCAGGTTAAGGTATTTACATACATGGAAATACTAGAGCGATAAAGAATTACATGGCTCTTGTGTCAAAAGAAAGAAAACCACTAACTCTGGAATATCGGCTGCAGCATCATAGACAGCAAACATATACTGAGCACCCTCTATGTGCAAAGCAGAGCAGTGGAAGGAGAGAGCATGGGTTTTAGAATCAGACAGAAGCACATTCAAATCTCATTCTCCCTTACGAGCTGTGTGACCGTGGAAAAACAACCCACCTGCTCATCCTCAAAATGGGAAAGTTATAGGAGCTCATGGTTGCAGTCAACATAAACAGACTCAGCAATGTTTACCAAAAGAGCAATTCATTGGAAGTATCTGGGACACTGAAAGAGTCAGTGATAGACTGGAAGACCAGTGTGGAAAACTGGTCAAGGTTTAGGAAGGTTCTAGACCGTTAGGGAGAGGGAACCAGGGAAAGAGCATGCAGCAGCAATGGTCTGGTTAGAAGTGGTCAATGCTGCTGGCATGAATACAACCTCTAATTGGCCCCATGTCTTTGGGTCTCCAGCTCAAGGTTCAAAGTCCTTGGTGTGCCTGCTATGTCACTCACATGCTGCTGCTGGCTCTGCCAGGCTAAAAGCGGCCTCTTTGGCCTCCATCATTGGAGGGGAGTGCTACCTCCACCATGACCATGCAATTGAGCTACTCCGAAAAAGGGCAACTGGGCACCAAAACGATGTATGCCCACTCTCCTGGGAATAATGATATGAAATATTGCAAACTCACTGTGAGGACAAAGGAACTAAAGTCTTTAAATTGGGGGCTGGCTCCGTGGCCAAGTGGTTAAGTTCACGCGCTCCGCTGCAGGCGGCCCAGTGTTTCATTGGTTCAGATCCTGGGCACGGACATGGCACTGCTCATCAAACCACGCTGAGGCAGTGTCCCACATGCCACAACTAGAAGGACCCACAACGAAGAATATACAACTATGTACTGGGGGGCTTTGGGGAGAAAAAAGGAAAAAATAAAATCTTTAAATTGCATATCACAGGCCAGCCCCAGTGGCCTAGTGGTTACGTTTGGTAAGCTCTGCTTCGGCAGCCCAGGTTTGGTTCCCAGGCGAGGACCTACACCATTCGTCTATCATTGGCTGTGCTGTGACAGCAGCTTGCATACAAAATAGAGGAAGTTGGGCAACAGATCTTAGCTCAGGGTGAATCTTCCTCAGCGAAAAAAAAAAGTGCACGTCATTGCGCCCAACACATAGTTGGCACTCAAAACCTGGAAGCTATCATTATTAGACATTCAAAGTATAGCCTCTGGAACAAAGCCAACTTTAATTGACCACCTAGTCTGTGCCTGGCCCCATGCTAGGCTGAGGATAGACTCCTGATAACATTACTTAATGTAGTATTATGTCTGCCTCTCATGAGATTACAGTGTAATGGGGAAAGCAGAGAAGTCAAAAATAACAATAGTAATTTGAAATCGCTGTGATGAGGACCATATGCTCTGGGTAGGATTAAAATGCTCTGGATTCTCGGAGGAGGGAACTATTCATTCTGTCTTGGGTAGCTGGGGAAAGTAGAAAGAAAAGGGCAGTCCTCACTGAAATGGTGACATTTGAGTCTGGAAGACACTCTCCTCTTCATCTATCCTGATTCTGCACATTCTTCAAGGTGCTGCTTCTAATGAAACAACCCTACTGCTTAATCCTAAATGCACACTGAAGGATTTGAATAAGGAAAAGTTCTGGAATAAAACCTTCTGGGTGGTTAAGAGCTTGCCACTCAAAGGTATTCTTATATTCTTTTTTCTTTTTTTTTTCATTATTTGCCATTATCATCCCAACATCATACCCAGGGAGAAAATTTTCCTCCTTAATTAATGGTCTGACTCAAATGAAAGTTTTCTTTCTCATTTACTCATTCATTATCTCAATCGATGGCGAACGTTTATTGAAGAGGTGACACAGGTAGTACTTCTCAGTATTAAGCACCTGGGTTATGGAATCAAGGAGATCCGGGTATAGATCCTTTCTTTTTTTCTGTTTGTTTGGTTTTTTTTTTTGAGGAAGATTAGCCCTGAGCCAATATTTGCTGCCAATCCTCCTCTTTTTGCTGAGGAAGACTGGCCCTGAGCTAACATCCGTGTCCATCTTCCTTTACTTTATATGTGGGACGCCTGCCACAGCATGGCTTGACAAGCAGTGCATAGGTCCGCACCCAGGATCCGAACCTGTCAAACCCAGGCCACCAAAGCGGAACGTGCAAACTTAACTGCTGCGCCACTGGGCTGGCCCCTATAGATCCTTTCTTTACCCTCACTGCCCAGGTGACCCTGGGCAACTCACTGAAACTGCTTAACTATGTGTAAACCAGAGCTGGACACAGTAAACACGATTCTCACATACACATACCCTTGCAGAATGATAGGTGTTCAATAAATATTAGCTATGTTATTACTATAAATGGAACATGGGAGAAAGTGCTTTCCATTATCAAAGAGAAGATAGCCTAGAATTCTCAAAAGGCCTTATTAAATACTTGCAGAGATAGGAAGGAAATAAAGGAATATAATAGCTTGACATCAGCAAGGACAGGTGTCTGGTTCTTCCATTGCTGACCTGTTCCATTCCACTGTTTCTTCAGGATCTTTAATAGTGACTGGCACCAAGGAGGTGCTCTATAAATATTTAGTGAATTATTTAATTAGTAACACATTGACTTTGGCCCAGGACCATCACCTTGCACAACTCCAGGAGGCAGCATTTACATACGACACACATAGATGACAACATCATGCTTCAGAGCAGTGGTTCTCAAACTTAGCTGGACTTGGGAATCACCTGGGAACATTTCAGAAAATACTGATGCCTGGGTCCCACCCCCTAGAAATTCTGATTTAATTGGTATGGGGTGTGGTTTGGGCAACAGCGTTTTTCTAAACTTCCCAGAAGAATATAACGTGTGGCAAAGTGTGAGAACCAATTCTCCAAGGGGCCCTTGTATTATGTGTGAGTTTTCATCCCTGAATTGTGCAGTGGGGTCGTCTTGTTATTAATCACTCAAGTCCCGTGTTCTCTAAGATGGAGAGTGAGTGGGGAAATGGGCAGGTCTGCCAATAGCGGTAGTTTGCTGCAGGGAGGGAGTAGAGAGCTGAGGTCAGGTGGGCCTGGGTTTAAGCCTAGGCCACCTATTAGTAAATTGTGAAACCTTGAGCAACTTACTTTGGGGGCCTCAAACCTCAATACACAGAAGGCCTGGCAGAAGGGTCAGCCCTGCAGAAAAGGTGGTTTTAACTAAAGCTTCCCCGACAGTTCAACAGCAATCGCTTCTGCAGTCTTCTTTCACATTCAGTCTAAACGAGGGGTTAGCCAAGTACAATCGGTGGATCCAAAACAATGGGCCACCTGTGTTTATAAATAAAGTTTTATTAGAACACAGTCAAGCTCATTCCTTTGCTTTATCATCTCTGGCTGCTTTCACACTACAACAGCGGAGTTGAGTAGCTCCAACTGAGACAGCATGGCCCGCAAAAGCTAAAATATTACTATCAGGCCCTTTACAGAAAAACAGCTGGTCTATCCTGGTCTGATCACCCATTAAATACACTTTCCATGCTGTTTATGATAATGAAGATCTGTTGTTATTTGCAAAAACCCCTCCTTCACATTCAGATTTTAAGTTCTTTGAAGCTGGACCACCCATGTCGTTTTTCTCTAATTATACTATTTCACATTCACCTCTTGCTTGCCAGAGAACTTTGATGTGTGAACTACCATTCCCCACAGAGTCTAGTATAGTGTTGAGCAAACAGAAGACACTTGAAAAATATTTGACTGATTGTCTTTCTCTGATTTATTTCAAGCTCTAAGCATTTGGGCCAATGGTTATTTTTGTCACTGACGTGATAGGTCCTGATGACCATCACAAATCCCTATATTGAATGGGGGCGGAATATTTCACACCATTGTATGAAATGGCTTTTTTGTAACATTTCTAGTTGTCACTAGTTTCGATCCAAATCCTTTATAAGCTTTATGTGATTTTTCCCATCAGAGACAGTGCTGTTTCTGTAGAAAAGAATAATGTTTAGAGTCAGACCTGAGCTAAAATCCCACTTTGTCTACTTCCTAGCTTTGAGCCCTCGGCCATAGGGCTCATATTTCAGTATCATTTAGAATCTAGACAAGTCAGAAACATGTTCTTCCTTTCACTCATATGTCTAAGTCGCACTTTTCTACCTATCGGCTCCGAGGAAACAATGGTTTAGAATTTACCAGTTCCTGGGAAATCATATTGGTGAATTGCCTTTTACAAGAGCAGACAAGGGCACAGAGCAACCTCAAGTCAGGTAGAATCACTAAGAAAAAACAATGATGGGAGGCAAATGTTCAAGGCAAAAGATAAAGATGTTGTGAACTACACATGCCTATTTGTGAAGCTCCAGAGTGATGTGACATTTCTTGTCAATGATTTGACCTACTTACAACTCTTCTATATAATAAATGGCAAAGCACTCAATACTATTAAATATTCTACTCTTGCACAATGTATAGTTAATTTTAATGATATTTTCTAGTTATTTTGCACTTGCTATCATATAAATCAGGAAGATTCCTCTTTTTTTTTAATAATTGAATTTACTGAGGAGATTTCATCACAAAAACAAGCTGAACATGGTCCAAGTACTTATTATTGTGGCTACATGTAAGCCTGATGTTGAAGTTTTTAATGGAGAGATTTGTGTAATTATTTTGCGTTAATTCTGTCTTTATTCCAGGTGTTGGATGCTTCTTTGTTGAAATCTCACATGTATTGGATGCGTTTTCGTTGGGTTATTCATAAAAGAGCCTCTGAAAGGGGTAATGTAGCTGGAAAACAAGATCAAATGTTGAAGAGATGTTTTTCCACTATGTAAGAAGATGGCATAGTCACTACCAGCTCTACACACTATTGCAGGTAACCAAAGGCATGAATTGTCATCCTTACACTCATATATTTGGCAGCAAAATGGATTTGTATACTTATATTTGAATATGGAAGGATCTTATATAACGGGAATTCACTTCAAATTAAATGATGACCCGTGAAGACTTAAACTCGAACGCTCTCCAGAGCTTTAATAATGGCAGGGCTTGGCTAATAAAGAGCAATAACCTCTCCACGCACTTATCTCATGTGATCATCACAATGATCCTACAAGACAGGCAGGGCAGGTATTAAAATTCCTGTTTTATAGGCAAAGAAAGCGAGCCTTAGGGAAAGCAAGAGCTTTCCCCATGCATACAACTGGGTTTTAAACCTACATCTGACTTCAAATCCTTTGGGGTTTCCAACCCTTTATAAATTAGTCATCTTCTTCTCCACAGAAGAGGGGCAAGCCTGATCTTAACAATTGTCCTGTGTTTTCTTTCCCTGCAGACCCTATCCAGCTTCTGACTTTTTCTTTGGTTTTGTCTCTCAGCTTTAATCTGTACCATCCCCTTGGGAACCATAACAGAATCTAACTTCCCTCTTTGTGGCCAGATTTTATGGCTCCTCATTGTTTTAGGGTAACTATCCAGCCCTACCCAACTCAAATGCAAGACCTGAATCTATTCCTCTCTACCCTTGGTAGACAGCAGCTGCTCTAATAAAGCGTTTTGGCTTGCAAAGAATCTCTGCACTCCATTTACTCCTGGAGATTCTGTTCAAAGGCTAGTGGAGGAGACTAGAGCTCTAGCTAAGGGTTGCACACAGAAGAAGAGATGAAGACTGAAGCCAGTTTTGGACCCTATTGCTAGAGCAATAAGACAGATAAGGATTGTTTTCGTGAGAAACTTTCTGAGGCTCTGAGAAAAATCAAAACTTCTTTGGAGACTAATATAGTCATTCATTTGATAATATTTAATGACCAGCTACTGTGTACCAGACACTATTAATAGACACTGAAGATACATCAGGGAATGAAACAGGAAAAAATTCCTGCTCTCAAAGTGCTTATATTCCACTAGGAGACACACACGATAAACATATACACACAAATATGAAAATTTTAGTCTTCCAATCCTTGAACATGGTATATGTTTGTATTTATTTAGTTATTTTATTTCTCTCAGTGATGTTTTGTGATGTTTGTATATTTTAGTGTACAGATCTTGACTTTTGTTATATTTAGTTCTAAGTATTTTATGTTTTTTAAAGCTATTACAAATAGAACTTTTAAATTTCATTTTCCAATTGTTTCCTGCCAACATATACAACATGGTTGATTGTTTATACTAGCCTTGTACCATACAACCTTGTCAAATTCACTACCTATTTCTAGTTGTTGTTTTGTGGGTTCCTAAGACTTTTCCATATAAATAATCATGACATATGCAGGTAGAGACAGTTTTACTCTTCCTTTCTGATCCTTATGCCTTTTATTTCTTTATCTTGCTTTATTGCAAAGGCTAAGATGTCCAGTACAATACTAAATAGAGTGGACATCCTTGCCTTATTATTGATCTTAGAGGGAAAAATTCAATATTTCACTATTAATTATGATGTTATTTTTAAATTTTTTATAGATGTGCTTTACCAGATTGAGGACATTCCCTTCTATTCTTTGTTTGCAGAGAGATTTTATCATGACTAAGTGCTAACTTTTATAAAATGTACTTTTGCATCTATTGAAATGTTCATATGGCTTTTCTTATTTATTCTGTTAACATTATGAATTATACTGAATTTTTAAACACAGATATATAAAAAAAGTTGTAGAACAAATGCTATAAAGAAAAACAAACAAGTTAAAGGGAATAAAAGTAATGAGAATTGCTATTTGAAAGAGTTGGGCAAGGAAGGCATCTGTGAAGAGGTAACATTTGGGTAAAGACCAAATGAAGTGGGGAAGCAAGCTATGCAAAAGTATAAGGAAATATCGTTCCAGGCACCAAATGGTAGAAGCTGGGTTTGAAGAGGTAACCAGGGGCTGATCACATAAGCTGTTGGAGGTCACTGTAAGGAGTTTAGGATTTTATTCTGAGTACCCTGGGGAATCATTAGTAGGTTTTTAGCAAAAGAGCACCATGAACTGATTTATGGTTTTAAAAGATCATTCCAGCTGTTGTGTGGAGAACTGAATGTAGATTGCAAGAGTAGAATGGGAAAATCAATCAGGAGGCTGTTTTATTACTCCACAAAGGATTATAGCATCATAGATTAGAATAGTAACAGATGAGGTGGTGAAAAGTGACCTGTTTTGGATGTGCTGTTGGACTGGATCTGGGGCCAAGGGAAAGTGAGGATTCAAGGAGAACTCCTAGGGTTTGTAGCTTGAGAAGCTGAGTGCATGATGGTGCCACTTCTTGAATGGGAAGAAGAAGATTGGGAGATAGAATCAAGATATCTGCTTTTGCCATTTAGACATTCACCTCTTTAGTTGAATCCAAAATAGATAGGTGGATATACAATTCTGGAGCTCAGAGAAGAGGTGAGAGTAGAGAAAAAAAATTGGAAGTATTATGAATATAGAGGATATTTAATCCCATGGGGCTAGATGAGTTCACAGAGGAAATTAGAGTAAATAGAACTGTGTACTGGGGAAATTCCAACACATGTCTACAGCACAGGAAGTTGAGAAGGAGCAGCCAAGGGGGTAAGAGGAAAATAGGAGGAGTGGAGTGACTCAGGAGCCACATGAAGAAAGGGTTTTGAGAAAGAGAGAATGATCCACTGTGTCCAATGCTCCTGAGAGGCCAAGTGAGATAAAGATCAAAAGTTGACCATGGGATTTGTCAGTAAGTCATTGGTAACCCTGAACAGTTTCAGGGCAGCGAGGTGGAGGTAGAGAGGAGGAGAACCTAAATGGAGTAGGTTGAATAAGAGAGATTTAGAGTGACCACGTTGAGTGCATTGGAGACAGCAAGTATGGACAAATTTTTTGCAAGTTTTACTTTAAAGGAGAGCAAACAAATGACTTAAGCCTGAGATGGGAAATGAAGCCTAAGGAGAGTTTGTTTAGTTTTGTTTAAATATCATAGGTATTTCTCACACGTGTGTATATTGATGGGAATTAGTCAGTACAAAGGGAGAAGTTGATAATGCAAGAAGTAGATGGAATAATTGAAGGAGCAGCAAAGTCTGCGAATGACAAGACAGGATGAGATTCAATACACAAATGCAGAAACTGGCCTGACTCAGGAGCTGGACCACTTTACCACTGTCTCAGCAGAGAAGGCATGAAAGAGATGAAGGTTCATGGGTAGATTAGGAAGTGGCAAGATGAGGTCGTGTTCTTCCTCCTGATTCCATCATCTCCATGAAAGAAGAGATGAAGTCATTAGCTAGAACAAGGATGCGGGAGCAGTGTTGGAAGTTGGAGGAGACTTTATGAAATAATGGTTTTAATGGCAAGAGGATAAGTGGTAAGGGAAATCCAGTAGGACTGCCAGGCAGTGCTAAAGTCTTCCTAGGACTCATTAGCATAATTTGAAGTGAGATCCATCAGCAGGGATGTGGGTTTTCTACCTCCCTGTTCTTCTTAGGCAGAGAAGCTGAGTCCATGGAGAGCAGTGTTGGGGTCTAGCATGCTGGTTTGGCAGAGGTGACGTGAGAGGCAAGGAGAGCAGGGTATATACAAGGTATTGATTGCAGAGATGGGCTATGTTATGTAAGCTGAGTAAAGAGGAAAACGATAGAGAGTAAAACAGTATTAGGGTCAGTGAAGACCTTAATGAGGTCTGAGAAGTGTGCTTGTAGGGTGTGGGTGGGGGCAGTAGTCAAGTAAATGAGGTGGAAAAACAGAAAGTGGTTATCAAAGATTAGGATGCTTAAATCAAGAATTTGTAGGTGGTTCAGCTATTGCTAATGACAAGGCCTAGGATATAATCATGTGAAAACATGCTTGAGATTTGGTGGAGGAATAAACCACTTGAAGTGAGAAGAGTATGGAAATGAAGGACAGAGGTCTGGATGTTGGATGGATCGTTTATCTAGATGTTGCCCTCAGAGTCTTTGTACATTATTCCTCTCTCAGATATCTGCACAGTACACTCCCTAACAGAGTGATTTTCTCTTCTGATCCTATCATTTCTGTTTCTCCTCTTCCCCTGCTTCATTTTTCTTTAGTATTTATCAGCAGCCAACATGTTCTATAGGTATTTATTTGTCGCCACCCCTCCTCCGTGAAGGCAAAGACTTTATCTGCTTTGGTTCACAGCTGTAGCTTCAGAGTGGAAGGACAGTGGGTCTGGAAGAGACAAGGAGAAGCCCTGAGAACACATATATTGCATGCTGCCTTGGTGATCCTTGAGGGGTGAGAATAACCAGCTCCTGAGAGGGCTGCCAGGGAGGGAGTGCTCTCAGGCGAGTTATAGCAATGAGAGGAAGGGAACACACAGACAAGGGGTGACAGATGTAGATTTTGGGGGGGGTTCAGAGGATAGAGTGAAGGGGACCAAGGAATGTGTATGAAATTGGGTCAAATTAGTGGACATGCGGGACAACTTGGGGATGCATCCAGGGGACCACGAGTGGCCAGAGAGGTTTGAGAGTGTGGTGGTGACTGAGGTAATGAGGGATGGAAGGCACAATGGGATCAGTGCTGGGGGTTTTCTGGGGGAAGGTGAGTTATCAATTTTCATTATGGACTTCCGTTAGGGATTAGCCTAGTGGGTAGTTAGTTGTGGGGAGGCAGCTTGTAATGGTCCAAGACCTCATAGATTTCTGGGGGGATCCTTCAGTGTGATGAGTTACATCATGAGATGTCTCTCCCCACCTCTGCCACACCCTAAGTCCTGGCAGTTTGGAAAGGATCGGGTTACTCTGCCCTGCTTGGCCCTAGGTAGCCTCATGATGAGCATGTGGAAGAGCAAAAGCTGTAGGGGTTCTTAAAGCAGATTCCAGGGTGGTAGAGATGAATGATGAGAGCTGAAGCCAGAGAGGAAGATCCTGTTAAGGATTTTTCCCAAATAGCCTACACTCCTGCATGAGAGGATGTGAGGTAGAGAGCTCCAAGTCACTAATTTGGAAATAAGAGTGAACTGTCTCCATCCTAAAATCACGGGTGAATGAGGCCAGAGGACATTGAAGTTACAGGCAACAGGTCCAACATCTAGCCTCTTTGCTAACCTTTTCCCTCTATAACTCACTTCTTGGCCACTCTCTTTAAAAAAAAAAAAAGTAAAATTTGCCTTTTTTAAAAGCTCCCCTAGAGCTGAGGTTGTTCTTATGCATTTAGATTTCAAAGGCCATCTCAATTTGCAGAGCTAACCAGAGTTGAGATGACAACCAACTAAGTTAAACAGTGGAAAGACATGGGCTGTCACATACGGTTGTGCAAGTTCTGCACCAGGGCACCCAGAACAAGGAGCGCCATTTACTAACTTGAACAAAGGCATCACATGGGCAAATGACAGTCCTGAGTCAATAAACTTGAAGGCAAAACCAGAGCCTATGTGTAAGAGGCAACAGAGTACTCTTCATCTGTATGAAGTGGGAAGACATGGACCTCATTTACAGGCAGAGAGATTCAGGCGAAAGATGGAGAAAGAATCCCAAGTGTTTGAGTGGTTCTAAGAGGTCTTAGAGAAGAGTCTTTTTAGCAAGTCTTCCCCAAATAAGCAATTTGCAACATTTGATCTTCAATTCTGCATGGAGTGGAGAGCCCCTCCCAGTCTCTTCTAGCTCTTGTAATATGTTTACTTTTGTGTTTCTCTTCCCTTTCTGAGGGTTAGGATCATAGTCGAATTGATCTTTGTATTCCCAAGAGTTGGCCAAGGGTGGACACTCAATACAACATGCTGTATGTAATAATGCGAGGTTTCAGTTCTAAGACAATTCTGAGCTCAGAATTTTAATATTAAAAAATCAAAATGGATATTAAAAATAATTAATTTTTATTGAGAGCGCTATATGAATTATATCATTTAATCCTCACAGCATTGTCTATAAGGTAGATAATGTTATAGTCACTTTTACAAATAACAATAATAATAAACACATATATAGTGTTTAATATGGGACAGGCACCGTTCTAAGAACTTTTATTTATATTAACTAATTAAATCTCCTAACAAACCTTTAGGGTAGGTACTGTCATTATCCCCATGTTACCGAGAGCAAAACGAAGTTGTGGGTAACACATTTAGAAAGTAGCAGAGCTTGGAACCTCTTGGGCTGCAGGGTCCATGTGATGAACCAATAAATTATACTGTCTCCCCCAGTTCCCTGCCCAAAATGGTAAATATCTCAGGGGCTTCCAAAGCATTTATATTGATCTCATCCAAAACCCGGAGTATCATTCCGAACTCCGAATCCAAAAGATTCTGTGTTCTTAGGAGCGGGGAGAGTAATAAGAAATAGGAAAGTGAGTCTTTGAATGCATTTAATCCCAACGAAGCACTGAAGGGAGAAAAAGAAAAATCCAGTTTAGAAATGCTATTTCAAAGCCTGACTGCCCACTTTCAAAGACTTGTGGGCCATCCTCACAGTTAGTGGCTCAAGGAGAGATTTCCCTTTTGGTCATTAACACCCATTATCTCACTCCCCCCACAGGCTTGACAAATTTTCTTTTAACTGCTCTCAGCACTGAGACCGAGGGGGGCAGGATAATGAGCCTCCACTATGTATAATTATTATAAATGAGCAGAGATAAACTACACCTGTCAAAATAAATGATCAGTATCCTAAATCGCTGGTTTCTCCATTTACTGTTTTGTAAACTTGAGTTATTCACCCTTGCTAATTTCTCCCACTGCTGTTCTCAAGACTTTTTTCCCTTGATTTGAGCCCCTAGAGTTAGCTCCAAAGGTGCTTCTCGCCCCCAAATTCTCCTGAGGGTACGAGAAAAGCTTGAAGTAAATTGTTCCTGCAGGAAATGAATTACTAAATAGGTAGGGTTCGTTGAAAGGATGTCAGACATGGGCTGGCTCATTGTGGCTCTGTCTATCAATGTTAAGTCTTTCGATAATACCCCCTTTTTGTTCTTTTCCTAAGGCTCTGCCAAAGTGACAAAAAGACAATGGCAACATAGCATAGAAGTCAAGCTAATTTTAAGTGTAACTGTATTTAAGGAATGTTCAACCAATAGTGTTTTGGATGCGGAAACACTTTTCCATAGTCTCCGAAGTTCAAATCCAACAAACAAAACTACTGACTAGTTCTGTCTTTGCTTCTACACAAAGTGTAAAATGATTGTCTGTGTGGTTTTCAGTGATAGTACACTTATGTCTTTCCCCACTAATTTGTTTTCTATCTGGGTATGTTGGTCAGAATTCTCAGGATGTGAGCAACAGAAATAAGGAAGGGAGCTTCATTAGAAGAACAATGAGGTCACTCAGCAAATCAGAGCTAGAACTGAACAATCAGGAAGCAGGGCAACTCTAGCATGTAGGGAACAGGGACACAGCACTTCCTAGGGGGCTGAATCAGATTCATTTTAACACCACCCATTCCTTTGAGAGAAGATCTGATTGACCCTGATAGATCCATGCGTCCAACTGCAAGGGTGGGTGAGCAGGATGCTGTGAAAAGTGAACCTATAACCAGAGAAAGGGAAAATAAGAACAAAACCAAAAAATCTTAGTTCTCATCCTATGTTTGGTTTGTTTCTCCATAGAGGAAACACGCAGCCTTCCAGAATTTAGTCCTTGTTCCAAGACACCCTCTGGCCTATGACGCAAATCTGTTTTTCTTTGAGTTCTTGGATGACAAGCAGCTCAAAGAAAAGAAGACTTAAGAGGTGGTCAGTATTTGAGGCTGTTCAGAGAATGCTGAGTCCACAGATGTCCTCCTTGTTAGACGGGTCTGGAGATTCAGAGCACAGGGGAATGGAGAGCGGGTAGCTGGCCTCCATTTACCAAACACTCTCAGATGACTTCTTAAAAATAGTTCTCACATACCCTCAATCCTCTGGTGATCCTGTGGTGAGCTTTACCTGGGGGATGAATACATCGAAGGATGATAGTCAAAACCTGTGATAACCTGCATGGCACAGCCTCCCCTGCCCCCAGAACAGATCCAGCTTCTGTGGCACCAGAAATTACCCTTTTAGTTGCTGGATCATGGGAAGTCCAAAGGTTCCAAGAGAGAAGCTGGGTGGCCAGAACATGGGCAGGGGCACTTGGGAGTCTCAGCATAGCAGCTCTTTACTGACCACTACAGAATCTCTCAGTATTTGAACAATTTGCATGGCTGTGCTGATGAGTTCCTGATATCAGCCCAGTGTATAGCCTCTGGGAGACTTCAGTCTATGGGTCTTTGGGTTCTTTGAAAAGAAAAAAATCCAAGAGCAGTCTTAGTGATTGGAAATTTTGATTGAAAGAGAAATAGAGGGGACAAGAAAAGAAGTTGTGAAAGAAGAAGAGGCAGATATATTCCAGCATCACCAGATGCTCACTCCTCATCGCAGGTGAGGATCCACCCAGCCTCAGGGACTCTGCCCTCTTTCCCATAGCTGCAGCCTCTTGAGGCCCACCTGTAGCCCAGTTCTCAGGAGCACCCAGGGAACACCAGTCTGGGACTTGGCATCAAGCCTTTTTGCTGCACGTCTGAATGGGATGAGTTGGTCCTGTTGGATAGCTTGTCCCCAGTCCTACTCTTGGGATCTCATCCCATGGAGTGACCCGGTATTGAGATACTACAGCTACCCTTTGTCCCCTGTAACCGGCTTCTGTTCAATAATATGCCTAGTATCTCATTCCCAGGCCAGGACTGGGGCATAGCCTGCTATGCACCAGTTTCCCTGCCATTCATCCATTTGTCTGTTCACAAACAGTTCCTGGGGATTTTGAGATCAATCAAACACAATTGTCCTTGAAGATCAAAAAAATGCTACCCTTGAGCCCCACCAGGCTGATTACGTGCTCATGGACCTTTTAGAAAGCAGCAACCTACTTGGGTATCTGAGTACTGCTGTGTCTGAAATTGCTGAAGCTTCACTCCCCCCGATTTATTAGGAAATCTGAATATTGGGATGGTGGCTGCAGACTGGAGAAATTGGATAACATCCTTCCTTGAGCACTAGGAGGATGCTCCACCCCTCCTCAAGTGAAATTAATTTTGCTCTCAACCCCCTCTCACCTTCCCTGATCTCACTAAGTAACCAAACACGTCTAGCCACATCCCCACATATAGCACCTTCAACCCCTCCCAAGTTCCTGGTCCATCATCATCATGGGGACTCCTGTGTTTTCCCCGTTCCTTGAGAACTTCAAGGCCGAGGGCTGTGTTAGTCTGTACTAAATGTGAATGTTCACTTTCCCCAAAGCCTCTGCTTTAATATAAAAAGCACGATATTAGCTTAGAGAGGTCACTACAAAAAAATCATCACCAAAAATAGGTTATTAATTCAAAAGATGCCTGATTTTGAGATGCCCTACTTTGCTACCCTAAATTTCAGACTTTGCTATATCCCTGTCTGGCTGCTATATAGCTATCATAGTGTTTACAGAATGTAGGAAATTGGAAGAATTGGCCAAAATGTGTTTGAGAGTATATGTGTCCTTCAGAGAGAAAATAACGTGCAAAAGGCAAAATGTCACTTGCAGGTACGAGGCAAATTTTTGTTTTATTCCATTGGCAAGCAGGACACGTAACTGGTGAAAACTGAGCAGGTACCAGATTGTCTTCTTCTGTTGGTTCTGTAGTGAAGTGAAATCTATAAATGCTGAATGGACAATGTCGGGTTGGCTGCATCTGGTCAATGTCCCAAGATGTGAAGAAGGAACATTTCTAGAGCAAATGGCCATTGGCATTCAGCCCTGTAAGAGCCCATCCCCCTGATTCATCAACCTAGACCTCGAATACCCAATGTCGCCTGGTTCTTACCCTCTTTCCCAGGCCCACTCAGTACATTGCATTCCAGCCTGGTCCCGATGCCCCAGACTTCCAACCCATTACTCTTTTTCCTGTTGATGGCCATGGGTCATCTTGAAGGCCTAATGTTCAGTTCCTCTTTCCGAACTGTGACCTTGACTGACATTCAGAAGCCATCTCCAGCTACCTTGCCTCTGGATGCTCTGAGTAAATACTTTTCCCAATTCTTTTTGGCCACTGGGCAGTAGGATGGTTCCTCCATAAAAAGAGGATTGATGGCTAAGCATAGTCATTCTCTACGATAAGCTAACATTTGTCTTTCCCATAAAGACTGGCAATGGCACGAGGCCATTCCCTGCAGAAGAAGCTGTGAAGTCTGTTGCCTTTGTTTCTATCCGAGATTTCATGAGGTTTTGTGCAAAAAAGCCCAAATCAAAACAAAAAACCTGATTTGTTCTCTAAGTGGTGAATTTGGAAGTTATATGGACATTGTGGCTTGCCTTTGGTTAGAGCAGCAGGGCCGCCCAGCTGGGTCTTCTGGCCCAGCTCTTGGCTGTTGAAGCCATTTCTACAAAAGATACTCATCACTTTTGGCTATTTGGTACATTGTGATAATTAGTTGGCAGTTTATGTGATTGATAACGGAGCTTTTAAAATAGATTTTTTTCCCTGTCCCCTTGTTAAAAACTCGGGGCTTGATTGTTCTTTCAGAGCATTATTTGGAGAGTTGGGGAAGGGTGCAGAATGGGAAACAAAACTGATGCCTGTCTGAGAAATTTTCTGAAAACATTCTATCATGCACCTGCTTGCTGGGTGATGAAATTTGTTGGGAAGAATGTTTTAAAAGGGAAAGTGACTCCTAGACTCAATGTGTTCCTGGATTTTGTTGTTTACAAAAGCAAGGTTGTGAAAGTGTTTTTTTGTTCTGTTCTTTAGAAAATGTAAAAATTATACACATCAGTCTTATTGTGTAAAGCTCTATCAAGGCATTCTTTAGTAGCAAGAACTCTGGACTCTGAATTCTAGACTTGACTCTGCCCTCAACACATTATGGGACATAGAACACGTTCATTCATTCATTCACAAATATTTATTGAGCACCTACTATGTGCGAGACACTATACTGGGCACCAAGATACTTAAGTACAGTAGACACCATCCCTCTCTCTAAGAGGTCACATAAAATGAGAATTGGATCCAGCAAGATGGAGGCCAGTGGTGACCTTAGTAAGAGCCATTTTGCATGAAGTAATTGCATCTGAAGCTTTACTGGAGGCATTAAAGAGTGAATAGTGGGAGAGGAATTGGAGATAGCAAGGGCCAACAAGTGTTTCTAAACTTTCAAGAAGGCAAACATATCTGAATTGCCCATTCTTACAAAAGAGACATTGAACATAGGTCAATCCCCCTCCCCCAGATATAACAAATAGCGCCAAAATTAACCTTCTGAAGGGAGATTTCTATAATGGAGTTTAAATTCAGAATGATGTGGATTCTGTTCTCCTGGAACAGAAGGATTGTCATCTTGGCAAGCCTTGACAAATAAGATTTTCCCTTCTGTGTCTACACTTTTGTCCTCAGATATCACTGATTCTTTGATATGGCCTTTGGCAACTATAACATGAATTCAGACTAAGAGCTGGGCTCTTAGAACACAATTTTGCTTAGAATAGATGCTCCAAAGGCTGATGATTGACAGGTTTTAAAATTTTGTTGATGTTGGGCTAGTGCTGAGAAAATCTTATGAGTACTATTGATGAAATCTTCCCTTAATCCTCAAGCTACCACTCTACTTATCTCTTTCTTAACAGCAAAATTTCTCAAAACACATGATATAAAGCACCTAGAACAGTACCTGGAACATAGCAAACATCTATATGCACTTGTTGTTGTTGTTGTTGGTGGTGGTGGTATTATTATTTCCAGAGCTTAATCCCCCTGCATCTCTCATGAGGACTTCAGTGACAGGTGTCCACATGTCACTGGTAATTTTGAGAGCTAGGCAGGTGATCACAGAGAGCTATGAAACAGAAACACTTTTATACATAGCAGAATTTTTAAAACTATGAAATTGATCATTACAGCTCACTTTGGGAGGGATGGAGGGACCCAGGTGAATGGCTCTTGAGAAACACGTGTTGGCGTGCATTCAGCTGCAAGTAACAGATGACATTGACTCAACAAATCTCAACAGTAAGAAAATTTTAAGATTTCAAATTACAAGCATCCTGAGGTAAAGTGGCTTCAGAGTTGATGAATTCAAGGGCCAGTGACATTATTAAGAACCCACATTTCTAATTTGCAACTGTATCATGGTGTTAGCTTTGTCCTTGGGGAAACCATAGTCACAGGATGGCTGCTGCCATTCCAAACATTATATGCCAATACCACAATGTCCAAAGGAAGGAAGGGGCCATCTCTCCCACTGTTTCCCTTTTTGTCAGTAATGAAACCTATCCACGAAAGTTGCAGTATATTTTTCACATCTCATTGGCCTGAACTGCATTAAGTCGTATCTCTAAACCAATTCCTGGCAAGGGGAATGTGCTCAAAGGTAGACTTAGATGAATTAGGATTTTCCCCAGAGCTGGGACTTTGCCAACAAGGATGAAGGGAGAATGGCTTTGGCAGTAGGCACTGCTCACCATCTGTATGAAGGAATTACTGCACAACCAGCATGTGAGCAGTTTGCAGACTAGTTGCTTTGCTTTAGAGAGTAGAAAATAGCCAGGCCTCCTGGGATCACTTTTAGCGGAAGGATATACAGAGTAGCCTAAGACTGTTTCATAAGTAAATATTTAACAAAGAACTGGTGTTCTGGGCTAGGGGTGATAAGGGAATGTCTTGGAAACACCGCCTCAGGCTATTTCCTGCTGGACATGCATTTATGGCTACTCACCAAAAACTTTCCATGGACAATGGACACTCCAAACTTCCCTTAAGATCCCCTGGCTGGAAGCATCAGTTCCACTACAAATTTAGTGAGATTGGACAGTGTGATATTGTGATTCATAAAAAGAAAAGTATATTTTGTCTTTGTTCCATTTCTGGCACAGAGCTCCTAAAACCCTTGGAATTTCCTAAGTGATAAGAGAGATAAAAAGTGTCTTTTGTTATGTGGATGAGGGGACTTTGGACCCCACTTAAGGATGAGGACTGCTTGCCAGGAGAACCAACCAGATGATTAGAGGGTTGGAACTTTCTAGGAAAGGGAGAGGTGCTGGAGGTTGAATCTATAGACAAAGGCCAATGATTTACTCAATCATGCCAGTGCAATGAAGCCTCCATAAAAACCCAAAAAGCCTGGGTTTGCAGAGCTTCCAGGTGGGTGAACACGTTGGGGGTACTGGAAGAGTGGCACATCTGGAGAGAGCACGGAAGCTCCACACCCTTCCCGCACACCTCGCCCTGTGCATCTCTTCCATCTGGCCTTTCCTGAGTTACATACTTTTATAATAAACCAGTGCTCTAGGAAGTAAAATGTTTCTCTGAGTTCTGTGAGCCATTCTAGTAAATTAATTGAGCCCAAGGAGGAGGTCATGGGAACCTCGAATCTATAGCCAGTTTGTCAGAAGCACAGATGACAACTTGGACTTGTGACTGGCAACTGAAGTCAGGAGGGGTAGTCTTGTAGGACTGAGCCCTTAACCTGTGGAATCTGATGTTGCCTCTGGGTAGATAGTGTCAGAATCGAGTTGAATTGAATTGTTGACCCCCCTCCCCACAAGAATTGGAATTGGGTCCAGGAACCCAAAAGAGACAGTAAAACATTGAAGTCTTTCATGAAAATAAACCCAAAACAAATAAAACCACCCCAACAGTAAGAGCCCCACTTTTCTTCTCCCTAATTGATTCCCAGGGAAGTGGAGTAGGAAGAGGTTACATGGAAAGGATACAGGACAAATAGTGAAGGCATTCCTGAGATGCAGGAAGGGCTAGAAGAGAGAATTGTAGAGTTAGAGACTCACAACCAAAAACCTGCATTATGCGTTCAAAAAACCCATGAAAGAATGCATTTCCCACACAGGGCAGCTCTTTGCATTGTACAACAGTAGCAGGTCTGTTGGCAGCTAGATTATGGGTTTTTTAGGGGGCTGATTACCACGTTAGGCACTTGGCTCAACAGTGGTTTGTCCATGACAATCACTAACATTTTATGTCAGGTTCTTGTTCACATAATTTAAGTAATATCTCCCTCTTAAACAATGATTTGTTTTTATACCTTTAAACCAATCACAACTCCTCTGAGTTAATTTTCATAAATTAACTAAGTAACTAAGCAAACATCTTTAACATAGAAAATAAAATGTAATGTGATTAAAAATATTACTTTTTAAAGTCTTAATCAAAATGATTTTTAAATTTTTAAGTAGACTTTTTGGATGTTAGAGCTAAAGGTAGGCCAGTTTATACCATCCAGCCAAAAATCTGTGGCCAAAATGTCCAGGACGTCACTAGTTATTTCTGGATAGTCCTGAAACCTCAGGTTTCACCTGAAAGAATGACCATTCAATTTTGTTAATATCACAAATGGACAGAGAGGAGCAAGAAAGTTTCTAGACAAATAGAATGATTAAGTAGATGGAGAGATTATTCCAGAACAGAGTAAAAATAATTGTACTTGATAGAGACTTAGAAATCTTTTGATATCAGTTAATAAAATCGTAAGGGTTATTATGTATAACAACAGTCACTACCATTTATGGATCACCTCTTAGGTGCCAAGCATTGTGCCATAACAACTTGTAGGGTTTGGGTTGCAAATGACAGAAATCAGTTCTGGTTAAGTTGAGCAGAAAATGATATTCTGGGAAGGCAATAAGGTGGTGTGCAGTGTATTTGAGAATGCTGGTGAACTTCATCCTAAAAACTGGCAGCGAAGAGGGGGCTAAGGACCTGAGACCACAGGCGAGGACATGCTTTCGAGTGAACGTCTGAACAATTGTATCTGTCACCCTTGGATTCTGCAGGTTCTAATTGGTCAACCTGATCAAGTGGCTGTGTGTTAGCTTCCAGAGAGAGAGAACATCTACTCCTATCAGTTGCCTCACTGGGTGGGGCTGTTTCCCACCAAGGCTCTTACAAGGAGGTCTTTCACCATAATAGGAAGGGAATTCAGATCCTGGGCAGTGAAAAAATAAAATAAAATAAAAATATATAAATTTAAGTAAAATTTTAAAAAATAAATAATAAAATAAAAATTTAAAAGTTAATGTAAATAAAATTTTAAAAAGTAAATAATAAATTAAAATATAATAAAAGTTCCCTGAAGTCTATCCCTTTGGGCACCAATAGCTTCAAAATCATTTTTCCTATTTTTTTTTTTTTAAAAAAGGGGGGCTGGCCCTGTGGCCTAGTGGTTAAGTTTGGCACACTCCACTTTGGTGGCCCAGGTTCAGTTCCCAGGTGCAGACCTACACGACTTGTCAGCAGCCATGCTGTGGTGGAGACCCACATAAAAAATAGAGGAAGAATGGCACAGATGTTAGCTCAGGGCAAATCTTCCTTGAGCAAAAAGTGGAAGATTGGCAACAGGTGTTAGCTCTGGGTGAATCTTCCTCAACAACAACAACAACAACAACAACAACAAAATACACATAAAAAACCAAACCAGACTGTTCTCTTCTAACAGAATATCAATTCATCTATCCTTTGTACAAGTACAAATGGACTATGAATTGTCTGCTCAAAACCCTGTCCTAGGCAGGATTGTCCTCCTCTAGTATCCTACAAGACCACTGATGAGTGCCAACACAGTGCTATAATCCTGGCTTACACACAAAGTGCAGACCCACAATATGCCAAACTCAAATTGTTTCCTCCTCTGTCACTGGAAAATCCCATGATTTCATGGATGTGGAATGAGGTAAGAGCAGCAAAGTAAAAGGAGTAAGTACACTTGAAGTTTGGGCAAAGTATTAATGTAATTTCTTTGTGCCTTCAAGACCATTTGGGGGCCAGTCTTTGTGCATATGTGTGTGCATACATTTCAGTCAACCAGCCTAGCTGCCAGTCAGAACTAATCCTAGCTGTTTGTGCTAACACATTGAATTCAGGCTCTCCAGAATGTAAACCCATATCAAAATTATTTTGTGACTGACCCTTTCCACCAAAGCTTGGTTTTAATTGGACTCTCAGCTCAAGGAATAGAGGGATGTGAGTCTTTATAGGTATGGAGTCCATGCATAGAATTAGCTTTTTCTTCAAAAATAATGCCCTTATACAAGTGATTTACCTTCAGGCAAGAGAAAAACAGCCTCATCAAACATGGGAAGGGAGGGCTGCTTTTCTTGGGGTTCAATGGGAGAATTACTGAAGGTTAGGAGTTCCCAGTTTTCTAAATTCTCTCACATCTCCCCATTCCAACTCTGGAGGGCCCACTATTTTCTTAACAATAACCTAGCTTATACAAAAGACATTTGGTGGTGCTGTGAATTCAACAGACATTGCTTTGGCAAACCACAAGATCAAAGCATGCTTTTGGTTTCCAGTTGCAACAAATAAGAGATTATTTAACTTCAGTCATTGAAACTCCCTGGTTTCTGGGTTTTGAGCCAAAATTTTAGATTTGAGGATGTAATTCTATTTCTTTACATTATCACCCATAATTCATGAATTCCTCATGTTCTTGTAAATACAAAATATGACATGTTCATACAATAATTGGTACAATTTTCACCCTTTTCTTTCCATATTCTAAGATTTAAGCTTCTCAGCCTATTTTTCCCCCCTCACTGCTAACTGATGTGATTTCATTGCTTAGCTTTAAGCTACAGGTTGCAAGTGCAACCACAGTGGTACTGTCCTGGTTTATGCACAAAGAGTGGACTCACAGTACACCAAACTCAAACTGTTTCCTCCTCTGTCATTGGAAAATCCCATGATTTCATGGATGTGTAATGACAGATGGGGAGCAAAGTAAGAGGAGTAAGTTTACTTGGAATTTGGGCAATGTGTTAATGGAATTTAATTGTAACTTCAAGATCATTCCAACCTCTGAAGAAACAAATCTCAGGAAAAATAAGGAGATAAATATTAACTCTTTTATTTCAGCTGTAGAAAAGCAGATATGATTTTGTGCGATGATGCTGTACATGCAAATATATTTTCTTAACAAAGGAGTCTTTAAAACACTCAGACTTGACATGGTTTCAACAGCCTTGGTAAGTTACCTTTCACTTCTAAAGAAAACGCAATAGTTTTTGTTATTTTAATTATTTGTTGCCTGAATATAATACCTAGAGTGGCATCCTCACTTTTATAAAGGCTACTAATACTTATGAAGTTTCTTTGATAAACCAGGAGACTTTTATTGGCACTTCTGTCTTTATCCTACATGCATGGAGGTTAAAATAAATAAATAAATAAAACTTTTGACCCTGTTGGAGATCTTCTTTAAACAAAGTATCTCCATCTATTTCAATAACAGCCTGTTATTGACAACCAATAACATAGTCAGGTAGTGAAAACTGACTATACTTTCAATGAGCACTGCATTTGAGGTGTTCCAAATGTATTGATTTAACTGTACGGCTACCTGTTGTATCATGCACTATAATAGGAAATATGGGAATGATGTTAGCATCATGGCAGAGTGAGTTGCTCCCTTTGTCTCGCCCCTCTAAATTACAACTAAATGGACATTCGTCAACCAACAGAAGATTCCTTGCACAGCACAAGACATCTGAGAGATCCATGCAGCCATGCCTCTGCAGATGGGTAGACTGGATCCCCAGGAAGCAGTGGAAATAGGTGAGTGTGCTCCTCCCCTTCCCTGGCAGCAGTGAGCCAGGTCACAGATCCTCTCACAGCATCTGGCACAACTGTAAGAGGAGGTGGAGGCAGCCCAGCCTGAATGCAAATGCTTTTGGAGTGGTACCTTGGCCCATGAGAGTACCCACCATGCTGTGGTAGCCCTGCCCATGGGAATACTCTACACTGAGTGGTGGCAGTTCATTCTCCATGAAGGAACCTGCCTGCCAAGCACAGTGCAGGTGAGAAGGCACTCTGTCCACAGAGCACAGCAGCCCATGGGACCCACCAAGTGGTTTCTCAGGCCCTGCGTAAGCGCCCCTCCTGCCTAGTGCAGCAGCTCAGCTGGTCCCTTGCTGAGTGCAACAACCCTGCCTGTGTGAGAGCTACCCACCTGCTGAGCACAGAGTCTCTGGCTATGGTATGCAACCCACCCACCCAGCATGGAGGCCCTGCCCACATGAGTGCAACCTGCAGAGCAGCTGCAGCTAGCCCATGGGGACCTAGAGCAGGACTACCTGCACAACTTCCAGCAGATGGAGTGGCATCAGAAAACGCAGCTCCTGCTCCTCACCAGTCATGGCAGGTGGAATCTGCAATTGGATACTATCCCAAATGCACTAGCAAAAGATCAGTTCAACAAGCAACAGGGAGAACTACAGTAACACTTCAGAGCAGAATGAAAATGACAAGTCTCCAGAAACCAATTCTGAAGACACAGAAATTTACAATATAAATGCCACATAATTCAAAATATCTGTCATAAAGAAACTCAATGAGTTATAAGAAAACTCAGAAAGACAGTTCAATGAGCTCAGGAATAAAATTAATAAGCAGAAGGAATATTTCACCAAAGAGATTGAAACTCTAAAAAACAAAAACCCAGAAATTCTGGATATGAAGAACACAATTAATGAGATTTAAAAAAATCTAGAAAACATAAAAATAGAGCTGATGTAATGGAGGACAGAATTAGTGAATTAGAGGACAGAAATATAGAAATGCTTCAGGCAGAGGGGGAGAGAGAACTAAGATTTTTTTAAAAGTGAAGAAGTTCTTTGAGAAGTATCTGACTCAATTAGGAAAAACAATATAAGGATTATAGGTATTCCAGAGGAAGAACAGAGGGAGAAAAGAGAAGAGAACTTGTTCAAAGAAATAATAGTAGAGAACATTCCAAACCTGGGGAAGGAACTGGACTTACGAGTACATGAAGCCAATAGAACTCCTAATTACATCAATGCAAAAAGACCTTCTCCAAGGCATATAATATTAAAACTAACAAAAGTCAATGACAAAGGAAAAATAAGAACTGCGAGGCAGAAGAAAATAATCTCCAAAGGAACTCCTATCAGGCTTTCAGCAGATTTCTGAATAGAAATCTTACAGGCTAAGAGAGAATGGAATATTTCAAAATACTGAAAGACAAAAACTTTCAGCCAAGAATACTCTATCCAGTGAAACTATCCTTCAGATATGATGGAGAAATAAAAGCTTTCCCAGATAAACAAAAGCTGAGGGAGTTCATCACCACTAGACCTCTCTTACAAGAAATGATGAAGGAAGCCCTCCCACCTGAAACAAGGAGGCAAAGGATTATAAAGCTTTGAGCAAGGAGATAAGTAGACAGACAAAAATCAGAAAATTTCAGCTCTTTATCAGAATGGGTTAGCAAACAAGTAACTATAACATTAAAGACAAAGGGAAAGAAAGCATCAAAAATAACTACAAATACTTTAGTTTAATCACAAACTCACAACACAAAAAAGAATAATTTGTGAAAACAATAACTCAGAAGGGGAAGAGAAAAGGGATGGAACCTACGCAGGCTAATGGAGAAAAAAGGCTATCAGAAAGTGGACTATCTCATCTATGCAATCTTTTATGCAAACCTCATGGTAACCACTAAACAAAAAATCAGAGCTGAGCCACAAATCATAAATAAAGAGAAAACCATCACAGAAAACCAGCAAACTGAAATGGCAGTCAGAAATACAAGGGAAAAGAAAGAAGGGAAATATAGAACAACTAGAAAACAAGAGATAAAATGGCAGTATTAAGTCCTTATATATCAATTATCACCTTAAATGTAAATGATTAAATTCTCCAATCAAAAGACACAGAGTGGCTGGATGGATTAAAAACAAAGAACCAACAATATGCTGCCTCCAGGAAACACATCTCAACTCTAAAGACAAACATAGGCTCAGAGTGAAGGGATGGAAGATGATACTCCAAGCAAATGGCAGGCAAAAGAATGCAGGTGTTGCCATATTTATATCAGAGATCAGACTTCAAAAAAAAAAGACAATGAGAGACAAACAGGGGCAGTATATAATGATAAAAGGGACACTCCACCAAGAAGACATAACACTTATGAATATATATGCACCTAACTCAGGACCACCAAAGTATATAAAGCCACAACTAATAGACCTAAAGGGAGAAATTGATGGCAACACAATATAGTAGGGGAACTCAACATCCAATTTACATCAATGGATAGATCCTCCAGACAGAAAGTCAACAAGAAAACAGTGGCCTTAAATGAAACACTAGACCAGATGGACTTAATATCTATATATAGAACATTCCACCCAAAACCAGTAGAAGGGGCCAGCCCTGTGACATAGTGGTTAAGTCCAGTGCACTCTGCTACAGTGGCTTGGGTTCGCAGGTTCAGATCCCAGGCACAGATCTACACCACTCTCAAGCCATCCTGTGGTGGCAACACACATACAAAATAGGGGAAGATTGGCACAGATGTTAGCTCAGGGCTAATCTTCCTCAAGCAAAAAAAAGGAAAAGATTGGCAACAAATGTTAGCTCAGAGAAATCTTCCTCACCTAAAACAAAAGGAAAACAAAACCAGCAAATACACATTATTCTCAAGTGCATGTGGAACATTCTCAAATTAGACCACATGTTGGGAAACAAGGCAAGCCTCAATAAATTTAAGAAGATTGAAATCATATCAAGCATCTTTTCCAACCACAATGCTGTGAAACTAGAAATCAACTACAAGAACAAAGCTGGGAAAGGCACAAATATGTGGAGATTAAATAACATGCTACTGAACAACAATTGGATCAATGAAGAAGTCAAAGGAGAAATCAAAAAATACCAGGAGACAAATGAAAATGAAAACACAACATACCAACTCTTGTGAGATGCAGCAAAAGTGGTGCTAAGAGGGAAATTTATAGCAATACAGGCCTACCTCAACAAACAAGAAAAATCTGAAATAAATAATCTTAAACTTACACCTAATGGAACTAGAAAAAGAAGAACAAACAAAGCCTAAAGTCAGCAAAAGGAGGGAAATAATAAAAATTAGAGCAGAAATAAATAAAATAGAGACTAAGAAAGCAATAGAAAGGATCAACGAAACTAAGAGATAGTTCTTTGAGAAAATAAACAAAATTGGCAAACCTTTAGCCAGACTCACTAAGCAAAGAAGAGAGAAGCCACAAATAAATAAAATTAAAAATGAAGCAGGAGAAATTACAATGGATACCACAGAAATACAAAGGATTATAAGAGAATAGTATGAAAAACTATATGCCAACAAACTGGACAACCTAGAAGAAGTAGGTAAATTCTCAGACTCATACAAATTTCCAAAACTGAATCAAGAAGAAAGAGAGAATCCAAATAGACCAATCACAAGTAAAGAGTTGGAAACAGCAATCAAAAATCTCCCAAAAAACAAAAGCCCATGATCAGATGGCTTCTCTGGAGAATTCCACCAAACATTCAAAGAAGAGTTAATATTCACCCTTCTCAAAGTATTCTGAAAAATCGAAGAAGATAGAATGCTTCCTAACTCATTCTATGAGGCCAAAATTACCCTCATACCAAAACCAGACAAGGACAAAACAAAGAAGGAAAATTACAGGCCAATATCACTGATGAACATAGATGCAAAAATCTGCAAAAAAATATTTGCAAATTGAATATAGCAATACATTAAAAGGATCACATACCATGACCAAGTGGGATTTACACCAGGAATGCAGGGATGGTTCAACACCCACAAATCAATGTGATACGCCACATTAACAAAATGAGGAATAAAAATCACATGATCATCTCAATAGATGCAGAGAAAGCATTTGACAAGATTCAACACCCACTGATGATAAAAACCCTTAATAAAATGAGTATATAATGAAGGAACCTCAACATAATAAAGCCGTATATGACAAACCTGCAGACAATATCATACGTAATGGTGAAAAAGTTGAAAGCCATCCCTCTGAGAACAGGAACACACAAGGGTGCCCACTCTCACCACTCCTATTCAATATAGTACTGGAGGTTTTGGCTAGAGCAATTATGCAAGAAAAAGAAATAAAAGTCATCCTAATTGGAAATGAAGAAGTAAAACTCTTGCTGTCTGCAGACAAAATTATTCTATATAGAGAAAACCTAAAGAATTCACCAGAAAACTATTAGAAATAATCAACAACTACAGCAAAGTTGCAGGGTACAAAATCAACTTACAAGAATCAGTTACATTTTATACACTAATAACGAACTAGCAGAAAGAGAACTCAAGAATACAATCCCATTTACAATCACAACAAAAAGAATAAAATATTTAGGAATAAATTTAACCAAGGAGGTGAAAGATTATACACTGAAAACTATAAGATATTACTGAAAGAAATCAAAGAAGACATAAAGAAATGGAAAGATATTCCATGCACATGAATTGGAAGAATAAACATAGTTAAAATGTCCATATTACCTAAAGCAATCTACAGACTCAATACAATCCCAATCAGAATCCTAACAACATTCTTCATGGAAATAGAACAAAGAACCCTAAAATTTATATGGAACAACTGAAAGACCCCAAATAGCCAAAGCAATCCTGAGAAAAAAAGAACAAAGTATATGGATAAAGAGAACAGATTAGTGGTTACTAGAAGGAAAGGTGGGGGAGGGGTAAAGGGACACATATGTATGGTGACAGATAAAAACTAGACTATTAGTGGCAAGCACAATGCAGTCTACACAGAAACTGTGTGTAATAATATGCACCTGAAATTACACAATATTATAAACCATTATGATCTCAATAAAATAGTTTTTTTAAAAAAAGAAAGAAAGACGTATTTAGTCTTTGTCACAGTTTCTGGCACAGACCTCCTAAAACCCTTGGAATTTCCTACGTGATCAGAAGTTAATGAGGGGACTTTTGGACCACATAGAAGGATGGGGGGTGGGAAGAGATGAATCAACGGCCAATGATTTAATCAATCATGACTGTGTAACAAAGCCTCCACAAAAACCCAAAAGGATGGGGTTCAGAGAGCTTCCAGGCAGGTGAACAGGTGGAGGTGCTGGGAGAGTGGCTCCTGGAGAAGGCATGGAAGCTCCGCACCCTTTCCCCATACCTTGCCCTATGTATCTCTCCATCTGGCCTTTCTTGAGTTATGTCTTTTTATAACAAACCAGTAATCTAGTAAGTAAAGTGTTTCTCCAAGTTCTGTGAGCTGTTCTAGCAAATTAATTGAACTCAAGTATTGAGGATGTCGTAGGAACCTCTGATTTACAGCCAGTTGGTCAGAAGTACAGGCGACAACCTGGATTTAGAACTAGCTTCCGGGGTGGGGGGAACGGGACACTCTTGTAAGACTGAACCCTTAACCCATGGAATCTGATGCTGTCTCCAGGCAGATAGCGTCAGAATTGAGTTGAATTGTTGGACACCCAGCTGCTGTCAGGGATTTGCTTGGCAGTTTGGAGGGAACCTCCCCTTAACACCCCCGCTTGTTGGAATTGGATCCAGGAACTGAAAAGATTACCATATACCTTAATCTACCACATTCTCACAGCTCCAATTGGTCCAGAAATGATTACAGATTATTCCCTTTTCCCTAATGGTTTACCATTGCCCACAACCTACTCACTAGTTTCAATTTCTATACGAGTGAGTGTTGCAAGCATCAGCTAGAAAATTATTTTATTGGAAGGTTATTGCATAGCTCACAGAACTGATGGAAGCGATGGAAAAGCAGGCTCAGAATAAATGCAGAAATTAAAGGAAGCTAAAAAGGAAAAATCATAATCAAGGCCATACCTCAGAGAGTCTGGTTAGGATGCCACTGTGGGTACTGTCATCCCAGGAAAGCTACTGCTGCTGCCCCAGATTTTCAATTCTACCATGGCCACCAGGAACAAGCTCCAATTGACCTGGCTGTCTGCTTTGCTCTCTCAGACGTCAAAGTCCTTTATGGGGACATTTGATTGGCTCAGTCTAGGTCATGTGCTCAAGCTTCAGCTGCCAGAGAGTTCAGAGAGGAAACATCTGGCCTGTAATAGATACTTGGATAAGGTAGTCATCCACAGGGGGATATGTCCCAAGACCCCCAGGGGATGCCTGAAACCACAGATAGTACCAAACTCTGTATATACTATGTTTTTTCCTATACACACATAGCTATGACAAAGTTTAATTTATAAATTGGGCACAGAGTAGCAACAACAGTAATAATAAAATAGAACAATTACAATATACTGTAATAAAAGTTATGTGAATGTGGTCTCTGTCTCAAAATATCTTATTGTACTGTACTCACCCTTATTCTTCTAATGATGATGTGAGATGACGCAATGCCTACGTGATGAGATGAACTGAGGCGAATGATGTAGGCATTGTGAGGTAGCATGATTTTCCGAAGTAGGTTGACAGCAGGTAGTTGAAAGTGGGGAAAGGGAAACCTTGGATAAGAGGGGACTACTGTATTTGTCTGTTTGCTGGCTGCCTAGTACCTTTTGATCACCTTGTAATCTTTGGGTAACCCACCCCCTCCCCTACGAGTCCCATCTTCCCAAGATAGACATAGGTTCCTTTGCAGCCTTGGCCCAGACATGAGACCTTAGCTTCACCCATCAGCAGGAGACAGCATGAGGAAACAGGCTCTATGTGGAGCATCCCTTTTGTAAGGCTAGTGTTGCCAGGTCAAGTTCCCCATGCAGAAGTGGCATCCAAGCTGTGGCAAAAAGTCCATTTCCTAACAGGGGAGCAAGCTCTGGTATGTAGTACTCAGCGACAGCATGGTGGTTTCCTCATGGGGCTAGTTTCCCAGCATGGTTTTGGGCCTTGTTCCTAATCTCTTGAGCCCATTTCTTCAGCCCTCCCAAGGATCTGTAAATTATCCTTCTGCTTAGTCATCCGGAATCACTTTGTGTGGATCATGATCAGGATCCCTGGCTGACAATGTAACCCTCCTCGATTTCCACATCAGCAGTTGGGACCCTGCCTCCTATCAAGACCCAAATAATGGGGACTTCTCTCCAATGAGAGTGGTATTCCTACCTACCCTGGGAAGCAAAAAAGACACATTAATACTACGATGGTATGCTCACATATGTTATCTCCAAAACTCACAGTGATCCCTACATTTGCTATTATTATCCTCAATTTAGAAATGAAATAAATCAAGGCTTAGAGAGATAAAGAGAATTGTGTGAAGTCGCACAAGCAAGTACATGGCAGAGCTACAACTAAACCCTTCCAGTTCTGATTCCCAGACAGCATTCTAAGCCTGATCTCCCTAACTCTTAACTCTGTTCTTTTCCATTACGACACACGTTTTTGTTAACAGAAAGTAAAAAACACTACACAACACAAAACACAAAAGCCAACATCAACAACAAAATTCTCCTCCAGGGAAAGCATACTAGTACTAAATTTGAGAATTTTCTAAGATGGGGCATTCTATGGTAAGATTCCAGAGGGTGACAATGTCCTCACCAAGGGTTTTGCAGAAAACACAGAAGTGGGATTCATTGGATTTGTTCTTGAGACAACACAGCATCATATCTAAGAGCACAGGGTTGGGAGCCACACACACCTAACTTTGAACCCTGCCTCTGCCACTTGAGCTGTGGCACCCTGGGCATGTCCCTTAACCTCTCTGTCATCTGAGCGATGGGGATAACAACAGATCCATTCCCTTTGTCATGAGAGTTGAAAGATAAAATGCATTTAAAGCACTTAGGGAGCACAGTGTCTGACACACATTAAACGCTCAACAAAGATGGGCTATTATTGTCCTTGGGTGACCTTTGCTAAAAGGCGAAGGCATTCTACAGAGAAGCAAGTCAGCTAAGGGTCCTGAGGGAGACGACAGCGATGCAGTCCAAGCCTCATGTTGGTCCAACTTGCTCCTGAACTTCCGTACCAGAGTGAATTAAGCCTCGAGTTTTATTTTTTCCCCAGGGAGATAATAACATCCACCCTCCCTAATTCACAGAGTCATTAAGCAGACAAAATAAGATAATGTATGAGCAAAAAAAGCACTGGGAGAAAAAGTTAAGTGCCATAAAGTTGCAAGGTATTGTTGTCCTTGTGGCCGTTATTGTTTTTGGAAAGCTTTTACCCTGGTAAATAATAAGACTTGCCCTTGAAAGCCCTTTAAGTATGTAAGTTCTAAATATGTGACCAAAGAAAAGAAAGCGTAAGGGATTTAAATTAGTCTGGCAAAAGGAAGGCTGAACATGGTGATGTGGTTATTTTTTGTACCTTGAATATTCCCTTCACAGGGAGGGTTTTCACCAAACCGTCTGGTTTCTACTAAGATCTAAACAACAGGAAATTGGTTTCCAGTGCAACTGGAAGAGATTCGGTTAACTTTAAGAAACACCTTCACAGATTTTCTTGGGAGAATTAAAGATGTCATAAGTAAATGCTATCTGTGTAACAGTTGGGGCTTTCCAGAAGGAGGGGCCCATGTAGATGCTTTGGACAAAAAAGAGCCAGTGGTTGACAAAACAAGATCACAGCTTTTATTCCAAATGTAAGCTGGGATGGGGCCTGAGTCCCTCAAAATGGAAGCTCAGTGCCAAGCACTGATTGGAGGTGATCCCAGCAAACCCACAATTACTGAAAGGCCATCCTATTCCCACTGGGAGAGATATGGAAGGGGATGGGATGAGAGAGAATATCACAATCCAACTCAATTTAGAGTCAAAGAAGCATTGACAGTTCTCAAACAATCTCGCTGCTCAGGATGGGGTCTTCCCAGAATATGGTTTAAGAATAGGCTACATCCGGGGGTTGATTAGGTCTCTCCGCATGGATTAGAGAAATGGAGAGGTAAGGGGACCAGGCAGACCATCACAAAGGGTAAAGCTGGGTTTCCTCAAATCTCCTTAACAGAAGCAAAACTGAAAGACAAATGGACTGATAGAATATTGTTAGAGAAAATCCCAGAACTGTGCTGATTTGGATCAGCATTAACTCATGCTAAGTTCAAGGGACCACAGTGTTACTTGGCAATCCATTTATTCCTCTCTTGATGATTGCCCTAAATGCCCTCAACAGCTGTTCACATCCTATTCTTCTCTTCAAGACTCTCCCTCCTACTCACTAAGCTCCAGCTACCTTGACCTTCTTTTAGTCCCTCAAACAGGCCATGTTCTCATTGCAGAGCTATCAATGAGTTCTGCCTCATTGCTTTGCACATGCTGTTCCTTCAACCTGGAATACTCTGTCCTCACTTGTTGCCTGAATGACGCCTACTTTGGATCTCAGCCTACTTGTCCCTTCCTTGGAAAGACTATCCTGAACTCTAACTTTGGTGCTTTCCCCATAGCACCTCCCTCATTTCCTTTGTAACATTTCCTTACTTAACAATTAGGTATATATTTGTGTGTGTTTGCTTAATGTTTTTCTCTCCAACTAGATCAGACCCCCTGCAAGAGAAGGAACATGCCTGTTCTGTTCACTTGGCACCAGGCTAGGAAAAGAGGCTCTCAAAAAATTTTGGTTGAACACATGAATGTTAAAATAAGCTTGAATGTCTCCACTGGAGATATTTTCCACCAGCTTTTGGCATGTGCCTTACCTACATTGGGCAGGAAAGAGTTAACTCATTACCACATTGGTCTTAATGGGAGGGTTAATCTAAAGCAACAATTTGGTGAAGCTAATCTAGCTGGCTTTGGTTTGGCTACTCTGACCACCAGACATGTCTTCTTATGCTCACTTGAAGTGGACAATTGTTCCCAAGAGAAGAAGCAGCATCTGAATTCCCTACTCTCATTCAACCACAGCTTGCCTCCATTCGGAAGTTGGAGTACATACTTTTCACTAAAATTACAGTATCAAGCCAATCCTTCAGAAGGTGATGCTCATGAACAAAGGCCCTATAACCATGCAGAAGAAAATAATAAGCTGTGATCCTCTCCCTCATGGGCGTGAAATTGCTTTGGCTGGTCACACATTGCCTTTCACAACTTCTTATAACACAATAACAAGGAAAAGTGGGCCTGTCAATTGAGTTATTATTTCTACCAACTCTATGGCTGCTGGTGGGGATGGAGAAGCTCACAGTCATGAGCCACATTCATTGGGCCAATAGAAGAAGCAGGAGCTTGAGATTCAAAGATAGACCCACATGGTCTCCACCAGCTACCTCTGCTTGAGAAACTCCAGGTCTTCACTAACCAGAGTCTGGAAGGCGTAGTCCTCCCAGTTTACGCAGTACAGGGAAGCACAGTGAAAGGGAGATCTGGGAATTGTAGTTCTCCACACTCCTCTTGTGCAGAGTATCAGAGAGCCAGGTGGCAGAGAAAGAGAAGATTCATTCTCAGTCCAGCAAGCCACACGTGACGCAAGCCGGCCAGAGAAGGGACATTGGACCAGGAGCTATTTGTGCATATCAATCTCTATCCAGCTGTAGATCTGGAACGCAGTTCAAAGCTCCCACTCTGAGAATTGAGCTAAGGGAAATCCGTTACCACTGTATTGATAAACACTTGGTGTAGATGGATTTGTTCTCATCTGAGGATAAATGAGCAGGAAACAACAACCCTATGAAGCCAACAAAATCACTGCAAACAAGGGAGAGGGAAGAACATTCTAAAGACTTAAGAGGACTTGTCTCAAAATGATTTACTATAGAAATAAAGAAATACTTTAGAATCTGCTTGACATCAATAAAACTGGAGCAGAAAGGCCAAGATGTCAAGACAAAGAAAATGAAATTAAAAGGGAGACAGGTGACATAAATAAGAATGGGAAGGAGAACAAGAAACAAAATAGAAATAGAAAAATTAAAATCTACCGTGAAGCAGTAAAGAGCAGAATTGAACACATGGGAACCACATGAATCAGTGCTAGGTACAAACCAGGTGGCCCTCTCAGAAGGTATATATCAATGATTAGGGGTTAAAACAATGAGATGGCAAGTGACATCTACATTAGATGACACATATAGACAAAAAATATAGGGAACTAACCTGCATCTTTACCCCCTCCCTCTCCAGCCATTAGTCAAGGTTGTGAATAACCTTTATAAAGCCCCTGCAGCTTTGTTCTAGTGGCTCAGAGAGGTACCTGCAAACTCATCTCTTAGTCTTTGTTAGGATCTCCTCTACTTTTTCTAGTGCTCACACTCTGCAGAGGCAATATGGCATAGTGGTTAAGAGTGCAGGCTGTAGAAGTAAAGTGCCTCTGTCTGGAACCCTGTCCTACTATTACTAACTGTGTAACCTTTGGTAAGTTATCTGACTTCTTTTTGTCCCTGTCTCATCTGTAAACTGGCCAGGATGATGATAACAATAGTACTACCTCGTAGGGTTTAGGATGATTAAATGAGCTAATGCATGAAAGTGTTTTGAACAGTTTCTAGTGGATTGCAAATCCATGGGAAATCATTATTCAGATCTTTTGCATTGTCCCTGGTTTTGTCCCCTCTATTCAAATCTGATTCGTACTCCAGGGTTGATACTTCATTTGAGGCTTTCAAGTGAAGCTCTGGACTTTGGGTTTTCTCTTGACTCTACTCCCTGGAGCCCATGAGCTCTTGGGTTCTCCTCACACTCCAGTTTGGGGCTAGTATCCCAAGTCCCCTGGTAGGAGAACCAAACTAGAATTATAGATATTGGAAAGGAACTGGAATAAATAAGACACAAGGAAACATAAGTTAGTAAGAAATATGTTCAGATTTACTTTGTGGAGGTAATTTGGTTATCATGTAGGAACGGAGAAAGACTAGTATTAGGAAGCTGAAGATAGTAAGGTGGGTTTTGCAATATTCTGAGTGAGAGATAAAAGTCTGAACCAAGGCAGTAACAGTTTGGGTGAAGCAGAGGGAATGGATTTGAAGGACATTTTGAGATTATTGGTGATGGAGGAAAAATGATAGATGAAGTCAAGGAAAAGTTAAGAATTTAACCCATCACCTTTTAATGTTTTTTTTCTTTCTCTATCCATTTGACTGCAAGCCACTAAAAGAGTAAGAATTGTCATTATTTTTATTAAAATCCTCAATGGTAAGCATAGTGACTGACACACAGTAGGGATTCAGATACTATTTGTCAAACCATTCTAGACTCAACTTAGCCTTCCAGTCTCTGATCCCTTAAATAAATGTGTCACCATAACCAATCACACCTTCTGTGTTACATCTTTGTTGTTTCTCACAGCTTAAAACTCCTTCCCTTTACATATGGTCAAATCTTGCCAAATCTTCAAAGTCCCTCAAGAACCTTCTGCTTTTAGAAGTCTTCCAAAGACTATATGAACCATGGTAATATTTCTCTTCCAGATTCATAGCACTGCTTGTCTTTATCGCATCTTTCAAGAATGCTCAATGACAACTCTTTGTATTTATCTAATTTTTGCAGTCATTTAACTCTTCAAGGTAAATGCTTTGTCTCCTGAATTGGATTTCGAGATTGTCAAGTGTAGGAACCACATCCATATTTCCTTCAGTCCACCTTCCCCGCTATTCCCACTCCATCAAATGCACAGCACGGTAGTAATGTGTGAATAGTGGCTGCCTACTAAACCACAGGCCACAGGAGTCTTAACACTCAGGTTACATTTTTTATCTTCTTAAGTAAGCAATTTTGAAAAATATTATTTAATTAATAAGATGAGAAATCCCTGACTTTCTAGCAGAACTGGGTAAAACGCTGCCAGAAACTGCACTTCCCTGGCTTCCAGGCATGTCCTAATCTCCTGAGAGAGGAGCCGCATTTAAGGCCTGGGTTTGGGAGTTTGAGTGGGACACAATGACTTTCCCCATCCACACAGAGGTCATCAATCCAAATCTCCTCATTCTGTGACCAACGCATACTCAAGTCCAGACATGCAGAAATAAAAGCCAAAGGTCCAACTGCCATGATAGAAAAAGGAGCTGTTACAGGAACTTTGAGTCATCAGCAATTCTCAAGGCAGGCTCTTGCCAGAATGTAGATTTACAAAGGTCACAACAAAGATTCTGAAGGCAGGATCCAGCCCCCAGGATAGAAATACTGGCAGAAACTATGGGGTAGGGGTAAGGATGGTAAAGGACCAACCAAGGAGGCTGGGTCTCAGAATTTGACTCAGACTCAGCAGGGGACTGGAATGTCCAATAGATCTTCAGTCAAAGGGAAGTTGTAGTTGGGCAGACCAATCATGTGTGATGGGTACTAGGTGGAGAGTGGGAACCGCAGGTTGATGCTCCTGGGGCATCTGGGTCTCTGTTCACACCAAGCATAAAATAGCAAATAATTTCCACACCGAATTTCACACTCTGGAGGAGAGTGAGCTCCTTGTATCACTCCAGGAGCAGCTGTCACTGCATCTGGGAATAGGGAGGAAGAGAATTGCTGAGTCAGAGTCTTTGAGCAGTAGGTCTTTTTGTCTATATTGTTAGGAGGTTTTTGGATGCAAGTAAGAGAAACTCCAACTAAAACTTAAAATGGGTGGATTTGTTGGCTCATGTAAATGAAGAATTCAGAGTTAGGATAAATTTTAGGGTTGGTCCTACTCAATGGCATCACCAAGGGTCCTAGAGCAGGTACTATTAGTTTGTACCCAAGAGCTACTTCCTTTCCTTTTTCTTTGCTAACAAAACCCAACAATGTTCTATCTCCAGAGGTGAATCATGACTAGCCTGGGGGGGAAATCTAGTAAAGAGAAAACACTTTCTGCCTGCCTTTTTCTTTCTGTTTTGGATGCTGGTTTGAGAATATGATGTTTGGAGCTACCACAGCCATTTTGTGACCATGAGGCAATACATGAAAGCCAATATACAGAGGATGACAGAGATGCAGAGTGGACAGAAAGATCTTGGGTCTGTGATGAAACCATCGAGCTGCTGCACCAAACCTGGACTTGCCTACCTTGAGATTTCTCATTATGCAAGATTATTATTTAAGGTCCTATTAACTGGGTATTCTGTTACTTGCAGCTCAAAGCCATCCTAACTGATACAGATTGGATTTTCTGCCTCTCTGTGCTCTACTATTGTCAGTGTCAGTTTTTCCTTTGTGGCAGCAAAATGGCTATAGAAGTACTAAGCTTCATATCCACAGAGCACATGGTCCACAGTCCTGAGTGTCACTTTTATTGAACCAGCCAAGGTACTGTACTCGGTCTTGCACCAATGATGGTGGTCACAGATATGGAGTGCATTGATTAGCTTAGGCTACACAAGGTCTTCTCCTGGAACTGGGGATAGGTCAGCTTCAAAATAAAATCTGGATTCTTTTAGCAAATGCTGCTCAGTGCCTTGCTCATATCCCCTAGACCCACGGTGGGGATCACCTCCACCTTTGATGGACAGTTTCCATACACACTCAAGGTTCCCTATCTGAAATACCTGTAACTCTCTGCTGTGGGTATTCTCCGGCCACGGGAGCATGGTAGAAATGCTGGGAACCGACCAATCCCAGGAACAACGCTCAATGAATAGAGAGATTTGGTGGATAAACACTCCTCTGGGTTTCCTGACCCTTAGTTGGACAGTTCTGAATTAAGTCCTACACCTGCACTGTCCAATACAGTAGCCATGTGTGGCTATTTCCATTTAAGTCAGTCAACATTAGATAAAACAAAAAATTCAGTTCCTAAGTCACACTAGGCTCATTTCAAGTACACAATAGTTCCACGTGGCTAGTGGCTACCATATTGGACAGCACGCATATATAACATTTCCATCACACAGTCTTTTTGGATGATGCCATTCATAGTCTCTCAAAGGGTCCTCATCAGAACTGAGCACTCACTGACCACTTGTTAATTCATCCCTTATTAGCCTCCTCCCTTTGCTATTTCATTTCCTCACATCCCCACTGTGCTTCCTAGAATCGCCTTCCAAATAAGCTTGCCCCCAAGGCTTTGCCTCAGGGCTTACTTTTGGGGGAGCCCTACTACCACCATACTCTTAGGAAGAGGAAAGGGAGGGTAGGATGTTGTTGACTACCGAGAAATGTTCTCTACATCCTGGCTGCTGTGTGGTCCATGGATAGGAATCTGTTAGAAAAGCAGAATCTTGGGCTCCACCCCAGGCCCACTGAATCAGTATCTGCATTTTAACAAATTCTCGAATGATCTGTATGCACACCAAGGTTTGAGATGTCCTGTACTGTGGGTCTCTTAGATAGAGAGGGAGAAAAAAGCAGGAACTGATAAAATATACTCACGCAACCATAGCTGCCATTTAAACAGGGTGTTTTTGCCTAAAATCTCCAAAAGGCATATGCCATCATCTTTTATTTCAGGACTTTGATGCTTTTACCAATGTTTGAATATTTTTTCATTTTTGTTTTGAGGGTCCTGGGGTCCACCAGGTTGAGGTCGCCTTTTCTTCATGAGGGCCAGGGCCTCAGGAATAAAACTGGCTTTGACTCTTACATTGACCTCGTCAGCACTGATTTTTCCTTCCTGTCTCCAGAGGGCCTTTGGGTCCCCAGCTCAGCATTTCATCATAAGGTGGTCAGGGAGCTATATACCTGACAAGGTTTTACTCTGATGGACTCTCACAGTCAGTGAGTGAATAAACCCTCTCTCCTAAAGACAATGGGATTCTCCATCTAGAGCCAAATTTGTTCTAATTAGCTGGCTCTGAGGTTTGCAGTGGCAAGTCTTCCGGAAGTTAATAATGCTATTTTGAGAATACCTGTATTTTGCCTGCCTAATGAACACGATGATGGGAACATAACTATTTTTCATTCCACCAAGAAAGCCTTTATCCCCATTCCCCGTCTCACGTCTCAATTCTCGACTTGCTTTGTTTTTAGTTAAATCATGTTCAAATCACACTTCCATTAGTGTTAATTTGGTGGCTTTTGCAACATTCTTTAATTCTTCAGCTAGCAAGTGGTTTCTTCCGTGCTAAGCCCTGACGGAGGCATTTTGTTTCGCTCGGGGACGCCTTTTGATTATCGGCCTGAATGACAGAGGAATGTTTCAAGCCCGCTGCTTAAATTTTCACTCGAAATGTGTCTAGACAGAACATCCTTTGCAGATATTTCTCCAGCATTGGTTGAAGGATATTTAGGCTTCTCTAAATCTGTGCCACCTGAGTGCTGTTTGATTCTTGGCCCTCGTAAAGGGCATCTTAACCTTATTTACTGGCAAGATGTGGGAAAGATATTATGTGACTGCTAAGGGTTTGGAAGCTCTGAAAATCTGATTGCTAGATATTGAAGTCCACAAAAAATTGGGGGTAACTATGGCTGATCAGGCCCGATATTCAGTTGTTTTGACAAATACAACATTACTTGTTAAAATATTAGAATCCTTCCATGCAGGCTGGTTAACCATCCCCTGCAGTAAGCTCCCCTCCCCCTCCACCACTCCAGCTACAGCTTGCCTAACCACCCAGCTGTCACTGCCCTCCCCCAGGACCCGTCCCTTCCTCCCACCACCATTTTCACTAGAACCCAGCAAAAAAGAATTAATACTTGGCCTACCAGGGGTCTCCAGGACTCTGCTCTGGTGCTAGCATCCCTAAGGCTGGCTTGACTTCCCATAAGTTGGCTGGTGGGTGCCCTGCTGTCTAGGTTGTCACATATTTTTCATATCACCCCTGTGAGAATGCATTCATCTTGCTACCTAGCACTTGAACAATGTTTCAAACATTCAGAAGACAGCCCTCAAACCTTAGGAAGCAGATTCTCTTCGGAATAGCGAAAACAACCTGGTTGACTTTAAGATGGTAAGAGGATCAGGCCACCTTCATCTGGATGAGTGAAATATTCCTTTTTCGTTATTTTTTTGGAGGCGAGACGAGAGTGGGGAAACTAAATTCTTGATTCACGAGTCAAAATGGGACTCTGGTCTCTTAAAACATAAAGCTAGATTTGCTTCCAGACTTTGCACCATGCTCTCTTAACTTGTTTTTAGATTCCAGTTCCAAGAGGTATACAGAAAATCAAACAGGGAAAAGCGGAGGTGAGAGCAGCTTTTCTGGCTTCCTCTTTGAGATGCCTTTAGGGCCCCCTAGCGGCTGTTTTAAGACAGGTTTCTTAGGATGAGGTCTCCTTGACCCTGATTAAAAAAAAAAAAAAAAAGACCTTTCTCCAGCTCTCCTGTGACAAGTGCAATAACTGTGTGGAGATAAATAGATAACAGTTGGGTTAGAGAGCTCAATATTTTTTCACTTCTCAGTTCTTAGCAAAAGCAGTGCAGATTCTTTAGAAATAACAGATATATCACCTTACATATTTTATTCTGCATTCCTCATACTATATTATGTCATAATTTTTAAGACATTTATATCCTGGTTTGTGTCAAAGGGCTATAATTCATAGGTAAGTACATCTTACCTTAGGTTTTCCATATATGTACATCCATCCCACTGACGGGGCAAAGGAATTCTTTAAATATGGGGCTTGGGTGGGGCTTGACATGATATTAACTAATAGAAGGGCTCAGTTTTGGAATATTTCAGTCTGACAACATTCCTATCGTTTAGAGCATTAGATATGCCACTGACTTTAACACACTGCAACACTGAATTGGTGGAGCTAAGCTTTTACACATTTCAGGTGCTTATCGACTGATACAGGTAATTTTTGTGAAATCTCCTAATAATGAAATGTCTTCAATGTACCTTACTGACTAGAGTGACTATTGCTCGCTTCCCCACTACGGTCATATTTTTCTTTCTAAAATCCAATCTAGAGAATGCACTACACTTGGGTAATTATAAAGGAGACGTTTCTTATCCACATGCTTATCTTTTAATTTCTGATGTTATTCCATTATTTCTCCTTTGCTTGTAAATTTCAGGTCTTCCTTCCCTTCCTCAGTCACGTTACCCTTATTAATATGCTAATATATTGTAATAATGCACTTTAAACCACTGATGAAGGGAAGCAAAGCCATGAATAAAAAGAAAGCCCAAATTCTTGTCTTAACTTTACCCTGTTCTGGGGAGGAGGCTGGGGTAGGAGAGGAGGAAGAGAGTAGGAAGGGAGTAGGAAGGAAGGACAGTCCGCCCGCAAAAAATAAAAATGATCCCCTTGTTTTCAGCGCGTTGTAGAACAGAGCTAAACGTCAGAGGAAGAGCGGAGCAGCATTCGAGCTAAAAGGCTTGGCATTCAACTTTGACACTTTAATGGTCTCTAGGATATTAGATGATATTTTATCATATAATTTTCTTCTCTGACCCGGTAATGGCATCAAAACCAGATGCGATCTCCCATCCCTGTAAACGTGCAGAGCGAGACTCGTGCCCGCAGAGACAGACAGCAGGACCCCAGGCTCGCAGTTAACTTATCCCGAAGCTCCAAGGCAAACGTTTTTACTTTTTCGCCGGGGACGCTGCTGTGCAACCGCTACCTTCTTTTCGCATTCTCCTCGGCTCGGTCTGCCACTGAGATTAGGTAAACAGCGCTCCAGAGCCGGGGAAGAGCCGGGGATGGTGGAAGGGGCGCGCGCGGGGCGGGGGGTGGGGGGGTTGTCGTTGCTTAAAGAGCTGGAGGGAAGGGAGTGGATGGGGGAAGGGTCCCGGCTAAGGCCGGGTCGATCTAAGGGCGAGAGTGGGGTTACCTAGGCTGGAGCCAGGTCCGGAGAGGAGCGAGGGGCCGAACCGCCTAATCCCGTGGGCCCCCGGCCTGACCTTTGGGGAGTGCGGTCAGCGCGGCAGCCAGAGTGCAGCGTCCTTTCCTTAGGCACCCCCCTCCTCCCCTCCCCACCCTTGCACTTTATCTCTGTTTTTCCATCCTTCCCTTGCCCCTTCCAAGAGCTAGGGTGGTCTTCCCACTGCTGCATCTGAGTCCCAGGGCTCAGAGGGGCGTGCGGAGGCGACGCAGAGAGCCGGTGGCCCTCCCGGCTGGGGAGAGGTGGGGACCCGGGGGGAAGGGGACCCCAGAAGCCCTGGGACCGAGCTGAGGAAAAACCCGGGAGCTGGATCGCGCGCCGTAGCTCCGGTCTCCCCGTGAGAGTTGTCCATCCCTCTGCGTCCTTTCTCTCCTGTCTCTCTGCTTTCTCCTCTGGGTTTTCTCTCCAGGCTTCCTCCTTCCATCCACTCTCACGCCCCCGCCCGCTTTGCCCAACCAATTGCACCCACTCCTTCCGCAGCTAGAGAGGACTCTCGGCGCCCTACTCTCGCCTTTAGGACTAGAAGGCTGGAAGTCCATTCAATGGGATGTTGCGCGCGGGGTTCTTGTGCCAGGAAGGAAAGAGCAAGAAGGAAATTGGAACGGGTAGGGGGCGTGTGTGGGTGCACGGTGTATGTGTTGGGGGGGGGCAAAGAAATGCAGTTTCCCCGAAAGAATAGGGAGCCTTGGACCGAATTCTTAGATACAGACCCCAAAATGCTGCTTTCAAAGCCCTTCAACGTGGCTCCTCGCAGCCTCAGGCCGCCCCATACCCTGCCCACCTTTGAGAGGAGCGGCGACCCCAGTGGAAGGTGGAGGCGGGGAAACTTCCTACTTCCACGACGGCTGTTTCGTACAAGTGGGAGTAGACAGGCAGCACGGGCCTGCGAGCCTGCAAGCGTCTCTAGGGCGGCAGCTGCGGACTCGTCCCGCTTCCCCTCCCCCTCTCTCCGCGAGGCTCGCCAAGCCCGAGGCGGCCGGGAGCGGCCCGGGTGGGGGGAGCAGGGCGGGGAGCTCCCAGCTTGCACCCTTTCATCCCGACCCGGGCCGCGATCCCGGCTCCGGGTGTTGCTTCCGCCTGCGTGCGAGCGAGCCGAAGAAGTACAAGGGAGGAGCCTCGCTGGGGGGCGGAGCCCGGGTGGGGGCGGCCTCTCGGTCCGCACGGCTGCGGCGCCTGCCATTGGCCGGCCGCGCCGTCACGGGGTGGGGGCGGGCGCGAGGCGGGCGCTGGCCCCGCCCCTGCTCGAAGCCCGGCCCGGCTCGCGGTCCCCCCCAGCTGCACAGACATGACACAGACACACAGTCACTGCAGCTGCTGAACGAGCCCGGCAATCTGGGCACGCGGCGGCGGGGCCAGCCCGGATCCCGGACCCCAGCGTCCGCCCGCTCGCCCCCACGCCGGCCGCCACGCCGTGGCCCCCGCCTGGCCGCACGCGGGAGGCGGGGATCGCGCGCCGGCTCCGGCCACTGGCGCCTGGCTGCCGGCGGCGGCTGCAGCGGCCGCCCAGCTCCGAGCGCCGGGCGCTCGGGGAAGCAGGCGCGCCTTGGAGGCGGCGGCGGCCGAGGCC